>NC_090321.1:107971389-108596149 GCF_040869045.1 Eurosta solidaginis | reverse complement strand
ATACTAGAGGTTTACGCCGATCACTTTATCGGCAGAGACGGCGTAGGCTATTTTATATACCGGCGGCGGCGACGTGGGAATGGTTTTGTTTGTATGTATTTAAGGAAATTAACGTTTTGGCCATTTCGGAATGATCCGGGGTTCTGCCTCAAAATCTTGCAGATCGTTCAAACATTTTCAGGAGTAGCTCTTTGCGTAGGGATTGTCCCTCATTCACTTACTCCATACAGGTTTCGAGCCTAACCCCGGTCTTTGGAATTGGTACTGCTGCGTCTGCTGAAAATTGAGGTACTTAAAATGGTCACACTTTTGTCTGTATATCTCGTGCAAAGCGTAGTTTCACCAGGGGTTAGCTGCTAATAATCGTCGCGAACAAAATTTCTTTAAATCATTTGTGGCTCCTTGGCGGTCACGCACAAAGGCGGCCTACGGTTGCCATTAATGGTCTTTTAATACTCAAGTTTTTGCGGATGTTTTTAAGAGCTAAAATTCCATATGTAGAACGTAGCAATCCCGACCACCAGTCGCTACCACGCCTCCTGACCCTCACACCATATGCCAGCACAGAAGCTATGGGACTGCGACTTCGAACTCATACCTTCGTCGACGTCATTGTCCTAGAAGCTCTAGGTGTAGCTCCGAAGACTTTGTAACGGAAACACCTCGAAACGTTGGGAAGTGACTAATCGGCCAAGGATGCCGCCCTCGAAATCATAAGCAGTCTAAGTGGATATCATTGCGTAACTCATGGGTGAAAATCGTATAATGCTCGGCGCATAATTCAAATTTTACAAGGACCCTGGTTAAAATTTTCAAATGCACACCAAAGTTTGCAGACGTTTGTGTTCACAACATTGATTTCAATAGTCTTCGTTAAATCAATACGATATTTCAGAATTAAAGTCGACCGATTTTAAGTTGAAATATGTTAACTGCTGTTTTCCGGCCTTATGATATAAAAGCTCATTATGGATGACTAGTTCGACTGTCCACTACGTTAGGGAGTAGCACACACGGTAATTAGTTCGACTGTCTTGGGAAATTTTTTGCTTCACCACTTTGAGTGCTCTTGCGAAGGACAAAGCCTCACCTGGTAAATATATGTTCCTACGTATTCACATTTGTAAAAGGAGTAGTAACGTGTAGGTGATATTTAAACTTGGTTGATAGGCTATAAACAATGTGATTCACTCCAAGGGACTAGTTTTGGATGGGGCCACCAACTTTGGGAAATGTCAAACCGGGAGACTTGGGTGTTGAAGGATGAATTGTGAAAATCAAAATTTACATTTCATATAGTTTCGCAAATAAACAACAGATGTTTGAATGTAAGCCCAAGTGATTTTTCAAACCCTTCTCATACGTACATATGTATATATATCCTCAACTAAAGTATGAGGTAAGAATCATTTCAAATGCCCCTAGAACTTACTAAAGAATTTTGTATCACTGATTTCGCTTATTCTTTCAGTAAATCGCAATATAAAATTTAAAAAAAAATCGGCACCTTTTTGGGATCATATCCGACCAATTTTCGACATGAACAATAAATGGCCTAAACACTCTTAAACGAGTAGAAAATATAATAACGCGCCGGACGCCGCCGCCGCCGCCGATTTTTGTCGTTATTCGCACGCCGCCGCTCGAATGTCAAAATTATCGGCGGCGTATATCTCTACTCTGTACTACGTTGGTAAATAAATAAATAAAAATACCTCAAAAGGCTTTATAATGGATATGACTGACAATAGGGCCATGAGAAAGTGCTTGTCGAATTGGGTATCTCACCACTGGTAGAAAGCAGGGAAAATAGGGAGTAGGTCAGGGAAACAAACTATTAGTCCCTACCACCTCTTGCACCGTTTGCCAGCACAGAATATATATGTTTGCGACATCTTCCCAATGCAGCTCCTGCCTTGGACGGTGCCACTTTTCTAGATGTTTTGGTCTCAGCGATGGCAACCCCCCGACGGATTTCATCGCGCCATGCTGCCAGGCCGCAAACCCAACTACACCGGGTACTCCAATGCTCCACAACAACACTTGCGTTCTGGCCTCCCTCAACTCAGGCGTAGTCACCCGTCACTTACCCCCGTTGCCCTTCAGAATACTGCAGTTAAACTGTAATGGGTTAACTGGGAAGATCACGGAGATAGTTGATTTTATGAAGCGGCATAACACACGCATTGCTGCGATCTAAGAGACTAATCTCAATTCAAGCTCTGCTTTGCAGATCTGCTCTGCATATAACGTCCACAGAAAAGATCGCGAGAGCGGAAACGGAGGCAGTCTGGCGTTGATCACCCACCACTCAGGCAAAATATAATATATTTGATCCCGACATCGGCCGCAGGGACAGTTTCCTTGAACGTCAAGGCATATCTGTCCGGTCAGGTGATGTAAATTTAGAAATCATCATCATCTACATCCCTCATGTCACCTGTTGCACCAGTGGATACTGCTCTGACATCAGCGCACTACTCACTGGCGATAATCACATTATCTTAGGCGATTTCAATGCCCAGCACGATCTATGGCATTCTAACCTACAGGCGGACAGCAGGGGTGAGATGTTGGCGTACCAAATAGAATAACACCGTTCTGCACAATAAACGGAGACGCTCCCACTCGTATGGTCGGAAGCTGTCACAGTTCGCCAGATTTATCAACCGTGAGCGCAGGACTAGTAAACTGCGTCAACTGGCAGCCGATAGTAACATTGGCATCCGACCACCTACCCATACATCACCACTGAAAAACGCACTTTCATCAATTTTAAGAAAGGAAAGTAGGATGATTACAAAACTTATGCTGACGATCGCTTTGCTACCCTCCCTATCTCGACTGATGCCCGTCGAGGGGAGCGTGCTTTCCGCAAGGTCATTAAATCCCGCCACATTTTAAAGCGGAGGCCGCAACTTTAGCGACAGAACGTGACCTTATAAGACAGCACGACCCCGCGACCCCCAAATAGGGCATATAAACCAACGCAGATTGCTTGTGGATGAACACAAGTGGGAGAAATGGGAGGAGCATTTAAAGAATTGTAACCTAGCTGCCGGTGCGGGTAAGCTTTGGTCCACCGTAAAGTCCGTATCGAATCCGTCTAAGCACAATGACAAAATCTGCACCGCCTTTGGCGATAAAGTGCTGTCGGATGCGAAAAATGCGCGAGCGCTTTTTGCCGACAATATGTAATGCATTCTACGGTTGGCAAGGCTAGACGGCGGGCCAACAGACACGCACACAAGCATACATATAGCGCGTCCCCTATTACCATCACCACCAAAGAGGTTGAAGATGCCATCGTTCACGCTAAACCATCTAACACAGTAGGCCCAGACGGTATAGCCATGCCGATGCTTAAAAAACTAGGCAAAGAGCGATTTAATTATCTGGCGCAAGTCTTCAACCTGTCCCTGTCCACCTTCGTCTTCCCCGAATAATGGAAAATGGCCAGGGTGGTTCCGCTATTGAAGCCTGGAAAACCAGCTAACGTAGAAGAATCATAATGTCCGATGTCTCTCCTATCGCCAGTAGCCAAGACACTTGAAGCCATTCTGCTTCCCTATTTCAATGCAAATTTGCGTCTTGCCAATCATCAGCATGGCTTCCGAAAATTACATAGCACTACCATCGCGCTAAACGAAATTACCACGCAAGTCGGATTAAATCAAAAACCCCATCATAGGACAGTACTCGTTGCGCTAGACCTGTCAAAAACTTTTGATACGGTCAACCACGGCACGTTACTGCAAGACCTGGAAGGGTGCAATTCAAGAACATAACATCTAAACCCAGAAGATTTAAACAAGGAGTACCACAGGGTGGTGTCCTATCTGTTTAACTTCTACATATCGAAGCTACCTTCACCACCAGAAAGAGTCACTATCGCTTCCTACGCCGACGACTGCACAATAATGGCCACAGGCCCAGGCCCACACATCGATGAGCTTTGTAATACAATTAACAGCTATCTCCCTGATCTCTCCAGTTTCTTCGCCTCGCGAAACCTGATATTGTCAATGATCAAATAATCGGCGACCTTATTTACAACATGGACACGGCAAATGTCGACAATATTGAACATCCACGTCGATGGCATTACGCTACCGACTGTCTTACACCCAAAAATCTTGGGTGTGACGTTCGATCAGGATCTACATTTTGGAGAGCATGCAACCGCAATTGTATCTAAAATCCAGAGCCGTAATAAAATCCTCAAATCTCATGCCGGCAGCACTTGGGGTAAAGACAAAGAAACGCTCATTATCACTTACAAAGCAATTGGCCGACCGATTGCATGCTACGCGTCCCCGATATGGTCGCCAAGCCTAAATGTTACTCACTGGAAGAAAATACAGGATTGCCAAAGTAGTGCCCTCAGAACCGCTATGAGCTGTCTTCTTATGTCCCCAGAACACCACCTACATAATGAGGCGAAAGCACTCCCCATTAGGGAGAGAAATGAAATGCTGAACAAACAGTTTCTGTTGAATACCCAGAAACCTGGGCATCCCAAGAGACATATGATTGATGAGGCTACACCTCCCAGGGGCTTAATGGGTCATCTCCGTAAGCATTATGAGGAAATACGGCACCTGAGAACCCAGCCGTATGAAGTAAAAAAGCTCAAGCATGTCCTCAGATATATTCACAAATAGGCATCGGACCTCTATGTCGGGAATTGCCCGGAAAATTCAGTTCTTAAAGAAAAATACCCAGAACTTGCAGAAGAGGAATGCGCGTCACTCTAGCTCAACTTCGATCTGGATGCTGTAACAGGTTAAACTCTTACCTATCCAGAATCAACCCCGACATACAAATTCTATGTCCTGCTGGCAATGTGTCCCCACATGACACCAACCATCTCTTCAATTGTAATGTGGAACCAACGCCTCTAACAACCCTCTCACTATGGTACACCCCTGTTGCAACTGCAAGGGGCTTAAGGGGTCATATCCGTAAGCATTACGAGGAAATACGGCTCCTGAGAACCCAGCCGTATGAAGCAAAAAAGCACAAGCAAGTCCTCAGAGATATCCACAAATAGGCATCGGACCTCTATGTCGGGAATTGCCCGGCGAATCCAGTTCTTAAAGAAAAATACCCAGAACTTGCAGAAGAGGAACGCGCGTCACTCTAGCTCAACTTCGATCTGGATGCTGTAACAGGTTAAGCTCTTTCCTATCCAGAATCAACCCCGATATACAAATTCTATGTCCTGCTTGCAATGTGTCCCCACATGACACCAACCATCTCTTCAATTGTAATGTGGAACCAACGCCTCTAACACCCCTCTCACTATGGTCCACCTCTGTTGCAACTGCAAGTTTCCTTGAACTCCCGTTAGAGGACATTGATGTCAATTTGTGATCGGTCGCATCTATTGGATGGGGAGAAGCACTGGGAAATTAGATAGTCGCTAATAAAATTATCTATACAGTGATATGAATTAACTTTACATCTTTACAATGTATCATTATACTGAAATTGCACATGCAGCCCAACATGCCACGACTGCACACTTTGTAATACTTTCCATGGCCATGAGAAGGTGCTTATCGAACTGTGTATTTTGCCCCTTTTAGAACAACAGGGTTCTCCATTAAACAAAATAAACTTGTTTTCCTTTATTAACAACTTTGATATACAATATATATACATACATCAATTTTCTCAAAAAATATAAAATTTTGTTCGAGAAGATAATGAATACATTTCTCTCATTTTGCATCAATTTGTTGTGGCAAGAGGAAATATTCCTAATTAGGGGAAAAATAATTTAGATTGTTCCATAAATATTTTAAGTATGTGGTTATATATATGTTTTTATGTTTATATTCTCAAATTATAGTTGGACAGTAGTAAGTTTGTTACATATCTTTTAAATAGTGTAATGTTATTTATATTTTTTATCTCTAATTGTAATTTATTGAATAATTTTATACCGTAGCTTCTAATAGATCTAGCGTATCTTTCAATTCGAAAAAAGTGAGTGCTGATGTTCTGAGAGTTTCTTAGGTTATAATCAGTGCTTTCTACTGCTGCTAATTGTATATTCTGTAAAAGTAATAAAAATATCCTTGCCACTATGTTTCCAATCAACCCACTTACGAAATATTTTCTTTCTATTCAAACTGTGTATAAAGTTGTATTTTAAAAGAATAATTGTTAAACGACGGCTATTTTTTTCAGGTATTTTGGTCATACATAGTGGGAATGCTTACAAACTTGGACTCTTTACCACTTGATCGAATTCACCAGATGCTTAAGTTGTTTGCTTCACATGGTGTCGGAATCGAATTTACTCAGGATGAACTTAAGAGTTTTCTTCAACGAAAAGTGCGTGAACATAAGTTGATTTATTCTGGAGGAGTTTATCAGTTGTACAAATAAACAATAATTTTTTTTTACATCCTAACAACTTGACTTATTCTTCAATAAATATTTAGACAATTCACAAGAGTGTTATTGTTAGCGTCAAAGTGAATATTCTCACAGCTTGGGAGGAATTCAGTGCAGCGAACATGAGTCATCTTTTATTTCGTCTGCATTCTTAGTTAAGCTAATTTACTTAATTAAACATATGAGTTAAATATGCAAAAAGCTAATACAAAACAACTCTAATTCCAACTTCAATCTTCTCTAAGGGTTTAACATAATGTTTTCTTTTCCACATGAACATATGTCAACGGCATCGGGAGAGTGGTGGAAAAAGACCGTGAGAGAATACGCACGCATACGGAAGACGTCAAAAGTCCACTCATCTGCTAAATTCATAATAAAACCGCTTTCAAAAATTCGTTTTAGGCTCAGTTTTCAGTAGTTGGTTAAGCTAAGCTTAAACTAAGTTTCTTAAACTATAGTAAAATTTAAACTACAGTTAAACTACTTGATCGGCAGTTTTTCAGTCACAGTTTAAGGCCGCCTTTGGGGTTGGCTTTTTTTTCGGCAACATTGGTTTTTTATTATCTACATAATTTGTAGATATGGCAACAGATATATTTCGTTTACCCAACAAACATGGAATAAAAATTTGTCCAGCGAAATATATATCTAGTTCCGGAGGTGATATCCAACATCATTATTTAATTATTTTTAAACCAGATAGTTCTCGAGTTTATATCCAACTTCATTCTCCAATCACTACCAACCGTTGGGAAATATTGTAAAATATAGAGTTTTCGAGTTGATCTCCAACGTCAATAAAGTTTTCCAAATATTATCCAACTTTCGAGAGATTTTGGAAATGCACAGTTCTCAAATGAATATTCAACACATATCTCCAGTTCATATCCTACATTGGATATCGAGTTGAGGTGGAGTTAAAAAAAAATCTCCAAGGTGGTACCACCAAAACCAACAGCTGTTTATTGTGAGAAATAAACACCTGGTTGATAGCACTAATGAAGCGTAATTAATCAAAAATAATATATTTTCGTGAAAATACTGTAATATGGAATTTTAAATTTGAGTCCACAAGTTGCTAATTAAATTTTTTCAACTTAAGTAATAGCATTTTTTGCTTTATAAAAAATTCCCTCTTTTGCTGAGTATGCTACGATTCTCGAGTTGAGCCACTGTTTCGAAACACTTCTTAAAATTTAAGAAGTATGCCTATTGATCAACATGAGTTCTAATGATACTCAAGCCAAATGCTTCTTGAGTATATTCGACGCCATTTCGAACGAACGCAAATACCTGATAGGTTCAGTTAAAGTAGACTGAAAAACTGCACAATAAGTTTAAGCGTAGTTTAACTGACAAACTGAGTCGAACTTGTACAGCGCCTTAAAATTAATAAATACTTTACTCACGTCTCACTTCTAAGGTTTCATCTCAAAACCCCACAAAAAGAAAAAATAATATTTGCTTGAACATAAAATAACGAAAATGAATTTAAAGAAACGTTGCGTTAACGAATTCAACGTTAAAGATTGTTCGCGCATCAAAGAGAAGCATAGAAACCGTTTACTTGCTACATACGCCATCGCTGCTTGATTTGAACACGAAGCTGTTAAAGCGCCAAATACACGACACGAACATTTCCGCGAACATTCCCGTTATGTCATGTTTCTGCGACCTTTTCTGTCGTGTATGGTGGTGTTTGCCAGTTCGCGCATATGTTCGCCAAAAATCAAAATATTTTAATTTTTGGTGAACATTTGCGCGAACTGTTCGTGCGTGTATGGCGAAATAGCTCATAATCGTAGTAATTTCTGAACAGAACAGACGTGCGCGGAAAAGTAAAATGGACAATAAAAAATTTCTGAGTGAATTTATTGAAATGTATAAATCTTTGCCATCATTGTGGCAAGTAAAAAGCAAAGACTATTGTAATAGAATTAAAAAGAATAATGATTATGCGACTTTAATCGAAAAATTAATAGAAGTAGATCCTGATGCCACAAAGGATACAGTTATAAAAAAAATAAGTAGTTTGCGGGCGCAATACCGGCGTGAATAAAAAAAAAAAAAGAGAGATAGTTTGAAGTCTGGTGCTGGTGCTGAGGATGAATATGTTCCTACTCTTTGGTGCTATGATTTGCTATGCTTTTTGAAAGATCAAGAAGAACCTTTGGCAGGCGTTACCACAATGCAGGATGCAAATACAAACACATTTGAGGTAAAAAAAATTTTTTTTTGCGATCTTCTCTCTTTTTTTACGCTTAATTGCCACAGCGAGCAATATTGCTGCAGCACAATTGTTGTCCGTATTCATCGCTGTCTGAAAGAGAACTAATGTTCGGCCAAAAGTTCGTATGTTGTATGGCCAAAACTGCGAACAAGATTGCGGAATGTTCGCGGAAATGTTCGTGTCGTGTATTTGGCGCTTAACCAACGAACCAATATCATTTCGTTACGATAATTAACGTTAATAAACGAAACAAAATCATTTCGTTTCGTTTATTAACGTTAATTATCGTAACGAAATGATATCGGTTCGTTGGTTAAGCGCCAAATACACGACATGAACATTTCCGCGAACATTCCCTTTATGTCATGTTTCTGCGAACTTTTCTGTCGTGTATGGTGGTGTTTGCCAGTTCGCGCAAATGTTCGCCAAAAATCAAAATATTTTAATTTTTGGCGAACATTTGCGCGAACTGTTCGTGCGTGTATGGCGAAATAGCTCATAATCGTAGTAATTTCTGAACGGAACAGACGTGCGCGGAAAAGTAAAATGGACAATAAAAAATTTCTGAGTAAATTTACTGAAATGTATAAATCGTTGCCATCATTGTGGCAAGTAAAAAGCAAAGATTATTGTAATAGAATTAAAAAGAATAATGATTATGCGACTTTAATCGAAAAATTAAAAGAAGTAGATCCTGTTGCCACAAAGGATACAGTTATAAAAAAAATAAGTAGTCTCTCATTATTGTATCCCGTTTCGTTATGAGTGGCAAATTTTTTTGTTAAAGTTGGTCAAATGTTGCCTCGCTCATACGAACGTAATTTTTAAAATCATTTTGTGACGAAAATTCCAGTTCTTTAATAAGCTCACTTTGTCCAAGAACTGCTCGTTTTTTAAACCATTCTTTGCACCAAATTCTTTTTTTTGCGTTCTTCTCTCTTTTTTTTACGCTTAATTGCCACAGCGAGCAATATTGCCGCAGCGCAATTGTTTTCCGTATTCATCGCTGTCTGAAAGAGAACTAATGTTCGGCCAAAAGTTCGTATGGTGTATGGCCAAAGCTGCGAACAAGATTGCGGAATGTTCGCGGAAATGTTCGTGTCGTGTATTTGGCGCTTAACGCAGCTGAATCAAAAAAATTTTCAAAAACTAAAGCGCCAAATACGCGACACGAACATTTCCGCGAACATTCCGCAATCTTGTTCGCAGCTTTGGCCATACACCATACGAACTTTTGGCCGAACATTAGTTCCCTTTCAGACAGCGATGAATACGGAAAACAATTGTGCTGCAGCAATATTGCTCGCTGTGGCAATTAAGCGTAAAAAAAATTTATATATTTCAATAAATTCACTCAGAAATTTTTTATTGTCCATTTTACTTTTCCGCGCACGTCTGTTCCGTTCAGAAATTACTACGATTATGAGCTATTTCGCCATACACGCACGAACAGTTCGAGCAAATGTTCGCCAAAAATTAAAATATTTTGATTTTTGGCGAACATTTGCGCGAACTGGCAAACACCACCATACACGACAGAAAAGGTCGCAGAAACATGACATAACGGGAATGTTCGCGGAAATGTTCGTGACGTGTATTTGGCGCTTAAATTGTAAAGGGAGACGCAACAAAGCGATAGCGAAGAAAAGAACATTCGTGCAATTTCTTTCAAACCACTGATGACCTGACATGGCATTACTCTCTGAGAGCGAGCGAAACAGTTCATTTTAATAACATGCCATCATCCTCAAAATCAAATTTGGGCATTTCAGAATAACTGGGGTATTTTACATGGTAAAAGTTTATATATATTATATAAGATTTTCACCGAAAATATACTCAAACATGTCAAATGGGATATCAAAAAACTAGAATTTATGTCAGTATTACAAATCCGAAGGAAAAATAACTCTTTCACCCGTCGAAAATTTATCTGTGACAACACCTTTCATCGAAGGGCTGCACACTAAACGGGTTTCGGTTGGTGAAAAAGTTAGATCTTTAGTCTTCGCAATGATGTAAGTGGATGGATAAAGGCAATGTTTTTGTGGTATCAAAGCAAAGCAATGCGACTGAAATATCATTAGCTTAATGTGAAAATGTGCTAAGTCAACTTTTACGATTTTTACAGGAGACGAAAAAATTGAAAAACTTTTCAAATGACCTTCTTTTTTCAAAACTTTGAATGAGGATACCTTAATGCTTTTGAGTGTAGAAGCTTTGAAAAAGATAAATAAAAATCATGTCTGCCAACCCAGCTGCTATTTTATGACTTAGCACAATTTCCGCGCTCATAACAAATTTTTTTTCCTGACAGCACTTTTTACTCAATATGTTTTCCCATAACTCCTTAACTTAATGATTGAAATAAAGGTCTAAAACTATATATTTCACAAAAATAATATTTATTTCTCAAACTATTTCTAACGGTTCTGATCTGGACTCTTTTGCCGTATGGTGCGCAGACAATAATTTATATTTAATTCAAACAAATGCTGTGTTGTGTCTTATTTCAAAAAGGCAACTGCCACATACTTTATCTACAAACTAAATACTAAATCTCTTAATCGTTGTCAAGAGAGTACAGACTTGAGTGTAATTTTTAACTCCAAACTCTCTTTTTCTAGTACCATTGACTTTAGTTGTTTCAAAATTTGTTGCAATGGTTGGGTTCAGTAGACTACACACCAGTGACTTTAAGGACCCTATGACGTTGAGGGCACTTTATATATCCTTGGTCAGAAGTGATCTTGAATATTGCTCAATAATATGGAATCCTTTCCATGAATCTAACTCCTATAAAATTGAGAGAGTTCAAAAAGTGTTTACAAAAATTGCTTTACGTATGCTTCACTGGCCAGACGGCCTTCCATCATATACCAGCAGGCACAAATTGCTTGGTCTTCAGGCTTTGACAGAAGAACTTTAATCTCACTCATGCTTGAGTTTAGCACGAATTGCGCTGATTTATCTAATTTGTTCATTCCATATATTCCAATGCGTGATCTGTAATGAACTCCTTTGTAGAGCAAACGAAAGTGAACGGCTGTGCATGCTAGCGTAATACTGGTGCTAAGCTCGCCGGATCGGGGTCGGTCTTGCCGCACTTATTGAAGTTACCTGACTACCTACAAAAAGAAATATCATGCACGTTGACTAAAACAACGGACCAAGAAACACTACTCCTGCAACCACTTGTTGACTAAAACGGACGGACCAGATCGGACGTGGATGATTCCCCTGATCAACGCTGCCTTCTCCCCTGTTCTTCTCTTTCCTGCCCAACCATCAAGAAATACTTACGCATCACCATCCCAACAAACTCAGTAAGTCTAAGATTTAGGCCATCTCACGATTAAAGAAAGCGTTGCACAAACATTTCAGACTCTTAAACAGTTTAATTAATTTATTAATAAGTAGCGTGTAAGGCACCCTTTTTGTAAGTATATTCATATAATTTTTATGTTACATACTAGTCGTTAGCTTAATTGTTTTCGCATGAAAATTTGACTCTATGGAGGTCAGCCTAATGTGATATTAATTTTGAATGAAAAATGTTACCTTCACATGTACCTATATATCTATATATGTATGTATGTCTACCGTTTTTAACACGAATCAGAGTAATTATATAAGTATTAAAATAGTAAGCCACTAGGCAGTGGAGAAGCAAAACAAATAAAATTCATCCACGGTTTTCATCCTAATCGGTCAAATAAAAAAAATAAATGTCAGAAGAGTAGGTGGACTCATAAAAAGAAAGAGATGAGCAAGAAATCAAATTACCTAGAAGGTAAGGAGAATTAAAAGCTATCGCGCTCCAAAACTTACGGGACCGCCAACAAAGAATCAGTCAAGCTACTCTGTTACATTAACCAAAATGAATGATGAGCGAAAAATCAATCCATACGTTAGATATTAAGAGTAATTTACTAAGAGTATGTACTTACATCGCATTTTCTCGATCAGATGCAGCAGGCGCCTGTTGTTGTAGTTGATCGACGAGCATAAGCTGTATGTGTAAAACGCAGTTTTTTCTGGAATGAAATTTTTCACTCACCTACCTAACACACTTTGTCATACATATAACTTAGCAAATTATTAATGAATGAACGTGGTTATACACATTTAACTGATTTACTACTTTTCTTCTTAATTTAAAGATTTTTGTTTTTGCACTTCAAGAAAAAATCCGAAACTCTTATATTGCTATTTAAACGTTTTCCTAACGCTATTAATATGACCAAAAATGAATTCTGAAGTTATGCAGGGAAATGAATATTCGGTGTGAAGGAATTTTAACACAAATAACTTGTAATTGACTAATATTTATAGGAAAACATTTTTTTCTTCTTAGGTCGTTATCCAACTTAAATCAATTATCTTCCTTCTTTATCTACTCTGCAGATCAGTTGCCGCAATTCCGGATGAAGTCCTTTGCCCCGCCGGGACTAGAATTAAGTAACACTTTAATTGGTATTGGCTGATAACTTTGTTAGGTCCACTTTCGAATTCGCAGCAAGTTGTTCTGGTAGAAAATCTGAGTGGCTCAATTCCTAAAGGAAGGTTGTATAGTTATCCAAATGGCTCGTCCGAAGTCCCAAAAAAATGTGACTGCTTTACTACAAGGCCGATGGCTAGGTTTGTTTAGCTAATCCAGTCGTATCTCTCGGGCTAGTTTCTTGTAAAAAAAAGTTATCTGCGTGGTTGTCGAAAGTTTGCACATATACTTTATCCGCGTTATTTAACTATGCTTTTACGCGTTAAAATCTTTGCAAAAAAGAACAAACGTTTTTTACAACTAGCGATGGTTTCGGATCGTTTTCAGAACGCGTGTCGACTCTTCACCATCTCCACCAGAAAGAAAGAAGGAAAAAGGAACTCCAGCGGAAGTGTCCGCTCACGCCTGTCAGTCTCTTTTTTCAGTTGACATTCTTTTATGAATGGTCTTTCTGCAATATCGTAAATTGATCAGAGTGACCAGCAGTCAAAAAATATCTTTAAGCTTTAAAAAGCGAGTTAGTCGTAGGGTAATTACTGATCACTGCTGACGATAATCGCGCTCACAAAACAGGTGTTTATAAAACGAGCAAGTTGTTTGAAAAGCTCCTGAAAAAGCGACCAGCTCAACAAGGTTGGATGTCCTTGGCATGAAAGGTGCCCACTAATTTCCATCCAGGTCTTCTAATTTATAGATGACGATCCGACTTTCTCTCGAACCCTCGCTCTAAGAGAGGTGCTAGCTAACTTTGCATTGAACGCCTTGGAGAAGTCACTCTGTGCAAAATTTCTGCGATATACTTCCTGACCAACCGAGTACTGTACGGGCCTAGACCGTAAATTATACCTGCGTTTCGTTTTCCCGAAAGCTTTAAAAAGGTTGTCTCTCACGGTGAATAAATTGTCGAACCGATTGTTGGTTTCCACCAAACCTTCCGTTATCATATTGATGCCTCTAAGCAGTTCATAGTTATCACCGTGGGTAGTCATGTGCTGCCCAAAAACAACAAAGTAAGGACCTGTGGTTTGATGGATTGCATTCTTAAGAGCTGAGTTAATAATGCTGAGGTGACAATCCCATGGAAGCTGATCGTTTTTGATATAGGCTCTTAAAGCCGCGTTTACCGACCGATTAACTCGTTCAGAAGAATTGTTTTGCGCCGAATACAAAGCTGTAAGAGTGTGTTTAATTCCACTCCGGCTCCGGCTGACCTAAATTGGCTTCCATTGTCGGTTGCAACATATTCTGGAATACCAAAAACATCAAACACCTGAGTCTTTAAATAGTTAATAATAGGGGTGGTCGTAAATTTTTTTAATGGAAAAAGAAACGTGAATTTAGACATATGGTCCACTATAATCAACCAATATGACCACTTTTAGATCTTGGAAAAGGGCCTGTCAAATCTACGAAGGGTCTTATGTCACTCGCTTTATTGAAGATTGAACTAATCGAACTCAAGTTATTTTTCTTTTCATTTATTTTAGCCCAAAACTGTCTAGCACGTTCAGTAGATCGTGAACGTTTAAAAATCGCATTTCTCATAGTATTGTATTTACAAAGTCGTTTATGATATGAGATTATTGGGTGAAGTTTGGGTACATACCCTTTCTTTGCATTTGAGCTTTTCAATATAACTGGCTTCTCTGTTAGTTGCGCTGATCCGATTGGTTTCTGGGATGTCTTAGCTTCTTGCAGACATCCCTTCCCCCGTTTTCCGGATCATTGCATTTTGAACAGGTTGGCAGGAAAAACGCTATGAGACCGCACCCATAACAAAACACTCGCCTTGGTTTTACGCAACTCTTGTAGTTGTGACCCTTTTCATCACAATTCCAACAAATTTTGTCTCCTACCTCGACCTGGCTAGAAATATCCGCGCATACTTCATCGTTGCAATCACTTGGTGCTTCAACGTTAACCTCAGACAGGTTCCTGTCCTGTGGCACGAAGGGCTTTTGAATAGTTGATCGGAGTTGGGTCTCGGCTAGCAAATTTTCTCTTCGTCGACATGCGTTGCGAAGATCTGACACACTATGTATCTCTAAATGTAACAATTCTAGGCGAATCTCGGGTTGGAGGTTCCTTATAATTACCTCAACTAGTTCTCTTTCTGATAGTGGGGTTCGTAGGCTGTCTGATATTATAAGATCGTCTAAGTAGCTTTCGAAGGATTAGCTACTTTTTTGGTTCCGGTTGCGGATCGCTTCTTTAATATCAAAATCTGATCGGAAGCCTTTGAAATTACTACGTAGATTATCGCAAATGTCTATCCAATCTAAGTCCCCAACTGAGTGATGGTATCGCCAAAACCAACGCTTGGCTTTGCCCTCAAACAATAAATGAATGTGTTGACATAGAGTGCGATAGTCCCCGCGGAGCGTTGTGTTGGTGAGCGCATTCACGCGGTATATAAATTCGTCAATAGTTCCTCCCTTCAGGGACCCATCATAAACTAATTTCCACTCGGAGATAACCTTAGCAGCAACTGTTAAAGGCATATCTGAATATTCTCTGAGATATCGATTCCCTGGCAGTGCCGGATGTTGCTCGTCATTGCCCTCCGAACCGACACCGTTACGCATCCGATTTGTTGTTCCTCCATTACGAGTTAAGTTTTGAAAGTATAACCCTAACGACTCTGACACTACTCGTCCTACATCTTCACGGATCGGGCTGGGTATTGCCGCACTTATTGAAGTTACCTGACTACCTACAAAAAGAAATATCATGCACTTTGACTAAAAAAACGGACCACGAAACACTACTCCTACAACCACTTGTTCACTAAAACGGACGGACCAGATCGGATCTGGATGATTCCCCTCATCAACGCTGACTTTTCTCCCCTGCTCTTCTCTTCCCTGCCCAACCATCAAGAGATACTTACGCATCACCATCCCAACCAACTCAGTAAGTCTAAGGTTTAGGCCATCTCACGATTAAAGAAAGCGTTGCACTAACATTTCAGACTCTTAAACAGTTTAATTCATTTATTAATAAGTATCGTGTAAGGCATGTTAGATGATCTAAAACTACCCTTTTTGTAAGTATATTCATATAATTTTTATGTTACATACTAGTCGTTAGCTTAATTTTTTCGCAAGAAAATTTGACTCTATGGAGGTCAGCCTAATGTGATATAACTTTTGAATGAAAAATGTTACCTTCACATGTACCTATATATCTATATATGTATGTATGTCTACCGTTTTTAACACGAATCACAGTAATTATATCATAGTACAGGTCTACAAGTAGGATATGTAGCAGCACGCACATACACAGCCACGCTCACCTGATAAAATGCTTGTTCTTGTTCGTTTTTTTTTTTGTGGATGCTATTTGGCACTGTTGTACTTCTTAGGTCCAAGAAAAGTGTACTAACGGCTAACGAAAACTGCGTAAAATTTTTATTGTAAAATCACAAAGAAATATCCGTATTTACTTTCAAACGAGCGCATAATTACATCTATCTTTAAAATCCATATGTTTTGAACAATTTTAATTAACAAATTGTGATACTTTATTACCGGGGACGATTGCTAAAACACGACCGAAACCGTCGAGGGAGGTATTAATAGACGCGTTTTTGCCTCGCCTCCAATAATTCGAATACTTTTTCGCCTTTGGACTATTGATAACAGGACAAAACGCGTCTTTTCATTTCTCTTTCCACATTTTTGGACGGTTTATTGCAGTCGACCTCGGTTTCAAACTGCTTTTCGCGGATAACTTTTGAACGGGTATAAAACTTAGCACCCGTGTTTGTATTCTTAATACTGGAATAACTACGCGTCCTCAGATACCCCTATTCAAGACTTTTGTATAATTTTCTGTAGGACCCATATATGTGCACTACATTTTCATACATTTTCAACAAAGTAAGGACTGTGACCTGTGGTTTGGTGGATTGCATTCCTAAGAGCTGAGTTAATACTGTGAAGGTGACAATCCCATTCACGCTGATCGTTTTTGATATAGGCTCTTAAAGCCGCGTTTACTGACCGATTGACTAGTTCAGAATAATTTTTTTGCGCCGAATACAAAGCTGTTAGAGTGTGTTTAATTCCACTCCGGCTCAAAAAGGTTTCAAATTCCCTAGACCTAAATTGGCTTCCATTGTCGGTTACAATATATTCTGGAATACCAAAAACATCAAACACCTGAGTCTTTAAATAGTTAAAAATAGGGGTGGTCGTAAATTTTTTTAATGGAAAAAGAAACGTGAATTTAGACATATGGTCCACTGTAATCAAGACTAGTATCGCCTGTGGTCGAAATTCGACCAACTCTTATTTTTTTCAACTCAGTCTATGCATCCAGTGTTGGGGGTAGTGAAATAATGCGTTAATAGTTAAGCAGTGAGCAGAAATATAGCAAACTGGTCTAACTTACTTAAATTTTTCATTAAGACATTGTAATTTTTATTGTATTTTCTTAAATTTTCTACAAAATTTTCAAATGTAATTATAACCTTTTGGTATGGACCTCCTTAAACAAAAATATAAAAAATATGTAAAATCAAAAGAAATTGACATAGAATTAAGGTGAAATTACTTGACATTAAATTGAAAAATAGGTTTTTCTACACCACCCGGGAGGTCACCGTTGGGGCGCTACCGAAGTTAGTTTTGTGTGCTCTGTTCCCCAGTAGGCCTATATCTCCCATATACATATATCGCCCATTTACTTCAATAATTCAAAAACACGAACTTTTAGTTAAAAACGAAGAAATGTGCTTAGGGAATTTAGCCTATTTCACGCCACCCGTTAGGTATGCAATTGGCGCTTTACCGAGTTTAATTTTGTATAAATACATATGTAGTATGTACATAAGTGTGACACAAAACGAAAATTTCTAATAGAATAGAGGATAAAAAATAAAAATATAAAAAAATTATGTAATGAGAAAGAAGGCAGAGTTTACTAAAAAAATTTAAATGAAAGAAAAAAAATAAAGTACTTAAAGTGCGAAAAACTTAAGTGATGTGAATAAACAGTTCCATATAAAAACGCAATAAGTGCACCTGGACCTTTTTCCGGGTTTTAATGTTATCATTGTGGAAATATGAAGATTCTAATATTCGGATATTTAAGTTGGGACTCCCATTGAGATCTATGTACGTAATTAATTTGTATTAAATTTGTAAACATTCATATTCATGAAATGGAGATGAATATATATGACCATATCTACCACAAAATATAGTCTGTGAACGATATAATACTAAGATATAGCAAAGCAGAATAAATTAGAAAAAAAGAAAAAGAAACAAAAACATTGAAATTATTCACGCAAACATATTTACTAAAATAAAATTGATTTCATAATTTTAAGCGACATAAATAAATTAGGATTATGGGATCCAATTAATGGGCATATAATCAAACAAAGTTAGCCTAATAATAAATACTAGTATCGCCTGTGGTCGAAATTCGACCAACTTGTATTTTTTTCAACTCAGTCAATGCATCCAGTGTTGGGGGTACTGCAATAATGCGTTAATAGTTGAGCAGTGAGTGGAAATATAGAAAACTGGTCTAAATTACTTATATTTCTCATTTAAATTTTGAATTTGACTAAATGTTATACTTTTTGATTGCATTTTCTTAAATTTTCTACAAACTTTTCAAATGTAATTATAACGTTTTTGTATGGAGATCCTTAAACAAAAATATAAAAAATCGAAATCGACATAGAATTATGGTGAAATGACTTGAAATTGGATTGAAAATTTGCTTTTCCACACCACCCGGGAGGTACGCCGTTGGCGCGCTACCGAAGTTAGTTTTTGGTGCTCGGCTCCCCAGTAGGCCTATATCACCCAAATAAACTACATATACAAATCGCTCATTTACTTCAATAGCGTCATAATTCAAAAAACAAGAATTTTTAGTTAAAAACAAAGTAATGTGCTAAAGGAATTTAGCCCATTTCACACCACCCGTTAGGTATGCAATTCGCCCTGTACCGAGTTTAATTTTATATAAATACATATGTAATATGTAAGTGTGACACAAAACGAAAATTTCGAAAAGAATTGAGGATACCTTCATAAAAAATGAAATAAAAATATAAAAAAATTATGTAAAGGGAAAGAAGGCAATTTTTTAGGATTTAGGTAGAGGCAATTATAGGTAAGTGGCAAAAATGGGAAACCATATTTGTATGTAGGTGAAACATTTTTGCTTTCGAATTTAGCGGGGATACATAAAGGTTTAGGTCTTTGAAATTCGCATTAGAACACTTAGATAAATGTTCCCAAAGATGGCGCGCTTGTCCACGAAAATTAATTCCGATATTTGGATGAATTGTTCGAATTTACAAAAAACTTTTTCTATTAATTATAAACAAATAGAGTAATATTTGTTAACAAAAATAGGCCTATGCACTGCGGCTGATCCATACGAATCGATTCATATAACTTTTATATGATTTTACGTATGCTAAGTATGCGAAACAGCGTGCCAATTGATTGTATGGAAATTTTGTTAGCGTCTTAATATATAGATAGTAGGATAATATACGGTCTATGCAATATGGGCGCTAGGATGCCGGTTGGCGTTTTGATCTAAAATCAAAAACGTTTTTGGGACGTTTTTTACGCTTAATATTCAACGTGAAATTTTCCGATTCAGTGAAGTTACATTTAAATATTAATAAACTAAGTTGAAATAAAAGATAATATAATAAAATAAAATAAGAAATATCAAAATAAATTAGCATAAAAGACAATATACAAATTTTAATGTAATATCTTTGTAGCAAATTTATTTATTTTTTGTTCACTATAAGACGTGCTATCTCTAAAATGAGCATAAAATCTGGAAATGCAAAAAACATTTGGGTCAAATTTGCAATTAATTGTTATAAATAAATAAATTTAGTGAGTTTGAACAAAAGTTGACTCGTTATTTCTGATTTCATTTTTTTTAAAGCACCTAAAATGAAAAACATAGAATCTGTTAAATAAAGACCTATGCTTTCACGTGTAAGTAAAATTTGTCCAAAAAAATAGGCCGGTTAAGTTATTACTTCTCTTTAAAGTTTTTTTGTGCGCTAACAATTATTTTAGAACAATTTTTTAAGGATTTTGGTACAAACCAATATAGGTAATTGGAAACAATGGGAAACAATATTTTATTTCAACAGAAAATGAGCGAAGCAGTAGTTCTCTAACCGTTTGGCGTGTACAAATATATACATATGTAGAGATGAAACATTTGAGCAACGCAACAATTGAGAATTTGGAGCTATTTACTCAGGGGGGTTTGTGAACATAATGCGCCCTACAGATGGCAATTTCGATAATTGCACAGATTTTCGAATTTACAAAAAACTTTCTATTAATTATAAACAAATAGAGTAATATTTGTTATCAAAAATAGGCCTATGCACTGCGGCTGATCAATACGAATCGATTCATATAACTTTTATATGATTTTAGGTATGCTAAGTATGCGAAACAGCCTGTCAATTGATTGTATGGAAATTTTGTTAGCGTATTAATATATAGATAGTGGGTATAATACTGCCTATGCAATATTTCCACCTAAAATCGAAAACGTTTTTGGGTAGTTTTTTTTTTTGTTTAATATACAACGCGAAATTTTCCGATTCAATCAAGTTGCATTTAAATAATAATAAACTAAGTTGAAATAAAAGATAATATAATAAAATAAAATGAGAAATATCAAAATAAATTAGCATAAAAGACAATATACAAATTTTAATGTAATATCTTTGTAGCAAATTTATTAATTTTTTTTCACTATAAAACGTGCTATATCTAAAATGAGCATAAAATCTGGAAATGCAAAAAACATTTGGGTCAAATTTGCAATTAATTGTTATAAATAAATAAATTTAGTGAGTTTGAACAAAAGTTGACTCATTATTTCTGATTTCATTTTTTTTAAAGCACCTAAAATGAAAAACAAAGAATCTGTTAAATAAAGACCTATGCTTTTACGTGTAAATAAAATTTGTCCAAAAAAATAGGCCGGTTAAGTTATTACTTCTCTTTAAAGTTTTTTTGTGCGCTAACAATTATTTTAGAACAATTTTTTAAGGAAACAATATTTTATTTCAACAGAAAATGAGCGAAGCAGTAGTTCTCTCACCGTTTGGCGTGTGCAAATATATACATATGTAGAGATGAAACATTTGAGCAACGCAACAATTGAGAATTTGGAGCTATTTACTCAGGGGGGTTTGTGAACATAATGCGTCCTACAGATGGCAATTTCGATAGTTGCACAGATTTTCGAATTTACAAAAAAACTTTTTCTGTTAATTATAAACAAATATAGTAATATTTGTTATCAAAAATAGGCCTATGCACTGCGGCTGATCAAGACGAATCGATTCATATAACTTTTATATGATTTTACGTATGCTAAGTATGCGAAACAGCCTGTCAATTAATTGTATGGAAATTTTGTTAGCGTATTAATATATAGATAGTGGGTAATATACTGCCTATGCAATATTTCGACCTAAAATAGAAAATGTTTTTGGGTCGTTTTTTTTCATTTAATATACAACGTGTAATTTTCCGATTCAATCAAGTTGCATTTAAATAATAATAAACTAAGTTGAAATAAAAGATAATATAATAAAATAAAATAAGAAATATCAAAATAAATTAGCATAAAAGACAATATACAAATTTTAATGTAATATCTTTGTAGCAAATTTATTTATTTTTTGTTCACTATAAGACGTGCTATATCTAAAATGAGCATAAAATCTGGAAATGCAAAAAACATTTGGGTCAAATTTGCAATTAATTGTTATAAATAAATAAAATTGGTGAGTTTGAACAAAAGTTGACTCATTATTTCTGATTTAATTTTTTTAAAGCACCTAAAATGAAAAACAAAGAATCTATTAAATAAAGACCTATGCTTTTATGTGTAAGTAAAATTTGTCCAAAAAAATAGGCCGGTTAAGTTATTACTTCTCTTTAAAGTTTTTTTGTGCGCTAATAATTATTTTAGAACAATTTTTTAAGGATTTTGGTACAAACCAATATAGGTAATTGGAAACAATGGGAAACAATATTTTATTTCAACAGCAAATGAACGAAGCAGTAGTTCTCTCACCGTTTGGCGTGTACAAATATATACATATGTAGAGATGAAACATTTGAGACACGCAACAATTGAGAATTTGGAGCTATGTACTCAGGGGGGTTAGTGAACATAATGCGTCCTTCAGATGGCAATTTCGATAGTTGCACAGATTTTCGAATTTACAAAAAACTTTTTCTATTAATTATAAACAAATAGAGTAATATTTGTTAACAAAAATAGGCCTATGCTCTGCGGCTGATCAATACGAATCGATTCATATAACTTTTATATGATTTTACGTATGCTAAGTATGCGAAACAGCCTGTCAATTGATTGTATGGAAATTTTGTTAGCGTATTAATATATAGATAGTGGGTAATATACTGCCTATGCAATATTTCCACCTAAAATCGAAAACGTTTTTGGGTAGTTTTTTTTTTCGTTTAATATACAACGTGAAATTTTCCGATTCAATCAAGTTGCATTTAAATAATAATAAACTAAGTTGAAATAAAAGATAATACAATAAAATAAGAAATATCAAAATAAATTAGCATAAAAGACAATATACAAATTTTAATGTAATATCTTTGTAGCAAATTTATTTATTTTTTGTTCACTATAAGACGTGCTATATCTAAAATGAGCATAAAATCTGGAAATGCAAAAAACATTTGGGTCAAATTTGCAATTAAATGTTATAAATAAATAAATTTAGTGAGTTTGAACAAAAGTTGACTCATTATTTGTGATTTCATTTTTTTTAAAGCACCTAAAATGAAAAACAAAGAATCTGGTAAATAAAGTCCTATGCTTTTACGTGTAAGTAAAATTTGTGCAAAAAATAGGCCGGTTAAGTTATTACTTCTCTTTAAAGTTTTTTTGTGCGCTAATAATTATTTTAGAACAATTTTTTAAGGATTTTGGTACAAACCAATATAGGTAATTGGAAACAATGGGAAACAATATTTTATTTCAACAGCAAATGAACGAAGCAGTAGTTCTCTCACCGTTTGGCGTGTACAAATATATACATATGTAGAGATGAAACATTTGAGACACGCAACAATTGAGAATTTGGAGCTATTTACTCAGGGGGGTTTGTGAACATAATGCGTCCTACAGATGGCAATTTCGATAGTTGCACAGATTTTCGAATTTAAAAAAAACTTTTTCTGTTAATTATAAACAAATATAGTAATATTTGTTATCAAAAATAGGCCTATGCACTGCGGCTGATCAAGACGAATCGATTCATATAACTTTTATATGATTTTACGTATGCTAAGTATGCGAAACAGCCTGTCAATTAATTGTATGGAAATTTTGTTAGCGTATTAATATATAGATAGTGGGTAATATACTGCCTATGCAATATTTCGACCTAAAATAGAAAATGTTTTTGGGTCGTTTTTTTTCATTTAATATACAACGTGTAATTTTCCGATTCAATCAAGTTGCATTTAAATAATAATAAACTAAGTTGAAATAAAAGATAATATAATAAAATAAAATAAGAAATATCAAAATAAATTAGCATAAAAGACAATATACAAATTTTAATCTAATATCTTTGTAGCAAATTTATTTATTTTTTGTATACTATAAAACGTGCTATATCTAAAATGATCATAAAATCTGGAAATGCAAACAACATTTGGGTCAAATTTGCAATTAATTGTTATAAATAAATAAATTTAGTGAGTTTGAACAAAAGTTGACTCATTATTTCTGATTTCATTTTTTTTAAAGCACCTAAAATGAAAAACAAAGAATCTGTTAAATAAAGACCTATGCTTTTACGTGTAAATAAAATTTGTCCAAAAAATAGGCCGGTTAAGTTATTACTTCTCTTTAAAGTTTTTTTGTGCGCTAACAATTATTTTAGAACAATTTTTTAAGGATTTTGGTACAAACCAATATAGATAATTGGAAACAATGGGAAACAATATTTTATTTCAACAGAAAATGAGCGAAGCGGTAGTTCTTTCATCGTTTGGCGTGTGCAAATATATAGATATGTAGAGATGAAACATTTGAGCAACGCAACAATTGAGAATTTGGAGCTATTTACTCAGGGGGGTTTGTGAACATAATGCGTCCTACAGATGGCAATTTCGATAGTTGCACAGATTTTCGAATTTACAAAAAAACTTTTTCTATTAATTATAAACAAATAGAGTAACATTTGTTATCAAAAATAGGCCCATGCACTGCGGCTGGTCAATACGAATCGATTCATATATCTTTTATATGATTTTACGTATGCTAAGTATGCGAAACAGCCTGTCAATTGATTGTATGGAAATTTTGTTAGCGTATTAATATATAGATAGTGGGTAATATATTGCCTATGCAATATTTCGACCTAAAATCGAAAACGTTTTTGGGTCGTTTTTTTTCGTTTAATATACAACGTGAAATTTTCCGACTCAATCAAGTTGCATTTAAATAATAATAAACTAAGTTGAAATAAAAGATAATACAATAAAATAAGAAATATCAAAATAAATTAGCATAAAAGACAATATACAAATTTTAATGTAATATCTTTGTAGCAAATTTATTTATTTTTTGTTCACTATAAGACGTGCTATATCTAAAATGAGCATAAAATCTGGAAATGCAAAAAACATTTGGGTCAAATTTGCAATTAAATGTTATAAATAAATAAATTTAGTGAGTTTGAACAAAAGTTGACTCATTATTTGTGATTTCATTTTTTTTAAAGCACCTAAAATGAAAAACAAAGAATTACCAGTCCTATGCTTTTACGTGTAAGTAAAATTTGTGCAAAAAAAATAGGCCGGTTAAGTTATTACTTCTCTTTAAAGTTTTTTTGTGCGCTAACAATTATTTTAGAACAATTGTTTAAGGATTTTGGTACAAACCAATACAGGTAATTGGAAACAATGGGAAACGATATTTTATTTCAACAGAAAATGAGCGAAGCAGTAGTTCTCTCACCGTTTGGCGTGTACAAATATATACATATGTAGAGATGAAACATTTGAGCAACGCAACAATTTAGAATTTGGAGCTATTTACTCAGGGGGGTTTCTGAACATAACGCGTCCTACAGATGGCAATTTCGATAGTTGCACAGATTTTCGAATTTACAAAAAACTTTTTCTATTAATTATAAACAAATAGAGTAATATTTGTAATCAAAAATAGGCCTATGCACTGCGGCTGATCAATACGAATCGATTCATATAACTTTTATATGATTTTACGTATGCTAAGTATGCGAAACAGCCTGTCAATTGATTGTATGGAAATTTTGTTAGCGTATTAATATATAGATAGTTGGTAATATACTGCCTATGCAATATTTCGACCTAAAATCGAAAACGTGAAATTTTCCGATTCAATCAAGTTTCATTTAAATAATAATATACTAAGTTGAAATAAAAGATAATATAATAAAATAAAATAAGAAATATCAAAATAAATTAGCATAAAAGACAATATAGAAATTTTAATGTAATATCTTTGTTGCAAATTTATTTATTTTTTGTTCACTATAAGACGTGCTATATCTAAAATGAGCATAAAATCTGGAAATGCAAAAAACATTTGAGTCAAATTTGCAATTAAATGTTATAAATAAATAAATTTAGTGAGTTTGAGCAAAAGTTGAATCATTATTTGTGATTTCATTTTTTTAAAGCACCTAAAATGAAAAAACAAAGAATCTGTTAAATAAAGTCCTATGTGTATAAAAATGCACTATGTGGGGTATGTGCACAAGGGAGTTAGGGGGAAGGTTTCTTCCCTTCAAAGCACTTCACTGCAAAAGAAATTAAAAACGCGCGACAACTTTCGTTTTAATATAAAAATATTAATTTTATTACTTTTTATTATTTGGTTTGACGATTGACCCGTTTAATCAATTATATTAGCGGCGCGAGTAGTTAGGCGAATGACGATTAACTAACTTAAAAGCGGTCCATTGCATTCCATTGGACCGCTTGCTTCTTAACTTAAAGAGAGAGGAAACGGTAAGTATATGAATAGGTAAGTATGTATGCATTTCTTAAATATGCATATTTTATGCAAACGGTAACTTAATAAATTTATACAGGGTGAATTTAAAGTATGAGTATGAGTATGTAAAGACTATACAATGTAAGTATTTCAAAAAGGTAAGTATTTTAATGTAAGTATTGTATATGTATATTAATATTTGTATCTGTATATATGTTGATCCGGGTACTTGATGGAAATTGATTCATGTCTTCAACATGGCGGCCGGCCTGCGGAGCTGAGAGCGAGATCCTCTGAGGTTCCGTCGACTTTGTTGAAGATTCGTCGCTGATGTAGAGAGTTGCTATGGCGGCAGTTCCTGAGATGGAAGGAGGCAGAGTTTAGTAATGTTTCGCGTGACTATACCTGCTTGGGTGCGGACATCTACCACACGAACCCGTTGACCGGCGCCCGCATGGAGTTTGATAACTCGGCCCAAGCGCCATTCATTGGGGGGTGAAGGTCGTTTTTGATAACGACCATATCTCCTTCGCGAATATTTTGTTGGGGATGTTTCCACTTATATCTTTTATGCAAGGTTTGTAGGTACTCGCTCTTCCAACGTGAGCTGAACTGGTGATGCAGAACCTTTAATCTTTGCCATTTCGTAGTAGGGGATACGTTTTCGGCATTCGGTTCGGGTAAGGAGGTTAAGGGGGCTCCTCGAAAAAAATGTCCAGGAGTTAGGGCTAATAAGTCGCTTGGATCCTGTGACATGGGAGAGAGGGCGAGAATTAAGCACTGCTTCGATTCGAATGAGGAGAATGGTGAATTCCTCAAATGTAAACCTTTGATTTCCAGCTACTTTTGTGAAATGGGTTTTGAAGCTTTTTACTGCGGCTTCCCATAGGCCGCCCATGTGTGGGGCATACGGCGGTATGAATTGCCAAGAGAGGCCCTGTACCGCATACCTTTGTGCAATATCAACAGCTGCTTCTTTGAGGAATAGGGCTATCTCCCTCTGGATCGCTCGTTGTGCGCCAACAAACGTCTTTCCGTTGTCAGACATTATTTTGTGGGGTAATCCGCGTCGCCCTACGAAGCGGGTGAAGGCGGCTCTGAAGGCTTCAGTTGTCAAATTTGTGCATGATTCGAGGTGGACTGCTTTAGTGGAGAAGCAGACGAATACGCAAACGTACGCTTTCGTGTGAGAAGCTCGTCGTAAGAGGGGCGTTTTCACCATAAATGGGCCAGCGAAATCAACTCCTGTTACGTGAAATGGCACTGAGTAAGGGGCACGTTCGGAGGGTAGAGGGGCCATTATTTGTGAACGCATTTGTTGTTTGTATATCGTGCACGTCTTGCATTGAGATATGCATTTCTTTACTTTCTGCTTGATGCGGGGAATATAGTATTCCGCTTGTATCATGCGAATCATCAGTTGCACCTCAGCATGAAGCAATACTTTGTGGAGAAAGTCTAATAGCAGTGAGAAGAACTTGCAGTTATCTGGGATAATTATCGGGTACCGTTCATTCTCGCTGATGTCGGCTTTAACTAAACGACCCTTAATTCGCAGGATGCCAGAGTTATCTAGCACGGGATTGAGGGTCAACAATGCACTTTTCTTGCTGATGTGATTTGAGGCTTCTAACTGCGCAAATTCTGCTGGGAAATGATGGCGTTGCGTTAACATGATGAGTTTAATTTTTGCGAAATATAGTTCTTCTTGAGTGAGAACTAGGGAACTGGAAATTTGTTGTTTCTGGGTTTGGCGGATAAACCGGTACATGAAGGCCACAACTCTTAACGCGCGCGGATATGATGAGAATCGTACCAGTATATCGGCATGATCGACAGCATGCCAGGCTTCGATGAGTTTCTTCTCCGGAGGGGTTGAGGTAGAAGGGACATATTTTGGCCAGAACGAGCTCGGTTTAGAGAGCCATTGGGGTCCATTCCACCATAACGAACAGTCAACTAAATCTTGCGGCTTGCATCCTCGGGTTCCTAGGTCTGCGGGATTATCACCACTGGGTACGTGGCGCCAAGTGGCGTTGCTGACGTTTTGAAGAATCTGGGTGATTCTGTTTTCCACATAGGTTTTCCATGTATGTGGGGGTTTTTCTAGCCAGGCCAACACGATGGAGGAATCTGACCAGAGTCTCAGCTCGTGGGGTGGCAACTTCAATTGAGATTGAGTTTGAGCTATTAATTTTGATAGTAAAACGGCTCCGCAGAGTTCAAGTCGTGGCAAGCTAACTGTTTGCAGGGGTGCGACTTTGGTTTTTGCCACAAATAGGTGGGTTGAGACTGAGTTCTCATCTCACTGCACTCTTATGTAGACACATGCGGCAAATACTTTTTCGGAGGCATCAGAGAAACCGTGGATTTGGATGCATTTATCGGGGGAGAATTGCACCCATCGGGGAATGGTTATATTGCTTATGACTGGGAGACTTTCACGGAAGCTGTTCCACTTGTAAAATGATTCCGGTTTGACTTCTTCATCCCAGCCTGTTCCCTCTCACCAGAGATGTTGGAGCAGGATTTTGGCTAAGATCATTATTGGCGGTAGCCATCCTGCCGGGTCAAAAAGTTTCGCTACGGCTGAGAGTATTTGCCGTTTTGTATTTGATTTAGAATCGGGAATTGGGTCGTATGAGTACGAAAACGAGTCAGTTAATGCGTTCCATCTTATTCCCAGAGTTTTCGTGGAACTCGTGTCGTGGAATTTGAGGAATTCCGCATCTAAGACATCAGAGTTTGGGATTGATTCTAGAATTTCTGTTCTGTTTGCTGTAATTTTTTTCAATGGAAAGCCCGCCGATTTTAGAGCTTCGAGGGTTTGAGTCATAGAGCTAAGTGTGGACTGTATGTCATGCCCGCCAGAGAGGACATCATCTATATAGTAGTATGATGTTTTTGGCGAGTGGGTATTTTTCTGCGCAATCCTGAGCGAGTTGATGGAGTGTGCGGATTGCGAGGTATGGAGCGCAGTTAACATCGAAAGTTACGGTTTTTAATTTAAAATCTTCAATCGGCTTTTGAGGGGCTTTTCTGAAGAGTATTCTTTGGAAGTCTTGATCTTCTTCCTTGACTAAAATTTGGCGATACATTTTTTCGATGTCGCCATTGAAAACGAACTTGTAGAGGCGCCAAGTGAGAATTATTGACGTCAAGTCATTTTGGAGAATCGGGCCTGTGTATAGTACATCGTTCAGAGAGTTTCCTGAGTGCGATGTCTTTGATGCATTAAATACGACGCGAACCTTTGTGGTTTTGCTGTCGGGTTTGAGAACAGCGTGATGAGGGAGTAAAATGAGAAATATTTACCATTTCTGATTACTTCTGTGTTTGGAGCGGGCTGCATGTGGGCCATTTGGAGGTACTCGTGAGTACTTCTGAGTACTTTTCACATAATTCGGGCTTTTTTTCCAGACTCCTTTCTACACTGATGTATTGTTGTTGCGCTGCTGGGCGGGAGTGCCCTAGTGCCAATGAGTGGGGGAAATTGGGTTTAAAGGGAAGTTTTACGACGTAACGTCCATCTTCTCTTCTTGTGGTTGTAGATGTGTAGAGGGCCTCACAAAATTGGTCCTCCGGTGATCTGGATAGAGTTGTTTGGATCTCTTCCTGGTCCCAGAACCGTTTGAGTAGAGTGCTGATATCCGGTTCTGTTGATTCACTGGCTTGTGTAGAGTAGGTGGAGACTAGTTCCTTTACTAGTCCGCTGAGAACCCATCCAAATATTGTATTTTGAGCTATAAGGGTTTCTTGCGGATTTCGTTGCAGACCATCGAGCAGTATTTGGGGAATTATATCGCTTCCTATAACCATGTCTATTTTTGAGGGATGGAGACAGTTATGATCTGCGAGCTGGAGAGAGAGTGGAATGCCTCTAAGCTGACTTTTGAGATTTTCTTATTGGGAAGAAAATGAGTGAGTTGTGGAAGCAAAATTGCGTTGCTGCTAATCTCTTTGCTTAAGTCTGAGGAGCAAAGAGTTACCTCGCAGATTTTGTTTGCTTTTTGCACCACTGTGCCTCCCATTCCTGAGATTTCATATCTTGCATTTTTTGTTGGGAGGCCTAACATTTTTTGGATTCGGGTTGCCAAAAATGTTTTCTGAGAGCCTTGGTCAATAAGTGCGCGAATTTTATGGTACTCCCCGGCGTGGTGAATGGGGACTAGTGCCGTTGGCAGTAGTGTTGTTTCACAGCTACTGGAGAAATGTGACGAGACCGTGTGGGTGGTTGAGTCCTGGTGTTTCTGCGCCGCTGCTTCAATCGCTGCTTGCCTGGATGTCGATGCTTGTTCATCATTTATTTGATATGGGATTGTGGTTTGGGCTAGTGTATTTTGGGTCTGAGGCCTGTTGCCCGAGATGCGTTCTGATGTTGTTGATAATGGAGGAGAGAGTGATGTCGTTTTTGGCAATAAACGCATGAAAACTTGCTCTGACAATCACGCTTGAGATGTGAGTATGACAAACAATTCTCGTAATAATTGTTTTCTTTTACAAATTTGAGGCGGTCTTCTACAGTAAGCTCTTTGAATTTCACGCAAAACATCATTGAGTGGTTTGAGTTACACGGCTTGTAAGAGACTTGCTGTGGTTTTGAGTGATGATTATTAGAGTGAAAATTATTTGTTCTGTTTTTATTTGAGAACGTGGAGTTGTGGATTGAGTTTTGGTTTTTGGACCTGGGTGTGAAGTTTAGTAGAGGATTTCTAGGCTTACCTGGTCGGTAATTGTGGAGTCTCTCTACTACTTCGTATCTGGAAGTCAAAAATTTGTCCATATCTGACCACAGTGGCAACTCTTTCCGAGAAGTAAGAGATTGCTCCCATAGGGACAGGGTTTCACTGGGCAGCTTTGAGGAGCAAATATACACAAGAATGGGGTCCCAATTAGAGGTTGGGATACCTTGTGCTTCCAGGGTACACAAACAATTATTTATGGTGGGTTGCAGCTTTTGAATTTGCTCACCATTTTCTGAGAAAATTTGCTGAAAACTAAAGAGGGTCTTCAGTTGGTTATCAACCAATATTCTTCTGTTTTCGTACCGAGCTTTGAGGGCGTCCCATGCTAACTAAAAACTGTTGTCTGTGAGAGGGTATTGCTTCACTAAATGACCTGCTTGGCCTCTCGTTTTCTGCCGTAGGTGATATAGTTTTTGAGCTTGAGTGAGTTTGGGATGATTGCCCTAGACTGCCGTAAACATATCCCTGAATGCCGGCCAGTCTTCGTATCCGCCGTGGAATATTTCAGTATCGCAGGGTGGTACTTTGAGGTATACTTGTGATGAGTTAGAAGTATTTGGGGGATTTAAGGGCTGAGATATTTGAGGCGAGGGTCGCAGTAGTTGTATGGCGTCCATAATTTGTGACATGCAAATTTCATAGCTTTCAGAGCACTTTTGGTATTTTTGCTCTACTGAATCGGAGGACTCTTGATGGGATGGAGAAAGGCATACATTTTTTTAGGCATCTACGAGTGATTCCCATAGTCGCTCGAGTTGCTGAGTTTTTACCTTAAGCAGGGACTTAGTTTGGTCAGCTATCAGGGTTGCTGACCACTTTGAGTAAAAGGCCTCTAGTCTATTGCTTTCGAAAATGAAAGTATCGAGACTTGTGTCGGGTTGACCTGCGCCAAGAGTATCATTTCCTTTTTTGCTCATATTGATTTTGTTCAGGGTAAACAGGTGTTAATTAAAATTTTATAATATGGGATACCAAATGAGAAGGGTTGAGTATTGTAGTGTATTGCTTGGTTAAATTTAAAGCAGTGCTGAGTGCGGTAGTAGTATATTAATTAATAGGACACTTTAATTCTACTATGTTGGAAATATAATTTTGGTCTTAATTATTTTCCGGCTTATACATTTTGTGACACACTCTAATGATTGTACACAGGAACGGGAATTTACAGCGAGATGAGAAAATGAGCAAATAGCTGGATCTTCTTTATATGTATTTATGTGTGTACCAGTACTTTTTTTTCTTATTAACTTTAGTTTTTAGGTTTGCAGATAACCTCTTTGCTAACTTTTGATTTTTCTTTTCAACAATGTATTCGTTTCTTTGCAGGTTTTTCCGGAGCACAACACTTATGTAAACCACGCTAATTCTTTTCTTTTTCCGATTTTTTCGAACACCGCGTTTATATTAACCTTCTTTTTATTTTTTCAGGTGTTTTTTTTCACGGTTCTGGTGCACCACTTTTGTAGGTCTACTGCTCGTGTTAAAAATAAATATTTATTCGTGTGGTTTTATTTTTCACAGCTCTTTTAAAAATTTATACCGCTCTACTTCTTTTCCGCAGGAATCTTTACGGTGAATAAATATTTTTTTTCCGAAAGTAAGTGTTGTGATTACTGACTTTTAATGGTAAGGCGGAGGTGGCATGTGGCATGGTTGCAAGCCCCTGCTAGCTCGTCGAATGGGGTGGGGTTTTGCACACCTGCCTTACCTGCAGTTATCTCAACAAAAAAAGTGGTTCATGCCTAGAGGTGAATACATAAATAATGGGAAAGTAGGAAATGGAAGAAAAAAAGGAAAGGAGGCCCGTCCAGAGTCAGGGGGAGTCTACCCACCCTATTCGCGTATCTAACGCGAACCCATGGGCGCCGTGCTAACTCCTCTAATTTTACGACGCCCCCAATACCTGACTCAAGTTCATCTGTCTAAGGGTCCTTCACGTCATTGTCCCTCCCACTTCCCCTATTCTTACCTGGAACAACACCCACACCAAAGAGTTGAAAAGTTAGCCTTCCATTACCGAAATAAATTTAGCTTCAACCTTTCAAATTTGCCAACGTTATAAACATTATTTTATTCAATTTTAAACTCGTAAACAAACTAAATAGAAGTTAAGCCTCACAGCAGGCGAGGCGATAAAAAATTAAAGTTGCGGTGAGCTGCCCGTTCACCGAATTAAAATAAACACGAGAAATATTTAAACGTTATAAAATTTATTCTGTGCTCTTGCACGATCCAAATTGAACTAACTCGAACAAAGTAATTTACCTAGCAGCTAAGTTCTTGTGTTGAAGTAATTATGCTATGCTAACCAATTATTGTATAAAAAATAGTTTACTTAACTAAAACTAGATTTGCTGTTCAATCACAATTTCTGCAACTACACCAATCGTTGTCCCAATTAACTTCCGCTTATTCTGCGCGTGTGCTGCGTCAGCGAAACTTCAACACGCAACATAGCGCGGTCACATGCTCAGCAACGTGAGTAAATGGGTCAACCGCTGGATACTGCTGTTATAACTCCTCCCCCTTTAAAGATCTGCGTCCCGCAGATCGAAGCATGAAAAATGTGAAGTGGATATATCTTTTATAGAGTCGATCTGGTTACTTGGCGTAATGTTGATTCTGACTGGCTTGACTGGTGCGCTGTCGTCCAGGTTACGGATTTCATGGGCAGAGTGGCCCTTGAAGATCTTCGTGTTTGTTGCCCATTGCATCGGAATTTGAACTGGTGGAATATCTAGCTTCCTAGTGTACCATTTCCATAGCATGGTGACGATGAGGGCTATTGCGAATATCGAGGCAGCTTCCGTGACTAACGAGAAGTTAGTTTTCCCGTTTACATACCCTAGGTATCTAACGTTTTCCATCGTGATATCGTGAACGTACTCCAGATTGATCTTTGTAGTGTAGTTTTTGACGTTTGCTAGTACGGCTGGCAAGGCTTGAGCTGTGATTGCTTCGTTGCTGGAGAACACTTGGTTGCCAATTTTTATCGTTTCGTTATTTAACTGGATAACGTAGGTGCCATTTATGTTACTAGTATCGTTATTACTTTCCACTACACCTTGGTAGTTTGAGATAAAAATTGTGTTATCGTTTATCAATTCGATTATCGTTCCATTGCGCCTGATGAATTGGCAGCTAGCGTCACCTCCTTTCAGCAACCGAGGTAGGCAGGTATTCTCTTCCAATTTGCTCAAGGACTCTGATTCACATACCGTAGATGAACTGATTGTCAAGCAGTTTTCCTTCAGTCCATACGTTTCTTCTTGGTTGACGAGCATTTTATCGAATGGAAGGTCCAGTTGTTTGCCTTCGTAGATACCGGCGCGAGTAATTAATAGGTTATACTTCTTCTCTGTTACTTTGGGTATTGATAGAACGTATAGGAGCATAGTCCCATTTGTATATATTGATGGTTTTTTGGTAAGGTAGTGTTTCTATTTCTGACAGGATCTGATTAACTTCGTCCATGTCGAGTAGGTAAGTGTTAATAATTCCACGTTTAGCTAGCTGACATGCCCGTACTACTTCATTGACCTCTTCTCGGACGAGCACGATATTATGAGCCACGCAGAGCCTATCCAGTCAATAGATCGGGAGGGTCTGATTCTTTTCGTGTTCCCCGTCAGCTCTTCGAGGCGCTGCAGAGTTTGGTTGATATAGACTTGTGCTAGGAGCTGGTCGTCAGTTCGTTTTAGTAGTTTGTAAGCCAGTTTTCCCATCTTCGATATAATAATAGCGTACTGCCGGAGGTTGATAGCATGTATTAGTTTGAAGGATCCGCTGATGATCCACCCATTTCCGCTCTGGATACTAACGATTGGTGCCTTATAGTGGAAAATGTGGAGGCCGCTGATGGCCGACGCCAACAGTGGGAGTCTGCAATTGGAAAGACCATACCTAACATTATTGGTGTTAGTAGGTTAGTGGTTGTTGGAAGTTATTTATGTTAGTGTGAGGTTAGGAGATTAGTGGGAGTGAAAAAATTGTTAGAAAAGGGACGTTTTTTCATTCAAATTTTTTTTTTTTTTTTTTTTCGGTTCCTTGTATATTTGTGGTTTGATTTATGGTTGTTTTTGTTTTTGCGCTACATAGTAGTATCTAATAATTTCAATGTTGTACTACTTAAGTTTGTATTTTTTATTTTTTTTTGTTGTAGCAAGTAATAACGGAATTCAGAAATACATTTCTTTGGTGATTTTTTGTTTTTTTTTTTTCTTTTTTGTTCTTTTTGTTGTAGCAAGTAATAACAAAATTTAGAAATACATTTCTTTGGTTTTTCTTTTCTTTTTTGGTTGTAGCAAGTAATAACAAAATTCGGAAATATGTTTTTTTCTTTTTTCTTTTGTCTTTTTTTTGTCTTCTGTTTTTTTTTTTTTTTTCTCTTCTGCGGATTAGACGCAGAGTATTATAATTTCATATATTGGCTTAGCGGATTAGGCGCATAAGCCTAAATTTTTCTTTTCTCCTGGACCAGAGGTGTTAACATTTCTCGAACCAGCTATGGGGAGATCGCCAGAATCCCGTTTGGAAGTAGTGTAGCCATTTGTCAAATTCGATGGCACTACGAGCCTACTAAGGCACGATTTGTCCCACTTACAAGCCCGCTCTTGTTAGATAAACTCCCTCTTGGTGCCAGATATTTTATAATTTCTTTTCATGTTTTTTGTATGTTTGTTTGTTTTATTATGTGGGGGTATTTTGTCCCCTTCTTTTTACATTTTTTATATGTGCTTTATAATTTTTATCCCACTAAGTGTGGTTACAGAAACTTCGTTCTCCTTGGCAACTATTTCCTTTTTATAGATATGTTTTTGTTTCCCCTTTATTTGCTTATCCTTGACGTATATAACATCATTTTTGTTATAACGCTTCTACATGGTCCTTCTCCTATTATGTCTCTCAACCTTAGCCATCTGTTTCTATTTTAATAATTTTTTTTTTTTATGTATCTATTAATTTCCCTGCTTTTGTCAAGGAGTTCCTGATAGTTAGAAGCTTCTGAGCGATTAAAAAATATATCCGAAGGTTTCCTGTTCGTTACAGAGTAAACTGAATTATTATAGCGATCTACTGCTATATTAACGAGTCCTTTAGTCCTGAGATCAGAGTTTTCCGCCTTCAGGAATCTATAAATTTCTAGTAACGTGGAGTGGAATCTCTCAATTTGGCCATTTACCTCACTTCTCTGAGATGAAGTGCGGTAAAGTTGAATTCCCAATGATTCTAATACGTTCTGTATTATTGGGTTAATCAATCCCCGTTCATTATCACTGACTAAAATTTTTGGAGTTGTAAAATAGTGGAGAAGCTTCACAATTTTGTCTTTAAGGTGCAGAGTTCCTTTGTTCCTAACTTGAAAAAGCTTTGCGAATTTTGAAAATTTGTCAATAAAACTTAAAAATTTGTTGTTTCGAAAATATCTATGTGAAGGATCTCGCAAGGTTGTGATGGGATTGATGTAGCCTGTAACTCTGGTTTATTAGGGTGTCTATCGTACTTACTAAACTTGCATGTTTCACAAGCCAGTACATATTTCCTAATTTGAGCACGCATTCTCGGGAAATAATACCGCTCTAAAATCTGCTATTTTCAGTGGCATTGCGGTGAGCCCTCTTATGCTCCTATCAACTTGGCCAAACATCTCTTCGTGCTTGCTAAGGATTCTACGGATTTACTCTTTTGCAGGCTCTGAAATGTTAGGATCGATAGGGAGGTCCATGTAGATACTACTAACATGTGCCGTTTTGCGCTTAAGAGATATTACTGTGTCTGGTTTTAATATCAATATGTTCCATTCCCCCTCAAGAACTGCTCTGACTTCTGTCAGCGTATCGTTTCCAAGGATTCCATCAAAGGACTTTAGCCCAGGAAGGTTAAAGAATGTAGTGGGGATGTCCTTTCCACAAACGTTAAAAAATGTCCACGAACTTTTCTATGTATTTTAATATTCCCCCGCCGAAATGATTGTGAATGGTTTTTCCACCGCTGTGGAATTTTGTGCAGCTCGTTCGCTAGTGTAATTCTTGTTATCCCCTATGTATACCAAGAATTCTAGAGTTCCCTGATGTGGAGTGGCATACTCTAAGTATGGTACACCGGACACGAGGCCCCTGCCGTAAAATTTAGTTGATCGCCATCGCCTTGCTCCTGACCGTGTTCGATCGTAGTGTCTTCTCCTGCTTCCTCATCCACTGGTATTAAGTGAAACAACTTCTATTGTTTGCTTGGCCCCCTGCCTGATTGGAATAAAAACCTTCCCGAACGTGTGCCCCTTTTTAAATTGTTAAAGTCCTGTATTTGGCCGGTATTTTAGATATTCTGGTTTGGCGGGAAGGACTAGGGTTTGTTCTAATAAATCCTGAAGGGGTAGAGTTGCTACGCCAATTTTGCGTAGTCTGATTGCTATTTCTCGTTTGGCCGGAGTTCGGGTAGTTGCAGTTTGGTCCTGCCCGGCCTTGGTGTATGCCTGAGAAATTTGTAAATGCTCTTGGTTGATTTGGAGCTGCCCTAACCTGACCGGCGTCATTATATTTGGGTTTACATAATACCGAGGGGCTATTGGGAGTTGTTATTGAAATACCTATTTGGGCGGGGCTGGCGATATATGGCGTTCCTGCGGTTGAAGTTCATGAACGTGAGGCATGCCGAGTAGGTCTCGGGCGACAATTTGGGTTTTGCACTAGTAGCCAAGTGGGGAGGTCACCATTTAGGCCTCTAATGAACACATCTAATGTTCTTCAAACCTTCTAAGTTGGGCGAGAATTGCGTTAACGGCGTCATTCATTTCCGTTAAGGAGTCTTTCATCTTTTCTGGATTCATGCTGGAATGGAAAGATATACAATGAGGCTTACGATTTGTTACTTACAACCACCACTTCATTTGGGCTCGGTAAGTTTTGCTGATGTTTGTCTCCTTTTTGTTTTCTTGTTCTTATTTTCACTGTAAGGATTTTTAGTTGATTCTTGTATCTTTTTTGTTTTCTTGAATAAAAAAAAATTCTTTGTTTCTTATCTTCACTGCAAGGGTTTTTTTTATTCTTGAATCTTTTTTTTTTTTTTTTTTAATAAAAGAATTTTTTGGTTCTTATCTTCACTACACGAGTTTTTTATCCTTTGTACGCATAACTAAATACAATTTCACTTGGAACGCGAACCCTGCACCGCACTGCTCGGGCGCCAGTTAAGCCTCACAGCAGGCGAGGCGATAAAAAATTAAAGTTGCGGTGAACTGCCCGTTCACCGAATTAAAATAAACACGAGAAATATTTAAACGTTATAAAATTTATTCTGTGCTCTTGCACGATCCAAATTGAACTAACTCGAACAAAGTAATTTACCTAGCAGCTAAGTTCTTGTGTTGAAGTAATTATGCTATGCTAACCAATTATTGTATAAAAAATAGTTTACTTAACTAAAACTAGATTTGCTGTTCAATCACAATTTCTGCAACTACACCAATCGTTGTCCCAATTAACTTCCGCTTATTCTGCGCGTGTGCTGCGTCAGCGAAACTTCAACACGCAACATAGCGCGGTCACATGCTCAGCAACGTGAGTAAATGGGTCAACCGCTGGATACTGCTGTTCTAACTTAGATGATAATATTAGATAGTCTTAAATCTAGGTGTGAGAAAAAAATTATCGCAAAAAAAAGGCTAATAAAGTATTTTGACAATTCTCTTTAGCAATACAATATATATCTGTATAAACAAAAGCTTGACATCTTCAAATAACTTTTCAACCATAAATTTAAAAAAAAAAAAAACAATCCAGTTCGAAGCAAAAAAAAAGGTAATCGAATTCAAATAAAATTATGTGAACGATATTGAGGGTTGTGTGTAACTCGTCACCCCCTAATGTATTCTGTGTTAGGAAGATACTTTGCTTCTACAACAAAAAAAAATCATTGTCATATCTTTCCTTCTACTAAACCGCAAAAAGATCTATCGGTATGTATATACATATAATAAAGAAACCAAAGCAGCTAAAGTTAATGCAAATTCCTGACCTAGGCTAAGGTATTATGTACATAGGCATATATATAGGTCAATGCTTGCATACGTACACCTATATGTAAAGATACGGATATGATAGTTTTTTTTTTTCTTCGTTTTCTCACTCACCTGATCTCAGTATCAGCATTTTAGGCGCCTTCAAGCTGTGGGGGACCTGTGAGGGAGGAAAAGTTTACATACTTATGTCTCTTCTCACTCGTACAAATACCATCCGTTCATTGCCTAAGTAAGGTTCAATGCCACGCGTTCCTAGCTAAAATACAAAGGAAATCCTTACAGAAATAAAGGAAATAGCGATGTTTAAAAAAATTATGAAATTAACAAATGGTTATAAATAAAATTAAAAAAAATGGTTATATGCGGCAAACAATAAAAAAAATGTGTTCCCTCGGCCCTCCTTGGCCTTTGGTGGTGGTGACGTTGCTGGTGTTGCTGTCGGCGTTGCTGCTGGTGGCGATGCTGTCACTGCTGCTGACGTTGGCTGGCTTCCTCTGTCGAACGTTGGCGTTGGCGTGGGCGCTGCTCTCGCTCAGTTAATGTCGCTTGCAGGCCACGATCACTTCCTAGCCTGGAAGTTTCTCTCTCTCTCGTTCTCTCTCTTTCCCTGCTCTCTATGACATTCCACGGCAATCCAGTGCGCTAAATATGTCGTTGGAACAAATGTGTTTCCAAATTTCCATTCACTCGTTTTAAATAATGTTTGTAAATGCGGGTAAGTATATGCCTTAGCCCCTTCCTAGGTCCTGCCCCAAAATCTATAAAATAAACACAAAAAACGGAAAATTGTCTACAGGCTGAATATCATGTCTCGTTGTTTCCTTTATTGCTTCCTGCACCCATGTATGTATGCCCAGCCATACCCTATCTTTCCAATCCCAATTGGCACATAATGCAGTAAGTATGGACATACATACATACATATATGCATGCAATAAAGCAAACCAAAGAAAAAGTTCTTTCCTTCTGTTTTCACCTACTAATCTGATTTCAACTTCAAATTTTTTTCCAAATCAATTATCTTTTGTCCCTTTAACTAATTTCAAGTTAATTTTATAGCGTTTTCTTTTCTGTAAAAAAAAATGTTGCCCTCATGTTGCCCTCTTAAAGTCTACCTTTTGAGCTAGCCACCTGCCGCAATGCAAAAATGGCTCTTCTTCGTAGTTAATGGACCCCTTATCTTATTCGGTGGAAAATATTTTTTTGAAAAGAACAAACAAACTCACAGGGGAGCTGGGAAAAACCAACAGGGCGACACCATTTCCAGAAAAGAAAACTCCATTAATTTAACTCGGATTTTTACTTTAACTTAAATTAACTTCTGCTACACAAAAATTCAAACTCAAAACAAATTCGGATAAACAAAAATTGTTTTCTTTTTAATTTTTTTTTCTTGGGTTTATTTAATTTTTTTTTTTCATTTTACCCCAATTTTATTTCAACTAATTTCTAATTTCGAAAAATTAAAATTTTTTTTCTACCTATTTGTTTTTCTATTCATTTAATTTTTTTATTAAATTTTAGACTGCATTTTAAAGAGATATTTTTTTATCTTCCATTTATGTTTAATGCAAAAAAAATCTTTAGATTAGGTTTAAGTTGAAGAAAAATTAGCTAAATTTTAATTTATGTCAGGGGAATAATGTATATAATTTTACCGTGGCAAAAAATAATATTGCTAAAGTTCAACTATCTGCAAAAAAAATTCTTTTGCGTCATTTGGCCAGGCTATTTACTCGAATTTTCATTTCTGGAAAAGGGAACCTTCACTCAATTTGGGAGTACAAGAAAGGGTACATAAAATCGAAAGGTGTTAGGCTTTTAAATTTTTTCAAACTTTTATTTTAAAAGTGCATGTTTTTCTCAAATGAAAACGAAATAGTTATCAAATTTAAATTTTTAGGAAAAGACACAAAAGGATTTTTTTCTTTTAAGGAATTTAGTTAAATAAACAGTACATTAGTACTTACCGGTGGCAGGATGTCCAACGGACTTTGCTTCTCGTTGTTATACTTTACAATTGTGCAGATTGAACGGAATTGAAACCGTTTTGCGAAAATTACGGGATTTTTTTTTTTTTTTTTTGTTTTATTAAAAAATGCAGTTTTTTTGTTTTTTTCCACTTGACCGGCACTATACTTTACTTTAGCTTTTCCGCGGCACGCCCACGCACTTTAAATCCAACTTTTGCAATGATTTTCTGAGCTTCAGCTCGATCGTGCGCATACCCCGATTCGTATCTAAACGGAATTTCCTACCACTTTCACTCAATTCACACCCACGCATGTGCAGTTGCATTTCGTTTTTTGCGCATGCACACATTCATACCTGTACATGTAGGCCTCCTTCCACTAATGTTGCGCAACGCGCGCAGATACCTGGTTGAGATACATTTTGTCGATAAGGGTGTAACGCAAGAACAAATACGGTTGTCGGTGACATATGTATCTATGTCTCTTGAGGCTAGCGTAACATAAGCTAATAGTTTTCTCCACAGGCAGGTATAAAATTTTTTCTCAAAGGTAAGTAAGGTCAGGTAAGTATAAGTATGCTCTTTTATTGTATCCACAATATATTTTATATAAATTGTACCTTTTTCCGTTTTTTTTGGATTTTCTATTGTTAATATTTTGTTGTACACCCTAATATGCGCTATCGATATATGTAGGTATGTATGATTATATGTGACACAATTTTTTTCTCTTTTTTCACACTGCTTTTCTTTTGTAAATTTTTGTTTTATCTTATCAGCAATAACTCACAATTTTGTTTTGCCGATATAACATTGTTTTTTTCCTTTTTGAATTTTAAGTTGACTTTTTTTCCAATTATAAATTTTTTCCACTTTGTTGATTTTTTTTTTTTTTTTTCGTACCACTCTATTTATATATGTATGTATAAGTTTTTTTTTTATATTTAATACTTCACAAACTATTTTTATGTTTTGACTAAATCTGTATCGTTTTTTGCTTTTTTTCTTTAAATGTTCTTATTTGCAAACATTTTTTTTTAATTCGCACCACTTTATTTATATATGTAGGTACTCCGCACTGACCAGATTTATTGAAATTTTTTGTTTTTCTTTTTAGGTGCACTCCACTGACCACTGTATATATGTATTTTTCTGTGCAAATTTGTAAATTCTATATTTTTTCTTTAGGTACACGCTAAGCAGTACTGTATGTATGTATCTATACATATGTATATGAATGTTTAATTTTTATTTTATATTTTTTCACAGAGCTATGTTTAGTATGTGAGTTTTGGTTTTATGTATTATTTATTTCTTTGGAAACTTTTGTTTTTAGCGCGTCGCGAAAACCGATTTATTTATGTTTAGTTTTATATTTAAATTTTGTCAATTTCTTTGTTAGGTCACTGGCTAACTTTTATGGCTCCAAAAGGACCATGTATAAAAATGCACTATGTGGGGTATGTGCACAAGGGAGTTAGGGGGAAGGTTTCTTCACTTCAAAGCACTTCACTGCGAAAGAAATTAAAAACGCGCGACAACTTTCGTTTTAATATAAAAATATAAATTGTATTACTTTTAATTATTTGGTTTGACGATTGACACGTTTAATCAATTATATTAGCGGCGGGAGTAGTTAGGCGAATGACGATTAACTAACTTAAAAGCGGTCCATTGCATTCCATTGGACCGCTTGCTTCTTAACTTAAAGAGAGAGGAAACGGTAAGTATATGAATAGGTAAGTATGTATGCATTTCTTAAATATGCATATTTTATGCAAACGGTAACTTAATAAATTTATACAGGGTGAATGTAAAGTATGAGTATGAGTATGTAAAGACTTTATACAATGTAAGTATTTCAAAAAGGTAAGTATTTTAATGTAAGTATTGTATATGTATATTAATATATGTATCTGTAAATATATTGATCCGGGTACTTGATGGAAATTGATTCATGTATTCAACACTATGCTTTTACGTGTAAGTAAAATTTGTCCAAAAAATAGGCCGGTTAAGTTATTACTTCTCTTTAAAGTTTTTCTGTGCGCTAATAATTATTTTAGAACAATTTTTTAAGGATTTTGGTACAGACCAATATAGGTAATTGGCAACAATGGGAAACAATATTTTATTTCAACAGAAAATGAGCGAAGCAGTAGTTCTCTCACCGTTTGGCGTGTACAAATATATACATATGTAGAGATGAAACATTTGAGCAACGCGACAATTGAGAATTTGGAGCTATGTACTCAGGGGGTTTGTGAACATAATGCGTCCTACAGATGACAATTTTGATAGTTGCACAGATTTTCGAATTTACAAAAAACGTTTTCTATTAATTATAAACAAATAATAATAAAAAAAATAGGCCTATGCACTGCGGCTGATCAATACGAATCGATTCATATAACTTTTATATGATTTTACGTATGCTAAGTATGCGAAACAGCCTGTCAATTGATTGTATGGAAATTTTGTTAGCGTATTAATATATAGATAGTGGGTAATATACTGCCTATGCAATATTTCGACCTAAAATCGAAAACGTTTTTGGGTCGTTTTTTTTCGTTTAATATACAACGTGAAATTTTCCTATTCAATCAAGTTGCATTTAAATAATAATAAACTTAGTTGAAATAAAAGATAATATAATAAAATAAAATAAGAAATATCAAAATAAATTAGCATAAAAGACGGTGTACAAATTTTAATGTAATATCTTTCTAGCAAATTTAATATAAAACGTGATAAACGATAACATAATAAAATAAAATAAGAAATATCACAATAAATTAGCATAAAAGACAATATACAAATTTTAATGTAATATCTTTGTAGCAAATTTATTTATTTTTTGTTCACTATAAGACGTGCTATATCTAAAATGAGCATAAAATCTGGAAATGCAAAAAACATTTGGGTCAAATTTGCAATTAAATGTTATAAATAAATAAATTTAGTGAGTTTGAACAAAAGTTGACTCATTATTTGTGATTTCATTTTTTTTAAAGCACCTAAAATAAAAAAACTAAGAATCTGTTAAATAAAGTCCTATGCTTTTATGTGTACGTAAAATTTGTCCCAAAAAATTGGCCGGTTAAGTTATTACTTCTCTTTAAAGTTTTTTTATGCGCTAATAATTATTTTAGAACAATTTTTTAAGGATTTTGGTACAGACCAATATAGGTAATTGGCAACAATGGGAAACAATATTTCATTTCAACAGAAAATGAGCGAAGCAGTAGTTCTCTCACCGTTTGGCGTGTACAAATATATACATATGTAGAGATGAAACATTTGAGCAACGCAACAATTGAGAATTTGGAGCTATTTACTCAGGGGGGTTTGTGAACATAATGCGTCCTACAGATGGCAATTTCGATAGTTGCACAGATTTTCGAATTTACAAGAAACTTTTTCTATTAATTATAAACAAATAGAGTAATATTTGTTATCAAAAATAGGCCTATGCAATGCGGCTGATCAATACGAATCGATTTATATAACTTTTATATGATTTTACGTATGCTAAGTATGCGAAATAGCCTGTCAATTGATTGTATGGAAATTTTGTTAGCGTATTAATATATAGATAGTGGGTGATATACTGCCTATGCAATATTTCGACCTAAAATCGAAAACGTTTTTGGGTCGTTTTTTTTTTCATTTAATATACAACGTGAAATTTTCCTATTCAATCAAGTTGCATTTAAATAATAATAAACTTAGTTGAAATAAAAGATAATATAATAAAATAAAATAAGAAATATCAAAATAAATTAGCATAAAAGACAATATACAAATTTTAATGTAATATCTTTGTAGCAAATTTAATATACAACGTGATAAAAGATAACATAATAAAATAAAATAAGAAATATCAAAATAAATTAGCATAAAAGACAATATACAAATTTTAATGTAATATCTTTGTAGCAAATTTAATATACAACGTGATAAAAGATAACATAATAAAATAAAATAAGAAATATCACAATAAATTAGCATAAAAGACAATATACAAATTTTAGTGTAATATCTTTGTAGAAAATTTATTTATTTTTTGTTCACTATATCTAAAATGAGCATAAAATCTGGAAATGCAAAAAACATTTGGGTCAAATTTGCAATTAGTTGTTATAAATAAATAAATTTAGTGAGTTTGAACAAAATTTGACTCATTATTTCTGATTTCATTTTTTTTAAAGCATCTAAAATAAAAAACAAAGAATCTGTTAAATAAAGACCTATGCTTTTACGTGTAAGTAAAATTTATCCAAAAAAATAGGCCGGTTAATTTATTACTTCTCTTTAAAGTTTTTTTGTGCCCTAACAATTATTTTAGAACAATTTTTTAAGGATTTTGGTACAAACCAATATAGGTAATTGGAAACAATGGGAAACAATATTTTATTTCAACAGAAAATTAGCGAAGCAGTAGTTCTCTCACCGTTTGGCGTGTACAAAGAGATGAAACATTTGAGCAACGCAACAATTGAGAATTTGGAGCTATTTACTCAGGGGGGTTTGTGAACATAATGCGTCCTACAGATGGCAATTTCGATAGTTGCACAGATTTTCGAATTTACAAAAAACTTTTTCTATTAATTATAAATAAATAGAGTAATATTTGTTAACAAAAATAGGCCTATGCACTGCGGCTGATCAATACGAATCGATTTATATAACTTTTATATGATTTTACGTATGCTAAGTATGCGAAACAGCCTGTCAATTGATTGTATGGAAATTTTGTTAGCGTACTAATATATAGATAGTGGGTAATATACTGCCTATGCAATATTTGACCTAAAATCGAAAACGTTTTTGGGTCGTTTTTTTTTCGTTTAATATACAACGATTAATATACAACGATTCAACGATTGCATTTAAATAATAATAAACTAAGTTGAAATAAAAGATAATATAATAAAATAAAATAAGAAATATCAAAATAAATTAGCATAAAAGACAATATACAAATTTTAATGTAATATCTTTGTAGCAAATTTATTTATTTTTTGTTCACTATAAGACGTGCTATATCTAAAATGAGCATAAAATCTGGAAATGCAAAAAACCTTTGGGTCAAATTTGCAATTAAGCAACAATTGAGAATTTGGAGCTATTTACTCAGGGGGGTTTGTGAACATAATGCGTCCTACAGATGGCAATTTCGATAGTTGCACAGATTTTCGAATTTACAAGAAACTTTTTCTATTAATTATAAACAAATAGAGTAATATTTGTTATCAAAAATAGGCCTATGCACTGCGGCTAATCAATACGAATCGATTTATATAACTTTTATATGATTTTACGTATGCTAAGTATGCGAAATAGCCTGTCAATTGATTGTATGGAAATTTTGTTAGCGTATTAATATATAGATAGTGGGTGATATACTGCCTATGCAATATTTCGACCTAAAATCGAAAACGTTTTTGGGTCGTTTTTTTTTTTTTCGTTTAATATACAACGTGAAATTTTCCTATTCAATCAATTTGCATTTAAATAATAATAAACTTAGTTGAAATAAAAGATAATATAATAAAATAAAATAAGAAATATCAAAATAAATTAGCATAAAAGACAATATACAAATTTTAATGTAATATCTTTTTAGCAAATTTAATATACAACGTGATAAAAGATAACATAATAAAATAAAATAAGAAATATCAAAATAAATTAGCATAAAAGACAATATACAAATTTTAATGTAATATCTTTGTAGCAAATTTAATATACAACGTGATAAAAGATAACATAATAAAATAAAATAAGAAATATCACAATAAATTAGCATAAAAGACAATATACAAATTTTAGTGTAATATCTTTTTAGCAAATTTATTTATTTTTTGTTCACTATATCTAAAATGAGCATAAAATCTGGAAATGCAAAAAACATTTGGGTCAAATTTGCAATTAATTGTTATAAATAAATAAATTTAGTGAGTTTGAACAAAATTTGACTCATTATTTCTGATTTCATTTTTTTTAAAGCACCTAAAATAAAAAACAAAGAATCTGTTAAATAAAGACCTATGCTTTTACGTGTAAGTAAAATTTATCCAAAAAAATAGGCCGGTTAATTTATTACTTCTCTTTAAAGTTTTTTTGTGCCCTAACAATTATTTAAGAACAATTTTTTAAGGATTTTGGTACAAACCAATATAGGTAATTGGAAACAATGGGAAACAATATTTTATTTCAACAGAAAATGAGCGAAGCAGTAGTTCTCTCACCGTTTGGCGTGTACAAAGAGATGAAACATTTGAGCAACGCAACAATTGAGAATTTGGAGCTATTTACTCAGGGGGGTTTGTGAACATAATGCGTCCTACAGATGGCAATTTCGATAGTTGCACAGATTTTCGAATTTACAAAAAACTTTTTCTATTAATTATAAATAAATAGAGTAATATTTGTTAACAAAAATAGGCCTATGCACTGCGGCTGATCAATACGAATCGATTTATATAACTTTTATATGATTTTACGTATGCTAAGTATGCGAAACAGCCTGTCAATTGATTGTATAGAAATTTTGTTAGCGTATTAATATATAGATAGTGGGTAATATACTGCCTATGCAATATTTGACCTAAAATCGAAAACGATTTTGGGTCGTTTTTTTTTTCGTTTAATATACAACGATTAATATACAACGATTCAACGATTGCATTTAAATAATAATAAACTAAGTTGAAATAAAAGATAATATAATAAAATAAAATAAGAAATATCAAAATAAATTAGCATAAAAGACAATATACAAATTTTAATGTAATATCTTTGTAGCAAATTTATTTATTTTTTGTTCACTATAAGACGTGCTATATCTAAAATGAGCATAAAATCTGGAAATGCAAAAAACCTTTGGGTCAAATTTGCAATTAATTGTTATAAATAAAAAAATTTAGTGAGTTTGAACAAAAGTTGACTCATTATTTCTGATTTCATTTTTTTTTAAAGCACCTAAAATTAAAAACAAAGAATCTGTTAAATAAAGACCTATGCTTTTACGTGTAAGTAAAATTTGTCCAAAAAATAGGCCAGTTAAGTTATTACTTCTCTTTAAAGTTTTTTTGTGCGCTAACAATTATTTTAGAACAATTTTTTAAGGATTTTGGTACAAACCAATATAGGTAATTGGAAACAATATTTTATTTCAACAGAAAATGAGCGAACCAGTAGTTCTCTCACCGTTTGGCGTGTACAAATATATACATATGTAGAGATGAAACATTTGAGCAACACAACAATTGAGAATTTGGAGCTATGTACTCAGGGGGGTTTGCGAACATAATGCGTCCTACAGATGGCAATTTCGATAGTTGCACAGATTTTCGAATTTACAAAAAACTTTTTCTATTAATTATAAACAAATAGAGTAATATTTGTTAACAAAAATAGGCCTATGCACTGCGGCTGATCAATACGAATCGATTCATATAACTTTTATATGATTTTACGTATGCTAAGTATGCGAAACAGCCTGTCAATTGATTGTATGGAAATTTTGTTAACGTATTAATATATAGATAGTAGAGTAATATACGGTCTATGCAATATTTCGACCTAAAATCGAAAATGTTTTTGGGTCGTTTTTTTTCGTTTAATATACAACGTGAAATTTTCCGATTCAATCAAGTTGCATTTAAGTAATAATAAACTAAGTTGAAATAAAAGATAATATAATAAAATAAAATAAGAAATATCAAAATAAATTAGCATAAAAGACAATATACAAATTTTAATGTAATATCTTTGTATCAAATTTAATATACAACGTGATAAAAGATAATATAATAAAATAAAATAAGAAATATCAAAATAAATTAGCATAAAAGACAATATACAAATTTTAATGTAATATCTTTGTAGCAAATTTATTTATTTTTTGTTCACTATAAGACGTGCTATATCTAAAATGAGCATAAAATCTGGAAATGCAAAAAACATTTGGGTCAAATTTGCAATTAAATGTTATAAATAAATAAATTTAGTGAGTTTGAACAAAAGTTGACTCATTATTTGTGATTTCAGTTTTTTTAAAGCACCTAAAATGAAAAAACTAAGAATCTGTTAAATAAAGTCCTATGCTTCTATGTGTAAGTAAAATTTGTCCCAAAAAATAGGCCGGTTAAGTTATTACTTCTCTTTAAAGTTTTTTTATGCGCTAATAATTATTTTAGAACAATTTTTTAAGGATTTTGGTACAAACCAATATAGGTAATTGGAAACAATATTTTATTTCAACAGAAAATGAGCGAAGCAGTAGTTCTCTCACCGTTTGGCGTGTACAAATATATACATATGTAGGATGAAACTTTTGAGCAACGCAACAATTGAGAATTTGGAGCTATTTACTCAGGGGGGTTTGTGAACATAATGCGTCCGAAAGATGGCAATTTCGATAGTTGCACAGATTTTCGAATTTACAAGAAACTTTTTCTATTAATTATAAACAAATAGAGTAATATTTGTTATCAAAAATAGGCCTATGCACTGCGGCTGATCAATACTCATCGATTTATATAACTTTTATATGATTTTACGTATGCTAAGTATGCGAAATAGCCTGTCAATTGATTGTATGGAAATTTTGTTAGCGTATTAATATATAGATAGTGGGTAATATACTGCCTATGCAATATTTCGACCTAAAATCGAAAACGTTTTTGGGTCGTTTTTTTTTTCGTTTAATATACAACGTGAAATTTTCCTATTCAATCAAGTTGCATTTAAATAATAATAAACTTAGTTGAAATAAAAGATAATATAATAAAATAAAATAAGAAATATCAAAATAAATTAGCATAAAAGACAATATACAAATTTTAATGTAATATCTTTGTAGCAAATTTAATATACAACGTGATAAAAGATAACATAATAAAATAAAATAAGAAATATCAAAATAAATTAGCATAAAAGACAATATACAAATTTTAATGTAATATCTTTGTAGCAAATTTCATATACAACGTGATAAAAGATAACATAATAAAATAAAATAAGAAATATCACAATAAATTTGCATAAAAGACAATATACAAATTTTAGTGTAATATCTTTGTAGCAAATTTATTTATTTTTTGTTCACTATATCTAAAATGAGCATAAAATCTGGAAATGCAAAAAACATTTGGGTGAAATTTGCAATTAATTGTTATAAATAAATAAATTTAGTGAGTTTGAACAAAAGTTGACTCATTATTTCTGATTTCATTTTTTTTAAAGCACCTAAAATAAAAAACAAAGAATCTGTTAAATAAAGACCTATGCTTTTACGTGTAAGTAAAATTTATCCAAAAAAATAGGCCGGTTAATTTATTACTTCTCTTTAAAGTTTTTTTGTGCCCTAACAATTATTTTAGAACAATTTTTTAAGGATTTTGGTACAAACCAATATAGGTAATTGGAAACAATGGGAAACAATATTTTATTTCAACAGAAAATGAGCGAAGCAGTAGTTCTCTCACCGTTTGGCGTGTACAAAGAGATGAAACATTTGAGCAACGCAACAATTGAGAATTTGGAGCTATTTACTCAGGGGGGTTTGTGAACATAATGCGTCCTACAGATGGCAATTTCGATAGTTGCACAGATTTTCGAATTTACAAAAAACTTTTTCTATTAATTATAAACAAATAGAGTAATATTTGTTAACAAAAATAGGCCTATGCACTGCGGCTGATCAATACGAATCGATTCATATAACTTTTATAGGATTTTACGTATGCTAAGTATGCGAAACAGCCTGTCAATTGATTGTATGGAAATTTTGTTAGCGTATTAATATATAGATACCAATATGACCACTTTTAGATCTTGGAAAAGGGCCTGTCAAATCTACGTAGGGTCGTATGTCACTCGCTTTATTGAAGATTGAACTAATCGAACTCAAGTTATTTTTCTTTTCATTTATTTTAGCCCAAAACTGTCTAGCACGTTCAGTAGATCGTGAACGTTTAAAAATCGCATTTCTCATAGTATTGTATTTACAAACTCGTTCATGATATGAGATTATTGGGTGAAGTTTGGGTACATACTCTTTCTCTGTATTTGAGCAACGCAACAATTTAGAATTTGGAGCTATTTACTCAGGGGAGTTTGTGAACATAATGCGTCCTACAGATGGCAATTTCGATAGTTGCACAGATTTTCGAATTTACAAAAAACTTTTTCTATTAATTATAAACAAATAGAGTAATATTTGTTATCAAAAATAGGCCTATACACTGTGGCTGATCAATACGAATCGATTCATATAACTTTTATATGATTTTACGTATGCTAAGTATGCGAAACAGCCTGTCAATTGATTGTATGGAAATTTTGTTAGCGTATTAATATATAGATACCAATATGGCCACTTTTAGATCTCGGAAAAGGGCCTGTCAAATCTACGTAGGGTCGTATGTCACTCGCTTTATTGAAGATTGAACTAATCGAACTCAAGTTATTTTTCTTTTCATTTATTTTAGCCCAAAACTGTCTAGCACGTTCAGTAGATCGTGAACGTTTAAAAATCGCATTTCTCATAGTATTGTATTTACAAACTCGTTCATGATATGAGATTATTGGGTGAAGTTTGGGTACATACTCTTTCTCTGTATTTGAGCTTTTCAATATAACTGGCTTCTCTGTTAGTTGCGTTGATCCGATTGGTTTCCGGGATGTCTTAGCTTCTTGCAGACATCCCTTCTCCCGTTTTCCGGATCATTGCATTTTGGACAGGTTGGCACGAAAAACGCTATGAGACCGCACCCATAACAAAACACTCGCCTTGGTTTTACGCAACTCTTGTAGTTGAGACCCTTTTCATCACAATTCCAACAAATTTTGTCTCCTACCTCGACCTGGCTAGAAATATCCGCGCATACTTCATCGTTGCAATCACTTGGTGCTTCAACGTTAACCTCAGACAGGTTCCTGCGCTGTGGCACGAAGGGCTTTTGAATAGTTGATCGGAGTTGGGTCTCGGCTAGCAAATTTTCTCTTCGTCGACATGCTTTGCGAAGATCTGACACACTATGTATCTCTAAATGTAACAATTCTAGGCGAATCTCGGGTTGGAGGTTCCTTATAATTATCTCAACTAGTTCTCTTTCTGATAGTGGGGTTCGTAGGCTGTCTGATATTATAAGAAGATCGTCTAAGTAGCTTTCGAAGGATTCGCTACTTTTTTGTTTCCGGTTGCGGATCGCTTCTTTAATATCAAAATCTGATCGGAAGTCTTTGAAATTACTACGTAGATTATCGCAAATATCTATCCAATCTAAGTCCCCAACTGAGTGATGGTATCGCCAAAACCAACGCTTGGCTTTGCCCTCAAACATTAAATGAATGTGTTGACATAGAGTGCGATAGTCCCCGCGGAGCGTTGTGTTGGTGAGCGCATTCACGCGGTATATAAATACGTCAATAGTTCCTCTCTTCAGGGACCCATAATAAACTAATTTCCACCCGGAGATAACCTTAGCAGCAACTGTTAAAGGCATATCTGAATATACTCTAAGATATCGATTCCCTGGCAATGCAGGATGTTGCTCGTCATTGCCCTCCGAACCGTCACCGTTACGCATCCGATTTGTTGTTTCTCCATTACGAGGTTCCGAAATATTTAAGTTTTGAAAGTATAACCCTAACGACCCTGACACTACTCGTCCTACCTCTTCACGGATCGGGCTTGGTCTTGCCGCACTTATTCAAGTTACCTGACTACCTACAAAAAGAAATATCATGCACTTTGACTAAAAAAACGGACCACGAAACACTACTCCTACAACCACTTGTTCACTAAAACGGACGGACCAGATCGGATGTGGATGATTCCCCTGATCAACGCTGACTTTTCTCCCCTGTTCTTCTCTTCCCTGCCCAACCATCAAGAGATACTTACGCATCACCATCCCAACCAACTCAGTAAGTCTAAGGTTTAGGCCATCTCACGATTAAAGAAAGCGTTGCACTAACATTTCAGACTCTTAAACAGTTTAATTCATTTATTAATAAGTATCGTGTAAGTCATGTTAGATGATCTAAAACTACCCTTCTTGTAAGTATATTCATATAATTTTTATGTTACATACTAGTCGTTAGTTTAATTGTTTTCGCAAGAAAATTTGACTCATTGGAGGTCAGCCTAATGTGATATAACTTTTGAATGAAAAATGTTATCTTCACATGTACCTATATATCTATATATGTATGTATGTATACCGTTTTTAACACGAATCAGAGTAATTATACAAGTATTAAAATAATAAGCCACTAGGTAGTGGATAAGCAAAACAAATAAAATTCATCCATGGTTTTCATCCTAATCGGTCAAATAAAAAAAATAAATGTCAGAAGAGTAGCTGGACTCATAAAAAAAAAGAGATGAGCAAGAAATCAAATTACCTAGAAGGTAAGGAAAATTAAAAGCTATCGCGCTCTAAAACTTACGGGGCCGCCAACAAAAAATCAGTCAAGCTACTCTTTTCCATTAACCAAAATGAATGATGAGTGAAAAATCAATCCATACGTTAGATATTAAGAGTAATTTACTAAGAGTATGTACTTACATCGCATTTTCTCGATCAGATGCAGCAGGCGCCTGTTGTTGTAGTTGATCGACGAGCATAAGCTGTATGTGTAAAACGCAGTTTTTTCTGGAATGGAATTTTTCACTCACCTACCTAACACACTTTGTCATACATATAACTTAGCAAATTATTAATGAGTGAACGTGGTTATACACATTTAACTTATTTACTACTTTTCTTCTTAATTTAAAGATTTTTGTTTTTGCACTTCAAGAAAAAATCCGAAACTCTTATATTGCTATTTAAACGTTTTCCTAACGCTATTAATATGACCAAAAATGAATTCTGAAGTTATGCAGGGAAATGAATATTCGGTGTGAAGGAATTTTAACACAAATAACTTGTAATTGACTAATATTTATAGGAAAACATTTTTTTCTTCTTAGGTCGTTATCCAACTTAAATCAATTATCTTCCTTCTTTATCTACTGTGCAGATCAGTTGCCGCAATTCCGGGTGAAGTCCTTGCGCCGCCGGGACTAGAATTAAGTAACAGTTTAATTGGTATTGGGTGATAACTTTTTTAGGTCGACTTTTGAATTCGCAGCAAGTTGTTCTGGTAGAAAATCTGAGTGGCTCAATTCCTAAGGAAGGGTTGTATATTTTTTCAAATGGCTCGTCTGAAGTCCCAGAAAAATGTGACTGCTTTACTATACGGCCGATGGCTAGGTTTGTTTAGCTAATCCAGTCGTATATCTCGGGCTAGTTTCTTGTAAAAAAAGTTATCTGCGTGGTTGTCGAAAATTTGCACGAATACTTTATTCGCGTTATTTAACTATGCTTTTACGCGTTAAAATCTTTGCAAAAAAGAACAAACGTTTGTCACAACTAGCGATGGTTTCGGATCGTTTTCAGAACGCGTGTCGACTCTTCAGCAGCTCCACCAGGAAGAAAGAAGGAAAAAGCAACTCCAGCGGAAGTGTCCGCTCACGCCTGTGAGTCTCTTTTTCAGTTGACATTCTTTTATCAATGGTCTTTCTGCAATATCGTAAATTGATCAGTGTGACCAGCAGTCAAAAAAAATATATTTAAGGTTTACAAAGCTAGTTATTAATAGGGTAATTACTGATCACTGCTGACTATAATTGCGCTCACAGATCTTCAGCATAATAGATTATTTATCTAAATAACTAATAAAACGAATTATGCTATGAATGAACCTATAACTAGGACTCTACATCTAGCAATTCGATTCAGTAGTGTTCTTAATTTTAGTAACAACTTATAAAAGTTTAAGCTTGAATTGTTTTCTATTTTTAACTGGTCTGTTACATAGTATGTAGTTATCGACATGTAAGAATTGAAGTAGATTATGGTCAGCGCAAAGCATTTATAAAACACCAAAGGTATGTCTCATTTGGGTGAATCCAATTTAAAGGGGTTGTGTAGGCAACTCTCTCAAGGGTTTCCCAGCGCAATATATAGCTTCTCTAACCCAATTGTCAACCTCACCTACACGTGGCGAATTCTGTTTCATTGACAGCCGAGGCTCTGACGACCCCAAGTTCTTCATGGAACTAGGGGGTTGGGAGGACGGGATGGCCCAGAAGGTTTAACGTGGTCATATAAATCGTTTCCGAGATGGTAGGACTAGTACCTTAGTAGAGCTTTGTTACCGGAACGTACCGGATCTATATGCGGCAAAGGACTATCAACATCGGCCCAAAGCCTTCGGGGAGTGTCTTTATCCTTAATACAACAACTACAGCAAAGCATGTACTTTTAGACTGAATGAATTAAATAAGTAAATGAAATGCGCGCGTAAAGAAATTACTAGTAATTCAGATTGATATTACACATTTTTTTTTGAACAGTTGATGGCTTATCACATTTACACATCATATCAAACAGCACGTAAAAATTAAAATATTTTTTTCTTGTGATCGATGTATTTGGAATTCAGTTTTAAAACTGCATTAAAATACAATTTTTCAAAAGAAGTGACTTAGCACATTTTCACATTAAGCTAACGATATATTATTTGATATTTTTTTACTATCTACCACAAAATATTTTTACAAAACTTTGCCTTTTTTATTATTTGTCTCGTTATTGGCCGTTAGTGTTTAGAAAAACTGAAATTTTTGGTTGAGCTCAAGGCCGGGTTTTCTTAAATAAAACACTTGGATGTGTATTTTATTTGGTCTTTATTTTTCAATATTTCGACTTCAGTCTGAAGTCATCCTCAGGACTGGAAATAACATAAAACATAATTATTAAAACCAAAAAAGGCATCAACAAACATTCATTGCTTACATCTTAAGCTACGCTTTGAAGACTAAAAAAGCTCTACAATAGTTATATGTAACAAGCATACAATTGGTATCGACCGAAAAAGTAAATACATACACATATGTAAATAATTCGATCATCATTGTTTTTTGTGCCTAACTAACAGGTTGCGGTATGCATATGCACAATCGGCTGTGTCTGATTTGAAATTCATTTTCCTGTCATTAGGGGTGTCCAAAATATGTAGCATTTCTAATATAAATCGTTTGTTATAGTTTTTCTCTTTTTCTAAGATGATTACATTATCGAAGTCAGGGTAGTGCCCGGTATCCTTACAGTGGGATGTTAACGCCGTTTTGTTGTCCGAAAAATTATTCCTTAATTTTATATTTGATTTGTGTGCAGATATCCTTGTCTTGAGTTTTGATTTTGTAGTACCCACATATACCTTCTGGCATACGTCGGACCCGTCGCCATTACAAGGAATCTTGTATACCACATGGGACTGATCCTGTATGGGTATCTTAACTTTCATGTTACTGAAAATATTCCGCAGAGTATTGCCATATGTAAAGGCTATTCGCACGTTTTCTTTATCATACATATTAGAATATTTTATTCTTTCGGACAATCCTGCGACGTACGTGGCCGATTTATATATTTTATCATTTGAAGATCTTTCGGTATTTTTATCACAGCCGATAATTAAAAATCAGTTTCTTATTAATTTCACGGGAAAATCGTTATCCTCGAGTATATTTTCGATAATCTTCTTATTCTCAGGGTGGAAAATTTTGTCGCTTATGGAAAGAACCCGTTTAACAAAATTATTGGCAGTATTTATTATTATATTGGCGGCCACCGTGGTGTGATGGTAGCGTGTACCGCCTACCACACCGTATGCCCTGGGTTCGCACCCCGGGCAAAGCAACATCAGAATTTTAGAAATAAGCTTTTTAAATTAGAAGAAAATTTTTCTAAGCGGGGTCGCCCCTTGGCAGTGTTTGGCAAGCGCTCCGGGTGTATTTCTGCCATTAAAAGCTCTCAGTGAAAAGTCATCTGTCTTGCAGATGCCGTTCGGAGTCGGCATAAAACATGTAGGTCCCGTCCGGCCAATTTGTAGGGAAAATCAAGAGGAGCACGACGCAAATTGGAAGAGAAGCTCGGCCTTAGATCTCTTCGGAGGTTATCGCGCCTTACATTTATTTATTTTATTTTATTTATTATTAAACTCTTTTCATGGTTTGAGTTGAAGTTTATAAGCCTGCTAGATGCGATTGGCTTTCTGTACCAATTTATCTTCAACTTGTCGTTCCTCTTTATTATTAGTGTATCTAAAAATGGTATCGGTCCATCTTTCGCTATCTCTATCGTGAACTTTATAGATTTTTAATAGCTATTGAGAAGATTAAGCATCACGTCTGCGTGTTCTGTCTTGATAATAGCGAATATGTCATCCACATATTTCGTTAGTAATCGTGGTTTGTTTATCGAGTCCGCCTCAAACCTTGTTAACAGATCCTCCATTACAATGTCCGCTACGACATCGGCATCCCTGAACGTTGCTCATATATTTTTTCATTGTACTTAAAGTACCTGTTATCTTTTATACAGAACTTGACCACTGTCATGAAAAGCTCTTTGGTCATGGAGGTGTGTTCCTTAATCTTGTTACACTTAGACTCTATAATATCGAGAGCCAAATTTACGGGGATACTCGGGAATAACGAAATAACATCAAACGACACTAAACTCTCATCGTCATAAACATATGTATCTTTTATTTTATTCTTGAATTCTATCGCGTCTTTAATATTATACTTCGATGATATAGTCAATTTTTTTAAAATTTGGACAACAAATTCACATAAATTGTAGGACGGCGAATTGACAGAAGAACAAATGGGCCTGAGAGGAATGCCGCTCTTGTGGATTTTGGGCAGACCATATATACGGGGAGCATTGGACGTTTTACATTTGAGACGAAAATTTTCTTTTAAGTCAATAACTTTATTGTTGTACATTTTCTCTACTATCTCATTATTCTTTTCTTGCAGTCTATTAGTGGGGTCTCGCTTCAACACTTTGTAAATAGTTATATCATTAACTATACTCTGCATCTTTTGATCGTACTCTGATTTGTCCATTAGCACCGTGACATTACCCTTGTCTGCAAGGGTACTACAAAACTCAAGACAAGGATATCTGCACACAAATCAAATATAAAATTAAGGAATAATTTTTCGGACAACAAAACGGCGTTAACATCCCACTGTAAGGATACCGGACACTACCCTTACTTCGATAATGTAATCATCTTAGAAAAAGAGAAAAATTATAACAAACGATTTATTTTAGAAATGCTACACATTTTGGACACCCCTAATGACAGGAAAATGAATTTCAAATCAGACACAGCCGATTGTGCATATGTATACCGCAGCCTGTTACTTACGCACAAAATACAATGCTGATCGAATTATTTACATATATGTATGTATGTACGTTCGTGGTTGGGACAACTATGACATGTTGGGATGATCATCTGTTTGCTGTCTTATGTAGGGTTGTTTTTTTGTTTACGATTACTGTTCTTTTGTTTGTTTACTTTTTCGGTCGATACCAATTGTATGCTTGTTACATATAACTATTGTAGAGCTTTTTTAGTCTTCAAAGCGTAGCTTAAGATGTAAGTAATGAATGTTTGTTGATGCCTTTTTTGGTTTTAATAATTATGATCGCGGGTTCGAATCGAGCTCAAGGCCTAACAATAATTTTTTATCATTATTATTGTTATGATAAATTTTTTTCTTAATTGAAAAAATTTTTAAATTAGAATAGAAGAAAGAAAAAATTTAGACAACTGCCAAAGCTCGTTGTATAGATCCATTTCGGGAACTGCTTTATCATAACAATAATAATAATAAAAAATTATTGTTAGGCCTTGAGCTCGATTCGAACCCGCGATCTTAAAATCAGTAGGCCGATATAACAACAAAAATTTAATAATTATGTTTTATGTTATTTCCAGTCCTGAGGATGGCCTCAGACTGAAGTCGAAATATTGAAAAATAAAGACAAAATAAAATACACATCCAAGTGTTTTATTTAAGAAAACCCGGCCTTGAGCTCAACCAAATATTTCAGTTTTGCCTTTTTTATAAATTTTAATAAGTTTTTATCAGCTTTATTGCTGATTTTTGGGAAATAATGAAACCGAACGGATTTCTTGTGAGTTTTTTTTTGGCGTACTCTATAGCCACCTGATATTTAAAGACCCATTCTTGGAAGCGAATGAACCATTGTTTACAATCGAATGAACACAGTTGATATTTAAGATCCATTCCTGGAAACGAACTGAGAGAGAATGAATGTTTCATATCAGGTCATCAGTGTTTCAAACCCAACGTGTGTTTGGAAGAAGAAGCAATTAGTGAATAAGAACCAATTGTTGAAATATTACTGTAGTTGGCAATAAGGATACAAATTGAACAAAGTTGGCAAAAATATATCCGACGATGATGGCGAAACTACGTCCGCTGGTCAGCAAACGGACGTTTTACTCAGTATGATTCTACAGTTGACAAAGACTGTGAGCGATTTTGTGCAGTCGCGTGGAAATGAAGATGCAAAGCATTTCGTCAACGCCAACAAGTGAAGGTGAAGTCGCACCAGTAGCTCAACAACAGGAGAAACTAATGACATAATTTGATCCACTTCAATCATGTTCAGATTTCGTGATAGCTTTTCAACACGATTTTTCACGTCAGCACTGATGCACCGAAATTTGGCTACTACTACGCCTACGTCTACGTATTGGTAGACGAGCAAGGATGGATGAAGAATTGATCAACTCGTACATTATCGCAGGCTTACCCATCATTAACACACACGTTATTGGCGCTTATGTTGCCAATTTGCAGTGATTTATTTCGCTCATTAAAATACATGGGTAAAGCCCCAGTACAATCAAAAGCACGCACGATTTACGAGAACACTAGTAGCGATAAAAATTTGGGATAATGGAATGATAAAAAGCAGGTCCAATGCTACAATTGTAATCAATACGCGCACATTGTGTCGAAATTTTCACAACTTCAGCAAAAAGCGGGACGAACGAAGTGAACCAAGGTAGGGATGGGCAAATGTATAAAATATATCGATATTTCGAAATTTTAGGGTCTGATCTTCTATCTAGGAATGGTTTTTAGGGTAAGGAAATGGTCATTAGGGATACAACCGGAGCTTGGAATTTCTGCTCTATTTGTGCTGAGGTTGATCAACGTCTCGTGTCGAGACCAAATGGATGGTGAACTGTTGTTGTTGTTGTAGCGATAAGGTTGCTCCCCGAAGGCTTTGGGGAGTGTTATCGATGTGATGGTCCTTTGCCGGATACAGATCCGGTACGCTCCGGTAACACAGCACAATTAAGGGCTAGCCCGACCATCTCGGGAACGATTTATGTGGTCACATTAAACCTTCAGGCAATCCCTCCCTTCCCACCCCCAAGTTCCATGAGGAGCTTGAGGTCGCCAGAGCCTCGTCTGTTAGTGAAACAGGATTCGCCGCGGATAGGTGAGGTTGACAATTGGGTTTGGAGAAGCTATATATTGCGCCGGCGCTACACAGTCCCTTGAATCTGGTATTTTAGTCGCCTCTTACGACAGGTATATCTACCGCGGGTATATTCTTACCCCCTAACCCGCTGGGGGGTTGATGGCGCACTAGTTTCTGGTTGGTGCTGGTTGAACTGGCCTTTGGTCTTGAAAACCCCCGGCATCTGCGTCTTTGTTCCGACCGAATGTCGTTGTTAATTTTTGATATTGAATTTGATACGGGTCTTGGAGACGTGAAATAAATTCGTTTAAAGCGGGGGTCCGTCTGAGAGATAGGTATTTGTTTTTAAGGGAGCTAGTTTTTGTTCAATTTTTTCTAATAAAGTCTTTCTCGCAGTTTCTCCTAGAGAGGCTGATGGTATTGATTAATCTATTACTTGACGCAATAAGGTTGAGACTGTAATCGCCAGACTTGAAGTTACATAATGTGCCCGATTTATCTCAACCGTATCGTCTTTGAAAGGACCAACTAGTGTAATAAGGTCTCGTACTATATTCACCTGCGAAGTTGCAACCATATAAGGTATATTTTTATGGGTTAGGCTTTTTGTGGCCACAATTTTAGCTACAAGTGCAGATAGCTCAATAAATCTTATAAGCTTATCTAACCCGCCGATGGTGACGCAAATTTAACTTTGATTAATAGTGACGCCGGTCTCATGCACTGGGGTTTTCAAGTGAAGATTTTTCGAAACGTGTTACTAATAGTTAATGTTTTTTTATTTGGGCACTTTGACAATAAAACAAAGATATTTAATCAATTTAAGCTCTTTTATTTCAATATTAAAATACACAAATGCTTTTAACTAGAGCATTAAAAATAACAATGTTTTAGCAATCCATTTTTTAATATTAAGAAAAAAATAAAAAAATCACATATTCATTAAGGAAAGTAACGTTAATTAGTATTACGATAATTGGAACTTTTATAAAATGAACAAAAATTGGTATATAATAATAAAAATTTTAAATAATATAAAATTAATCCTTGATTATTTTACTTACATATAAGGTGACTCACGGTCTCACACACCAGGTTAGTAAAAAAAATACAGAAATTGTGGTCACTAAGCAGTTTCGTCGTGAACTGATGGTGGGGACGTGCAATGCGGCAGCTACTCGAAACCGCAGCAAAAAATAATAATGGAGAAGAAAGTTATACGATTTTTTACACAACCGGTCTCACAGACCAGTAGGTCACCATTGGCGGGCTAAACACGAGCTCCATCGAGTGCTGACTGCTTGTATTAATGTCAACATTTCATCTTTTTTCAAGTCACAATACTTTCGGCGTGATCTTAAGAGTAGAAAAGGGATGATCCTCTCTGTACTCCATCAACAATGAGGTTAAAGCTGTGAGCCATAAAGATAATCCTATAGTTATCTCCTAAAAATAAGCGTACCACTGCTACCATATTTGCGCCACAATCAGTGCTGATAGACACAATTTCAATCTTGTCAATTGCAAACTGTTCGCAGATGTATATTTATAAATTATTTATAGTAATTATTCACCCTTATCGCGAAGTTCACGCGAAAAAGTGTTCGCCTTCACTTCTTTTGTTCGGGTGAACTTTTTCCGCCTATCGACAATTTCGGGCGAGCAAAAGTTCACTTCGAAACAACTGATCTATTGTGAATTAGCAGTGGACAAATAATTTACTTGCAATTGTGTAAATGTTGTAACCAAGCATATATTTTCTTAAAATACAACAAAAATAGAAATAAAAAATTTATAAAATAATGGTTAGTATTGCACTTAGGTTGGTATTGATTGAGCGCGAGGAGAATATAAATGTGAGAGCGATTCGGAGGCAATAAAGGGACAGTTCTAACCCTTTGGAGCTAAATGATTCACTGAAAGCTAAAAATTACTATTGTCAGCACTTTTGAATAACAAGTTAATTTTTTTTTTTTTCAATTAGCTCTCGCCAATATTACAAGCTAAACAAGCCGGCATTCTAATATTTGCTAGATATTCTTACCAACTCCTTGCCACCATTGAAGCAAAAATTTTGAGTTCCACCAATTGTAAAGTTGAGTACATGTCTTCGATTTTTCGCATAGGGAAAAGGCGTTGGAAAGGACCATAAGGTGGGTCTCAGCCAATCTTGTTTCAGTGAGATGCTCAACATCTTGGAACCGTCGCTTTGTCCACAATGGATAAATTGGCCGACTGATACGTTGTCATAAAAAATAGAATTTACATACGTAGCAAAACAGGAGTTTCACTTTTTTCCACTCAGCTTCCGCTTGTGCATTATTTATTGATTTATTTCTAATAATAACAGTACGGTAACGTTTTACAAGACGGTGCACCACCTAATTTTTATCAAAAATTATCGAAGGTGGTATCAAAAGACGCGTCTCGACCTCAGTTTTAAGAATCCGGAATCAAAAATTTTATTTCTTTCGAAAGTTATTCACAAAAAGCCGTAAAATGACCCCGAGAGGGTCCGAAATATGGGGCCCGATCCATAGTTTTTTTTTTGTTGCATAGAACACCATTCTGCGGTGGCGGCCTTTGGCCGCGCTTATAAAAAATTACCCTGGGTGGGTCCGACTCCGGTTTGGGGATCAAAACTAAATGCGCGCAGAACACCTTTCTGCGATAGTGTGTGTGTGTACAACAAATCTGACAAAAAACAACGACCACATTAAAATAAATTAATTTTGATAAAAATTATGTGATGCACCGTCTTGTAAAACGTTACCAAAGGTACATATAATTATAAGAGAATCCAATTTCAAAATTTGGGCTTCCCCGCTGTTCATTTCGCCGGAACAAAGAGTTGCCGATAAGGTGAAATTTTTTTCGAACACGAAAAATTTTTTCGCCACCGCTGCGATAGGGTGAACAAAAACTGTGAATATTTTCGGGTGAAAAAAAAACTCGCGATAAGGGTGATTATTATAATACGTATTATTCATTATATCAAATATAATTATCAATCAAACATACTTGAGACAATTTCTGCGCACATAGACTTATACTCTAAAGAGGTCGAATTATTTATCTTTGTTGTGGTTGTTGTTGTTGTAGCAATGCTTCGCCACACCTAATAGCTGCGACGATCACAAATTGCCATCAATATCCTCTAACGGGAGTCCAAGGAAACTTGCTGTATCAACAGGGGTGGACCATAATGAAAGGGGTGTTAGAGGCGTTGGTTCCACATTACAATTATAGAGATGGTTGGTGTCATGTGAGGACACATTGCAAGCGGGGCATACATTTTGTATGTCGGGGTTGATTCTGGATATGTAAGAGTTTCACCTGTTACAGTATCCAGAACGAAGTTGAGCCAGAGTGACTCGCGTTTCCCTGGGGAGTATGCGTTCCTCTTCTGCAAGTTTTGGGTACTGTTTTTTGAGTACTGGATTCACCGGGCAATTCCTGGCATAAAGGTCCGACGCCTGTTCGTGGAGTTCACCAAGGACCCGCTTGTGTTTTTTTTGCTTCATACGGCTGAGTTCTTAGGTGCCGTATTTCCTCAAAATGCTTACGGAGATGAATCCTTAAGTCCCTAGGCGGTGTTGGCTCATCAATCATATGTCTGTTGGGATGTCCAGGTTTCTGGGTATTCAACAGGAACTGTTTCGTTAGCATCTCATTTCTCTCCCTGATGGGGAGTATTCTCGCCTCATTATGTAGACGATGTTCTGGGGACATAAGAAGACAGCCCGTGGCGGTTCTGAGCGCAGTATTTTGGCAGGCCTGTAGCTTATTCCAGTGGGTTATTTTTAGGCTTGGCGACCATATAGGGGACGCGTAGCATGCAATCGGCTGGCCAATTGCTTTGTAAGTGTTAATGAGCGTTCCTTTGTCTTTTCCCGAAGTACTGCCAGCAAGGGATTTGAGGATTTTGTTACGGCTCTGGATTTTCGGTACAATTGCGGCTGCGTGCTCACCAAAATGGTCACACCCAAGATTTTGGGGTGTAGGACAGTCGGTAGCGCAGTGCCATCGACGTGGATGTTCAAAATGGTCGACATTTGGGAAGTCCATGTTGTAAATAAGGTCGCGGAGGATTTAGTTGGTGATAATGCCAAGTTTCGCGAGGCGAAAAAACTGGAGAGATCAAGGAGGTAGCCGTTTATTCTGTTGCAAACCTCATCGATCTTTGGGCCTGAGCCTGTGGCCATTATAGTGCAGTCATCGGCGTAGGAAACGATAGTAACTCCTTCTGGTGGCGAAGGTAGCTTATGCCCCTATTACCGTTTACAACTCAACTCTGGTTGGGTTGAAATTTCGCAATTTGGTATTACAGATTACAAATCAATCTGTCAAAAAAAATGTCGGTTGAGTTGTCTAGTCTAACAACTTTTTGTGGCATTACCGTTTACAACGTTGTTTTGGTGTTGTTGTCAAAGACGTCAAAATCTTACAACTGATTACTAGCAGTTGTCTCATACAATTTTGCAGTTGTTTTGAAAAAATGTAATGTTTTACAAGACAGCTCACCAACTAATTTTTAACAAAAATTTTCAAAGTTGGTATCAAAAAACACGTTTCGACCTCCGATTTAAGAATCCGAAAACAAAAATTAAAAACTTAATTTCTGTCATATCATTTCGGTTCAAATTTACATGTGGGTGTTGTATTTCGCTAGATTTTTTGTACACACTAATGCAGAAAGGCGTTGGACCCACCCATGGCTATTTTTACAAACCGCGGCCAAAGGCCGCCAACGCAGAATAATGTTCTGTGCAAAAAAACTGTGGATCGGGCCTCATATTTCGGACACTCTTGGGGCCATTTTGTGGGTTTTTGTAATAATTTTTCGACAGAAATAACATCTTTAATTTCTGCTTTCGAATCCTAAAAATGGAGATCAAAACACGTCTTTTGATACCACCTTTGATAAGAGTTAGATGGTGCACGGCCTCATAAAACGTTACGGAAAAAAAATAAAAAATTTAGAGCCGGCAGTTTAACTTTTCTTAATCAAACAATAATCAACATTTACACATTTATAGAAAAAACATCGTTTAAACGAAGGATTTCATTGAATAACTTTTTGACTTTATGGAGCGACATTCCGAAGTTGGACGAGGCTGGCCGCACTTCGGATGCAGCCAAAATAGGTGAAATTAAGCGAACGTGCGTCCCATTGATACTACTCACTACTCCTGGGAATCCTGTTTTAGAGTAAAATACAATTGTTGCTGTTTGGGTTTTAATCCACTTCGCACAAATATGATCCTCAATAATATCTAAAACCAGTCCAACACCAAAATTATTTCCACAGCATATTTGATAGCTGCCGTAAGCAATGAAACGGAGTGAGGCGCATAAATTTAAAATAGGGGTAAAGCCTTCCCTCGAATGCATTTGCGGAAATGGTTCTTAGTTTTGTTTAGTAATGAGCAAAATGCTTTCCTTTTAAATCTGCATAATAACTTCATGAGAAGCTCATCACTTGTCACTTAGACATTTTCTTACTTGGTGCTTGGTAGTTCCAAGGGATTGGAATGATCACGCGAATGTTTTCCGTATTCGCGACATGTCAATCCCCAACATTTTCGCTATTATAAAATATATTTTTATATAATGTCCCTTTTGCTTTAATTTTGTAAATGCTTAAATTTCCTCCACAAAATGAGCTGTTCATTTATCTGTCAAATCATCACTTTCTGAAGTTGGCAACTCAAATGAACTTCAACTGAAATAAGTTGTAATAACGTAATACCAAACAGGAGTTGAGTTGTCTGAGTGTTGAGTTGTTTTAATTACAACCCAACTAAGTTGAGTTGTATACCGTAATAGGGGCATTAGATATGTAGAAATTAAACAAAAGTGGGGATAGGACACCACCCTGTGGCACCCCCTGTTTAATTCTTCTTGGTTTTGATGTTTAATTTCTAAATTGCACCGATGCCTGCCGACCACCCAAATAATTTGGGGTCCACCTTTTAAGACATGGGGGAAGGGTAGACCCTTCCAGGTCTTGCAGTAACGTGCCATGGTTGACCGTATCAAAAGCTCTTCATAGGTCTAGCGCTACGAGTACTGTTCTATGGTGGGGGTTTTGATTTAAACCGCAATTTATCTGGGTGCTGATGGCATTTAGCGCGGTGGTAGTGCTATGGAGTTGTCTGAAGCCATGCTGATGGGTGGCTAGCTGCAAATTTGCTTTGAAGTATGGGAGCAAAATGGCTTCAAGCGTCTTGGCTACTGGCGATAGGAGAGATATCGGGCGATATGACTCTCCTATGTTAGCTGGTTTCCCAGGCTTTAGTAGCGGCACCACCATTTTCCATTTTTCGGGTATGACAAAGGTGGAAAGAGACAGGTTGAGTACATGTGCTAAATATTTGAAACCTTCTTTCCCTAGGCTTTTAAGCATCGGCATGGCTATGCCGTCTGGGCCCACTGCTTTGGATTGTTTAGCATGACCGATGGCATCCTCAACCTCTTTGGCGGCGATGGTAATTGGTGACGCGCTTAATTTATGTTTATCTGCATGTCTGTTGGCCCTCCGTCTATCGGATCTTGTCGACCGTAGAATGCATTATATATTGTCGGCAGAAAGCGCTCGCGCATTTTTTGGCATCCGACAGCACTTTATCGCCAAAGGCGATGGAAACTTTGTCATTGTGCCTAGACGGATTCGATAGCGACTTTACGGTGGACCAAAGTTTACCTAAACCGGCAGAGAGGTTACAACCGCTTAGGTGCTCCTCCCATTTCGCCCGCTTGTGTTCATCCACAAGCAATCTGATGCGCTGGTTTATATCCCTTATTTGGGGGTCGCCGGGATCGAGCTGTCATATAAGGTCACGTTCTCTCGCTAAACTTGCGGCCTCCGCCGGGAAGTAGGGCCGAATTTCGGGAATTCTACCGGCGGAAATGAAACGAGCCGAGGTGGATTCAATGACCTTGCGGAAAGCACACGCCCCTTGGTGGGCACCAGTTGGGATAGGGAGGGCAGCAAAGCGGTTGTCTGTAAAGGATTTGTATTCGTCCCACTTTCGTTTTTTAAATAAGTATAGACAGGTGGTCGGATGCCAATGTTACCATCGGCTGCCATCTCGGTTGCCACAGTTTACGAGTTCTGCGCTCACGATTGAAATATCCGGCGAACTGTGACAGCTTCCTACCATACGTGTGGGGGCGTCTCCGTTTATTGTGCAGAACGTCGTTTCTTCTATTTGATCCGTCAACATCTCACCCCTACTGTCCACCCGCAAGTTTGAATGCCCTACCTTTATAATTTTAAATCCCAAAATTCTTTTACAACAGCTATTGTTAAAGTTTTTTAGTCAAAATTCAACAAGACTATGTCTGATTAAAGGAAAAATTGCTTTCTATTTTTTGGTCCATTTATATAAAGGTAGTCCTTAAAATTGGAGGGTGGAGCCGTGTGTATAAGTCCACGAAAGTGGGGAAAGCTTCTGACCGCCATTCACATGGGAATGTCCAGAGCGATTCTTTTGCGTGCGGTTCAAGCAGCTCACTACTGCCGGTCGCTTGCCGCCAAGTATCCTCTTGGTAGCCGCTAAACGTTTAGCGGTGAGCTAATGTGAGAAGGCGACAGCCTGGCTAGGCCACTCTGACATAATCGATTTAAGGGCTAGCCGGGGGAGATCTCATCGGCAGCGTCTGTACACCTCTAGGTGCGGATGCAAGCGGGCGTCTGTCTTGGAGCAAGCGGCTCGCTATATAAACGTGCCAAGTAATATTTTCACCCCCACTGAGCGGGTTGTGCGCTGGGCTTGGGACCCGCCACGTAAAACCATAATCCAATAAAATATAACAACAAGCCTCGGATAAATACAATCTCTATTGATGACGACCATGGCAAACGTTTGAAGGACAATGAATTGAGGGCATGTACCTGGTGCAGATGCCCGGTTGGTTGATGTCCTCGTCAAAGCAAAATCTGACATCACCGCCATCCAAGAAATGCGTTGGACGAAGCAAGGAAGAAAGAAGATCAAAAATTGTAACATCTATTAGAGTGGCCATACGAATAAGCGCAGTTTCGACGTCGGATTCGTGGTGGGAGAGAGACTTTGTCGCCCAGTTCTGGCGGTCACACCTGTGGACGAACATATCGCCGCTATCCGAATAAAAGCAAAATTTTTAAATATATCATTCATCTGCGCCCATGCGCCGACAGAGGAGAAATACGATGAGGTGAAAGACACTTTTTATGAACAATTAGAACGCACATACGAGCGCTGCCCCCGTCACGATATAAAAGTCTTGCTTGGTGACTTTAACGCTAGGGTGGGCAAAGAAGGTGTTTTTGGCCCTACAGTCGGAAAGTTCAGCCTAAACAATGAAACTTCTCCTAACGGACTGAGGCTGATTGACTTTGCCGGTGCTCGAAACATGGTCATATCCAGCACGAGGTTCATGCATAAAAAGATACATCAAGCTACATGGCTGTCTCCTGATCGAAATACTCGTAATCAGATCGATCACGTTGTGATAGACGGACGGCATGCCTCCAGTGTTTTAGATGTGCGCACGATCCGAGGACCTAACATCGACTCGAACCATTATCTCGTTGCAGCCAAAATACGCACCCGCCTCAACGCGGCTAAAACCAAGGAACAAAAACACAAGGAAAGCTAGACGTCGAAAAGCTTCAATCACAACAGACTGCCCATGATTTCGCAACTCGACTTTCACACCTGCTCTCTGAGAGCACAACTCAATCTGAAGAAATACAGGAGCACTGGGAGCATATTTCCAAAGCACTTCGTACTGCCGCCGAGGAAAAAATTGGTTACCGGCGACCACGAAAAAACAACTGGTACGATGAAGAATGCCGCGTTGCAACTGAAAGAAAAGGCACTGCCTGCAAGGCTACGTTAAAAGCGAGCGCGACAAGAGGAGTGTGTGAACGCTATCGTGAGTTGAAAAAGGAAGCGAGACACCTTTTCAGGAAGAAAAAAGCAGAAGCAGAAAGGCGTGAGTGCGAGGAGCTTGAGCTGCTAGCCACCAGGAATAACGCCCAAAAATTTTACCAAAAAATACGGCGACAGATGGAAGGTTTTAAGACCGGGGCAAACTCCTGTAGGAACGAAAACGGCGACCTTGTAACTGATATCCAGAGACTGTTTAGATTATGAAGCGAACACTTCTCTGTCCTCCTAAATGGAGGCAGCAATTCACCGCGCAGAGATGAAGAACCCGATTTCGCAATCTATGATGATGGAATATATGTCCCCCCGCCCGATTATGACGAAGTTAGAATAGCAATAACCAGATTGAAAAACAACAAGGCCGTGGGCGCTGATGGAGCTATTCATGTACGGTGGCGAGCAGTTGGTAAAGCGCATGCAGCAGCTTCTTAGCAAAATATGGGCGGAAGAGTGCATGCCCGACGGTTGGAATCTAAGTGTTCTTTGCCCAGTCCACAAGAAGGGGGATACTGTAAAATGCACCAAATATCGTGGAATCAGCCTTCTCAATATCGCATATAAGGTCCTTTCAAGTGTATTGTGCGAAAGATTGAAGCCCATCGTGAACCGGCTGATTGGACCTTATCAGTGCGGCTTCAGACCTGGTAAATCTACCATCGACCAGATTTTCACAATGCGCCAAATCTTGGAAAAAGCCCGTGAAAAAAGAATCGACACACATCACCTCTTCGTCGACTTTAAAGCCGCCTTCGACAGCACGAAAAGGAGCTGCCTATATGCCGCTATGTCTGAATTTGGTTTCCCCGCCAAACTTATACGGCTGTGCAAAATGACGTTGAGCAATACCATCAGCTCAGTCAGAATTGGGAAGGACCTCTCCTAGCCGTTCGAAACTAAACGAGGTTTCAGACAAGGTGAACCCCTATCGTGTGATTTCTTTAATTTGATGCTGGATAAAATTATACTAGCTGCAGAACTTAACCGCACTGGAACAATATACTATAAAAGCGTGCAATTACTGGCATATTCTGATGACATTGATATCATCGGCCCAAGCACCCGCGCTGTTAGCTCTGCTTACTCCAATCAGGAAAAAGAAGCGGTAAAGATGGGTTTGATGGTGAATGAGGACAAAACGAAGTTCCTGCTGTCATGGAGCAAAGAGTCAGCGCATATGCGCCTTGGCAACCACGCTACTGTTGGCAGCCATAATTTCGAAATAGTAAAAGACTTCGTTTATTTGGGAACCATCATCAACACTAACAGCAACATCAGCACTGAAATCCAACGAAGAATCAATCTTGCCAATAAATGCTACTTTGGACTAGGTAGGCAATTGAAAAGTAAAGTCCTCTCTCGGCGAACGAAAATCATACTCTACAAGTCACTTATCGTAACCGTCCTGCTATATGGGGCAGAAGCATGGACCATGACAACAGCAGATGAAGCGGCTTTGGGAGTGTTCGAGAGAAAAGTTCTTCGAAAGATTTATGGACCTCTACGCGTTGGCGATGGCGAGTACCGAAGAAGATTTAATGATGAGCTGTACGAGCTATACGCAGACATTAATATAGTCCGGCGAATTAAAACGCAGCGGCTGCGCTGGCTAGGCCATGTTATGCGAATGAAAGATGATGCTCCGGCCAAGAAAGTGTTTCTATCAGAACCCGCCTATGGGAGCAGAGGTAGAGGGCGGCCCCACTCCGTTGGAAGGACCAGGTGGAAAACGATTTAAACTCCCTTGGTGTGACCAATTGGCGGCGGTAGGCGGAGCGACTGGCGCGCCTTGTTGGGCGGCCATAACCGTTTAGACGGTTAAGCGCCAATTAAGTAAGTAAGTCCTTAAAATTTTTTATCATCTTTTTATTTCGTATTTGGTATAGAATTATAGGAATTTTTTTCATTTTTCGAAATTTTCGATATAGAAAAGGTGGGCGTGGTCATAGTCGGATTTCGCCCATTTTTAATACCAAGATAAAGTGAGTTCAGATAAGTACGTAAACAAAGTTCAGTAAAGATACATCGATTTTTGTTCAATTTATCGTTTAACGGCCTAGCGGAAGGACAGACGGTCGACTGTATATAAAAACTGGGAGTGGCTTCAACCGATTACGCCCATTTTCACAGAAACCGTTATCGTCATAGAAGCTATGCCCTTACCAAATTTCAAAAGGATTGGTAAATTTTTGTTCGACTTATGGCATTAAAAGTATTCTAGACAAATTAAACGAAAAGGGCGGAGCTACGCCCATTTTGAAATTTTCTTTTATTTTTGTATTTTGTTCCACGATATCAATACTGGAGTTGAATGTTTACGTATATACTGTAAATATATTCAATTTTTTGTTAAAATTTGACTAAAAAATATTTTTTTTTTAAGTGGGCGTATGCGTCATCCAAATTTGCTGATTTTTATTTAGAACACATATAGTAATAGGAGTAACGTTCCTGCCAAATTTCATCATAATATATTCAACGACTGCCAAATTACAGCTTGTAAAACTTTTAAATTACCATCTTTTAAAAGTCCAAAATTTTACTAATTTTCTATTCTACGTCATAAGTTCAAGCCACCTACCAAGTTTCATCACTGAAAGAAATGGTGCTAGTAAAATCAACAAATCGGTTCTGTTGTTTTTATGGTTAATTCAACCGAGTTCTTTGTCAAGCGAACAAATTAGTTTAGTCATTTCAACAGAAGAGAAATTATCGTTCTAATGTTAACAAAATTCTTAAAATTGACAGATTCCTAATAAATATAACTGATTTTTCTGTTAACACAACTGATCTCACTGGTCATTTCAACAGCGAACAACAGTCAATGTATGAGCAAATTTCAAAGAGTATTTTACACTCACTGCGCTCTCTACTTTGTACTTATGACGGTGCCACTTGTAAAAAAAAACACCAGAATAAGAAAACCACCAAATCGAAAAAACACACAAATTGGGAAAACAACAAAAAACTAGTTTTTCAGTTATCAATACAAAACGAAAAACCCCTTTTTGGAATTTACTATGCATAACACTGCAAAAAATTATGCGATACCGGGACACCTATTTAACGGGTACAATTTGCAACTTCTCCTCCAAGCGAAATGCAAAATTGCGCCCTCTTGTTGCAAAAGTTTTGTTTGAACGAACAGGATTTTTCCAAAATTAGTAACATTTTGTTCAAGTTTTTACGAATTTTCACTCACGCGAACGAATCTAATAAGATAATAAAAAACATTCTTTTTTAATGTTGATCTTTCCGACAGCATACAAGTTTGAGTTGTTTTCGAATCGTTTCAAAATAAAGTGTTACGAGAATTAAACTTGCCGAATTACATGTAAAGTTACTCCAGTGGTGAGTTACCTTCCCGTGATTTGATTCTTTACTTTTTTACAAGCTCTCTATTTAAAATGTTATGTCAAACATTTATACTACAAGTTTTGTTCGAAACAATCACGTGTGGCAACTCACAATGCGAGAGAAGAAATTGAGAAGTAGCTGCAGCTGAAAGAATTGAGAATCAGTTTCGTGACTACTACGAAGTTCAAAACTAGAAGTTAAATAAATTATAAAAAATAAACTTTGGTGAAAGTTCGTTTAATAAAATAAAGTAATAAAGTGTATAATGTTTAATGTGTGCCAGTATATTTGATGTACGCCCAATTAAAGTTCGGTTATTTTCGCTAGAGCATGTACTAACGCGTGTGTGCATATGTATATAGGAAATATATATGTAGCAAGCGTGCGTATTTATGTATTCACATATTTACATATATATATGGCAACATTCTTTCGTACAAAGCTGTCGATGGTAATTCGGAACAAGATTTGTTTATTTGAATTCAGATTTAAGTTATTATTATTTTAATTAATATTACTAAATATAGAAATAAAATCATTAGAAATGAAATGTACTTATGTGTAATTTATACAAATAAAAAAAAAACAATATGTAAGTTTAAATGTATATTTATCCGGTTTTTATTTTTTCCACAGGTATTAATGTCATATGAACAGAAAACTCTGTTGATGTAAAAGTTTATGCTATTAATCTAGAAAAAACAGAAATATCAGTTATTTCAATAAATTTCATTGGTAGTGTCATTTCGACAATAAAATCTGGTTATTTAACAGTTTACGATGGTCATTTCGAATGAAGAAAAATCCCTTTCATATTAACAGTTTTGATTGGTATTCTCAGAGCGACAGTAATAATTGTTAATTTAACAAAACTATGGGTAAAGTATAATGAAACAACTTTTTTGTTTATTTGACTACTAAAACGGTCAATTATGAATCAACGATTTGAGCGCAGTTGATTCAACATCTTGTTATGATGGATAAAAAATGACAGAAATTTCGGTTGATTTGACCCGTATTTCGGTTGATTTTAACAGTCTTTTTCTCTCAGTGTAAGAATATTACTTACACTGCCGGTTTCAGTTGCATCTGGTGAAAGATCCTTTTTAAATTAAAAATTATAAAAAATTATTTAAGATCAACAATGCTCCAACAGAGACTTGATAAATTAGCCATGGTTTCAATTGAACACGAAATTTTAGACAGCTTGGATAAAAGCAAATATAAAGGCAAGAAGAGTTAAGTTTTTGTAAGATGTATACATATGTATGTATGTATTGTTTTAAGTTTTACATTTCAGTAAACAAATATTATTAAAGGCCGTTTTCACCATCTCCGGTTAGCGCTGGCTGACAGTTTATTTACCATAAATCGTCCGGTTATCTGTCAAATAAACTGCCATTTAGCGTTAACCGGAGATGGTGAAAACGGCCCTAAGACCCAAATCAAAATAAATGTTTTATACCTGTTCAAGGCCAAATTAACAAGTAGGCAGAATAGGTAGTTGCCTGGGGCCCCTGATTTTGGGGCGCCCCCGAAAAATGAAAAATACTTCTAAAATTTTCTTACAAACATAAAATTCTAGAGAGTGAAAGAAAAATATAATCAGAACTGAAAATAAATTTTACTCAACTAAATAAAACTCAATTGACCGCATTCAAAAGGCGACGACCGACAAACTAGACAAGGTTCCTAAAAAGGACATTTCCGACTCATTTGACAAATTGTATGAGCGTACAAAGAAGTGTATCGAAGTGAAAGGAGGGTATATTGAATAATAAAAAAGGTTTATAACTTCTCTTCAGTTGGAAGATCATACTGGTGAAAGTCTAGCGAATCAAACTTTAAAGTTTCTTACCGAAGGCTGTGATTTAGATATTCAGAATTGTAGAGGACAATCATATGACAACGGCTTGAACATGTTCGGAAAGTATAAAGGTGTACAAGCAAGAATATTGAGTTTGAATGAGAATGCGATCTATGTTCCCTGTTCCGCGCATTCCCTTAATTTGGTTGGAAAGCATACTGTGAAGTGCTGTTTTTATGCAGTAGATTTTTTCGCCATTATGCAGAGATTATATAATTTTTTTTTCCGTTTCCACCAAACAATGAGAAAACCTTGAAGACATTGTCAACTACACGCTGGGAAGCACATTCGAATGCGACGAATGCAGTTTACGATTCATTTGATATCATATTAGATGCTCTAGAAATCATTGCTGATTTTATGGAATTCTATTTTGACTGCTATGCGTTCGGTGAGTAAGTCATTGCAAAGTGAAAAAGCAGATTTGCAAATGTGCTTTTTTGTACGGATCGTTAGAGGAGAGTGTAGTTTCAATCCGTGAAAAGTTCAATGATTTCGATGAAAAAAAAAAAAGAATAATTGCCTGGTGTAGGTTATACAGAAATCGTAAAACGGATTCGTCGTAGAAAAAAAAACAACCTAATGACAGAAATGCTCCAGAAGTAGAATTTTCGCCACGCGATGCATTGAAATGAAATAAATCCAAAGTTACTTGAACTGCAGATACACTGATGCATAAAAAACTCATAGTCTCTTGTATAATATTCTAATGGAAGATCAATTAGCCGATGTATTTCCTAACACAGAAAAGCTCTTCGGATTTTTTTAACATAAATGATCACAAATTGTTCTGCCGAACGATCCTTCTGAAAATTTCTGTTAATTTTTATCCATCGCAACAAGATGTTGAATCAACTGCGCACAAATCGTTGATACCTAATTGACCGTTTTAGTGAACAAAAAAAGTTGTTGCGACAGCTTTGTACGAAAGTAACTATTTTGCCATATAAATAAATATATGTAAGGCGCAATAACCTCCGAAGAGATCTAAGGCCGAGCTTCTCCTCCAATTTGCATCGTGCTCCTCTTGATTTTCCCTACAAATTGGTCGGACGGGACCTACATGTTTTATGCCGACTCCGAACGGCATCTGCGAGGCAGATGAGTTTTCACTGAGAGCTTTCATGGCAGAAATACACTCGGAGCGCTTGCCAAACACTGCCGGGGGGCGACCCCGCTTAGAACAATTTTCTTCTAATTGAAAAACCTTATTTCTAAAATTTTGATGTTGCTTTGCCCAGTGGTTTGCGAACCCAGTGGCAGGCGGAGCACGCTACCATCACACCACGGTGGCACTTACTAACCGAACGTCAATTGGGCTTACATCAAATATGCTGGCACACATTCAACATTATACACTTTATTATTTTGTTTTATTAAACGCACTTTCACCAAATTTTATATATTATAATTTATTTAGTTTATAGTTTTGAACTTCGCTTTGCATATAGTAATGAAAATAGTAGTCACAAAACTGATTCTCAATTCTTTCGGTTGCAGCTCAGCTCATTCTCAATTTTTTCTCCCGCATGTAGTTGCCACACTTGATTGTTTCGCACAAAACTTGTATAAATGTTTGACATAACATTTTAAATAGAGAACTTGTAAGTTATAGAAAAGTAAAGAATCAAATCGCAGAAGGTAATTCACCACTGGAGTAACTTTACATGTAATTCGGCAAGTTTAATTTTCGTAACATTTTAAGTTGAAACGATTCCAAAACAAGTCAAACTTTTATGTTGTCGGAAACATCAACATTAAAAAAGGATGTTTTTTTATTATCTTATTAAATTCGTAAAAACTTGAACAAAGTGTTATTAACTTTGGGAAAATTCCTGTTCGTTCAAACAAAACTTTTGCAACAAGAGGGCGCAATTTTGCATTTCGCTTAGAGGAGAAGTTGCAAAATTGTACCCGATAAATAGGTGTCCCGGTATCTGATAATTTTTTGCACAGTAAATTCAAAAAAGGGTTTTTCTTTTTGTATTGCTAACTGAAAAACTATTTTTTTGTTGTTTTCCCATTTTGTGTGTTTTTTCGATTTGGTGGTTCTCTTATTTTGGTATTTTTTTTTTTAAACAAACACCATCGTCATAAGTTCAAAGTAGAGAGCGCAGTGAGCGTAAAATTCTCTTTGAAATTTGCTCATGTATTGACTGTTGATCACTGTTGAAATGACCAGTGAGATCAGTTGTGTTAACAGAAAAATCAGTTAGATTGACCAGGAATCTGTCAATTTTACAGAATTTTGTTAACTTAAGAGCGACAAATTCTCTGCTGTTGAAATGACTAAACTAATTTGTTCGTTTGACAAAGAACTCGGTCGAATTAACCATAATTCGATCAATTTCACTGAATCTGCCTAAGTCAAGAACAACAGAACCGATTTGTTGATTTTACTAGCAACATTTCTTTCAGTGTACTTTGCATTGAGTTAGATTTATTGAACAAAATCGATATTGATGATACAATTGATGAATTTGCCGCAAACAAATGTAGAAACGACATGTTTAAAATATAGATTGTAATTTTATCTATATTACTACATTGCGAAAATAAAATTTTAATCGAAAAAAGAAGAGAACGGACGTAAAACAAGGGCCCCAAATTGATGGTTGCCTAGGGCCCCTTTGAGGGTTAATGCGGCCCTGTACCTATTTATTAAGATTTCTTTTCTTTTATATTCTACTAGCGGGAATAGAATGACCGCTGCTTGTTGCAAAACTTTTGCCATCGCTGAATTTTTGGATATGTTACAGGTTGGAGTTTCAACCACCTGTATATTCAAAGGCAATTTTAAAGTTGAATGAGCTGTTCGTCCTCCATCCAATAAAGTTGCAGCAATTCCGAAAGAAGCGTGTGCCAAAGCAATTTTCTGTTGCGATGGAATAGCTGCTAAAATCAATGAAATCACAAATGTGTTTCCGGTGCCACCAGGTGCATCCAAAAAATATATTCCACCAGTGTTATCAGAAACAGCTTGCATGATTTTGTCATATATATCCTTTTGTTGATTGTTCAATTTGGTGATTTGCATTGGACGATTTGGTGAAATCAAAGCTAACTGCCCTAATGCTTTATTGACAATCGCAAGACACATATCTTCAATTATTAAAGCTTCATTGTACATTTCCAATGTAATCAGCAAATCAGGATCCATTGCCCTACGACGCATCCGAATTAAAATATCTTCAGTCATGTAATCTTTATATTTATTTCACAACTCAATTGGATTCGATGGCATGCATGTTGATATTATAATCGAAAATAGCATTCGTATTTGCTGTGGATGAGATGAAATCGATGCATCATGAAGTGTTGCGTCCCAATGGGTGTCATCTTCTAACAAAAGCAAGGCATTATTAGACTTTAGCGCAGGCATGCTTCGCGATATGTCTGACAAAAATGACCGTGAACTTTTCTTAAATCCTGAAATAATTTTGGTCCTGGAACGTTTACCAACAACATTCGTAAATAGAAACATTCAGCATTGTTGGGATGTACCCTATACATCCTGCCCAAGACATCTGTTTGGAAAATACCTGGATATCAATCAACTGCATTCCAGGTGTAACATTGCGGTATATCAACATATATCAAATTTCTGGCAAATGTGTCGATTGCACACAATTGAAAGTTAATGTAGTTGCTGGTGGTTGTGCTGCTCTCTGCTGTACATTCTCAGTAGTGAAATAAACTCGTTGAAAATTCTTCAGATGAACTGCCAAATGTACAACAACAGGATGTATTTCGTGGAAAGGAAACGAAAAGATACGCCAAACTGCTTCATTACTGCTTATGTATCACCCCGTTTGATATTGATTGAGTTCATCATTTCCATTTTCACCATCTACTCTAAAAACAGCCATACCACTTCCTTTATTCACATATTTACAAATGTATTTGATAGGCTTTACTGAGTTACAGTACTCAACATTTATGTGAGCCTGAAGAACTTTTGACAATATCGGTGAATATGGCACGACCCAACGATTGTCAACTTCGATGTCTTCATTGGGCACTCTTATTATCACCGTTTTACCATTATTTTCAAATGATCGACGTCTATACAATGGATATCCGTCATTGCCTGTTATGGTATCGAAAATTAATGCTCTCGGATTCCGCTTTGAACATTTCTCATCGATCATACATGGTGAATTCATATTTATTTCACCGCATGGACCGTGAATCATGTTTTTCGTTACCACTTCAAATACTTCTTCAGTTTCATACTCGCAGTAATACGGACGTGTTTTGTAATTGCTTGCATGCGCTTTTTTTTAATTTTCTAAGTATTTACATATATACTTCTCAATGTGCTAAGTGATCTTTTTCATCTGCCTTGTGTGGGTGTGTTGCAGACCGATCTCGACTTTTTAAACCAATTCAATAGTGCTTTTTATTGTAATGCTTGTGCATGTGAGCGTCGCAGTTCTATTCGCTCACCGCCTCTCTCTCAAAACAATACTTTTTCGAACGAATCGGATGGTGATGCTGTGAACAAAAGCAATAATGCTAATAATATATACAGTGTCGAAACAACACTTAAATGCTTAATGAGATAAATTACTGCGCTAAAGTCTAATAATGCAAAGCTCGTGTGTTTGCTTGAATCATCGATAGCTGAAGGTACTCACCTCCGTACTCAAGTTAGTGACTTGCAAATTGAGCTTCGCTCTATGTACCAGTCACTATGTGACAATAACACAGTCGTTTCTAATGAGCTCAGGCACCTAAAAACTGATATTGCTAAATTTAATGCACAATTGCCGTTGAATACCTGCCCTTTCTCGAATTCTGCTTTTGGCTCTGTTTCTAAACAAACTGTTGCGGAGAGTGCTCATACTGTTGACGGCATTCCTGACTACATGCCTGGTGGTGTTGAAAATATAAACGCTGCTGGCTGCTAACATGAATGAATTAACATCTAATGTTGCTGGTACTGTTGTCAACATGAATGCTTCTACTGTTGATAATTAAGCATTATTCAAATCTGTTAATCCTGTTAAAGCCTCTGCTAATAACATAGGCCCGTTTTCTTTGGTACTCAGATCTGATCCTACCATTTCCAATCATACTTGTGAAAGTGATGGAAATAATAATAAAAAGCGTAATGCTGTAACTAAACGTCACAAGCAGTTGAATACTGCTGCTTCGTGTTCGACTGCAATTTCAAATTCGTCTTCGAGTTTGTCATCAACTATAGAATCTGCATCTTCTACTACTGTGAAGTCTGTAACTACAACTCCTTCTGCACAAAGTAGATGCAACGAAAATGTTAATCGCCGTAAGCCAAATTTTGTTGGATCAAATATAAGTACAGAATTGAGAGTAGTTAGTATGAGTTGGCTGCACTTATCATCATTTCAGTCATCAGTTTCTTCTAACGATATCATTAGTTATCTGGTAAGACATCTGAAGGCTGATAAGTCTCACTTTGCCTGCAAATGGTTTATAAAAAATGACACTCCGCTTGACTCATTAACAAAAGTCAACTTTAAGCTTGGTGTTACAGAAACACTATAATATATGATGATGCCGTTTTATCACCAGATTTGTGGCCTGCTGGGGTGAACGTTCGATCATTTCGTTTTTTTTCCCAAAGAGGTAAGGCAAACGAATTGCCCTTAGTTGCCAGTGGCAATACTAACCTTGTCAACAAGCAACTAAATATCTATTTTAAAATGCTTCTGGCATCAGAACAGAAGCGCATGATGTTAAGTCGCTGAGCTCGCAGTTAGAGTACGATATTTTTGTCATTGTTGAAACTTGGCTGACTCCAGATTTTTTTGATGGCGAATTCTGCAATCCCAATTTGTTTGTCGTTTTCCGTAAAGACAGGGATGCAGAAAAAACTGGGCGTTCTCGAGGTGGAGGTGTACTTATTGCAGCTCAACGCAAGTATAATGCTTGCCTAATTCAGCTGGATAATAACGATTCGCTACTTGACCAGCTCTTTGTTAATGTTAGTGACTCTACGTACTCCGGCTCTCTATTCTTGATGGCATCTTATATTCCGCCGAATAGTTCTGAAGATCTTTATAAAGCTCATGCTGACAATATTTCGTCTATATACTTTGTACATATGTCAATTTTGAACATTTGCATTTGATAACCTGTTAGTGAATTTATTTTTTTTATTACCGATACTACTGCATAATATAAAGTCAAATTATAACTATCACAATCTGCACATAGTTTTTTTCAATTGTTTTAAAAGTTAATTTATAAACCAAAACACATGCACATAGTTCATATAAAATGCAATAAACAAATGGTTTTTAATTATTTCGTAAAACCGACTGTTTATCATAAATATAAAAATTGTTTCTACATATACCGGTGAAAGATAAATAATTTCGTTCCAAATCTGGGGTGTCATCAACTTAAACATTTCCCCAGTCCGAAAAAGCTCTTTCGTTGCGCCCAAGTATGTGCGTCTGCAATTTATATTTGATTTCTTAGCGATCAGGATGATCATGAAGCCTTCCCTTCGTCTTTGCAACGCCGAAAAAGTTCTCTAGAACATCTTGATTAAGACGATATGTCAAGGTGTAATCTATGTTGAATTTTTCATGTAAATCAGCCAATAACAATTTTGAAGCGTTGCTGCATTGAAGGATTTCTGCAAGTAATGTGAAAATGAAGGTATGTAGATAGAAATGTGACTGAATGAAATCATCTTAAGTTTTTTGTAATACTATGTTCAAACAGAAAAATAAATTGGGGCAATTTTTAAGATCGCGGGTTCGAATCGAACTCAAGGCCTAACAATAATTATTTAATCATTATTATTATGATAAATTTTTTCTTAATTGAAAAGATTATTAAATTAGAATAGAAGAAAGAAAAAATTTAGACAACTGCTCGTTGTATAGATCCATTTCGGGAACTGCTAAATTTCTTCATCGGCAACGTTTAGGCGCCGCTGCTATAACCATTCAGCCATTACAGCGATTTTTTGCTTGTCGTCATTAATCCTACTTCTATTCTGGTTCTTGCCAATTGATATTCACAACACTGCGACACCACTATCATTTGGCGACCGTTCCAACAGTTTGCAATTAACAGGATTGAGTGAGTTCAAAAAGTTTTTCTTAAATACTGTCTGTTCGGCCGGGGTGCGTTTGCTCCTGGAGGTAGGTCGGCGCACCGGGGTCGATCTCAGTGGGAATATGCGTGTGGAAATAGAGAAATAAGAAAGTAGACGAGAGTTCTCGTTATAATGGATGTAATTTATTATGTGAATATATATATAACCTGGTTACAATATTACCTGAATATATTCTTGAAAACCGTGGAGATCGTTGGCGGCAGATGCGTGCTGGTTGGCTGTTGAAATCAAAGAGGCCGGCGTATAGCAAGCTACAACCGTTGACCCGCAAAATCCTCCGTTTTGGAGGGGAAAGGCACCCACACATCAACCCCGACATGCATATGCATGAGTGCTGACAAAAAGCACACATACACTTGCATGTACATGCATGCACATGCCTGAGGGTGATGGTGTGGGTGGTTTTAAATTAATTCGAGTATCGAGTATCGATTTGCAGAGTTGCATTGGGGGGGTCGCAATCAGATGCGGAAAGGTTAGGCATCCTGCCTAAACATGCCGGCCCCCCTTGCGATACGCAACATCGTTTTCCGCCAATGACCTCCGCTGAAACGAGAAAAAATTAATATAAGACTTACACACTAAACTTAATCTAAATGAAGAGTTCGTCTGCGACGCAAAATGGCCGGGAATCCTTTTCGACTTGCTTAGCGTGCCACCTGAGCTAAGATGAAAGAATTAGCGCTTATGAACAGTGAAGTGAATATTTCTTGCCATTGAATTATACATAATTCTTAAATATAGAAATTCAGAACGTAATATATCTATGGTCGATGGCCAGTAAGGCTGGACGAAGAGGCCGAGGTCTCCGTTCCAGAGTGGCACCATTTTTTGTTATTCTTTGGTTTTTGTCGTTCCGGATGGAGAGGCCGAGGTCTCCATTCCAGATTTGCGGTTTTTTTTTTTTTGGTTGGACGAAGAGGCAGAGGTCTCCGTTCCAGACTCGAATGTTTGAGGTTTTTCTGGGCTGGACGAAGAGGCCGAGGTCTCCATTCCAGCGTCTAACTTGTCGTATCGCTCTCAATGAAATTGTGGCATTTTATGGATGTACCGGGGCGAGCGGCCGTGAGGTTGGTTGGGTGAATCGCGTTCTCGCTACCGTGCGTATATATTATAAATTATGTAGTATATTATTAATTAGTGCTGTCGGAATGGACGTGATTTCGAGCAGCTGATGCACATTAAACAAAACTCGTAGGATTGCGGTGTGTGGGAGGTTGGAACGGGCGTGGTTCCAAGCCCCCCGCGTAAAATTACTTGTTTTGGTGATAAGCGTGGGAGGTTGGAACGGACGTGACTCCAAGCCACCCAGCCAAAATTATTGCGTATTTAGTTAGTAGATATTTTATGATTGGGTGGATAGACTCACATTTGTCAATGTTTGACGGTGCCTGGAAGCGAAACTTTTCTTTTCCGCGCAACGGAGTTGCGATTTGTAAGGATAAACTGTTATTTTATAAAACAGGTATATTAAAATAAGTAGATCCAGTGCCAAGTGCTCTTCACGACGGGTTCTATCTGCCTGTACCTTTATGCTACATGCTACGTGCAACCCTGTCGTGTGTTCATTGGTCAGCTGATAACTAGTGTGGTGAGTTCGTAGAGTGAATATTTGTATGTGTATATACCTTATGTATTTGGTCGTTGCACTAATGCCCTAGAAAAAATTGACTTTATCTCATTTCGGGACCTTTTAATTTCGGGACTGGATTGTTTTTGTACCGAAGCCCTTATTCTGACAGTTTGTGATGTTTGTCGTTGAAAACCACAAGCCCTGCCCCCAGCCAGAAAAAAGCAACACCGACAGCAAAAACCTAACAAATTTTTTTTTTTTTTTGATTTTTTGATTTTTTTTTGTGGATGAGAGCAGAATTACTTTTAAATGAGTTGTTGGCCGTTGTTTTGTGCGTTAGTATTTTTTGGGACTGCCCGAGACGTCAGTATGGGTCAAGAAGCCGATACCGAATTTGTTTCTTTTGCGGGTATCCGGTACCAGCGTGCGTCATTTGACGCAGCACTAAAAAAAAAATAAGCAAATAGATATACATATAGTCAGGCATACTAGTGCTGCAGAAAAATGGACATTTAAGTTGCTTGGTACTCACATTTTGGTACCGACCCGGGTGGAGAGTGTTTAATGTGGGATCTTTCGAGTCGTTGTTATTTGTGTTGTTGGTGCTAAAAACCAACGACTTTCCTGCCCGCCACGAAAAAAAAATGTTTGGACAGCAAAATTTTATGCTATATACAGAAAAAATATAAAATCTTTGTTTTGGACGAGGCGAAAAATTTGTCGAATGAACCATTCTTTTGTATTGTTCTTCGATTATTTGTTCAACTTTTCCCAATTACGCTTGTAGTCCTGTTTTATTGATGGTCCTTACTAAAAGGCACGGTTCCAGAAGTGTAGTTGGTGCCAATACCGATTTGCCAGAAACGGGTTTTTGTGTACCCGTTTGCATCTTTTTGTGCGTCCCTAATACAATGTACATTTAAAAAACTCGGCATAGATATGTACATACGTTGGTTACAAATATGCCTACGGCAAAGGACAACAGACAAACACAATCATACACACATATCTGTATTGAATGGTGAATTCTGATGAATTGGAACAAAAAAAACGGGACCTGCATCGAATGATTTTTTTTTCGTTGCTTTTTCTTTCTTTGCGGCGCGTGGACGACAGCGGATGGTCATTGCGAGAAAATAAAGGTACGTAACTTGAAATTTAGTATTAATTGAATATGATTAACTATTTTTTTGTATTTCAGTTAGATGTGTTTGATGAACAAAAAAAAAACCAACTGTGGCTAACAACATTAGGGCGGATGTTTGAGAAATACCAACAAAAAAAAGGGGGAATCACAAGTAAGCGAATTTGGGTAAGACTTAGCAACTAACTCCAACCCTTTGCCGGCGTGCGGATTGAGTGCTGCTAGCGTTGCAGCATATTTTCAAAGGGGTTTTGTGAGTATCACGTGTCAACTTGAAACGTCCATCGTGTATGGTGTTTATTGTGCAAAATCAAAAAATCATGTACCGATAAGTCACAAAATCTAAGGTGTTATCAAATTGCTATTAGCTGTTAATTATTGAATTTTTTAATGCCGCATAGCATGAGACTGATACCAAAATGATAGCAGCAATTGAAAATAACAAATCCTGCATCACCCGCGGTATGTGGCGTTGAAGAAATTAGACGATCAAAAATATGAGGGCGGGGTTGATAATAATTGTACATTGGATGGCATATTGGTGTGCATTAGACAATTAACACAGTTTTAACTTTGAAATTATGTATTGCTAAATATTTTGCTGATCTTTAATGAATTTTCTCACATTGCACAATACTTCTAAAGGGATCCAGCTTCGAGCAATGTTCCCGGTTTGTTGCTAACAAATAGGCGTGCGGGCAGGTTCGCCAAAAATATTAAAATCCCTAGAGTGAATTTTGTGCGCCTGATTATTTTTATCAAAGCACAATGAAAGGGTGTACAAATGATTTAAAATTTCGTGAGGAGGAGTATACGATCGCTAATGAGTTTTTCCTCTTTTGTTCAACTGGATGGATGCTGTCACTGGTCGGTACGGTTAATAACATTGGAGATTTTGTTGGCATACCCTTGGGTGGTTTCTTGCAGACTGTTTTGGTCGGTGTTACTCGCGGCGCGGTTCGATGCTGATTTGTGCGATTTGTGTGTGTGGGGGGTTGGCGTTGATTAGGCGAGCTCATGCTACTATTGAGCTGGTGCTCATTATAATTGGACCATTTGCGTACACACATAGTTTCAGCTTTGCTACCTGTTGTTGTTGTTGTTGTAGCAATGCTCGCCCCACCTAATAGCCGCGACCGATCACAAATTGTCATCAATATCCTCTAACGGGAGTCCAAGGGAACTTGCCGTTTCAACAGGGGTGGACCATAATGACAGGGGTGTTAGAGGCGTTGGTTCCACATTACAATTAAAGAGGTGGTTGGTGTCATGTGGGGACACATTGCAAGCGGGGCATACATTTTGTATGTCGGGGTTGATTCTGGATAGGTAAGAGTTTAATCTGTTACAGTGTCCAGAACGAAGTTGAGCAAGAGTGACACGCGTTTCCCTGGGGAATAGGCGTTCCTCTTCCGCGAGGCTTTGGCGGCACTATTGGTGCTATCCTTTTTTGGCTTTTAACACAAGAAGTTACTATTTTATTTGGTTCATCATTTTAGCACGGAATTCAGATTCCATTGTGTTTTTAGTCTCATTTTCATTTATTATAGGAATAACGATCGAAAACACAGGGTACGCTGATTGATCTTTCTCCTGAATTTCTTTGAATTTCATTCCAATTGCAGATATTGTAGTGCTTAGAGTGGCTGGTAAAGTAGTATGTGTACAGTGTGAATGGGCACCACGTCCACTACAAGGCACATTTGAGGGTAATATTTGGGGATCAGCAGTACCATATGGTGGATGCTGTTCGCTTCCTTCGATATTCCTGTCGAAAAATTCATATTCTTCCATCCAATTTATTGGAAAGTAATTATGCGCAACCTTGTCTGCATTACAAATTGTTTTTGGTTCACCAATAAATGGCTTGCTTTGGATTTCATGCAATTTACGTTTCGCCTTTCTAATCTCCTGATATTTATAAGCTGTCAAGCGACGATCCCCCGTGAAATCAACTTGCTGTTCCATTTTGTAGATTAATAGTATTTGAAAAAAATCTGAAGATGCGTCTGCACATTTAGGCGACCTCTGGGTTAAAATATATGAATTTTTACTTTAACATTCACCGTTACTAAACATATCCATGAGTTATAAGGGAGACTTTGCGTCAGTCTGCTACTTCCCCCACCAGTGGTAAGGGGTAGCGGATACTGCGTGAAGTAATTAAAGGATATTAAATTAGTAGCTTTTCTTTCTAAAAAACCTCGTTCAAGTCTGGCACTTCCCCCCACCAGTGGTAAGGGGTGTCAGATACTGCACAAGGTCAGGGAACTTTTTCCTTTTCCAATTTTTTTTTTGTTTACGGTGAACCTGTTGCACCCCCTGGTGCCCATTGCCCAGATATGTGTCAACGCAACTCAGCATCGGAAAGTAGCCGCAATGCTATTGGACATAGGTTTTTTTTTTGTTTTCTTTGGATAATCCGAATCCATTCCCTGTTTGAAGCAATGAGACGTACTTAACAATCCCTCTGCGCGATGAACAGGTGGTGGAATAAATACCCTTTTTTTTCAAAACAGGTGGATACACTGGATTTGGAAATATTGCACGAGCCGAGCGTACACTATAGGGAGCGTATTGGCGGGTCATCGACGACAAAGCATGGAGCGTAAGTAACGCTCAATCACTCCGCCAGTCACTTAATTGATTAAGTAATTAATTTTTAGGTACGCGAAAAACGGGGTTTGAGCGAGGATTGGAACCTATGGAGGTTTTAGGGGTGACGAGTTTAGACGGTCAGCTGATGCTTTTAATGAGGTGGAGAGGGATGGGAGAGGCCGAATGGGTGCCGGCTAAAGAGGCCAACGTCATCTGTCCGCAGATAGTCATCGCTTTTTACCAGGCGCGGCTCACCTGGGATGATGACGAGACTGTCACCTCGACAAGCGGCGACCTGGCCGAATAAGGTAGCTTAGGGTTCCCCCGTTTTATTGTGATGACCGATTATGTACACAAAGTTGAACGTGATATGTGGTTTTATTTTGACAGATCACGACACTAGATCTAAGGTTTAATTACTTGTCTTATTGACAGAAGCATCTGAATTTTAATTTAATTTGAAATAAACACATGTTTTGCCGAACGCGGATTCATTGAGCTTAAGTTTGTTTTGGTGATGAAATAGCGGCCCAAGAGATAGCGAAAGCCTTCCTGCTCCTGGTCAACCGAGAGGTCGGGGTTTAATTTATTTCCAGCAAGGGGGGGACACGAAAAGGGTCCTCGCTATAGGTTGGGCGCACCTTTTTCAGGATCGTTCATGCTTTACAATAAGATTAAGAGGAATACTTGTGTTAGGTTAGAGCAATGCCGGGGTTGTGAGTCGGAGACACCAGTCAATGGACAGTTTAGCGTACGACTGGATGCCGTCAACTGAAGAATGGAGTGCCGCAGCTAAAGTTCAGCAGATACCGGTTACCGGAATTTCGAGGACTCTAAGGAAACGAGGGTGAGTATGACTTTGATTTTTTAATAAGATAACTTGATCGATGTATGCCGAGCTGATCATTATTGATTTTCTTTTTGATTTTACTGTGTGTAGCTGGGTTCAGTTGGCCTCGCGCCTGTGGCCGAGTGATAGTATATGCTGTGGTAGATCGGTACCGCGTTAGGGTTCTGCGAGCCTCGCTCTGACTTGCTCGGAATTAAGAAAGATAATGGCCTGAGCACCTTTTGGTTCTGTGGCAGATCGGTTCGTCCTTCTGCGGTAGGCTTTTATGATGTCCTCGTTACGGGATGACGAGTGAATGGGATGGTTTCTGGTGTCCTAGCTCGGGGCGAGCTAGTGAACTTGGTGATTTTCTGGTGTCCTCGCTCTGGGTGAGCGAGTGAATTGTGGGGTTTTATGTTCAGGGGGCCCCCGGTTAGTACTGTTACAAAACATAGAGAAAAAATGCCTTTTGTTTGCGAGCTTTTGGTAAGCTCTCCCGCGTCTTCGTGCGTCTCGCTCCCTTTCCCCATTGCCCACCAGTAGTCAAGTTTAGGATTCCCTCCGGTAGACTCGACACGAGACCGGAGGTAGAGAACAGCAAAAAAAGGAAGATGTAGGATCGCCCTCCGGTAGACTCGCACCATCACGAGACCGGGGGGCTGATTATAAATAGGGCCTCGGGAGAGACACAAGCTTAGGGATAGCGGGGCATCACGGCGCGTGGTTGAACGCGTCTTTATGTCCCGCGCTCCCTTTCCCCATTGCCATCGCGTAGTACGCCTTAGGTTTCCCCTCCGGTATACTCGCACTCTCACGAGACCGGGGGGTTGTTTATAATATATGGCTCGGGAGAAACGCAGGCTTAGGGATAGAGAGACACGAAGACGCGGGTTCCTTAAATATGTTTTCCATGCTTTCACCAACCGTGGGCCTCTGATTGTAGGTAGTCGGGGAAAAATAGAGTGTTGGTTTTTTGGGGTTTTCGTTATGGGAGAACGAGTAAATTTGGGTTTGCTTTGTAAGCTTAAGGGTAGAATGGGCTAAGTCCCTCAAGGTTCTGTGGCAGATAGAGGATCTGCGTTAGGTTAGGGTTGATTTTTTTGAAAAAAGGGATGGGGAGGAAAGGAGGGATTGTTAAGAGGAGCCCGTGGTCCTCTCACAATCGATCTCCGTGGGGAGAAGGATCAATTTGACCAAAGGTCGTCTGACTTGACCCTTCTCGGTTATGAGGTCGACTACACGTACTCGGTTATCTTCGCCGGGGTGTACGTTAACGACTCTACCTAACCTCCATTCGTTGGGAGATAAGTTGTCCTCCTTGAGGACGGCGAGATCTCCCACTTGTATGTTTTCTTTGGGATGCTTCCACTTCACTCGTTTTTGAAGTTCGGATAGATATTCCACCTTCCATCGCTTGCTTGGGCTTTGAGTTTCTGCCACCGATTTATCATCGAGGCAGAGCTTTCACTAGCTTCTGGTTCTGGTGGAGCCAGTAGGTGGCTGCCCGTTAGGAAATGTCCTGGGGTTAGTGGTTCCAGGTCCGTTGGGTCATTTGATCCTGAGTTGAGAGGGCGCTAGTTGAGGCACGCCTCAATCCTGCACAAAAGTGTTTGGAACTCCTCCATAGTATATTTGTGGGGAGACGCAATCTTTTTGAAGTGGCTTTTGAAGCTCTTCACTCCCGCCTCCCACAGCCCTCCCATGTGGGGCGCGCCCGCAGGGATGAAATGCCACGTGAGTGACTGGTGGCTGTATTTTGAGACAGCGTTCTCTCGCGCTTGTGAGAGGAAAGTCTTGAATTCTGATCGTAAGAGTCGTGACGCTCCGACAAAGTTCGTACCATTGTCGGAGTACATATTTTTCGGGCATCCGCGCCTCGATATAAAACGGCCAAATGCCGCTAGGAATGATGGTGTGCTGAGGTCAGTAGTGGCCTCCAGATGAATTGCTCGTGTGGAAAAACACACGAACAGGCAAACATAGCCTTTGGATACTCGACACCCTCTGCCGCGGTAGCTTTTAATGTCGAAGGGTCCGGCGAAGTCGACTCCAGTATTCGTGAATGCACGGCTGAATGTCGTGCGTTCGCGAGGGAGAATACCCATAAGTTGGGTCTGAGCACGCTTTCGGTGTATAGTGCAAACTTTGCAATTATGAATGGTTGCCCTAATCATGGTTTTGATGTTAGGTATCCAGTATTGGGTGCGTATCAGACGCAACATGAGTTGGTTTTCCCCATGCAGACTTTGTTGATGAAACATTAGGACTATCAGACGGGATAACCGGCAGTTGTATGGGAGGAGGATTGGGTGGCGTTCATTAAAAGCTAAGTCCTTTGACGCCCCGAGTCGCCCTCCTACCCGAATGATGCCATGTTGGTCTAGGTAGGGATTAAGTGAGAGTATTGCACTTTTCCCTGCAATTGGTTTTCCGGCCTTTAGATCATTATATTCGGACCTATAATGTTGTTTCTGATAGATTTTAATTAAGAGTTGGCTTACTGATTTGATCTCATCAGGAGAGATTAAAGGTGACTCGACCTGAAATAATTTTTTTGTTTTGGGGTGAGTTCTTTGGTAGAACCTCATAACGTATGAGAGCACCCGTAAAGCCCTAGGTAGGTCTGAAAAGCGCTGGAGAACATCGGTAGTATTTACTGTTGTTGTTGCGCAGGTCTTCGCCCTCTTTTCCTCTACAGAGGTGATGTAGTCACTTTCTTGTGCTGGCCATTGGGAAGTGTCTTCTTGCAGCCAAGAAGGTCCCTGCCACCACAACGAATTGTTGACCAATTAAGACGCAGGTAATCCTCTGCTACCTAAATCTGCTGGGTTAGATTCTGAATTTACGTGCCACCAGTCCTTATTTCCGACCATGTCGATGATCTTGGTGATCCGATGTGAGACGAAAGTGGACCAAGAACAGGGCGGTTTCCTTATCCATGCGAGGACGATAGTTGAATCCGTCCACAGGTGCACTTTCACTGGTCCCAACTTGAGATTCCTGAAAATTGATTCGGTGATTTCCGATAACAGCACGGCTCCGCAAAGTTCTAATCGTGGAAGAGAAAGAGGTTTCACTGGGGCTACTCGGGTTTTGGCTAGTAGCAGGTTTGTCCAGATGTCATTATCCGTTTTCACGCGCATGTAAACGGCTGCTGCGTAAGCCTTCTCGGATGCGTCACAAAATCCATGGATCTCGATGTCGGTTCCTGGAGAAAAGTTGACCCATCTAGGTATCCTGATTTTATCGATTTCATTGTATTGGTCGGTGAAGGTTTTCCATCGTTCCAACGTACTGGTAGATACTGGTTCGTCCCAAGCAGTGCCTTCTAACCAAATACTCTGCATGAGTATTTTGGCCACAATGACCATTGGCGCAAGCCAGCCTAAAGGGTCGAAAAGTTTGGCTATAGCGGATAGGACTGCTCGTTTGGTGATGTTTTCGCTATTTTCCAGGGTTCCTGCCTTGAAATAAAATACGTCTGAGTGAGCGTTCCATCGTATTCCCAGGGCTTTTACCGAACTAGCTTCTTCGAACGCTAAGAAATCCTCGCTGAGCAAATCCGTTTTGGGGATGTCCTTTAGAATTTCCTTACAGTTTGAAGTCCACTTGCGTAATGGAAAGCCAGCTGAGTGTAAGGCTTCGCGAATCTCGTTTCTTGCTTTGATGGTTGACGCTATTGTGTGTCCTCCAGATAAAACATCATCTACGTACATACTCTCTCTTAGTAGGCTAGTCGCTGTAGGGTGTGAATTTGACACGTCGTCTGCCAGTTGTAGGAGCGTTCTTATCGCGAGATTTGGAGCGCAATTCACTCCGAAGGTAACCGTCTTTAATTCATAAAGACTAATAGGGTCATTCGGGGACGTGCGATGCACAATACGTTGAAATTTGGTGTGATTTTCGTTCACCCAAATTTGTCGATACATCTTTTCGATGTCGCTATTGAAGGCGAAACGGTATAGTCTCCAACGTAAGATAAGGATGGGTAGATCGGCTTGTAGAACTGGGCCTGGGAGGAGAATATCGTTTAGGCTATTACCGTTGGCCGTAGGGCTCGAGGCATTAAATACTACGCGTACCTTTGTAGTGGTACTTTTTGCTTTAATAACGGCGTGGTGGGGCAGGAAGTAATGATCCGAATCGCCGGATGGGATATTCTTTTTTAATTTTCTCATATGTCCAAGCGTTTCATATTCTGACAACACTCGAACATATTCTTTTCTTAAATCTGGGTTTTTATTTAGCCGCCCCTCATTCCGGAAGAATTGAGAGCATGCACGCTTCAGGGATGGTCCTAAGTTAATATTGTTAGGGTAATCCTGCCGGAATGGTAGTGACACGGTGTACCTTCCATTCTCACTTCGCTGCGTTGTTTCTTTAAATAGTTGTTCGCAGTACCTTTCATCCTCATTTAATATTTTATTTTTGGGTACATTTTCTACCTCCCAGAAAGCTTTGAGTTGATTGTCTAACGCAACCTCGTTGTAAAAAGACAAAATGCTCTTCGTTGGATTCGGTGATTCGATACGACCGGTTAGTATCCAACCGAACACTGTCTCTTGGGCTAAGAGTGTGTTTAGCACATTCTTCTTTATACCGCTCATTATAATGTGGGGATATATGTCTCCGCCAAGTATGAGGTCTACGTCTTCGTTGACGTAGAACCTCTTGTCTGCCAAAATCAAGTCTGGGAATGCCTGCATAGTCATTGCGTTGATATGGCAGGATGGAAGATTCCCAGTGAGTTTCGTTAGAACTAGTACGGGTGTAGTGAGGCTGAAGCAGGGATCCACTGGTGAACGTAGTTCGATGTTGGATGCTTCTTTCACCTGAGCTGACACCGCATTTGTGATGCCTGAAACATGGGCATGCATTTTCCTCGCTGGCAAATTGATTCTGCGTTTCAGTCTTTCAGTTATAAAGGAACATTCAGACCCAGAATCAATTAATGCCCGCGCGGAGAAGTCGGTACCATTATGGTGAATGTGTACGCGAGCAGTTCCTAATAGCACGCCTGTGCTGGAATTGGCATGGCAGGATTTGACATTCTGATTCGCAGAGGAAGGTGGTTGTCCCGATTCCTGTCTTTTCCTTGCCTGTGCCGAAGTTTATGGGGCATTATCCGCATCTTTGAAGGGATTTCGTACCGTCGGTTGCTGAAGTGTGTCCGCATGCAGGAGCGTGTGGTGACGAGAGTGGCATTTGGAACAGTTGTACGAACTGGTGCACCTCGTCACTGTGTGTCCTGGGGATAAACAATTCAGGCAGCCATTTGTGGATTTGACGAATTTAATCCTTTCTACCGGATTTAAATCGCAAAAACGTGAACAGTTGCGTAATCTGTGCTCCGTAGATTTGCACATTTTACATATTGATTTTGTTGTTTGCTTGGTTACTTTGGTTTGAAAAGCACCAAGTCTTTTTGTAGGGTTTTCCGTCGACTGGCGCGACGTGCTTGATTTTTGCACTTTAGAAGTGGCATTCCCTGTAAAACCAGACACGGTTTCAAGTGTCTGCAAACGATTTGACAAGAATTTGTCCATATCCTCCCACTTGGATATGTCCGTCTTGTGGTCAATGCTCTGCTCCCATAGAGCCAACGCATTTTCAGGTAATTTTGTCGAACATAAATAGGTAATAATCGCATCCCAATTTGAAACATCGATCTGATGTGTTTTTAGAGATGCCAAGCAATTATTTATGTCGCGCTGTAAGGTTTTGATAGAGCTGCCGCACTCGCTATCTAACTTTTTTAGATTAAAAAAAATTTGTAGTTGTGAGTTTACGAGAATCCGCTTATTCTCGTATCTCTCACATATGTTTTTCCAGGCTGTTTCGAAGCCTTCATTTGTCAAGGGACATTTCTTGACGATGTCCTTTGCCTCACCTTGAGTTTTCTGATTGAGGTGGAACAACTTTTCTACCGGGCTTAGGCGACTGTTGTTTTTGTATATGGCCGTGAACAGGTCACGAAACGTAGGCCAAGATAGGTAGTCGCCCTTGAACACCTCAGTATCACAAGCTGGCAGGCGGATACTATGTTCGCGCGCGCGTTCTCCCTCAGGTTTGACTGCCCTATCTTTTTCCTCCTTCAATTTGGCTTGAAGTTCAGCCATGTTCGACATGCATCTCAGGAATACGGCATATGCCGCTTTATGCTTGATCTTGACCGCTGCAATTTTCTTTGCGTCGAGCTTGTCAGAGCCAAGCAACTCCTCTAGGGTGTTCTCTGCTTTTTCCCACTTAGCTTGCAACTCTTTTTGCTGTATTGCAAGAGTGTGCACAGTGTGCAGAGCCGCATTGATGTCATTAAAATCGGCCTCGAATTCGATTATTCGATCGGCCAATCTAACATATGATTCCATGTTCATGGATTAAAATTTGTGATCAAATTAAAAAGGGGTTGTAAAACTGAAAAAAACCTGTGCGAATCACCCAACCAACAATGATTAAAATATAGAAAAACTCCTTATTTAACGCTTTCAATTTGTTTATTTTTTCACTGACTTTGCAGCTTATTTGTGCCGAAAAGCAGGGAGAAGGGGAGAGCAACAACAACGTCTTTTGTGGAATTAAAGGGGCCACTCGCCACTTCAACGTTAAAATTTGTTATAAATAAGTGCGCGCGCTGATATAACAACTCGACGAAAAGTGTAAAAACTCAGTGAAAACTGTTGTAAAAACTGTGTCGATTGAATTAGTGAAAATTAAAGTGTTTGAAAAGAAAATGAAAATTGCCACAGCCGTATGGCGTGAGATTTTAATGTGAATGTGAGGTTATGTGCACCTCTTCCTTGTGCTGTGTCCGGAGAGCCTTACCGCTGGTGGGGGGACAGACCAGATAGTCACAAGGAATGTTAAACGACGTTAATGCAACGCGTTTGCACTTATTTTTCTTTTTGGCACTACACAGTTTTTCACACCTTTCGCGGTCAGTTACAAGCACGTATGGCACTTCAAATGGATTTTCGCACTTTTTATTTATTATTTTTAACCAAAAAAAAATGTGGCAAGAAATATTGCACTTTATTTGAACTTTTTGGTGATTTGTATTCCGGTGTGGCAAGTAGCTTGCGATGTTGCAATTGCTTCAGCTGGCTGTAGCTTTTTCGGTGGTTTCGCACGCTGTGATATAAGTATATTTATAACCTTCCACTTTTTGGTTGTCCAACTGAAGATTATGACAAAATTATCCGGAAAACTTTTTATGACAATTCCTGCGATTTGTGCGATCAGCTATGATACTTTGTGATGTGGACTGTATTTTAGGTGCTTTAATTCCTTTTTCGGGGAGATAGGACCAAATGTTCGGCCGGGGTGCGTTTGCTCCTGGAGGTAGGTCAGCGCACCGGGGTCGATCTCAGTGGGAATATGCGTGTGGAAATAGAGAAATAAGAAAGTAGACGAGAGTTCTCGTTACAATGGATGTAATTTATTATGTGAATATATATAAAACCTGGTTACAATATTACCTGAATATATTCTTGAAAACCGTGGAGATCGTTGGCGGCAGATGCGTGCTGGTTGGCTGTTGAAATCAAAGAGGCCGGTTGTATAGCAAGCTACAACCGTTGACCCGCAAAATCCTCCGTTTTGGAGGGGAAAGGCACCCACACATCAACCCCGACATGCATATGCATGAGTGCTGACAAAAAGCACACATACACGTGCATGTACATGCATGCACATGCCTGAGGGTGATGGTGTGGGTGGTTATAAATTAATTCGAGTATCGAGTATCGATTTGCAGAGTTGCATTGGGGGGGTCGCAATCAGATGCGGAAAAGTTAGGCATCCTGCCTAAACACTGTCTGCGATCACTTAGATTTACAGCCCTCTTCCCTCATATAATGCCACGTTTACTTCTTTTAAATCTTAAAACTTTAGAAGCGAGAAGGTCTATTCTTTTTTTGACCTTTTTATATTGCATCATCCATGGGATTCAGATTGTGCTGCTCTTCTTGAAAAAATTAATTTTAATGTTCGAAGAAGACAACTTAGAAGCTTTTACCCTTTCTATGACATTATTAGTAGAACTAATTATGCGAGAAATACCCCAATTACCCACGCTATGAATGAATTTAATAAGATCTCATATTTTATCGAGCTTGATTTCTCTTTGTCGAAGAATGTTTTTATTAATTTATTAAAGTGTGTTTTTTAGTTATCTATTCTTTTATATTAGTCTGTAAGTGCCAGCTTTTCATTGACTTGTTAACTTTTTGTATTTCTTAATTGTAGTCTGTTTTTCAATTGTATGAAAATTGTTAGTAGTCTATAAGAATTTTGTTAATAATATGCTGTATAGTTTTTTCATTGGTAGTCTGTAAGAACACTTGTTCATAGACTTAATAAATAAATAAATAAATTCTGGATCGATGACGCCATCAATCTCGTCCGGTGTTATTTTACGTACCAGCCATATCAATATGTGTGCGTGTGGCAAACCTCTTTTTTGCCATTAAATCGAGTACATCCAACATTGTATCTTTCCAGAAACGCTTTTTTTTCACAATTAAATCCATCAGTGCCTTCAATTTTTGCCGGAATACACGTGCTGTAACATCGTGTCGATCTGTTGGTCATATTCGTGCATGTGGCGTGGACTACCAATATAAGAAGCTGGTAATATTGTCAGACGTCCGATATCATTCACATTTGCAACATTCTCTATTGCATCTTGCAAATGTAGGTACTCTTCAGATCGCAATTTGGCTTGATTGAATCGGATGAAATTGAGACGTTCAGTTTCAATTTTTGCATACTTGTCTACAATGTATTGGTGAAAAGTTTACATCTCAGAATGTAATTTTGTTCTTGCGCACGAATCATCAATCGATAAGAATAATAATTCGTCGCACTAACTTTCTTTTGAACATCTCGATTTTAAATTTTAGTTTTTATTTAATATCTGATAATATAATTAGTATATTATTTACCAGTTCTTAGATCTATCATTGGTATATTAATGTGATAACCATCATCACCTTTCCAATATAGAATTGGATATTGTAATGCGTCGTAACTGCGATGAAGCTCCGAAACACGCTGTAATTGTTCATTTCTACGATGAAGTACAATATCGCGGGATTGAAACTGATCACCAACAATTACAATTACCACTTCATCAATCGTCGGTATATTAAATCTTCTGGCATGCTCACCAAAAGGCGTTTTATCCGCTCTGAGTATGATTTTGTGATTATCAGATGGCATACGATCGAGAGCGGTTTTGAACAATTTCACCAATTCATTGTTCTGAAGAAAAAATCTTTGGAGATCGCAAATAATCGCTGGTTTTGTATGTGAGCCAATTGTACAACGTTCATCTAACCCACGATTTTCATCTCCGATAAAATATATTTGCAAAAATTGATGGTGAGCGTAAGGAAATGGTAACAATGCACCCGCTCGATGATAAATCTAATCTTGAATCTGTAATATGTATGCAATGTAATTTGATGTTGGATCAGAATCCTTAAAAACATTGTAGAAACTGTTACTTAGATCTACAGAACAATTAGATATTCCACATGAAGTAATCACCTTAAATGTCGGCATAAAATTGTCTCTTATAATTTTTGTAGCACCAAAAGAAGTCTTTTGAAATGATGAATTCTATTCTTGTATATGATTCATAAAATGCTTCGACATTGGTGATCCTCCAAAAATCAATGAGTGTAATGGATCAGATGGAGTTTCAAATGCTGCCAATTTCACTTTTCAATTAGCACAACACATGCCAGCCGTTTCACCCAGAAACTTAGCTGCTTCACAATGTGGACATATCGCACTCATTAATCCAATATATCCATGTATACTGTAATCAATTTGTGGATCGTAATTAAAAGCAGCACGATACATATTTTCTAGAACATGACGTCCTATTTGTCTTGGTCATGCTTGATTTTTTTTTCCGCTGTCGTTCTGCAGATCTATTTCGTGCATATCGTTCACGTCGTATTTAATTTTGTTGTGACAGGTCATCAATACTTTGCGCTCTTCTTTGGAGTAACATTCTGTTACCACTACGCGTACGTCGACCGTTATTTTGACGTCTGGCTCGAGGCATTTCTTCAAGAGAAAGGAAAAAAATTCACTATCACTCCATGGTCAATGCAAGAAATTTAATTTAAGAAAAGCACATGTGCAAAAAAATGCGCGGTCGAAATACACCCACACGTATATGTCCAAAAGACAAAACGAAAATACAAACCTTGCAAAAAATTTGATGAAAAACACAATAAAACACGTGCGCTCGATTAGATACAGTTGAAATCAAAAAATCTGTAAGATGAACGAAGAACGAAGAAAGAACATTTGAAAAAATAAATTTGAAGAGAAAAACATGATACATCATTGCCACAATTTTCTACTATGTTTTTGTTCAACGATGCGACATACTTACAGAAGGAATTTCCAATGTATTATAAATATTGATATGAATTCAATTGAAAATGAAGAAATACTCAATTATGAATCGAAAACTACATAAATATTGAACACACGTCTTGATTCTCCATAGTTCATAACAAAAAGATGTAATGTCAATATACACCGAAAGTACGATGTGACAGATATGTTTTGTTGTGGTGTATCTCTTTCCATTGCATCTGAAAAATCCCTATTGCCAAAATGGCAGCCATGATCATTGTTCATACTCTTGTCTAAGAAAACTCGATCAGATGCATATGAATCAGTACAACACATTATATATACATTTGTTCATTACTTTTTTTTTAATTTTTTATTCTTAAGGCATCAGAGTAAAAAAGTTAGTAAGTATGTAGGAACAACAATTTTCGGGACGCTGGTGAATATATTCGTTGAACTCGAGGGATCCATGAGTTAGGTTACCAAATGGTTGTTGCGATATTGATTCGAAAACAGGTGGGCGAATGTTTCTAATGTTGCTTTGATCCGTATTACGAAGAAACATTGTATATGTAAATCTTATGGCTATCAGATTTGGTAGTCGTAAATTTGCAAGTTGAATGGCAACAGTCAACGATTCTGTATATTTGTTTTGCCAATAAGTAATTTCTCGTCGTGAAAAAAGATTTAAAACGTTGCGCCGAACCGTTGTTTGTTGGGACAGTTGTGTTATGAAGAGATATTGTAAATTTATAATTTATTTAATAATTTGGGAAAAATTTAAACAACTTGACATCAGGACGGACAAGGCGACAGCTGTTTCGATTATACCTTGTAAATCTCTTCAAAGCCTTTTCTCCCGGGAATGGGAGTCGAACCCGCACTCCTACGATAGTTGAAATGGTTATAAACGCATTCAGCTACGTCATGCCTTAGTTGTTGTAAAGTTTTTTCCCAATTGCCTTCTTACGCATATATTATCTTTCACACATCACATAATTCGTATGTAGTTATGTGTTAAAGTTATGCATGTTTCTAAGGCGGTTTTCAGAGGAACTTGGTATTTTGTTGTTGTTTTTGTTCTATTTATAGAACTACAACGAATTAACCAAATGTTGTCTACTTATATGAGTTTGTCGGGGATTGCCCGTATCGCTTTAAATGTATGAAAACATTTATTTCAAGCAATTTTTAATTTTATAATTTATTTAATAATTTGGGAAAAATTTAAACAACTTGACATCAGGACGGACAAGGCGACAGCTGTTTCGATTATACCTTGTAAATCTCTTCAAAGCCTTTTCTCCCGGGAATGGGAGTCGAACCCGCACTCCTACGATAGTTGAAATGGTTATAAACGCATTCAGCTACGTTATGCCTTAGTTGTTGTAAAGTTTTTTCCCAATTGCCTTCTTACGCATATATTATCTTTCACACATCACATAATTCGTATGTAGTTATGTGTTAAAGTTATGCGTGTTTTTAAGGCGGTTTTCAGAGAAACTTGGTATTTTGTTGTTGTTTTTGTTCTATTTATAGAACTACAACGTATTAACCAAATGTTGTCTACTTATATGAGTTTGTCGGGGATTGCCCGTATGTATTAAAACATTTATTTCAAGCAATTTTTAATTTTATAATTTATTTAATAATTTGGGAAAAATTTAAACAACTTGACATCAGGACGGACAAGGCGACAGCTGTTTCGATTATACCTTGTAAATCTCTTCAAAGCCTTTTCTCCCGGGAATGGGAGTCGAACCCGCACTCCTACGATAGTTGAAATGGTTATAAACGCATTCAGCTACGACATGCCTTAGTTGTTGTAAAGTTTTTTCCCAATTGCCTTCTTACGCATATATTATCTTTCACACATCACATAATTCGTATGTAGTTATGTGTTAAAGTTATGCATGTTTCTAAGGCGGTTTTCAGAGAAACTTGGTATTTTGTTGTTGTTTTTGTTCTATTTATAGAACTACAACGAATTAACCAAATGTTGTCTACTTATATGAGTTTGTCGGGATTGCCCGTATCGCTTTAAATGTATGAAAACATTTATTTCAAGCAATTTTTAATTTTATAATTTATTTAATAATTTGAGAAAAATTTAAACAACTTGACATCAGGACGGACAAGGCGACAGCTGTTTCGATTATACCTTGTAAATCTCTTCAAAGCCTTTTCTCCCGGGAATGGGAGTCGAACCCGCACTCCTACGATAGTTGAAATGGTTATAAACGCATTTAGCTACGTCATGCCTTAGTTGTTGTAAAGTTTTTTCCCAATTGCCTTCTTACGCATATATTATCTTTCACACATCACATAATTCGTATGTAGTTATGTGTTAAAGTTATGCATGTTTCTAAGGCGGTTTTCAGAGAAACTTGGTATTTTGTTGTTGTTTTTGTTCTATTTATAGAACTACAACGAATTAACCAAATGTTGTCTACTTATATGAGTTTGTCGGGGATTGCCCGTATCGCTTTAAATGTATGAAAAAATTTATTTCAAGCAATTTTTAATTTTATAATTTATTTAATAATTTGGGAAAAATTTAAACAACTTGACATCAGGACGGACAAGGCGACAGCTGTTTCGATTATACCTTGTAAATCTCTTCAAAGCCTTTTCTCCCGGGAATGGGAGTCGAACCCGCACTCCTACGATAGTTGAAATGGTTATAAACGCATTCAGCTACGTCATGCCTTAGTTGTTGTAAAGTTTTTTCCCAATTGCCTTCTTACGCATATATTATCTTTCACACATCACATAATTCGTATGTAGTTATGTGTTAAAGTTATGCATGTTTCTAAGGCGGTTTTCAGAGAAACTTGGTATTTTGTTGTTGTTTTTGTTCTATTTATAGAACTACAACCAATTAACCAAATGTTGTCTACTTATATGAGTTTGTCGGGGATTGCCCGTATCGCTTTAAATGTATGAAAACATTTATTTCAAGCAATTTTTAATTTTATAATTTATTTAATAATTTGGGAAAAGTTTAAACAACTTGACATCAGGACGGACAAGGAGACAGCTGTTTCGATTATACCTTGTAAATCTCTTCAAAGCCTTTTCTCCCGGGAATGGGAGTCGAACCCGCACTCCTACGATAGTTGAAATGGTTATAAACGCATTCAGCTACGTCATGCCTTAGTTGTTGTAAAGTTTTTTCCCAATTGCCTTCTTACGCATATATTATCTTTCACACATCACATAATTCGTATGTAGTTATGTGTTAAAGTTATGCATGTTTCTAAGGCGGTTTTCAGAGAAACTTGGTATTTGGTTGTTGTTTTTGTTCTATTTATAGAACTACAACGAATTAACCGAATGTTGTCTACTTATATGAGTTTGTCGGGGATTGCCCGTATCGCTTTAAATGTATGAAAACATTTATTTCAAGCAATTTTTAATTTTATAATTTATTTAATAATTTGGGAAAAATTTAAACAACTTGACATCAGGACGGACAAGGCGACAGCTGTTTCGATTATACCTTGTAAATCTCTTCAAAGCCTTTTCTCCCGGGAATGGGAGTCGAACCCGCACTCCTACGATAGTTGAAATGGTTATAAACGCATTCAGCTACGTCATGCCTTAGTTGTTGTAAAGTTTTTTCCCAATTGCCTTCTTACGCATATATTATCTTTCATACATCACATAATTCGTATGTAGTTATGTGTTAAAGTTATGCATGTTTCTAAGGCGGTTTTCAGAGAAACTTGGTATTTTGTTGTTGTTTTTGTTCTATTTATAGAACTACAACGAATTAACCAAATGTTGTCTACTTATATGAGTTTGTCGGGGATTGCCCGTATCGCTTTAAATGTATGAAAACATTTATTTCAAGCAATTTTTAATTTTATAATTTATTTAATAATTTGGGAAAAATTTAAACAACTTGACATCAGGACGGACAAGGCGACAGCTGTTTCGATTATACCTTGTAAATCTCTTCAAAGCCTTTTCTCCCGGGAATGGGAGTCGAACCCGCACTCCTACGATAGTTGAAATGGTTATAAACGCATTCAGCTACGTCATGCCTTAGTTGTTGTAAAGTTTTTTCCCAATTGCCTTCTTACGCATATATTATCTTTCACACATCACATAATTCGTATGTAGTTATGTGTTAAAGTTATGCATGTTTCTAAGGCGGTTTTCAGAGAAACTTGGTATTTTGTTGTTGTTTTTGTTCTATTTATAGAACTACAACGAATTAACCAAATGTTGTCTACTTATATGAGTTTGTCGGGGATTGCCCGTATCGCTTTAAATGTATGAAAACATTTATTTCAAGCAATTTTTATAATTTAAAATTATTAATTTAATAATTATAATTAAAAATTGCTTGAAATAAATGTTTTCATACATTTAAAGCGATACGGGCAATCCCCGAGAAACTCATATAAGTAGACAACATTTGGTTAATTCGTTGTAGTTCTATAAATAGAACAAAAACAACAACAAAATACCAAGTTTCTCTGAAAACCGCCTTAGAAACATGCATAAATTTAACACATAACTACATACGAATTATGTGATGTGTGAAAGATAATATATGCGTAAGAAGGCAATTGGGAAAAAACTTTACAACAACTAAGGCATGACGTAGCTGAATGCGTTTACAACCATTTCAACTATCGTAGGAGTGCGGGTTCGACTCCCATTCCCGGGAGAAAAGGCTTTGAAGAGATTTACAAGGTATAATCGAAACAGCTGTCGCCTTGTCCGTCCTGATGTCAAGTTGTTTAAATTTTTCCCAAATTATTAAATAAATTATAAAATTAAAAATTGCTTGAAATAAATGTTTTCATACATTTAAAGCGATACGGGCAATCCCCGACAAACTCATATAAGTAGACCACATTTGGTTAATTCGTTGTAGTTCTATAAATAGAACAAAAACAACAACAAAATACCAAGTTTCTCTGAAAACCGCCTTAGAAACATGCATAACTTTAACACATAACTACATACGAATTATGTGATGTGTGAAAGATAATATATGCGTAAGAAGGCAATTGGGAAAAAACTTTACAACAACTAAGGCATGACGTAGCTGAATGCGTTTATAACCATTTCAACTATCGTAGGAGTGCGGGTTCGACTCTCATTCCCGGGAGAAAAGGCTTTGAAGAGATTTACAAGGTATAATCGAAACAGCTGTCGCCTTGTCCGTCCTGATGTAAAGTTGTTTAAAATTTTTCCCAAATTATTAAATAAATTATAAAATTAAAAATTGCTTGAAATAAATGTTTTCATACATTTAAAGCGATACGGGCAATCCCCGACAAACTCATATAAGTAGACAACATTTGGTTAATTCGCTGTAGGTCTATAAATAGAACAAAAACAACAACAAAATACCAAGTTTCTCTGAAAACCGCCTTAGAAACATGCATAACTTTAGCACATAACTACATACGAATTATGTGATGTGTGAAAGATAATATATGCGTAAGAAGGCAATTGGGAAAAAACTTTACAACAACTAAGGCATGACGTAGCTGAATGCGTTTATAACCATTTCAACTATCGTAGGAGTGCGGGTTCGACTCCCATTCCCGGGAGAAAAGGCTTTGAAGAGATTTACAAGGTATAATCGAAACAGCTGTCGCCTTGTCCGTCCTGATATCAAGTTGTTTAAACTTTTCCCAAATTATTTAATAAATTATAAAATTAAAAATTGCTTGAAATAAATGTTTTCATACATTTAAAGCGATACGGGCAATCCCCTACAAACTCATATAAGTAGACAACATTTGGTTAATTCGTTGTAGTTCTATAAATAGAACAAAAACAACAACAAAATACCAAGTTTCTCTGAAAACCGCCTTAGAAACAAGCATAACTTTAACACATAACTACATACGAATTATGTGATGTGTGAAAGATAATATATGCGTAAGAAGGCAATTGGGAAAAAACTTTACAACAATTAAGGCATGACGTAGCTGAATGCGTTTATAACCATTTCAATTATCGTAGGAGTGCGGGTTCGACTCCCACTCCCGGGAGAAAAGGCTTTGAAGAGATTTACAAGGTATAATCGAAACAGCTATCGTCTTGTCCGTCCTGATGTCAAGCTGTTTAAACTTTTCCCAAATTATTAAATAAATTATAAAATTAAAAATTGCTTGAAATAAATGTTTTCATACATTTAAAGCGATACGGGCAATCCCCGACAAACTCATATAAGTAGACAACATTTGGTTAATTCGTTGTAGTTCTATAAATAGAACAAAAACAACAACAAAATTCCAAGTTTCTCTGAAAACCGTCTTAGAAACATGCATAACTTTTAACATATAACTACATACGAATTATGTGATGTGTGAAAGATAATATATGCGTAAGAAGGCAATTGGGAAAAAACTTTACAACAACTAAGGCATGACGTAGCTGAATGCGTTTATAACCATTTCAACTATCGTAGGAGTGCGGGTTCGACTCCCATTCCCGGGAGAAAAGGCTTTGAAGAGATTTACAAGGTATAATCGAAACAGCTGTCGCCTTGTCCGTCCTGATGTCAAGTTGTTTAAAATTTTTCCCAAATTATTAAATAAATTATAAAATTAAAAATTGCTTGAAATAAATGTTTTCATACATTTAAAGCGATACGGGCAATCCCCGACAAACTCATATAAGTAGACAACATTTGGTTAATTCGTTGTAGTTCTATAAATAGAACAAAAACAACAACAAAATACCAAGTTTCTCTGAAAACCGCCTTAGAAACATGCATAACTTTAACACATAACTACATACGAATTATGTGATGTGTGAAAGATAATATATGCGTAAGAAAGCAATTGGGAAAAAACTTTACAACAACTAAGGCATGACGTAGCTGAATGCGTTTATAACCATTTCAACTATCGTAGGAGTGCGGGTTCGACCCCCATTCCCGGGAGAAAAGGCTTTGAAGAGATTTACAAGGTATAATCGAAACAGCTGTCGCCTTGTCCGTCCTGATGTCAAGTTGTTTAAATTTTTCCCAAATTATTAAATAAATTATAAAATTAAAAATTGCTTGAAATAAATGTTTTCATACATTTAAAGCGATACGGGCAATCCCCGACAAACTCATATAAGTAGACAACATTTGGTTAATTCGTTGTAGTTCTATAAATAGAACAAAAACAACAACAAAATACCAAGTTTCTCTGAAAACCGCCTTAGAAACATGCATAACTTTAACACATAACTACATACGAATTATGTGATGTGTGAAAGATAATATATGCGTAAGAAGGCAATTGGGAAAAAACTTTACAACAACTAAGGCATGACGTAGCTGAATGTGTTTATAACCATTTCAACTATCGTAGGAGTGCGGGTTCGACTCCCATTCCCGGGAGAAAAGGCTTGGAAGAGATTTACAAGGTATAATCGAAACAGCTGTCGCCTTGTCCGTCCTGATGTCAAGTTGTTTAAATTTTTCCCAAATTATTAAATAAATTATAAAATTAAAAATTGCTTGAAATAAATGTTTTCATACATTTAAAGCGATACGGGCAATCCCCGACAAACTCATATAAGTAGACAACATTTGGTTAATTCGTTGTAGTTCTATAAATAGAACAAAAACAACAACAAAATACCAAGTTTCTCTGAAAAGCGCCTTAGAAACATGCATAACTTTAACACATAACTACATACGAATTATGTGATGCGTGAAAGATAATATATGCGTAAGAAGGCAATTGGGAAAAAACTTTACAACAACTAAGGCATGACGTAGCTGAATGCGTTTATAACCATTTCAACTATCGTAGGAGTGCGGGTTCGACTCCCATTCCCGGGAGAAAAGGCTTTGAAGAGATTTACAAGGTATAATCGAAACAGCTGTCGCCTTGTCCGTCCTGATGTCAAGTTGTTTAAACTTTTCCCAAATTATTAAATAAATTATAAAATTAAAAATTGCTTGAAATAAATGTTTTCATACATTTAAAGCGACACGGGCAATCCCCGACAAACTCATATAAGTAGACAACATTTGGTTAATTCGTTGTAGTTCTATAAATAGAACAAAAACAACAACAAAATACCAAGTTTCTCTGAAAACCGCCTTAGAAACATGCATAACTTTAACACATAACTACATACGAATTATGTGATGTGTGAAAGATAATATATGCGTAAGAAGGCAATTGGGAAAAAACTTTACAACAACTAAGGCATGACGTAGTTGAATGCGTTTATAACCATTTCAACTATCGTAGGAGTGCGGGTTCGACCCCCATTCCCGGGAGAAAAGGCTTTGAAGAGATTTACAAGGTATAATCGAAACAGCTGTCGCCTTGTCCGTCCTGATGTCAAGTTGTTTAAATTTTTCCCAAATTATTAAATAAATTATAAAATTAAAAATTGCTTGAAATAAATGTTTTCATACATTTAAAGCGATACGGGCAATCCCCGACAAACTCATATAAGTAGACAACATTTGGTTAATTCGTTGTAGTTCTATAAATAGAACAAAAACAACAACAAAATACCAAGTTTCTCTGAAAACCGCCTTAGAAACATGCATAACTTTAACACATAACTACATACGAATTATGTGATGTGTGAAAGATAATATATGCGTAAGAAGGCAATTGGGAAAAAACTTTACAACAACTAAGGCATGACGTAGCTGAATGCGTTTATAACCATTTCAACTATCGTAGGAGTGCGGGTTCGACTCCCATTCACGGGAGAAAAGGCTTTGAAGAGATTTACAAGGTATAATCGAAACAGCTGTCGCCTTGTCCGTCCTGATGTCAAGTTGTTTAAACTTTTCCCAAATTATTTAATAAATTATAAAATTAAAAATTGCTTGAAATAAATGTTTTCATACATTTAAAGCGATACGGGCAATCCCCGACAAACTCATATAAGTAGAAAACATTTGGTTAGTTCGTTGTAGTTCTATAAATAGAACAAAAACAACAACAAAATACCAAGTTTCTCTGAAAACCGCCTTAGAAACATGCATAACTTTAACACATAACTACATACGAATTATGTGATGTGTGAAAGATAATATATGCGTAAGAAGGCAATTGGGAAAAAACTTTACAACAACTAAGGCATGACGTAGCTGAATGCGTTTATAACCATTTCAACTATCGTAGGAGTGCGGGTTCGACTCCCATTCACGGGAGAAAAGGCTTTGAAGAGATTTACAAGGTATAATCGAAACAGCTGTCGCCTTGTCCGTCCTGATGTCAAGTTGTTTAAACTTTTCCCAAATTATTTAATAAATTATAAAATTAAAAATTGCTTGAAATAAATGTTTTCATACATTTAAAGCGATACGGGCAATCCCCGACAAACTCATATAAGTAGACAACATTTGGTTAATTCGTTGTAGTTCTATAAATAGAACAAAAACAACAACAAAATACCAAGTTTCTCTGAAAACCGCCTTAGAAACATGCATAACTTTAACACATAACTATACGAATTATGTGATGTGTGAAAGATAATATATGCGTAAGAAGGCAATTGGGAAAAAACTTTACAACAACTAAGGCATGACGTAGCTGAATGCGTTTATAACCATTTCAACTATAGTAGGAGTGCGGGTTCGACTCCCATACCCGGGAGAAAAGGCTTTGAAGAGATTTACAAGGTATAATCGAAACAGCTGTCGCCTTGTCCGTCCTGATGTCAAGTTGTTTAAATTTTTCTCAAATTATTAAATAAATTATAAAATTAAAAATTGCTTGAAATAAATGTTTTCATACATTTAAAGCGATACGGGCAATCCCCGACAAACTCATATAAGTAGACAACATTTGGTTAATTCGTTGTAGTTCTATAAATAGAACAAAAACAACAACAAAATACCAAGTTTCTCTGAAAACCGCCTTAGAAACATGCATAACTTTAACACATAACTACATACGAATTATGTGATGTGTGAAAGATAATATATGCGTAAGAAGGCAATTGGGAAAAAACTTTACAACAACTAAGGCATGACGTAGCTGAATGCGTTTATAACCATTTCAACTATCGTAGGAGTGCGGGTTCGACTCCCATTCCCGAGAGAAAAGGCTTTGAAGAGATTTACAAGGTATAATCGAAACAGCTGTCGCCTTGTCCGTCCTGATGTCAAGTTGTTTAAATTTTTCCCAAATTATTAAATAAATTATAAAATTAAAAATTGCTTGAAATAAATGTTTTCATACATTTAAAGCGATACGGGCAATCCCCGACAAACTCATATAAGTAGACAACATTTGGTTAATTCGTTGTAGTTCTATAAATAGAACAAAAACAACAACAAAATATCAAGTTTCTCTGAAAAGCGCCTTAGAAACATGCATAACTTTAACACATAACTACATACGAATTATGTGATGTGTGAAAGATAATATATGCGTAAGAAGGCAATTGGGAAAAAACTTTACAACAACTAAGGCATGACGTAGCTGAATGCGTTTATAACCATTTCAACTATCGTAGGAGTGCGGGTTCGACTCCCATTCCCGGGAGAAAAGGCTTTGAAGAGATTTACAAGGTATAAACGAAACAGCTGTCGCCTTGTCCGTCCTGATGTCAAGTTGTTTAAATTTTTCCCAAATTATTAAATAAATTATAAAATTAAAAATTGCTTGAAATAAATGTTTTCATACATTTAAAGCGATACGGGCAATCCCCGACAAACTCATATAAGTAGACAACATTTGGTTAATTCGTTGTAGTTCTATAAATAGAACAAAAACAACAACAAAATACCAAGTTTCTCTGAAAACCGCCTTAGAAACATGCATAACTTTAACACATAACTACATACGAATTATGTGATGTGTGAAAGATAATATATGCGTAAGAAGGCAATTGGGAAAAAACTTTACAACAACTAAGGCATGACGTAGCTGAATGCGTTTATAACCATTTCAACTATCGTAGGAGTGCGGGTTCGACTCCCATTCCCGGGAGAAAAGGCTTTGAAGAGATTTACAAGTTATAATCGAAACAGCTATCGCCTTGTCCGTCCTGATGTCAAGTTGTTTAAATTTTTCTCAAATTATTAAATAAATTATAAAATTAAAAATTGCTTGAAATAAATGTTTTCATACATTTAAAGCGATACGGGCGATCCCCGACAAACTCATATAAGTAGACAACATTTGGTTAATTCGTTGTAGTTCTATAAATAGAACAAAAACAACAACAAAATACCAAGTTTCTCTGAAAACCGCTTTAGAAACATGCATAACTTTAACACATAACTACATACGAATTATGTGATGTGTGAAAGATAATATATGCGTAAGAAGGCAATTGGGAAAAAACTTTACAACAACTAAGGCATGACGTAGCTGAATGCGTTTATAACCATTTCAACTATCGTAGGAGTGCGGGTTCGACTCCCATTCCCGGGAGAAAAGGCTTTGAAGAGATTTACAAGGTATAATCGAAACAGCTGTCGCCTTGTCCGTCCTGATGCCAAGTTGTTTAAATTTTTCCCAAATTATTAAATAAATTATAAAATTAAAAATTGCTTGAAATAAATGTTTTCATACATTTAAAGCGATACGGGCAATCCCCGACAAACTCATATAAGTAGACAACATTTGGTTAATTCGTTGTAGTTCTATAAATAGAACAAAAACAACAACAAAATACCAAGTTTCTCTGAAAACCGCCTTAGAAACATGCATAACTTTAACACATAACTACATACGAATTATGTGATGTGTGAAAGATAATATATGCGTAAGAAGGCAATTGGGAAAAAACTTTACAACAACTAAGGCATGACGTAGCTGAATGCTTTTATAACCATTTCAACTATCGTAGGAGTGCGGGTTCGACTCCCATTCCCGGGAGAAAAGGCTTTGAAGAGATTTACAAGGTATAATCGAAACAGCTGTCGCCTTGTCAAGTTGTTTAAATTTTTCCCAAATTATTAAATAAATTATAAAATTAAAAATTGCTTGAAATAAATGTTTTCATACATTTAAAGCGATACGGGCAATCCCCGACAAACTCATATAAGTAGATATTGTAAATTTTCAGTAAGGAAGCGACCATTTGAAAAGAACCTGTTGAAATTTGCGGAATGTCGCGTTTTTTTTTCGAGAAATCTAAAATATTGACCGAAATAATGCATCAAGGCTTCGTCGTAAAAAATGCGATGAACTCGATACTCTTGAATTCTTGTTGCCAAAATCCCAGCCAAATATGAATTTGCCGATGCGAAATGTATGACATCTTCATCAGAATGCAGTCGGTCAGCAATTTCCAAGATTAATTCAATTGTATTCATGGTTGTTTCTGAAAAAAGCATCGCAATTCTATTACAATGTTGTTTCTTTGACAGAACAAAATCACACTTCATAAATTTAGTGGGACATTACTCACCAAATTGAAGCAAACCATATACCGAATTTACTTAAATCCAGTTCATTTATTTTTTTCACAGCTTTTATGAAAAAAAAGCATAACAAAACAAATTATTTCTTTTTTTTTGTTTGATTTTCACTTGCGTAATGCCGAACGTCAAATTATAATTCTAGAAACGCCAATTCCATTGAATAATGCAAAATGTAAATAAGCACCACCTATTCCATTTCATGAAATAACGCAAATATGCAAATAAGCACCATCTATTGGTATGAAACGTAGCCGTAGCTTGGTGTGATATATCTCATGAACCGCTCTACCCAATTCAATGAAGCTTTACAGAAACCATCTACATCATAGCTCAAATGTACCATAGAAATTTGTTTGAATTTGGTGGAGCCGGTCTCAAGTTATAAAGTAACACCAAAAATGTGCACTTATTTTTATATATATAGATGATGAACAAAATTAAAAAAAAAATCTTTTTTAAAGCAAAACTCAGTATAATATTGTCCTTTGAAAGACTATAACACGTTTCAGTTTTTCTCATAGAAAACTAGCACAGAAAATCTGAAACGTGTTAGTCTTCCATGGGAGCGACGATATGTAATCAAAGGGCGGCATTATCGGTATTTGCACGCAGTCAAAAAACTGCCAGCGGCGGGCATGCCTACAAATGCGCATATAAAGATAAACACGAGTTTCATAATCTACATGTTATTGTAATTTGTTTTATTTACTTACTTACTTAATTGGCGCTTAACCATCTAAACGGTTATGGCCGTCCAACAAGTCGCGCCAGTCGCTCCTTCGCTCCGTCAACCGGCGCCAATTGGTCACACCAAGGGAGTTTAAATCGTTTTCCACCTGGTCCTTCCAACGGAGTGGGGGCCGCCCTCTACCTCTGCTTCTATAGGCGGGTTTCGATAGAAACACTTTCTTGGCCGGAGCATCATCATTCAGTCGCTTAACATGGCCTAGCCAGCGCAGCCGCTGCGTTATAATTCGCTGGACTATGTTGATGTCTGCGTATAGCTCGTACAGCTCATCATTAAATCTTCTTCGGTACTCGCCATCGCCAACGCGTAGAGGTCCATACATCTTTCGAAGAACTTTTCTCTCGAACACTTCCAAAGCCGCTTCATCTGCTGTTGTCATGGTCCATGCTTCTGCATCATATAGCAGGACGGGTACGATAAGTGACTTGTAGAGTATGATTTTCGTTCGCCGAGAAAGGACTTTACATTTCAATTGCCTACCTAGTCCAAAGTAACATTTATTGGCAGTCTTTTACTATTTTGAAATTATGGCTGCCAACAGTAGCGTGGCTGCCAAGGCGCATATGCGCTGACTCTTTGCTGGTTGACAGCAGGTACTTCGTTTGTTCCTCATTCACCATCAAACCCATCTTTACCGCAGAACTAAGAGCGCGGGTGTTTAGGCCGATGATATCAATGTCATCAGCATATGCAGGTAATTGCACGCTTTTATAGTATATTGTTCCAGTGCGGTTAAGTTCTGCAGCTAGTATAATTTTCTCCAGCATCAAATTAAAGAAATCGCACGATAGGGGGTCACCCTGTCTGAAACCTCGTTTAGTTTCGAACGGCTCGGAGAGGTCCTTCCCAATTCTGACTGAGCTGATGGTGCTGGTCAACGTCATTTTGCACAGCCGTATAAGTTTTGCGGGGAAACCAAATTCAGACATAGCGGCATATAGGCAGCTCCTTTTCGTGCTGTCGAATGCGGCTTTAAAGTCGACGAAGAGGTGATGTGTGTCGATTCTCTTTTCACGGGGTTTTTCCAAGATTTTGCGCATTGTGAAAATCGGGTCGATGGTAGATTTACCAGGTCTGAAGCCGCACTGATAAGGTCCAATCAGCCGGTTCACGATGGGCTTCAATATTTCGCACAATACAATTGAAAGGACCTTATATGCGATATTAAGAAGGCTGATTCCACGATAGTTGGTACATTTTGCAGTATCCCCCTTCTTGTGGACTGGGCAAAGAACACTTATATTCCAACCGTTGGGCATGCACTCGTCCGCCCATATTTTGCTAAGAAGCTGTTGCATGCGCTTTACCAACTCTTCGTCGCCGTACTTGAATAGCTCCGCAGGCAATCCATCAGCATCCGCGGCCTTGTTGTTTTTCAATCTGGTTATTGCTATTCTAACTTCGTCATAATCGGGCGGGGTGAATCTGCGCGGTGAATTGCTGCCTCCATTTAGGAGAGCAGAGAAGTATTCCCTCCATAATCTAAGCACTCTCTGGACATCAGTTACAAGGTCGCCGTTTTCGTTCCTACAGGAGTTTGTCCCGGTCTTAAAACCTTCCGTCTGTCGCCGTACTGTTTGGAAGAATTTTCGGGCGTTATTCCTGGTGGCTATCAGCTCAAGCTCCTCGCACTCACGCCTTTCTGCTTCTGCTTTTTTCTTCCTGAAAAGGTGTCTCGCTTCCCTTTTCAAATCACGATAGCGTTCACACACTCCTCTTGTCGCGCTCGCTTTTAACGTAGCCCTGTAGGCAGCGTCTTTTCTTTCGGTTGCAACGCGGCATTCTTCATCGTACCAGTTGCTTTTTCGTGGCCGCCGGTAGCCAATTTTTTCCTCGGCGGCAGTACGAAGTGCTTTGGAGATATGCTCCCACTGCTCCTGCATTCCTTCAGGATGAGTTGTGCTCTCAGAGAGCAGGTGTGAGAGTCGAGTTGCGAAATCATGGGCAGTCTGTTGTGATTGAAGCTTTTCGACGTCTAGCTTTCCTTGTGTTTTTGTTCTTTGGTTTTAGCCGCGTTGAGGCGGGTGCGTATTTTGGCTGCAACGAGATAATGGTCCGAGTCGATGTTAGGTCCTCGGATCGTGCACACATATAAAACACTGGAGGCATTCCATCCGTCTATCACAACGTGATCGATCTGCTTGCGAGTATTTCGATCAGGAGACAGCCATGTAGCTTGATGTATCTTTTTATGTATGAACATCGTGCTGGATATTACCATGTTTCGAGCACCGGCAAAGTCAACCAGCCTCAGTCCGTTAGGAGAAGTTTCATTGTGTAGGCTGAACTTTCCGACTGTAGGGCCAAAAACACCTTCTTTGCCCACCCTGGCGTTAAAGTCACCAAGCACGACTTTTATATCTTGACGGGGGCAGCGCTCGTATGTGCGTTCTAATTGTTCATAAAAAGTGTCTTTCACCTCATCGTCTTTCTCCTCTGTCGGCGCATGGGCGCAGATGAATGATATATTAAAAAATTTTGCTTTTATTCGGATAGCGGCGAGATGCTCATCCACAGGCGTGAACGCCAGCACTTGGCGACAAAGTCTCTCTCCCACCACGAATCCGACGCCGAAACTGTGCTTATTCGTATGGCCACTCCAATAGATGTCACAATTTTTGATCTTCTTTCTTCCTTTGTTTTATTTAAGACAATGAATATAAACCTCAGTATTACAAAACTTTGTACATATGTCAATTTTGAACATTTGCATTTGATAACCTATTAGTGAATTTATTTTTAACTTTGTTTATTACCGATACTACTGCATAATATAAAGTCAAATTATAACTATCAAAATCTGCACATAGTTTCTTTTTCAAATTTTTTTAAAAGTTAATTTATAAACCAAAACACATGCACATAGTTCATATAAATGCAATAAACAAATGGTTTTTAATTATTTCGTAAAACTGACTGTTTATCATTAATATAAAAATTGTTTCTATATATACCGGTAAAAAATAAATAATGTCCTTCCAAATCTGGGGTGTTATCAACTTGAACATTTCCCCCGTCCAAAAAAGCTCTTCCGTTGCGCCCAAGTATGTGCGTCTGCAATTTATATTTGATTTCTTAGCGATCAGGATGATCATGAAGCCTTCCCTTCGTCTTTGCAACGCCGAAAAAGTTCTCTAGAACATCTTGATTAAGACGATATGTCAAGGTGTAATCTATGTTGAAATTTTCATGTAAATCAGCCAATAACAATTTTGAAGCGTTGCTGCATTGAAGGATTTCTGCAAGTAATGTGAAAATGAAGGTATGTAGATAGAAATGTGACTGAATGAAATCATCTTAAGTTTTTTGTAATACTATGTTCAAACAGAAAAATAAATTGGTGCAATTTTTAAGATCGCGGGTTGGAATCGAGCTCAAGGCCTAACAATAATTATTTTATCATTATTATTGTTATGAAAAATTTTTTCTTAATTGAAAAGATTATTAAATTAGAATAGAAGAAAGAAAAAATTTAGACAACTGCTCGTTGTATAGATCCATTTCGGGAACTGCTAAATTTCTTCATCGGCAACGTTTAGGCGCCGCTGCTATAACTATTCAGCCATTACAGCGGTTTTTTGCTTGTCGTCATTAATTCTACTTCTATTCTGGTTCTTGCCAATTGATATTCACAACACTGCGACACCACTATCATTTGGTGACCGTTCCAACAGTTTGCAATTAACAGGATTGAGCGAGTTCAAAAAGTTTTTCTTAAATACTGTCTGCGATCACTTAGATTTACTAGCCCTCTTCCCTCATATAATGCACTTTTACTTCTTTTAAATCTTAAAACTTTAGAAGCGAGAAAGTCTATTCTTTTTTTGACCTTTTTATATTGCATCATCCATGGGATTCAGATTGTGCTGCTCTTCTTGAGAAAATTAATTTTAATGTTCGAAGAAGACAACTAAGAAGCTTTTACCCTTTCTATGACATTATTAGTAGAACTAATTATGCGAGAAATGCCCCAATTACCCACGCTATGAGTGAATTTAATAAGATCTCATATTTATCGAGCTTGATTTCTCTTTGTCGAAGAATGTTTTTATTAATTTATTAAAGTGTGTTTTTTAGTTATCTATTCTTTTATATTAGTCTGTAAGTGCCAGCTTTTCGTTGACTTGTTAACTTTTTGTATTTCTTAATTGTAGTCTGTTTTTCGAAGGCTTTTGACAAAGTCAACCATTCATTACTAATATCTAAACTTGCTGGCTTCGGCTTCCATTCTAGTATGCTATCTTGGGTGAGATCTTACTTGGCAGATCGTAGCTGTGTTGTTGTGGTAGATGGTATTTCTTCGCGGTCGTTTACTGCCAATTCTGGTGTACCCCAAGGGAGTGTGGAAAATTGTTAGTAGTCTATAAGAATTTTGTTAATAATATGCTCTATAGTTTTTTCATTGGTAGTCTGTAAGAACACTTGTTCATAGACTTAATAAATAAATAAATAAATTCTGGATCGATGACGCTATCAATCTCGTCCGGTGTTATTATACGCACCAGCCATATCAATATGTGTGCGTGTGGCAAACCTCATGTTTGCCATTAAATCGAGTACATCCAACATTGTATCTTTCCAAAAACGCTTTTTTCACAATTAAATCCATCAGTGCCTTCAATTTTTGCCGGAATACACGTGCTGTAACATCGTGTCGATCTGTTGGTGACTGACCGTCGAACAAATTATTTTTTATATCGTTCCACATCGGATTACACGTAAAAGTGATGAAAAGATCTGGTCGGCCGTATTTTCGAACATATGACATAGCATCTTATGCATATTCGTGCATGTGGCGTGGACTACCAATATAAGAAGCTGGTAATATCGTCAGACGTCCGATATCATTCACATTTGCATCATTCTCTATTGCATCTTGCAAATGTATGTACTCTTCAGATCGCAATTTGGCTTGAATTGAATCGGATGAAATTGAGATGTTCAGTTTCAATTTTTGCATACTTGTCTACAATGTATTGATGAAAAGTTTACATCTCAGAATGTAATTTTGTTCTTGCGCACGAATCATCAATCAATAAGAATAATAATTCGTCGCACTAACTTTCTTTTGAACATCTCGATTTTAAATTTTAATTTTTATTTAATATCTGATAATATAATTAGTATATTATTTACCAGTTCTTAGATCTATCATTGGTATATTAATGTGATAACCATCATCACCTTTCCAATATAGAATTGCATATTGTAATGCGTCGTAACTGCGATGAAGCTCCGAAACACGCTGTAATTGTTCATTTCTACGATGAAGTACAATATCGCGGGATTCAAACTGATCACCAACAATTACAATTACCACTTCATCAATCGTCGGCACATTAAATCTTCTGGCATGCTCACCAAAAGGCGTTTTATCCGGTCTGAGTATGATTTTGTGATTATCAGATGGCATACGATCGGGAGCGGTTTTGAACAATTTCACCAATTCATTGTTCTGAAGAAAAAATCTTTGGAGATCGCAAATAATCGCTGGTTTTGTATGTGAGCCAATTGTGCAACGTTCATCTAACCCACGATTTTCATCTCCGATAAAATATATTTGCAAAAATTGATGGTGAGCGTAAGGAAATGGTAACAATGCACCCGCTCGATGATAAATCTGATCTTGAATCTGTAATATGTAAGCAATGTAATTTGATGTTGGATCAGAATCCTTAAAAACATTGTAGAAACTGTTACTTAGATCTACAGAACAATTAGATATTCCACATGAAGTAATCACCTTAAATGTCGGCATAAAATTGTCTCTTATAATTTTTGTAGCACCAAAAGAAGTCATTTGAAATGATGAATTCTATTCTTGTATATGATTCATAAAATGCTTCGACATTGGTGATCCTCCAAAAATCAATGAGTGTAATGGATCAGGTGGAGTTTCAAATGCTGGCAGTTTCACTTTGCAATTAGCACAACACATGCCAGCCGTTTCACCCAGAAACTTAGCTGCTTCACAATGTGGACATATCGCTCTCATTAATCCAATATATCCATGTATACTGTAATCAATTTGTGGATCGTAATTAAAAGCAGCACGATATATATTTTCTAGAACATGACGTCCTATTTGTCTTGGTCATGCTTAATTTTTTTTCCGCTGTGGTTCTGCAGATCTATTTCGTGCATATCGTTCACGTCGTATTTCATTTTGTTGTGACAGGTCATCAATACTTTGCGCTCTTCTTTGGAGTAACATTCTGTTACCACTACGCGTACGTCGGCCGATATTTTGACGTCTGGCTCGAGGCATTTCTTCAAGAGAAAGGAAAAAAATTCACTATCACTCCATGTTCAATGCAAGAAATTTAATTTAAGAAAAGCACATGTGCAAAAAAATGCGCGGTCGAAATACACCCACACGTATATGTCCAAAAGACAAAACGAAAATACAAACCGTGCAAAAAATTTGATGAAAAACACAATAAAACATGTGCGCTCGATTAGATACAGTTGAAATAAAAAAATCTGTAAGATGAACGACGAAAGAACATTTGAAAAAATAAATTTGAAGAGAAAAACATGATACATCATTGCCACAATTTTCTACTATGTTTTTGTTCAACGATGCGACATACTTACAGAAGGAATTTCCAATGTATTATAAATATTGATATGAATTCAATTGAAAATGAAGAAATACTCAATTATGAATCGAAAACTACATAAATATTGAACACACGTGTTGATTCTCCATAGTTCATAACAAAAAGATGTAATGTCAATAAACACCGAAAGTACGATGTGACAGATATGTTGTGTTGTCGTGTATCTCTTTCCATTGCATCTGAAAAATCCCTATTGCCAAAATGGCAGCCATGCTCATTGTTCATACTCTTGTCTAAGAAAACTCGATCAGATGCATATGAATCAGTACAACACATCATATATACATTTGTTCATTATTTTTTTTTAAATTTTTTATTCCTAAGGCATCAGAGTAAAAAAGTTAGTAAGTATGTAGGAACAACAATTTTCGGGACGCTGGTGAATATATTCGTTGAACTCGAGGGATCCATGAGTTAGGTTACCAAATGGTTGTAGCGATATTGATTCGAAAACAGGTGGGCGGATGTTTCTAATGTTGCTTTGATCCATATTTCGAAGAAACATTGTATATGTAAATCTTATGGCTATCAGATTTGGTAGTCGTAAATTTGCAAGTTGAATGGCAACAGTCAACGATTGTGCATATTCGTTTTCCCAATAAGTGATTTCTCGTCGTGAAAGAAGATTGAACACGTTGCGCCGAACCGTTGTTTGTTGGGACAGTTGTGTTATGAAGAGATATTGTAAATTTTCAGTAAGGAAGCGACCATTTGAAAAGAACCTTTTGAAATTTGCGGAATGTCGCGTTTTTTTCGATAAATCTAAAATATTGACCGAAATAATGCATCAGGGCTTTGTCGAAAAAAATGCGATGAACTCGATACTCTTGAATTCTTGTTGCCAAAATCCCAGTCAAAAATGTATTTGCCGATGCGATATGTATAACATCTTCATCAGAATGCAGTCGGTCAGCAATTTCCAAGATGAGCTGTACGAGCTATACGCAGACATCAACATAGTCCAGCGAATTAAAACGCAGCGGCTGCGCTGGCTAGGCCATGTTATGCGACTGAATGATGATGCTCCGGCCAAGAAAGTGTTTCTATCGGAACCCGCCTATGGAAGCAGAGGTAGAGGGCGGCCCCCACTCCGTTGGAAGGACCAGGTGGAAAACGATTTAAACTCCCTTGGTGTGACCAATTGGCGGCGGTTGGCGGAGCGAAGGAGCGACTGGCGCGACTTGTAGGACGGCCATAACCGTTTAGACGGTTAACGTGCAAATACCGATAATGCCGCCCTTTGATTACATATCGTCGCTCCCATGGAAGACTAACACGTTTCAGATTTTCTGTGCTAGTTTTCTATGAGTAAAACTGAAACGTGTTAGTCTTTCAAAGGACAATATTATACTGAGTTTGGTTTAAAAAAAGATTTTTTTTTTAAGTTTGTTCATCATCTATATATATAAAAATAAGTGCACATTTTTGGTGTTACTTTATAACTTGAGACCGGCTCCACCAAATTCAAACAAATTTCGATGGTAAATTTGGGCTATGATGTAGCTGGTTTCTGTAAAGTTTGGTTGAATTTGGCAGAGCGGTTCATGAGCTATATCACACCAAGCTACGGCTACGTTTCATACCAATATATGGTACTTATTTGCATATTTGCGTTATTTCATGAAATGGAATAGGTGGTGCTTATTTACATTTTGCATTATTCAATGGAATTGGCGTTTCTAGAATTATAATTTGACGTTCGGCATTTCGCAAGTGAAAAACAAACGAAAAAAAAGAAATCATTTGTTTTGTTATGCTTTTTTTTTCATAAAAGCTGTGAAACAAAAATAAATGAACTGGATTTAAGTAAATTCGGTATATGGTTTGCTTCAATTTGGTGAGTAATGTCCCACTAAATTTATGAAGCGTGATTTTGTTGTGTCAAAGAAACAACATTGTAATAGAATTGCGATGCTTTTTTTCAGAAACAACCAGGAATACAGTTGAAATAATCTTGGAAATTGCTGAAGATGTCATACATTTCGCATCGGCAAATTCATTTTTGGCTGGGATTTTGGCAACAAGAATTCAAGAGTATCGAGTTCATCGTATTTTTTACGACGAAGCCCTGATGCATTATTTCGGTCAATATTTTATAATTATCGAAAAAAAACGCGACATTCCGCAAATTTCAACATGTTCTCTTCAAATGGTCGCTTCCTTACTGAAAATTTACAATATCTCTTCATATTACAACTGTCCCAACAAACAACGGTTCGGCGCAACGTGTTCAATCTTCTTTCACGACGAGAAATCACTTATTGGAAAACGAATATACAGAATCGTTGACTGTTGCCATTCAACTTGCAAATTTACGACTACCAAATCTGATAGCCATAAGATTTACATATACAATGTTTCTTCGAAATACGGATCAAAGCAATATTAGAAACATTCGCCCACCTGTTTTCGAATCAATATCGCTACAACTATTTGGTAACCTAACTCATGGATCCCTCGAGTTCAACTAATATATTCACCAGCGTCCCGTAAATTCTTGTTCCTACATACTTACTAACTTTTTTACTCTGATGCCTTAAGAATAAAAAAATTAAAAAAAAAAGTAATGTGTTGTACTGATTCATATGCATCTCATCGAATTTTCTTAGACAAGAGTATGAACAATGAGCATGGCTGCCATTTTGGCAATAGGGATTTTTCAGATGCAATGGAAAGAGATACACCACAACACAACATATCTGTCACATCGTACTTTCGGTGTATATTGACATTAGGTCTTTTTGTTATGAACTATGGAGCATCAACACGCGTGTTCAATATTTATGTAGTTTTCGATTCATAATTGAGTATTTCTTCATTTTCAATTGAATTCATATCAATATTTACAATACATTGGAAATTCCTTCTGTAAGTATGTCGCATCGTTGAACAAAAACATAGTAGAAAATTGTGGCAATGATGTATTATGTTTTTCTTTTCAAATTTATTTTTTCAAATGTTCTTTCTTCGTTCATCTTACAGATTTTTTGATTTCAACTGTATCTAATCGAGCGCACGTGTTTTATTGTGTTTTTCATCAAATTTTTTGCACGGTTTGTATTTTCGTTTTGTCTTTTGGACATATACGTGTGGGTGTATTTCGACCGCGCATTTTTTTGCACATGTGCTTTTCTTAAATTAAATTTCTTGCATTGAACATGGAGTGATAGTGAATTTTTTTCCTTTCTCTTGAAGAAATGCCTCGAGCCAGACGTCAAAATATCGGTCGTCGTACGCGTAGTGGTAACAGAATGTTACTCCAAAGAAGAGCGCAAAGTATTGATGACCTGTCACAACAAAATTAAATACGACGTGAACGATATGCACGAAATAGATCTGCAGAACCACAGCGGAAAAAAAATCAAGCATGACCAAGACAAATAGGACGTCATGTTCTAGAAAATATGTATCGTGCTGCTTTTAATTACGATCCACAAATTGATTACAGTATACATGGATATATTGGATTAATGAGTGCGATATGTCCACATTGTGAAGCAGCTAAGTTTCTGGGTGAAACGGCTGGCATGTGTTGTGCTAATTGCAAAGTGAAACTGCCAGCATTTGAAACTCCACCTGATCCATTACACTCATTGATTTTTGGAGGATCACCAATGTCGAAGCATTTTATGAATCATATACAAGAATAGAATTCATCATTTCAAATGGCTTCTTTTGGTGCTACAAAAATTATAAGGGACAATTTTATGCCGACATTTAAGGTGATTACTTCATGTGGAATATCTAATTGTTCTGTAGATCTAAGTAACAGTTTCTACAATGTTTTTAAGGATTCTGATCCAACATCAAATTACATTGCATACATATTACAGATTCAAGATCAGATTTATCATCGAGCGGGTGCATTGTTACCATTTCCTTACGCTCACCTTCAATTTTTGCAAATATATTTTATCGGAAATGAAAATCGGGGGTTAGATGAACGTTGTACAATTGGCTCACATACAAAACCAGCGATTATTTGCGATCTCCAAAGATTTTTTCTTCAGAACAATGAATTGGTGAAATTTTTCAAAACCGCTCTCGATCGTATGCCATCTGATAATCACAAAATCATACTCAGAGCGGATAAAACGCCTTTTGGGGAGCATGCCAGAAGATTTAATATACCGACGATTGATGAAGTGGTAATTGTAATTGTTGGTGATCAGTTTCAATCCCGCGATATTGTACTTCATCGTAGAAATGAACAATTACAGCGTGTTTCGGAGCTTCATCGCAGTTACGACGCATTACAATATCCAATTCTATATTGGAAAGGTGATGATGGTTATCACATTAATATACCAATGATAGATCGAAGAACTGGTAAATAATATACTAATTATATTATCAGATATTAAATAAAAACTAAAATTTAAAAGCGAGATGTTCAAAAGAAAGTTAGTGCGACGAATTATTATTCTTATCATTTTGATAAGAATTAATAGCCTTTATATTAAATAATATATTTTTAAATTTTTGAGCTGAAGGCCAATTTAAATAAAAACACAACTTTTTGTATTATAGTTGTATAATTTATTCTTGTCGATATTTGGGCTTTATTCTAAAGCCATCTTCGGGACTAGGGGTATAAAAAAACAAACCATTAGAACGTATTCTACATAATGTTTACGTATATACATATAATAAGCGACTTACTCATATAAATATGTTCGATCGACTAAATTAGCAATGGCCAAAAATCTATGTTGAAGATACAAAAAGCGAAAGCATGAAAAATAAACAAATGTGCAGAATACCGCAAATGTAAACAAATTTTCAAGAACAGTAAGTATAAACAAAAATTTTACAATAATAAAATACATGTAACAATAAGACATAACTTAGTGTGTATATCAACCCCCTTTTGCTTAGTTGTTGTCTTGAAGTATGCTGGATGCTGAATATTCTTATTTAAGTGAGCGCGGTGTATGTTGCTGTTGTTTCAAAATCAAATTGCGATAAGCACTCGCACAGTGGGCAGTGTCCATTTTAAAATTAATTCGGTTTTCACTAGGAGTGTTCAATATATGTAGCATTTCTAAGGTATAGCGTTTTTGGTAATGTTTTTCCTTCTCCAATATATTTACGTTCTCAAAATCAGGGTGATGTTCTGTATCTTTGCAGTGGGCAGATAGGGCCGTCTTATTTCCTGAAAAACTGTTCCTTAATTTTATGTTTGACCTGTGACCGGAAATCCTTGTCATGAGCTTGAGTTTTGTTGTCCCCACATATACCTTCTCGCATACGCGGGACCCGTCGCCATTGCATGGGATTCGATAAACTACGTCAGATTTCTCGAACTTGGGGATCTTATCCTTTATGTTATTAAAAACTTGCCTTAGTGGATTTTTGTACGTGAACGCTAGATTATAGCTATCCTTGTCGTATAGATTGGAGCTCCTTATCCTCTCCGATAATCCTGGAACATATTCCATTGTCAAATACTTTTTGTTGGCCGCGTCCGTTCTTTTTTCTTCATTATTTTTCGTGGTATGAAAATTGTGGATAAGTCTATTTGTTAACTCTTTGGGAAAGTCGTTCTGTTCCAGGGTTACTTTAATTATTTTAATATTTTGCTCGTGGAAAACCTCGTCACTGATTGTGAGAACCTTTCTAATAAAATTTTTCGCCGTGTTTATTATTGTCCTTCTTTCATGCTTGGAGTTGTAGCTTATCAGCCTTCCAGAAGACGTTGGTTTCTGATACCAGTCAATAAGTAACTTATTATTCTTTCTGACTATAACGTATTTCTATTTCTACTGTAAATTGTATGTTCTTGTGGTACGTATTAAGCATGTGGAGCATATTTTGAATGTGTTCTTTTTTGACAACAGCAAAGATGTCGTCCACATATTTTGTTAGCAGCCTTAGTTTTTCTTTGGACTCTAGCTCAAATTTTGTCAGTAGCTCTTCCATAACTATATCCGCTATAACTGGCGAGGCTGGTGATCCCATAGGCATTCCTGACCGTTGCTCATATACTTTGTCATTATATTTAAACTATCTGTTTTGTTTTATGCAAAATTTAACTACTGTTAAGAAAAACTCTTTGTTCATCAACGTATATTCTTTGATATCATTCCACCTCGAGGCTATGATTTCAATCGCCAAATCAACAGGAATACTGGGGAATAACGAAACCACGTCAAATGACACCAAACTCTCATCGTCATAAATGTATGTGTCTTTGACCTTGTCTTTGAATTCTTTGGCATTTTCAACGTTGTATGTAGACGATTTCGTTATATTTTTGAGAACTCGGACAACATATCTGCATAAATTATAGGATGGGGCATCTATAGACGAACAAATCGGACGAAGGGGTATGCCTTCCTTGTGGATTTTTGGCAAACCATAAATTCTGGGTGTGATAGCGATTTTACACGTCAAATGCTTCTTTTATTTTTCATCAATGCATCCATCATTGAACATCTTAAGTACCAATTCGTTGTTCTTGTCCTGTAATTTGTTCGTCGGGTCTCGTTTTAGAACTCGATAACCGGAAATGTTATTTAATATATCCTGCATTTTTCTTGAGTATTCCGTCCTGTCCATCACTACAGTGGTGTTACCTTTATCAGCACTGAGTACTAAAAGTTGTTTGTTATTTTTCAGGAATGACTTCGCGGAATGGAGTGTGTGGCATGTAAACTTATCTCGCAATGAGGTTGTATTTTTGCTTAAATTATCACCTATCAGAGCCGTTAGATTATTTCTTTCAATTTCTTGCCTCTCTTTATCTTTTACTGTTTGTATCGCATTTTCTCCATCCGCTATAACTTGAAAAATCGGAAATTTTCCTTTCTCTAACGGCATTATATATTTTGGACCTAGAGATAACAGCCATTGAATATCTTTTGGAATGTCTAAAGATGTATTATTAAAAAACCATTTTGGTACCACCCTAATATTAAATTTATCTTGTTCTTTTTGTCTGAGGATTTCATACTTTTTTGTTTGTGTTTGTTTAACACGGTCCGTGAGATTATGCAACAGAAGTTCCTCACTTTGAAAAAATGTAGCTGAATGCTGAGAGTCGAGAGTATGCTCGATTAGGGCCTTTAAGCCAGTTATCTCTCTTCTCTTTGCTCTACTTTGCTCATGCTTAATACGTATGATAATGTTTAAAAGTTTTATTTGAACTTTGTCGATATATGTGGATATGATCTTGGCAAACTTACGTGGTATTTTCTTGCTGCATATGTTGTTGTTTAAAGTGGTATCGATGTTTTTTGTTGAGTTCTTGATGAAGTTGGGAGTTAAACTGCTTCTCTTGCACCTCTCCAAGAATTTTGTTGATTCTGCCAATCTTGTCACATGTCGTGTGATTTGTTGGTAGCGTTTTATGGTTTGTTTGGTCCGAGTATCATATTTCACTTTGATTGTTTTGTACACTTTGTGAGTGTTGTTGTTTTCTTGGTGTGCTCTCCGTTTTAACATTTTGATAAGAATTAATAGCCTTTATATTAAATAATATATTTTTAAATTTTTGAGCTGAGGGCCAATTTAAATAAAAACACAACTTTTTGTATTATAGTTGTATAATTTATTCTTGTCGATATTTCGGCTTTATTCTAAAGCCATCTTCGGGACTAGGGGTATAAAAAAACAAACCATTAGAACGTATTCTACATAATGTTTACGTATATACATATAATAAGCGACTTACTCATATAAATATGTTCTATCGACTAAATTAGCAATGGCCAAAAATCTATGTTGAAGGTACAAAAAGCGAAAGCATGAAAAACAACCAAATGTACAGAATACCGCAAATGTAAACAAATTTTCAAGAACAGTAAGTATAAACAAAAATTTTACAATAATAAAATACATGTAACAATAAGACATAACTTAGTGTGTATATCAACCCCCTTTTGCTTAGTTGTTGTCTTGAAGTATGCTGGATGCTGAATATTCTTATTTAAGTGAGCGCGGTGTATGTTGCTGTTGTTTCAAAATCAAATTGCGATAAGCACTCGCAAAGTGGGCAGTGTCCATTTTAAAATTAATTCGTTTTTCACTAGGAGTGTTCAATATATGTAGCATTTCTAAGGTATAGCGTTTTTGGTAATGTTTTTCCTTCTCCAATATATTTACGTTCTCAAAATCAGGGTGATGTCCTGTATCTTTGCAGTGGGCAGATAGGGCCGTCTTATTTCCTGAAAAACTGTTCCTTAATTTTATGTTTGACCTGTGACCGGAAATCCTTGTCATGAGCTTGAGTTTTGTTGTCCCCACATATACCTTCTCGCATACGCGGGACCCGTCGCCGTTGCATGGGATTCGATAAACTACGTCAGATTTCTCGAACTTGGGGATCTTATCCTTTATGTTATTAAAAACTTGCCTTAGTGTATTTTTGTACGTGAACGCTAGATTATAGCTATCCTTGTCGTATAGATTGGAGCTCCTTATCCTCTCCGATAATCCTGGAACATATTCCATTGTCAAATACTTTTTGTTGGCCGCGTCCGTTCTTTTTTCTTCATTATTTTTCGTGGTATGAAAATTGTGGATAAGTCTATTTGTTAACTCTTTGGGAAAGTCGTTCTGTTCCAGGGTTACTTTAATTATTTTAATATTTTTCTCGTGGAAAACCTCGTCACTGATTGTGAGAACCTTTCTAATAAAATTTTTCGCCGTGTTTATTATTGTCCTTCTTTCATGCTTGGAGTTGTAGCTTATCAGCCTTCCAGAAGACGTTGGTTTCTGATACCAGTCAATAAGTAACTTATTATTCTTTCTGACTACAACGTATTTCTATTTCTACTGTAAATTGTATGTTCTTGTGGTACGTATTAAGCATGTGGAGCATATTTTGAATGTGTTCTTTTTTGACAACAGCAAAGATGTCGTCCACATATTTTGTTAGCAGCCTTCGTTTTTCTTTGGACTCTAGCTCAAATTTTGTCAGTAGCTCTTCCATAACTATATCCGCTATAACTGGCGAGGCTGGTGATCCCATAGGCATTCCTGACCGTTGCTCATATACTTTGTCATTATATTTAAACTATCTGTTTTGTTTTATGCAAAATTTAACTACTGTTAAGAAAAACTCTTTGTTCATCAACGTATATTCTTTGATATCATTCCACCTCGAGGCTATGATTTCAATCGCCAAATCAACAGGAATACTGGGGAATAACGAAACCACGTCAAATGACACCAAACTCTCATCGTCATAAATGTATGTGTCTTTGACCTTGTCTTTGAATTCTTTGGCATTTTCAACGTTGTATGTAGACGATTTCGTTATATTTTTGAGAACTCGGACAACATATCTGCATAAATTATAGGATGGGGCATCTATAGACGAACAAATCGGACGAAGGGGTATGCCTTCCTTGTGGATTTTTGGCAAACCATAAATTCTGGGTGTGATAGCAATTTTACACGTCAAATGCTTCTTTTATTTTTCATCAATGCATCCATCATTGAACATCTTAAGTACCAATTCGTTGTTCTTGTCCTGTAATTTGTTCGTCGGGTCTCGTTTTAGAACTCGATAACCGGAAATGTTATTTAATATATCCTGCATTTTTCTTGAGTATTCCGTCCTGTCCATCACTACAGTGGTGTTACCTTTATCAGCACTGAGTACTAAAAGTTGTTTGTTATTTTTCAGGAATGACTTCGCGGAATGGAGTGTGTGGCATGTAAACTTATCTCGCAATGAGGTTGTATTTTTGCTTAAATTATCACCTATCAGAGCCGTTAGATTATTTCTTTCAATTTCTTGCCTCTCTTTATCTTTTACTGTTTGTATCGCATTTTCTCCATCCGCTATAACTTGAAAAATCGGAAATTTTCCTTTCTCTAACGGCATTACATATTTTGGACCTAGAGATAACAGCCATTGAATATCTTTTGGAATGTCTAAAGATGTATTATTAAAAAACCATTTTGGTACCACCCTAATATTAAATTTATCTTGTTCTTTTTGTCTGAGGATTTCATACTTTTTTGTTTGTGTTTGTTTAACACGGTCCGTGAGATTATGCAACAGAAGTTCCTCACTTTGAAAAAATGTAGCTGAATGCTGAGAGTCGAGAGTATGCTCGATTAGGGCCTTTAAGCCAGTTATCTCTCTTCTCTTTGCTCTACTTTGCTCATGCTTAATACGTATGATAATGTTTAAAAGTTTTATTTGAACTTTGTCGATATATGTGGATATGATCTTGGCAAACTTACGTGGTATTTTCTTGCTGCATATGTTGTTGTTTAAAGTGGTATCGATGTTTTTTGTTGAGTTCTTGATGAAGTTGGGAGTTAAACTGCTTCTCTTGCACCTCTCCAAGAATTTTGTTGATTCTGCCAATCTTGTCACATGTCGTGTGATTTGTTGGTAGCGTTTTATGGTTTGTTTGGTCCGAGTATCATATTTCACTTTGATTGTTTTGTACACTTTGTGAGTGTTGTTGTTTTCTTGGTGTGCTCTCCGTTTTAACATTTTGATAAGAATTAATAGCCTTTATATTAAATAATATATTTTTAAATTTTTGAGCTGAGGGCCAATTTAAATAAAAACACAACTTTTTGTATTATAGTTGTATAATTTATTCTTGTCGATATTTCGGCTTTATTCTAAAGCCATCTTCGGGACTAGGGGTATAAGAAAACAAACCATTAGAACGTATTCTACATAATGTTTACGTATATACATATAATAAGCGACTTACTCATATAAATATGTTCTATCGACTAAATTAGCAATGGCCAAAAATCTATGTTGAAGGTACAAAAAGCGAAAGCATGAAAAACAACCAAATGTACAGAATACCGCAAATGTAAACAAATTTTCAAGAACAGTAAGTATAAACAAAAATTTTACAATAATAAAATACATGTAACAATAAGACATAACTTAGTGTGTATATCAACCCCCTTTTGCTTAGTTGTTGTCTTGAAGTATGCTGGATGCTGAATATTCTTATTTAAGTGAGCGCGGTGTATGTTGCTGTTGTTTCAAAATCAAATTGCGATAAGCACTCGCAAAGTGGGCAGTGTCCATTTTAAAATTAATTCGTTTTTCACTAGGAGTGTTCAATATATGTAGCATTTCTAAGGTATAGCGTTTTTGGTAATGTTTTTCCTTCTCCAATATATTTACGTTCTCAAAATCAGGGTGATGTCCTGTATCTTTGCAGTGGGCAGATAGGGCCGTCTTATTTCCTGAAAAACTGTTCCTTAATTTTATGTTTGACCTGTGACCGGAAATCCTTGTCATGAGCTTGAGTTTTGTTGTCCCCACATATACCTTCTCGCATACGCGGGACCCGTCGCCTTTGCATGGGATTCGATAAACTACGTCAGATTTCTCGAACTTGGGGATCTTATCCTTTATGTTATTAAAAACTTGCCTTAGTGTATTTTTGTACGTGAACGCTAGATTATAGCTATTCTTGTCGTATAGATTGGAGCTCCTTATCCTCTCCGATAATCCTGGAACATATTCCATTGTCAAATACTTTTTGTTGGCCGCGTCCGTTCTTTTTTCTTCATTATTTTTCGTGGTATGAAAATTGTGGATAAGTCTATTTGTTAACTCTTTGGGAAAGTCGTTCTGTTCCAGGGTTACTTTAATTATTTTAATATTTTTCCCGTGGAAAACCTCATCACTGATTGTGAGAACCCTTCTAATAAAATTTTTCGCCGTGTTTATTATTGTCCTTCTTTCATGCTTGGAGTTGTAGCTTATCAGCCTTCCAGAAGACGTTGGATTCTGATACCAGTCAATAAGTAACTTATTATTCTTTCTGACTATTAACGTATCGAGGTAGGGGAGTTGACCATCCCTTTCTATTTCTACTGTAAATTGTATGTTCTTGTGGTACGTATTAAGCATGTGGAGCATATTTTGAATGTGTTCTTTTTTGACAACAGCAAAGATGTCGTCCACATATTTTGTTAGCAGCCTTGGTTTTTCTTTGGACTCTAGCTCAAATTTTGTCAGTAGCTCTTCCATAACTATATCCGCTATAACTGGCGAGGCTGGTGATCCCATAGGCATTCCTGACCGTTGCTCATATACTTTGTCATTATATTTAAAATATCTGTTTTGTTTTATGCAAAATTTAACTACTGTTAAGAAAAACTCTTTGTTCATCAACGTATATTCTTTGATATCATTCCACCTCGAGGCTATGATTTCAATCGCTAAATCAACAGGAATACTGGGGAATAACGAAACCACGTCAAATGACACCAAACTCTCATCGTCATAAATGTATGTGTCTTTGACCTTGTCTTTGAATTCTTTGGCATTTTCAACGTTGTATGTAGACGATTTCGTTATATTTTTGAGAACTCGGACAACATATCTGCATAAATTATAGGATGGGGCATCTATAGACGAACAAATCGGACGAAGGGGTATGCCTTCCTTGTGGATTTTTGGCAAACCATAAATTCTGGGTGTGATAGCGATTTTACACGTCAACTGGTTCTTTTCTTTTTCATCAATGCATCCATCATTGAACATCTTAAGTACCAATTCGTTGTTCTTGTCCTGTAGTTTGTTCGTCGGGTCTCGTTTTAGAACTCGATAAGCGGAAATGTTATTTAATATATCCTGCATTTTTCTTGAGTATTCCGTCCTGTCCATCACTACAGTGGTGTTACCTTTATCAGCACTGAGTACTAAAAGTTGTTTGTTATTTTTCAGGAATGACTTCGCGGAATGGAGTGTGTGGCATGTAAACTTATCTCGCAATGAGGTTGTATTTTTGCTTAAATTATCACCTATCAGAGCCGTTAGATTATTTCTTTCAATTTCTTGCCTCTCTTAATCTTTTACTGTTTGTATCGAATTTTCTCCATCCGCTATAACTTGAAAAATCGGAAATTTTCCTTTCTCTAACGGCATTACATATTTTGGACCTAGAGATAACAGCCATTGAATATCTTTTGGAATGTCTAAAGATGTATTATTAAAAAACCATTTTGGTACCACCCTAATATTCAATTTATCTTGTTCTTTTTGTCTGAGGATTTCATACTTTTTTGTTTGTGTTTGTTTAACACGGTCCGTGAGATTATGCAACAGAAGTTCATCACTTTGAAAAAATGTAGCTGAATGCTGAGAGTCGAGAGTATGCTCGATTAGGGCCTTTAAGCCAGTTATCTCTCTTCTCTTTGCTCTACTTTGCTCATGCTTAATACGTATGATAATGTTTAAAAGTTTTATTTGAACTTTGTCGATATATGTGGATATGATCTTGGCAAATTTACGTGGTATTTTCTTGCTGCATATGTTGTTGTTTAAAGTGGTCTTGATGTTTTTTGTTGAGTTCTTGATGAAGTTGGGAGTTAAACTGCTTCTCTTGCAACTCTCCAAGAATTTTGTTGATTCTGCCAATCTTGTCACGTGTCGTGTGATTTGTTGGTAGCGTTTTATGGTTTGTTTGGTCCGAGTATCATATTTCACTTTGATTGTTTTGTACACTTTGTGAGTGTTGTTGTTTTCTTGGTGTGCTCTCCGTTTTAACATTTTGATAAGAATTAATAGCCTTTATATTAAATAATATATTTTTAAATTTTTGAGCTGAAGGCCAATTTAAATAAAAACACAACTTTTTGTATTATAGTTGTATAATTTATTCTTGTCGATATTTCGGCTTTATTCTAAAGCCATCTTCGGGACTAGGGGTATAAAAAAACAAACCATTAGAACGTATTCTACATAATGTTTACGTATATACATATAATAAGCGACTTACTCATATAAATATGTTCGATGGACTAAATTAGCAATGGCCAAAAATCTATGTTGAAGGTACAAAAAGCGAAAGCATGAAAAATAAACAAATGTACAGAATACCGCAAATGTAAACAAATTTTCAAGAACAGTAAGTATAAACAAAAATTTTACAATAATAAAATACATGTAACAATAAGACATAACTTAGTGTGTATATCAACCCCCTTTTGCTTAGTTGTTGTCTTGAAGTATGCTGGATGCTGAATATTCTTATTTAAGTGAGCGCGGTGTATGTTGCTGTTGTTTCAAAATCAAATTGCGATAAGCACTCGCACAGTGGGCAGTGTCCATTTTAAAATTAATTCCGTCGCCGTTGCATGGGATTCGATAAACTACGTCAGATTTCTCGAACTTGGGGATCTTATCCTTTATGTTATTAAAAACTTGCCTTAGTGTATTTTTGTACGTGAACGCTAGATTATAGCTATCCTTGTCGTATAGATTGGAGCTCCTTATCCTCTCCGATAATCCTGGAACATATTCCATTGTCAAATACTTTTTGTTGGCCGCATCCGTTCTTTTTTCTTCATTATTTTTCGTGGTATGAAAATTGTGGATAAGTCTATTTGTTAACTCTTTGGGAAAGTCGTTCTGTTCCAGGGTTACTTTAATTGTTTTAATATTTTTCTCGTGGAAAACCTCATCACTGATTGTGAGAACCCTTCTAATAAAATTTTTCGCCGTGTTTATTATTGTCCTTCTTTCATGCTTGGAGTTGTAGCTTATCAGCCTTCCAGAAGACGTTGGTTTCTGATACCAGTCAATAAGTAACTTATTATTCTTTTTGACTATTAACGTATCGAGGTAGGGGAGTTGACCATCCCTTTCTATTTCTACTGTAAATTGTATGTTCTTGTGGTACGTATTAAGCATGTGGAGCATATTTTGAATGTGTTCTTTTTTGACAACAGCAAAGATGTCGTCCACATATTTTGTTAGCAGCCTTGGTTTTTCTTTGGACTCTAGCTCAAATTTTGTCAGTAGCTCTTCCATAACTATATCCGCTATAACTGGCGAGGCTGGTGATCCCATAGGCATTACTGACCGTTGCTCATATACTTTGTCATTATATTTAAAATATCTGTTTTGTTTTATGCAAAAATTTAACTACTGTTAAGAAAAACTCTTTGTTCATCAACGTATATTCTTTGATATCATTCCACCTCGAGGCTATGATTTCAATCGCCAAATCAACAGGAATACTGGGGAATAACGAAACCACGTCAAATGACACCAAACTCTCATCGTCATAAATGTATGTGTCTTTGACCTTGTCTTTGAATTCTTTGGCATTTTCAACGTTGTATGTAGACGATTTCGTTATATTTTTGAGAACTCGGACAACATATCTGCATAAATTATAGGATGGGGCATCTAGAGACGAACAAATCGGACGAAGGGGTATGCCTTCCTTGTGGATTTTTGGCAAACCATAAATTCTGGGTGTGATAGCGATTTTACACGTCAAATGGTTCTTTTCTTTTTCATCAATGCATCCATCATTGAACATCTTAAGTACCAATTCGTTGTTCTTGTCCTGTAATTTGTTCGTCGGGTATCGTTTTAGAACTCGATAAGCGGAAATGTTATTTAATATATCCTGCATTTTTCTTTAACAACAGCAACATACACCGCGCTCACTTAAATAAGAATATTCAGCATCCAGCATACTTCAAGACAACAACTAAGCAAAAGGGGGTTGATGTACACACTAAGTTATGTCTTATTGTTACATGTATTTTATTATTGTAAAATTTTTGTTTATACTTACTGTTCTTGAAAATTTGTTTACATTTGCGGTATTCTGTACATTTGTTTATTTTTCATGCTTTCGCTTTTTGTACCTTCAACATAGATTTTTGGCCATTGCTAATTTAGTCGATCGAACATATTTATATGAGTAAGTCGCTTATTATATGTATATACGTAAACATTATGTAGAATACGTTCTAATGGTTTGTTTTTTTATACCCCTAGTCCCGAAGATGGCTTTAGAATAAAACCGAAATATCGACAAGAATAAATTATACAACTATAATACAAAAAGTTGTGTTTTTATTTAAATTGGCCTTCAGCTCAAAAATTTAAAAATATATTATTATTCTTATCGATTGATGATTCGTGCGCAAGAACAAAATTACATTCTGAGATGTAAACTTTTCACCAATACATTGTAGACAAGTATGCAAAAATTGAAACTGAACGTCTCAATATCATCCGATTCAATCAAGCCAAATTGCGATCTGAAGAGTACATACATTTGCAAGATGCAATAGAGAATGATGCAAATGTGAATGATATCGGACGTCTGACAATATTACCAGCTTCTTATATTGGTAGTCCACGCCACATGCACGAATATGCATAAGATGCTATGTCATATGTTCAAAAATACGGCCGACCAGATCTTTTCATCACTTTTACGTGTAATCCGATGTGGAACGATATAAAAAATAATTTGTTCGACGGTCAGTCACCAACAGATCGACACGATGTTACAGCATGTGTATTCCGGCAAAAATTGAAGGCACTGATGGATTTAATTGTGAAAAAAAAGCGTTTTTGGAAAGATACAATGTTGGATGTACTCGATTTAATGGCAAAAAAGAGGTTTGCCACACGCACACATATTGATATGGCTGGTACGTAAAATAACACCGGACGAGATTGATAGCGTCATCGATCCAGAATTTATTTATTTATTTATTAAGTCTATGAACAAGTGTTCTTACAGACTACCAATTAAAAAACTATACAGCATATTATTAACAAAATTCTTATAGACTACTAACAATTTTCATACAATTGAAAAACAGACTACAATTAAGAAATACAAAAAGTTAACAAGTCAATGAAAAGCTGGCACTTACAGACTAATATAAAAGAATAGATAACTTAAAAACACACTTTAAAAAATTAATAAAAACATTCTTCGACAAAGAGAAATCAAGCTCGATAAAATATGAGATCTTATTAAATTCACTCATAGCGTGGGTAATTGGGGCATTTCTCGCATAATTAGTTCTACTAATAATGTCATAGAAAGGGTAAAAGCTTCTAAGTTGTCTTCTTCGAACATTAAAATTAATTTTCTCAAGAAGAGCAGCACAATCTGAATCCCATGGATGATGCAATATAAAAAGATCAAAAAAAGAATAGACCCTCTCGCTTCTAAAGTTTTAAGATTTAAAAGAAGTAAATGTGGCATTATATGAGGGAAGAGGGCTAGTAAATCTAAGTGATCGCAGACAGTATTTAAGAAAAACTTTTTGAACTCGCTCAATCCTGTTAATTGCAAACTGTTGGAACGGTCGCCAAATGATAGTGGTGTCGCAGTGTTGTGAATATCAATTGGCAAGAACCAGAATAGAAGTAGGATTAATGACGACAAGCAAAAAGCCGCTGTAATGGCTGAATGGTTATAGCAGCGGCGCCTAAACGTTGCCGATGAAGAAATTTAGCAGTTCCCGAAATGGATCTATACAACGAGCAGTTGTCTAAATTTTTTCTTTCTTCTATTCTAATTTAATAATCTTTTCAATTAAGAAAAAATGTATCATAACAATAATAATGATAAAATAATTATTGTTAGGCCTTGAGCTCGATTCGAACCCGCGATCTTAAAAATTGCCCCAATTTATTTTTCTGTTTGAACATAGTATTACAAAAAACTTAAGATGATTTCATTCAGTCACATTTCTATCTACATACCTTCATTTTCACATTACTTGCAGAAATCCTTCAATGCAGCAACGCTTCAAAATTGTTATTGGCTGATTTGCATGAAAAGTTCAACATAGATTACACCTTGACATATCGTCTTAATCAAGATGTTCTAGAGAACTTTTTCGGCGTTGTAAAGACGAAGGGAAGGCTTCATGATCATCCTGATCGCTAAGAAATCAAATATAAATTGCAGACGCACATACTTGGGCGCAACGGAAGAGCTTTTTCGGACGGGGGAAATGTTTAAGTTGATGACACCCCAGATTTGGAAGGACATTATTTATCTTTTACCGGTATATATAGAAACAATTTTTATATTTATGATAAACAGTCGGTTTTACGAAATAATTAAAAACCATTTGTTTATTGCATTTTATATGAACTATGTGCATGTGTTTTGGTTTATAAATTTACTTATAAAACAATTGAAAAGAAAACTATGTGCAGATTGTGATAGTTATAATTTGACTTTATATTATGCAGTAGTATCGGTAATAAACAAAGTTAAAAGTAAATTCACTAATAGGTTATCAAATGCAAATGTTCAAAATTGACATATGTACAAAGTTTTGTAATACTGAGGTTTATATTCATTGTCTTAAATAAAACAAAGGAAGAAAGAAGATCGAAAATTGTGACATCTATTGGAGTGGCCATACGAATAAGCACAGTTTCGGCGTCGGATTCGTGGTGGGAGAGAGACTTTGTCGCCAAGTGCTGGCGTTCACGCCTGTGGATGAGTATCTCGCCGCTATCCGAATAAAAGCAAAATTTTTTAATATATCATTCATCTGCGCCCATGCGCCGACAGAGGAGAAAGACGATGAGGTGAAAGACACTTTTTATGAACAATTAGAACGCACATACGAGCGCTGCCCCCGTCAAGATATAAAAGTCGGGCTTGGTGATTTTAACGCCAGGGTGGGCAAAGAAGGTGTTTTTGGCCCTACAGTCGGAAAGTTCAGCCTACACAATGAAACTTCTCCTAACGGACTGAGGCTGATTGACTTTGCCGGTGCTCTAAACATGGTCATATCCAGCACGATGTTCATACATAAAAAGATACATCAAGCTACATGGCTGTCTCCTGATCGAAATACTCGCAATCAGATCGATCACGTTGTGATAGACGGACGGCATGCCTCCAGTGTTTTATATGTGTGCACGATCCGAGGACCTAACATCGACTCGGACCATTATCTCGTTGCAGCCAAAATACTCACCCGCCTCAACGCGGCTAAAACCAAAGAACAAAAACACAAGGAAAGCTAGACGTCGAAAAGCTTCAATCACAACAGACTGCCCATGATTTCGCAACTCGACTCTCACACCTGCTCTCTGAGAGCACAACTCATCCTGAAGGAATGCAGGAGCAGTGGGAGCATATCTCCAAAGCATTTCGTACTGCCGCCGAGGAAAAAATTGGCTACCGGCGGCCACGAAAAAGCAACTGGTACGATGAAGAATGCCGCGTTGCAACCGAAAGAAAAGACGCTGCTACAGGGCTACGTTAAAAGCGAGCGCGACAAGAGGAGTGTGTGAACGCTATCGTGAGTTGAAAAGGGAAGCGAGACACCTTTTCAGGAAGAAAAAAGCAGAAGCAGAAAGGCGTGAGTGCGAGGAGCTTGAGCTGATAGCCACCAGGAATAACGCCCGAAAATTCTTCCAAAAAGTACGGCGACAGACGGAAGGTTTTAAGGCCGGGACAAACTCCTGTAGGAACGAAAACGGCGACCTTGTAACTGATGTCCAGAGAGTGCTTAGATTATGGAGGGAATACTTCTCTGCTCTCCTAAATGGAGGCAGCAATTCACCGCGCAGAGATGAAGAACCCGATCCCGCAATCGATGATGATGGAATATATGTCCCCCCGCCCGATTATGACGAAGTTAGAATAGCAATAACCAGATTGAAAAACAAAAAGGCCGCAGACGCTGATGGATTGCCTGCGGAGCTATTCAAGTACGGCGGCGAGGAGTTGGTAAAGCGCATGCAGCAGCTTCTTAGCAAAATATGGGCGGACGAGTGCATGCCCAACGGTTGGAATATAAGTGTTCTTTGCCCAGTCCACAAGAAGGGGGATACTGCAAAATGTACCAACTATCGTGGAATCAGCCTTCTTAATATCGCATATAAGGTCCTTTCAATTGTATTGTGCGAAAGGTTGAAGCCCATCGTGAACCGGCTGATTGGACCTTATCAGTGCGGCTTCAGACCTGGTAAATCTACCATCGACCCGAATTTCACAATGCGCAAAATCTTGGAAAAACCCCGCGAAAAGAGAATCGACACACATCACCTCTTCGTCGACTTTAAAGCCGCATTCGACAGCACGAAAAGGAGCTGCCTATATGCCGCTATGTCTGAATTTGGTTTCCCCGCAAAACTTATACGGCTGTGCAAAATGACGTTGAGCGACACCATCAGCTCAGTCAGAATTGGGAAGGACCTCTCCGAGCCGTTCGAAACTAAACGAGGTTTCAGACAGGGTGACCCCCTATCGTGCGATTTCTTTAATTTGATGCTGGAGAAAATTATACTAGCTGCAGAACTTAACCGCACTGGAACAATATACTATAAAAACGTGCAATTACCTGCATATGCTGATGACATTGATATCATCGGCCTAAACACCCGCGATGTTAGTTCTGCGGTAAAGATGGGTTTCATGGTGAATGAGGACAAAACGAAGTACCTGCTGTCATCCAGCAAAGAGTCAGCGCATACGCGCATTGGCAGCCACGCTACTGTTGTCAGCCATAATTTCAAAATAGTAAAATACTGCCAGTAAATGTTACTTTGGACTAGGTAGGCAATTGAAAAGTAAAGTCCTTTCTCGGCGAACGAAAATCATACTCTACAAGTCACTTATCGTACCCGTCCTGCTATATGGGGCAGAAGCATGGACCATGACAACAGCAGATGAAGCGGCTTTGGAAGTGTTCGAGAGAAAAGTTCTTCGAAAGATTTATGGACCTCTACGCGTTGGCGATGGCGATTACCGAAGAAGATTTAATGATGAGCTGTACGAGCTATACGCAGACATCAACATAGCCCAGCGAATTAAAACGCAGCGGCTGCGCTGGCTAGGCCATGTTATGCGACTGAATGATGATGCTCCGGCCAAGAAAGTGTTTCTATCGGAACCTGCCTATGGAAGCAGAGGTAGAGGGCGCCCCCACTCCGTTGGAAGGACCAGGTGGAAAACGATTTAAAATCCCTTAATGTGACCAATTGGCGGCGGTTGGCGGAGCGAAGGAGCGACTGGCGCCCCTTGTTGGACGGCCATAACCGTTTAGACGGTTAAGCGCCAATTAAGTAAGTAAGTAAGTAAATAAAACAAATTACAATAACATGTAGATTATGAAACTCGTATTTATCTTTATATGCACATTTGTAGGCATGCCCGCCGCTCGCAGTTTTTTGGCTGCGTGCAAATACCGATAATGCCGCCCTTTAATTACATATCGTCGCTCCCATGGAAGACTAACACGTTTCAGATTTTCTGTGCTAGTTTTCTATGAGAAAAACTGAATCGTGTTATAGTCTTTCAAAGGACAATATTATTCTGAGTTTTGCTTTAAAAACATTTTTTTTAAATTTTGTTCATCATCTATATATATAAAAATAAGTGCACATTTTTGGTGTTACTTTATAACTTGAGGCCGACTCCAAAATTCAAACAAATTTCTACGGTACATTTGGGCTATGATGTAGATGGTTTCTGTAAAGTTTGATTGAATTTGGTAGAGCGATTCATGAGATATATCACACCAAGCTACGGCTACGTTTCATACCAATAGATGTTGCTTATTTGCATATTTGCGTTATTTCATGAAATGGAATAGGTGGTGCTTATTTACATGTTGCATTATTCAATGGAATTGGCGTTTCTAGAATTATAATTTGACGTTCGGCATTTCGCAAGTGAAAATCAAACGAAAAAAAGAAATCATTTGTTTTGTTATGCTTTTTTTTCATAAAAGCTGTGAAAAAAAATAAATGAACTGGATTTAAGTAAATTCGGTATATGGTTTGCTTCAATGACATTACTCCCACTAAATTTATGAAGTGTGATTTTGTTGTGTCAAAGAAACAACATTGTAATAGAATTGCGATGCTTTTTTCAGAAACAACCATGAATACAGTTGAATTAATCTTGAAAATTGCTGACCGACTGCATTCTGATTAAGATGTCATACATTTCGCATCGGAAAATTCATTTTTGGCAGAGATTTTGGCAACAAGAATTCAAGAGTATCGAGTTCATCGCATTTTTTACGACGAAGCCCTGATGCATTATTTCGGTCAATATTTTAGATTTCTCGAAAAATAACGCGACATTCCGCAAATTTCAACAGGTTCTTTTCAAATGGTAGCTTCCTTACTGAAAATTTACAATATCTCTTCATAACACAACTGTCCCAACAAACAACGGTTAGGCGCAACGTTTTAAATCTTCTTTCGCGACGAGAAATCACGTATTGGCAAAACGAATATACAGAATCGTTGACTGTTGCCATTCAACTTGCAAATTTACGACTACCAAATCTGATAGCTATAAGATTTACATATACAATGTTTCTTCGAAATACGGATCAAAGCAACATTAGAAATATTCGCCCACCTGTTTTCGAATCAATCGCTACAACTATTTGGTAACCTAACTCATGGATCCCTCGAGTTCAACGAATATATTCACCAGCGTCCCGAAAATTGTTGTTGCTACATACTTTTTTACTCTGATGCCTTAAGAATAAAAAATTTAAAAAAAAAGTAATGAACAAATGTATTTATGATGTGTTGTACTGATTCATATGCATCTGATCGAGTTTTCTTAGACAAGAGTATGAACAATGATCATGGCTGCCATTTTGGCAATAGGGATTTTTCAGATGCAATGGAAAGAGATACACCACAACACAACATATCTGTCGCATCGTACTTTCGGTGTATATTGACATTACATCTTTTTGTTATGAACTATGGGGAATCAACACGTGTGTTCAATATTTATGTAGTTTTCGATTCATAATTGAGTATTTCTTCATTTTAAATTGAATTCATATCAATAATTATAATGCATTGGAAATTCCTTCTGTAAGTATGTCGCACCGTTGAACAAAAACATAGTAGACAATTGTGGCAATGATGTATCATGTTTTTCTCTTCAAATTTATTTTTTCAAATGTTCTTTCTTCGCTCATCTTACAGATTTTTTGATTTCAACTGTATCTAATCGAGCGCACGTGTTTTATTGTGTTTTTCATAAAATTTTTTGCACGGTTTGTATTTTCGTTTTGTCTTTTGGACATATGCGTGTGGGTGTATTTCGACCGCGCATTTTTTTTGCACATGTGCTTTTCTTAAATTAGATTTCTTGCATTGAACATGGAGTGATAGTGAATTTTTTTCCTTTCTCTTGAAGAAATGCCTCGAGCCAAACGTCAAAATATCGGTCGACGTACGCGTAGTGGTAACAGAATGTTACTCCAAAGAAGAGCGCAAAGTATTGATGACCTGTCACAACAAAATGAAATACGACGTGAACGATATGCACGAAATAGATCTGCAGAACCACAGTGGAAAAAAAAATCAAGCATGACCAAGACAAATACGACGTCATGTTCTAGAAAATATGTATCGTGCTGCTTTTAATTACGATCCACAAATTGATTACAGTATACATGGATATATTGGATTAATGAGTGCGATATGTCCACATTGTGAAGCAGCTAAGTTTCTGGGTGAAACGGCTGGCATGTGTTCTACTAATGGCAAAGTCAAATTGCCAGCATTTGAAACTCCACCTGATCCATTGCACTCATTGATTTTTGGAGGATCACCAATGTCGAAGCATTTTATGAATCATATACAAGAATAGAATTCATCATTTCAAATGACTTCTTTTGGTGCTACAAAAATTATAAGAGACAATTTTATGCCGACATTTAAGGTGATTACTTCATGTGGAATATCTAATTGTTCTGTGGATCTAAGTAACAGTTTCTACAATGTTTTTAAGGATTCTGATCCCACATCAAATTACATTGCATATATATTACAGATTCAAGATCAGATTTATCATCGAGCGGGTGCATTGTTACCATTTCCTTACGCTCACCATCAATTTTTGCAAATATATTTTATCGGAGATGAAAATCGTGGGTTAGATGAACGTTGCACAATTGGCTCACATACAAAACCAGCGATTATTTGCGATCTCCAAAGATTTTTTCTTCACAACAATGAATTGGTGAAATTGTTCAAAACCGCTCTCGATCGTATGCCATCTGATAATCACAAAATCATAATCAGAGCGAATAAAACACCTTTTGGTGAGCATGCCAGAAGATTTAATATACCGACGATTGATGAAGTGGTAATTGTAATTGTTGGTGATCAGTTTCAATCCCGCGATATTGTACTTCATCGTAGAAATGAACAATTACAGCGTGTTTCGGAGCTTCATCGCAGTTACGACGAATTACAATATCCAATTCTATATTGGAAAGGTGATGATGGTTATCACATTAATATACCAATGATAGATCTAAGAACTGGTAAATAATATACTAATTATATTCTCAGATATTAAATAAAAACTAAAATTTAAAATCGAGATGTTCAAAAGAAAGTTAGTGCGACGAATTATTATTCTTATCGATTGATGATTCGTGCGCAAGAACAAAATTACATTCTGAGATGTAAACTTTTCATCAATACATTGTAGACAAGATTGCAGATCAAGCCAAATTGCGATCTGAAGAGTACATACATTTGCAAGATGCAATAGAGAATGATGCAAATGTGAATGATATCGGACGTCTGACGATATTACCAGCTTCTTATATTGGTAGTCCACGCCACATGCACGAATATGCATAAGATGCTATGTCATATGTTCGAAAATACGGCCGACCAGATCTTTTCATCACTTTTACGTGTAATCCGATGTGGAACGATATAAAAAATAATTTGTTTGACGGTCAGTCACCAACAGATCGACACGATGTTACAGCACGTGTATTCTGGCAAAAATTGAAGGCACTGATGGATTTAATTGTGAAAAAAAAGCGTTTTTGGAAAGATACAATGTTGGATGTACTCGATTTAATGGCAAAAAAGAGGTTTGCCACACGCACACATATTGATATGGCTGGTACGTAAAATAACACCGGACGAGATTGATAGCGTCATCGATCCAGAATTAATTTATTTATTTATTAAGTCTATGAACAAGTGTTCATACAGACTACCAATGAAAAAACTATACAGCATATTATTAACAAAATTCTTATAGACTACTAACAATTTTCATACAATTGAAAAACAGACTACAATTGAGAAATACAAAAAGTTAACAAGTCAATGAAAAGCTGGCACTTACAGACTAATATAAAAGAATAGATAACTAAAAAACACATTTTAATAAATTAATAAAAGCATTATTCGACAAAGGGAAATCAAGCTCGATAAAATATGAGATTTTATTAAATTCACTCATAGCGTGGGTAATTGGGGCATTTTTTGCATAATTAGTTCTACTATTAATGTCATAGAAAGGGTAAAAGCTTCTAAGTTCTCTTCTTCGAACATTAAAATTAATTTTCTCAAGAAGAGCAGCACAATCTGAATCCCCATGGATGATGCAATATAAAAAGGTCAAAAAAAGAATAGACCTTCTCGCTTCTAAAGTTTTAAGATTTAAAAGAAGTAAACGTGCATTATATGAGAAAAAAGAGGGCTAGTAAATCTAAGTGATCGCAGACAGTATTTAAGAAAAACTTTTTGAACTCGCCCAATCCTGTTAATTGCAAACTGTTGGAACGGTCGCCAAATGATAGTGGTGTCGCAGTGTTGTGAATATCAATTGGCAAGAACCAGAATAGAAGTAGGATTAATGACGACAAACAAAAAACCGCTGTAATGGCTGAATGGTTATAGCAGCGGCGCCTAAACGTTGCCGATGAAGGAATTTAGCAGTTTCCGAAATTGATCTATACAACGAACTTTGGCAGTTGTCTATTTTTTTTCTTTCTTCTATTCTAATTTAATAATTTTTTCAATGAAGAAAAAATTTATCATAACAATAATAATGATAAAATAATTATTGTTAGGCCTTGAGCTCGTTTCGAACCCGCGATCTTACAAATCAGTAGGCCGATATAACAACAAAATTTGTTAATACATCCCAGGGCATGGAGCAATTTTTATTTAAATTGGCTTAACTCAATTTAGCTTACACAATATTAATTTGATAGCTGCTTGCCTTATCTCTACAGCAACAAGATACCTTTGTTCAGACTGTCAAAATGTGCGGTTGGTATTAGGCGAATGGAATGGAATTAAAATATAAAACTTTGAAATTTTTGTGTATTGTAACAAAATGTGTTCAATGTTTACGTTTCATTTTGAGTTTGCCGTCTTCTTTTGACAAACCCTACTCCAATGAAATGAAAAAAATAAAATTATCTGATGAGATGAGCCAACCATATAGTTGAGCCATGCGTAACTGCCCTTCTAACAGAGCTGACGGAACACCCAATACGTTAACAGAATTTTTTACATCACTAACACACTCGTATAAATTTTTCTTTTGTTCCTCTTTCTTTTGACATTTCTTACCGAAAGAAGAAGAAGAACGAACAGAAAGCCAAAAAATACGCGTCATTTGACAGATCTAGTCGTGAAATTTTGTTTGCGGAAAATAATTTATTAAAATTTACCGATTTAATTATTTACTACAAGCGGTACGTGTTAAAAAAATTGAGTAAATGAATAAGAGGCATTTAAAAAACTGCCTCAGCAGTGAAAAAAGGCTCTTTGAAGCCAGTGTAAATAAATTTCAAAGATTGCTAGACGCGGAAAATGTGAAATGTGTGGTTTATGAGGACAATAGTGAAAATATTGTTCCTATGGCTCAAAATGGAGGTGCAAATCAAAACATTTGCCAATTAAATAAAAATATTGTTGCATATGAGCCCAGTGAGAATAGTTCGGGGGTAAACGATGGTGCATGCAGCTACAGTGAGGGAATTAATTCTGTGCTTGGCCAAAGTATCCATCCGGAGTGCATGGACTCCAGCAAGGATGTTAATTTGAGGGAGTTAATAAGATTTTGGGCAATTGGTTATAAAGTTCCCCATAATTTGTAAAGGTGGTATCAAAAATTTACCCCTTTTTTCGAAAACTCTTTTTAAAACTAGAATAGATAAAGTGAATGTCCAGGTCCTTCCGCATGGTATGTTTCTTTACTTAAGCATCCAATGCACTTTATTTCAGAAATGTTTCAGTTTCTGGGGCAGCACACCGAGGTTTTAATTGACGTAGGTATGAACGGTCTGTAACTGTTCGAAAGTTCTAATAGAGTTTTATGGCCGATTCTAGGAGCGCTTGTCGATTTTCCGAATATCAGTCCGTTTATAATAGGATGCTACTCTGGTATCACTAAACCTGAGAAAGTAAATGATTTCCTAGCAGATTTTGCATCACAAGCTAAAATGCTAAGAGCAAATGGTATTAAGGTTGGAAAATATGAAACTGTGGTGAATTTTAATAAAGATGATATTGACTATAAATACTTCTGCATTCCTTACGAAAATAAATGTTTATTAATTCCCCTACTTCACCACCTATTTCACGACTTCTCTAATTAAATCACACATTCCACCGAGCCTATAATAACTTTCACTGTGTTAAACTTAATTTATTAATATTTGTATTAAATTCGTAAATCAAAATTGCCTCTTTTCAATACAACTATTAATAGCAACACGTCGTCACAAAACAATGGTAACTATAATTAATTTTTTAAATAAAACTAAATAAAATATTATATGATTATCATTTTCAGGCAAACCCCTTATGATGAGCTTCGCAACCAGCAGGGGTTTCACTGCGACTGCTCACGCCCAACCTTCAGTAGTTAAAGTCAGCAAAACCACCAATGTCGGAGAGACAGACATCTCTAAGAAAATGATCCAGCTTCTGGAAATGACGCAGGTTATTTTGACGAATGTATGTATTGATATTTAATTTGTCATTGCATTTTCTAATTCATTTTTATTCCCACTAAGCAAAACATATTGGCAGCGAACCAAGGAATTATGGAACAGCAGTTAGCAAATTTGGAGTAAAATGTAGCATATTTATAGAAGCTGGGAATCAATCATCTCCTACCATCACACTCGCTCCACCCACACGCACGCTGACTACTACTCCAAACTGTACTCCCACTCCCAGTCCAACACCTACCTCCACTCCAACTCCTCATATTCGCCCAGCTACTCCCACATCCCCACTCTCACATTCATACTTTCACATCATTTGTCATACAGCTTAACGAGCTTTATATTATTTGTATTAATATTAAATTGTTGCTATTAGTCTCATTTATTTGGTGGGGTATATTTGATGAGCTTGCGGCCATAGAGTAAAACACAATGTTAACATAAAGAAAACATAGTGTTTTGCTTTGTAGCTTCAAACTCATCAGCCTTGCCACGTTATGTACATCTACTATTTTAATAATATATTAGTAATGTAATTATATGATAAAATTTTGTATGAAAATAAATGATAAATTTGAAATGTGGAAGGTTTTTACATCAGGTCGGATTTTATTTATACGAATTTGACGAATTTGCTTTTCTTAAATTAGATTTCTTGCATTGAACATGGAGTGATAGTGAATTTTTTTCCTTTCTCTTGAAGAAATGCCTCGAGCCAAACGTCAAAATATCGGTCGACGTACGCGTAGTGGTAACAGAATGTTACTCCAAAGAAGAGCGCAAAGTATTGATGACCTGTCACAACAAAATGAAATACGACGTGAACGATATGCACGAAATAGATCTGCAGAACCACAGTGGAAAAAAAAATCAAGCATGACCAAGACAAATACGACGTCATGTTCTAGAAAATATGTATCGTGCTGCTTTTAATTACGATCCACAAATTGATTACAGTATACATGGATATATTGGATTAATGAGTGCGATATGTCCACATTGTGAAGCAGCTAAGTTTCTGGGTGAAACGGCTGGCATGTGTTCTACTAATGGCAAAGTCAAATTGCCAGCATTTGAAACTCCACCTGATCCATTGCACTCATTGATTTTTGGAGGATCACCAATGTCGAAGCATTTTATGAATCATATACAAGAATAGAATTCATCATTTCAAATGACTTCTTTTGGTGCTACAAAAATTATAAGAGACAATTTTATGCCGACATTTAAGGTGATTACTTCATGTGGAATATCTAATTGTTCTGTGGATCTAAGTAACAGTTTCTACAATGTTTTTAAGGATTCTGATCCCACATCAAATTACATTGCATACATATTACAGATTCAAGATCAGATTTATCATCGAGCGGGTGCATTGTTACCATTTCCTTACGCTCACCATCAATTTTTGCAAATATATTTTATCGGAGATGAAAATCGTGGGTTAGATGAACGTTGCACAATTGGCTCACATACAAAACCAGCGATTATTTGCGATCTCCAAAGATTTTTTCTTCACAACAATGAATTGGTGAAATTGTTCAAAACCGCTCTCGATCGTATGCCATCTGATAATCACAAAATCATAATCAGAGCGAATAAAACACCTTTTGGTGAGCATGCCAGAAGATTAATTATACCGACGATTGATGAAGTGGTAATTGTAATTGTTGGTGATCAGTTTCAATCCCGCGATATTGTACTTCATCGTAGAAATGAACAATTACAGCGTGTTTCGGAGCTTCATCGCAGTTACGACGAATTACAATATCCAATTCTATATTGGAAAGGTGATGATGGTTATCACATTAATATACCAATGATAGATCTAAGAACTGGTAAATAATATACTAATTATATTCTCAGATATTAAATAAAAACTAAAATTTAAAATCGAGATGTTCAAAAGAAAGTTAGTGCGAGGAATTATTATTCTTATCGATTGATGATTCGTGCGCAAGAACAAAATTACATTCTGAGATGTAAACTTTTCATCAATACATTGTAGACAAGATTGCAGATCAAGCCAAATTGCGATCTGAAGAGTACATACATTTGCAAGATGCAATAGAGAATGATGCAAATGTGAATGATATCGGACGTCTGACGATATTACCAGCTTCTTATATTGGTAGTCCACGCCACATGCACGAATATGCATAAGATGCTATGTCATATGTTCGAAAATACGGCCGACCAGATCTTTTCATCACTTTTACGTGTAATCCGATGTGGAACGATATAAAAAATAATTTGTTTGACGGTCAGTCACCAACAGATCGACACGATGTTACAGCACGTGTATTCTGGCAAAAATTGAAGGCACTGATGGATTTAATTGTGAAAAAAAAGCGTTTTTGGAAAGATACAATGTTGGATGTACTCGATTTAATGGCAAAAAAGAGGTTTGCCACACGCACACATATTGATATGGCTGGTACGTAAAATAACACCGGACGAGATTGATAGCGTCATCGATCCAGAATTAATTTATTTATTTATTAAGTCTATGAACAAGTGTTCATACAGACTACCAATGAAAAAACTATACAGCATATTATTAACAAAATTCTTATAGACTACTAACAATTTTCATACAATTGAAAAACAGACTACAATTAAGAAATATAAAAAGTTAACAAGTCAATGAAAAGCTGGCACTTACAGACTAATATAAAAGAATAGATAACTAAAAAACACACTTTAATAAATTAATAAAAGCATTATTCGACAAAGGGAAATCAAGCTCGATAAAATATGAGATTTTATTAAATTCACTCATAGCGTGGGTAATTGGGGCATTTTTTGCATAATTAGTTCTACTATTAATGTCATAGAAAGGGTAAAAGCTTCTAAGTTCTCTTCTTCGAACATTAAAATTAATTTTCTCAAGAAGAGCAGCACAATCTGAATCCCCATGGATGATGCAATATAAAAAGGTCAAAAAAAGAATAGACCTTCTCGCTTCTAAAGTTTTAAGATTTAAAAGAAGTAAACGTGCATTATATGAGAAAAAAGAGGGCTAGTAAATCTAAGTGATCGCAGACAGTATTTAAGAAAAACTTTTTGAACTCGCCCAATCCTGTTAATTGCAAACTGTTGGAACGGTCGCCAAATGATAGTGGTGTCGCAGTGTTGTGAATATCAATTGGCAAGAACCAGAATAGAAGTAGGATTAATGACGACAAACAAAAAACCGCTGTAATGGCTGAATGGTTATAGCAGCGGCGCCTAAACGTTGCCGATGAAGGAATTTAGCAGTTTCCGAAATTGATCTATACAACGAACTTTGGCAGTTGTCTATTTTTTTTCTTTCTTCTATTCTAATTTAATAATTTTTTCAATGAAGAAAAAATTTATCATAACAATAATAATGATAAAATAATTATTGTTAGGCCTTGAGCTCGTTTCGAACCCGCGATCTTACAAATCAGTAGGCCGATATAACAACAAAATTTGTTAATACATCCCAGGGCATGGAGCAATTTTTATTTAAATTGGCTTAACTCAATTTAGCTTACACAATATTAATTTGATAGCTGCTTGCCTTATCTCTACAGCAACAAGATACCTTTGTTCAGACTGTCAAAATGTGCGGTTGGTATTAGGCGAATGGAATGGAATTAAAATATAAAACTTTGAAATTTTTGTGTATTGTAACAAAATGTGTTCAATGTTTACGTTTCATTTTGAGTTTGCCGTCTTCTTTTGACAAACCCTACTCCAATGAAATGAAAAAAATAAAATTATCTGATGAGATGAGCCAACCATATAGTTGAGCCATGCGTAACTGCCCTTCTAACAGAGCTGACGGAACACCCAATACGTTAACAGAATTTTTTACATCACTAACACACTCGTATAAATTTTTCTTTTGTTCTTCTTTCTTTTGACATTTCTTACCGAAAGAAGAAGAAGAACGAACAGAAAGCCAAAAAATACGCGTCATTTGACAGATCTAGTCGTGAAATTTTGTTTGCGGAAAATAATTTATTAAAATTTACCGATTTAATTATTTACTACAAGCGGTACGTGTTAAAAAAATTGAGTAAATGAATAAGAGGCATTTAAAAAACTGCCTCAGCAGTGAAAAAAGGCTCTTTGAAGCCAGTGTGAATAAATTTCAAAGATTGCTAGACGCGGAAAATGTGAAATGTGTGGTTTATGAGGACAATAGTGAAAATATTGTTCCTATGGCTCAAAATGGAGGTGCAAATCAAAACATTTGCCAATTAAATAAAAATATTGTTGCATATGAGCCCAGTGAGAATAGTTCGGGGGTAAACGATGGTGCATGCAGCTACAGTGAGGGAATTAATTCTGTGCTTGGCCAAAGTATCCATCCGGAGTGCATGGACTCCAGCAAGGATGTTAATTTGAGGGAGTTAATAAGATTTTGGGCAATTGGTTATAAAGTTCCCCATAATTTGTAAAGGTGGTATCAAAAATTTACCCCTTTTTTCGAAAACTCTTTTTAAAACTAGAATAGATAAAGTGAATGTCCAGGTCCTTCCGCATGGTATGTTTCTTTACTTAAGCATCCAATGCACTTTATTTCAGAAATGTTTCAGTTTCTGGGGCAGCACACCGAGGTTTTAATTGACGTAGGTATGAACGGTCTGTAACTGTTCGAAAGTTCTAATAGAGTTTTATGGCCGATTCTAGGAGCGCTTGTCGATTTTCCGAATATCAGTCCGTTTATAATAGGATGCTACTCTGGTATCACTAAACCTGAGAAAGTAAATGATTTCCTAGCAGATTTTGCATCACAAGCTAAAATGCTAAGAGCAAATGGTATTAAGGTTGGAAAATATGAAACTGTGGTGAATTTTAATAAAGATGATATTGACTATAAATACTTCTGCATTCCTTACGAAAATAAATGTTTATTAATTCCCCTACTTCACCACCTATTTCACGACTTCTCTAATTAAATCACACATTCCACCGAGCCTATAATAACTTTCACTGTGTTAAACTTAATTTATTAATATTTGTATTAAATTCGTAAATCAAAATTGCCTCTTTTCAATACAACTATTAATAGCAACACGTCGTCACAAAACAATGGTAACTATAATTAATTTTTTAAATAAAACTAAATAAAATATTATATGATTATCATTTTCAGGCAAACCCCTTATGATGAGCTTCGCAACCAGCAGGGGTTTCACTGCGACTGCTCACGCCCAACCTTCAGTAGTTAAAGTCAGCAAAACCAATGTCGGAGAGACAGACATCTCTAAGAAAATGATCCAGCTTCTGGAAATGACGCAGGTTATTTTGACGAATGTATGTATTGATATTTAATTTGTCATTGCATTTTCTAATTCATTTTTATTCCCACTAAGCAAAACATATTGGCAGCGAACCAAGGAATTATGGAACAGCAGTTAGCAAATTTGGAGTAAAATGTAGCATATTTATAGAAGCTGGGAATCAATCATCTCCTACCATCACACTCGCTCCACCCACACGCACGCTGACTACTACTCCAAACTGTACTCCCACTCCCAGTCCAACACCTACCTCCACTCCAACTCCTCATATTCGCCCAGCTACTCCCACATCCCCACTCTCACATTCATACTTTCACATCATTTGTCATACAGCTTAACGAGCTTTATATTATTTGTATTAATATTAAATTGTTGCTAATAGTCTCATTTATTTGGTGGGGTATATTTGATGAGCTTGCGGCCATAGAGTAAAACACAATGTTAACATAAAGAAAACATAGTGTTTTGCTTTGTAGCTTCAAACTCATCAGCCTTGCCACGTTATGTACATCTACTATTTTAATAATATATTAGTAATGTAATTATATGATAAAATTTTGTATGAAAATAAATGATAAATTTGAAATGTGGAAGGTTTTTACATCAGGTCGGATTTTATTTATACGAATTTGACGAATTTCTACATCAGCGCTGTCTGCTGGTTTTATTTATACAGGTCTGATTGGTTTCTACATCAGCTGTGTTTGCTGATTTGTTTATACATACCTTATATATATCTACATCAGGATGATGGAATATAGGTCGTATGCAAGACAAGGACAGCGATATGCCAATTCACGTATGCAAAAGGAAGACGGAAAACCATACACATATACAAATGTTTACATCAGGTTTGTCATGTCGCTTCTAAAAACCTGATAGAAACTTTGCTTTGCGCCCTGATGTAAATTTCCATCAGCCATATCTGTCAATTGATACCCCAAATGTCAGATAGCCGTGGGATTCAAGGGGTTGTGTAGCGCAATATATAGCTTATCCAACCCAATTGTCAACCTCACCTTCGAGCGGCGAATCCCGTTTCACTAACACTAACAAATACCGATAATGCCGCCCTTTAATTACATATCGTCGCTCCCATGGAAGACTAACACGTTTCAGATTTTCTGTGCTAGTTTTCTATGAGAAAAACTGAAACGTGTTATAGTCTTTCAAAGGACAATATTATTCTGAGTTTTGCTTTAAAAAAATTTTTTTAAATTTTGTTCATCATCTATATATATAAAAATAAGTGCACATTTTTGGTGTTACTTTATAACTTGAGGCCGACTCCAAAATTCAAACAAATTTCTACGGTACATTTGGGCTATGATGTAGATGGTTTCTGTAAAGTTTGATTGAATTTGGTAGAGCGATTCATGAGATATATCACACCAAGCTACGGCTACGTTTCATACCAATAGATGATGCTTATTTGCATATTTGCGTTATTTCATGAAATGGAATAGGTGGTGCTTATTTACATGTTGCATTATTCAATGGAATTGGCGTTTCTAGAATTATAATTTGACGTTCGGCATTTCGCAAGTGAAAATCAAACGAAAAAAAGAAATCATTTGTTTTGTTATGCTTTTTTTTTTCATAAAAGCTGTGAAAAAAAAAAATAAATGAACTGGATTTAAGTAAATTCGGTATATGGTTTGCTTCATTTTGGTGAGTAATGTCCCACTAAATTTATGAAGTGTGATTTTGTTGTGTCAAAGAAACAACATTGTAATAGAATTGCGATGCTTTTTTCAGAAACAACCATGAATACAGTTGAATTAATCTTGGAAATTGCTGACCGACTGCATTCTGATTAAGATGTCATACATTTCGCATCGGAAAATTCATTTTTGGCAGAGATTTTGGCAACAAGAATTCAAGAGTATCGAGTTCATCGCATTTTTTACGACGAAGCCCTGATGCATTATTTCGGTCAATATTTTAGATTTCTCGAAAAAAAACGCGACATTCCGCAAATTTCAACAGGTTCTTTTCAAATGGTAGCTTCCTTACGAAAATTTACAATATCTCTTCATAACACAACTGTCCCAACAAACAACGGTTAGGCGCAACGTTTTAAATCTTCTTTCGCGACGAGAAATCACTTATTGGCAAAACGAATATACAGAATCGTTGATTGTTGCCATTCAACTTGCAAATTTACGACTAGCAAATCTGATAGCTATAAGATTTACATATACAATGTTTCTTCGAAATACGGATCAAAGCAACATTAGAAATATTCGCCCACCTGTTTTCGAATCAATCGCTACAACTATTTGGTAACCTAACTCATGGATCCCTCGAGTTCAACGAATATATTCACCAGCGTCCCGAAAATTGTTGTTGCTACATACTTTTTTACTCTGATGCCTTAAGAATAAAAAATTTAAAAAAAAGTAATGAACAAATGTATTTATGATGTGTTGTACTGATTCATATGCATCTGATCGAGTTTTCTTAGACAAGAGTATGAACAATGATCATGGCTGCCATTTTGGCAATAGGGATTTTTCAGATGCAATGGAAAGAGATACACCACAACACAACATATCTGTCACATCGTACTTTCGGTGTATATTGACATTACATCTTTTTGTTATGAACTATGGGGAATCAACACGTGTGTTCAATATTTATGTAGTTTTCGATTCATAATTGAGTATTTCTTCATTTTAAATTGAATTCATATCAATAATTATAATGCATTGGAAATTCCTTCTGTAAGTATGTCGCACCGTTGAACAAAAACATAGTAGACAATTGTGGCAATAATGTATCATGTTTTTCTCTTCAAATTTATTTTTTCAAATGTTCTTTCTTCGTTCATCTTACAGATTTTTTGATTTCAACTGTATCTAACCGAGCGCACGTGTTTTATTGTGTTTTTCATAAAATTTTTTGCACGGTTTGTATTTTCGTTTTGTCTTTTGGACATATGCGTGTGGGTGTATTTCGACCGCGCATTTTTTTGCACATGTGCTTTTCTTAAATTAGATTTCTTGCATTGAACATGGAGTGATAGTGAATTTTTTTCCTTTCTCTTGAAGAAATGCCTCGAGCCAAACGTCAAAATATCGGTCGACGTACGCGTAGTGGTAACAGAATGTTACTCCAAAGAAGAGCGCAAAGTATTGATGACCTGTCACAACAATATGAAATACGACGTGAACGATATGCACGAAATAGATCTGCAGAATCACAGTGGAAAAAAAAATCAAGCATGACCAAGACAAATACGACGTCATGTTCTAGAAAATATGTATCGTGCTGCTTTTAATTACGATCCACAAATTGATTACAGTATACATGGATATATTGGATTAATGAGTGCGATATGTCCACATTGTGAAGCAGCTAAGTTTCTGGGTGAAACGGCTGGCATGTGTTCTACTAATGGCAAAGTCAAATTGCCAGCATTTGAAACTCCACCTGATCCATTGCACTCATTGATTTTTGGAGGATCACCAATGTCGAAGCATTTTATGAATCATATACAAGAATAGAATTCATCATTTCAAATGACTTCTTTTGGTGCTACAAAAATTATAAGAGACAATTTTATGCCGACATTTAAGGTGATTACTTCATGCGGAATATCTAATTGTTCTGTGGATCTAAGTAACAGTTTCTACAATGTTTTTAAGGATTCTGATCCAACATCAAATTACATTGCATACATATTACAGATTCAAGATCAGATTTATCATCGAGCGGGTGCATTGTTACCATTTCCTTACGCTCACCATCAATTTTTGCAAATATATTTTATCGGAGATGAAAATCGTGGGTTAGATGAACGTTGCGCAATTGGCTCACATACAAAACCAGCGATTATTTGCGATCTCCAAAGATTTTTTCTTCACAACAATGAATTGGTGAAATTGTTCAAAACCGCTCTCGATCGTATGCCATCTGATAATCACAAAATCATAATCAGAGCGGATAAAACACCTTTTGGTGGACATGCCAGAAGATTTAATGTACCGACGATTGATGAAGTGGTAATTGTAATTGTTGGTGATCAGTTTCAATCCCGCGATATTGTACTTCATCGTAGAAATGAACAATTACAGCGTGTTTCGGAGCTTCATCGCAGTTACGACGAATTACAATATCCAATTCTATATTGGAAAGGTGATGATGGTTATCACATTAATATACCAATGATAGATCTAAGAACTGGTAAATAATATACTAATTATATTCTCAGATATTAAATAAAAACTAAAATTTAAAATCGAGATGTTCAAAAGAAAGTTAGTGCGACGAATTATTATTCTTATCGATTGATGATTCGTGCGCAAGAACAAAATTATATTCTGAGATGTAAACTTTTCATCAATACATTGTAGACAAGTATGCAAAAATTGAAACTGAACGTCTCAATTTCATCCGATTCAATCAAGCCAAATTGCGATCTGAAGAGTACATACATTTGCAAGATGCAATAGAGAATGATGCAAATGTGAATGATATCGGACGTCTGACGATATTACCAGCTTCTTATATTGGTAGTCCACGCCACATGCATAAGATGCTATGTCATATGTTCGAAAATACGGCCGACCAGACCTTTTCATCACTTTTACGTGTAACCGATGTGGAACGATATAAAAAATAATTTGTTTGACGGTCAGTCACCAACTGATCGACACGATCAGTCACCAACAGATACAGCACGTGTATTCTGGCAAAAATTGAAGGCACTGATGGATTTAATTGTGAAAAAAAAGCGTTTTTGGAAAGATACAATGTTGGATGTACTCGATTTAATGGCAAAAAAGAGGTTTGCCACACGCACACATATTGATATGGCTGGTACGTAAAATAACACCGGACGAGATTGATAGCGTCATCGATCCAGAATTTATTTATTTATTTATTAAGTCTATGAACAAGTGTTCATACAGACTACCAATGAAAAAACTATACATCATATTATTAACAAAATTCTTATAGACTACTAACCATTTTCATACAATTGAAAAACAGACTACAATTAAGAAATACAAAAAGTTAACAAGTCAATGAAAAGCTGGCACTTACAGACTAATATAAAAGAATAGATAACTAAAAAACACACTTTAATAAATTAATAAAAGCATTATTCGACAAAGGGAAATCAAGCTCGATAAAATATGAGATCTTATTAAATTCACTCATAGCGTAGGTAATTGGGGCATTTCTCGCATAATTAGTTCTACTATTAATGTCATAGAAAGGGTAAAAGCTTCTAAGTTCTCTTCTTCGAACATTAAAATTAATTTTCTCAAGAAGAGCAGCACAAGCTGAATCCACATGGATGATGCAATATAAAAAGGTCAAAAAAAGAATAGACCTTCTCGCTTCTAAAGTTTTAAGATTTAAAAGAAGTAAACGTGCATTATATGAGAAAAAAGAGGGCTAGTAAATCTAAGTGATCGCAGACAGTATTTAAGAAAAACTTTTTGAACTCGCCCAATCCTGTTAATTGCAAACTGTTGGAACGGTCGCCAAATGATAGTGGTGTCGCAGTGTTGTGAATATCAATTGGCAAGAACCAGAATAGAAGTAGGATTAATGACGACAAACAAAAAACCGCTGTAATGGCTGAATGGTTATAGCAGCGGCGCCTAAACGTTGCCGATGAAGGAATTTAGCAGTTTCCGAAATTGATCTATACAACGAGCTTTGGCAGTTGTCTATTTTTTTTCTTTCTTCTATTCTAATTTAATAATTTTTTCAATGAAGAAAAAATTTATCATAACAATAATAATGATAAAATAATTATTGTTAGACCTTGAGCTCGTTTCGAACCCGCGATCTTACAAATCAGTAGGCCGATATAACAACAAAATTTGTTAATACATCCCAGGGCATGGGGCAATTTTTATTTAAATTGGCTTAACTCAATTTAGCTTACACAATAGTAATTTGATAGCTGCTTGCCTTATCTCTACAGCAACAAGATACCTTTGTTCAGACTGTCAAAATGTGCGGTTGGTATTAGGCGAATGGAATGGAATTAAAATATAAAACTTTGAAATTTTTGTGTATTGTAACAAAATGTGTTCAATGTTTACGTTTTATTTTGAGTTTGCCGTCTTCTTTTGACAAACCCTACTCCAATGAAATGAAAAAAATAAAATTATCTGATGAGATGAGCCAACCATATAGTTGAGCCATGCGTAACTGCCCTTCTAGACAGAGCTGACGGAACACCCAACACGTTAACAGAATTTTTTACATCACTAACACACTCGTATAAATTTTTCTTTTGTTCCTCTTTCTTTTGACATTTCTTACCGAAAGAAGAAGAAGAACGAACAGAAAGCCAAACAATACGCGTCATTTGACAGATCTAGTCGTGAAATTTTGTTTGCGGAAAATAATTTATTAAAATTTACCGATTTAATTATTTACTACAAGCGGTACGTATTAAAAAAATTGAGTAAATGAATAAGAGGCATTTAAAAAACTGCCTCAGCAGTGAAAAAAGGCTCTTTGAAGCCAGTGTAAATAAATTTCAAAGATTGCTAGACGCGGAAAATGTGAAATGTGTGGTTTATGAGGACAATAGTGAAAATATTGTTCCTATGGCTCAAAATGGAGGTGCAAATCAAAACATTTGCCAATTAAATAAAAATATTGTTGCATATGAGCCCAGTGAGAATAGTTCGGATGTAAACGATGGTGCATGCAGCTACAGTGAGGGAATTAATTCTGTGCTTGGCCAAAGTATCCATCCGGAGTGCATGGACTCCAGCAAGGATGTTAATTTGAGGGAGTTAATAAGATTTTGGGCAATTGGTTATAAAGTTCCCCATAATTTGTAAAGGTGGTGTCAAAAATTTACCCCTTTTTTCGAAAACTCTTTTTAAAACAAGAATAGATAAAGTGAATGTCCAGGTCCTTCCGCATGGTATGTTTCTTTACTTAAGCATCCAATGCACTTTATTTAAGAAATGTTTCAGTTTCTGGGGCAGCACACCGAGGTTTTAATTGATGTAGGTATGAACGGTCTGCAACTGTTCGAAAGTTCTAATAGAGTTTTATGGCCGATTCTAGGAGCGCTTGTCGATTTTCCGAATATCAGTCCGTTTATAATAGGATGCTACTCTGGTATCACTAAACCTGAGAAAGTAAATGATTTCCTAGCAGATTTTGCATCACAAGCTAAAATGCTAAGAGCAAATGGTATTAAGGTTGGAAAATATGAAACTGTGGTGAATTTTAATAAAGATGATATTGACTATAAATACTTCTGCATTCCTTACGAAAATAAATGTTTATTAATTCCCCTACTTCACCACCTATTTCACGACTTCTCTAATTAAATCACACATTCCACCGAGCCTATAACAACTTTCACTGTGTTAAACTTAATTTATTAATATTTGTATTAAATTCGTAAATCAAAAATGCCTCTTTTCAATACAACTATTAATAGCAACACGTCGTCACAAAACAATGGTAACTATAATTAATTTTTTAAATAAAACTAAGTAAAATATTATATGATTATCATTTTCAGGCAAACCCCTTATGATGAGCTTCGCAACCAGCAGGGGTTTCACTGCGACTGCTCACGCCCAACCTTCAGTAGTGAAAGTCAGCAAAACCACCAATGTCGGAGAGACAGACATATCTAAGAAAATGATCCAGCTTCTGGAAATGACGCAGGTTATTTTGACGAATGTATGTATTGATATTTAATTTGTCATTGCATTTTCTAATTCATTTTTATTCCCACTAAGCAAAACATATTGGCAGCGAACCAAGGAATTATGGCACAGCAGTTAGCAAATTTGGAGTAAAATGTAGCATATTTATAGAAGCTGGGAATCAATCATCTCCTACCATCACACTCGCTCCACCCACACGCACGCTGACTACTACTCCAAACTGTACTCCCACTCCCAGTCCAACACCTACCTCCACTCCAACTCCTCATATTCGCCCAGCTACTCCCACATCCCCACTCTCACATTCATACTTTCACATCATTTGTCATACAGCTTAACGAGCTTTATATTATTTGTATTAATACTAAATTGTTGCTAATAGTCTCATTTATTTGGTGGGGTATATTTGATGAGCTTGCGGCCATAGAGTAAAACACAATGTTAACATAAAGAAAACATAGTGTTTTGCTTTGTAGCTTCAAGCTCATCAGCCTTGCCACGTTATGCACATCTACTATTTTAATAATATATTAGTAATGTAATTATATGATAAAATTTTGTATGAAAATAAATGATAAATTTTGAAATGTGGAAGGTTTTTACATCAGGTCGGATTTTATTTATACGAATTTGACGAATTTCTACATCAGCGCTGTCTGCTGGTTTTATTTATACAGGTCTGATTGGTTTCTACATCAGCTGTGTTTGCTGATTTGTTTATACATACCTTATATATATCTACATCAGGATGATGGAATATAGGTCGTATGCAAGACAAGGACAGCGATATGCCAATTCTCGTATGCAAAAGGAAGACGGAAAACCATACACATATACAAATGTTTACATCAGGTTTGTCATGTCGCTTCTAAAAACCTGATAGAAACTTTGCTGTGCGCCCTGATGTAAATTTCCATCAGCCATATCTGTCAATTGATACCCCAAATGTCGGATAGCCGTGGGATTCAAGGGGTTGTGTAGCGCAATATATAGCTTCTCCAACCCAATTGTCAACCTCACCTTCAAGCGGCGAATCCCGTTTAATTAACAGACGAGGCTCTGTTGATCCCAAGCTCGTCATGGAACTGGGGGGTGGGGAGGGAGGGATGGCCTGAAGGTTCAATGTGGCCATATAAGTCGTTCCCGAGATGGTCGGGCCAGCACCTTAATGGTGCTGTGTTACCGGAGCGTATCGGATCTGTATCCGACAAAGGACCATCACATCGATAATACTCCCCAAAGCCTTCGGGGAGTAACCTAATCGCTACAACAACAACAACAACAACGGATAGCCGTCTAGCAGGGTGACGTTTAAATCTACTCAATAAACACACTTTACAAGGTTGGATTTGCAGTTTGAAACAATTTATTACGCAATTTTTTTTAATTGGCAATTTATTATATGATAAATTGTGTAATAAATTGCCCAAATGGTATAAATTGCCAATTTGGTGTGTGTTTGTACATATTATAATCTTATAATTTTTGGTAAATTTCAGGCATGCTCTTAATATTTATTAAATTATATACACGGTTACCTTTTTGAAATGGATATAAATAAGTTGCTTTACCAACGCTCTTCGATAAAACCAACTCCGACATCTGATCCAAAATATTGTTTTGCATGTTTAACGCTAGCCCATAGTCATGCAAACGTTCCCTGGCACCTTCCTTGAGCACTCTTACGTTCATAATGTCAAACCAGTCATTTGTCAACAAATTTATTTATTTATTTATTAGCCTACAATTTAAAAATTTATACAGACTAAAATGTTCAATCTACTTAAAATATGTAGTATATGCGATATAAATATAATATTTATTCTAAAAATTTATAAGAAGGATAGATTGTTGTTGTCGTCAAGTTAGTATTTATTATGAAAAACACTGTATTTAAAATGCCTTCGTGGCTAACAATATTTATTAATAAGAATAGTTGAAATAAAGTGAGACTGTTAATTGTATAGATTTATAAATTTATGACATTTAAATGCATTAGCGCATAACCATGTTACCGAATTGGTGCTTTCTCTGAGTTCAACTGACTGTTTTCATTCAAATGGCCCAGTCCCATTCAGAGTTGTATTTGACAGGGTTGATATGTCTACGTATGTACAAAAAGTATTGAATGGTCTGGCGATCCAACGGCTGAGTCGCATTCTAATCGACATTCCATGGTGAATTCTCTGTGGGATTCACAAACTCTAAGGCGACTAGCTTTGTTGACGGATGTTTTATGATACCGTGACTAGTAGGTACGTTAGGCTTCTGACTTGCCCGTCCTTAGCTGTGATGACGTCTAGTACGCGACCTGTTCGCCACTGACTTCGAGGCAAGCTCGGATCGCAAATCATAACAAGCTGTCCTGGCTTCAACAGTGAGGTCTCCTCTTGCCATTTTTGACGCGTTAACAACTGAGGCAAATATTCATTAATCCACCGCTTCCAGAAGCGGTGTTTCAAATTTTGTAAGATTTTCCATTGCTTTCTTAAGCAGATCTTCATTTCGGATTCACAAGGCGTCTGCTTTGAATTTACACATCCCAACAAAAAATGATTGGGAGTCAATGGCTCCTCGCTGTTTGGTGATAATGGAATGTCGGTCAAAGGACGGCTGTTGATTATGTTCTCCGCCTCTATTAATACGCTGCGGAAAGTTTCTAGACGTGGAGCTTCTTCTTTAAGTACTCGCTGCAGTATTCTTTTAACACACTGAACAAGGCGTTCCCAACAGCCAACAGCTGAGGGATTAGCTGGACAGTTGAAGTTCCATTCTATGCCTACTTTGGACACCTCCTTTTGGATTTGGTCAAAATCAATAAGCTGGCGGTCATTCTTCAGCTCACGTTGCGCTCCGATGAAGTTAGTGCCATTGTCGCTTCTGAGCCGAACTGGTACACCACGATGATTAACAAAATTTCTTAAACGAAGTATAAATGCATGTGTGGATAAGTCCATAGCAACCTCTAAATGCACCCCTCTGGTCGTCAGGCACGTAAACAACGCTACCCATCTCTTTTCCTGGCGGCGACCAATAGCGACTAGAAATGGACCACATTAATCCACACCCGTGTAAGAGAAGGGTCGCACATATGGCGTCAAACGGTCAGGTGGCAACTGACCCATCCATGGCACGGCTGGCTTGGCATTGGCACGGATATAGAGTGGACACTTTTTCTTCACTGCAGCTAATAAGGAGTGAGCCCTGGGTATCCAGAATCGTTGCCGCATTCCATTTATCGTAAGTCTACTATTCTGATGGTGGTTCTTCCGATGAAATAGATCCATCACCAGTATGGCGAAGTGATGATTACGTGGAATAATTATTGGACGACGTGCTGAGTCGGGTAGGCAATATGCGGCATCTATGCGCCCATTGATGCGTAAAACCGGATTCGTATCTAGCATTGGTGTCAACTTAAACAATGAACTGGACTTCGATATATGCTTCTGAGCTTGAAGTAAGCCGAGATCGGTTTATGAATTAATACTGAACTTGTCGACATAAGGCAATTTCGGCGTTCCTCAACTCATCAGACGACAACTCACCTGAATATCGTAGCCTAGACCTGACGTTGGTTATAAAACGTAATATCCATGCAACTACTCGTAGGAATTTCCTAAGTGTGGAATATTTGCGGACATCTACGAGAGAAATAACATTAATGACATGCAATGACATTTTCTTACGCTCTTCCTCTTCGAGTAGATCATAGTGAAAGTGCGTACGTTCGACTGGCCAACAATCCTCATTGTCATACAGGAAAGCGGGACCTGTTATCCACCTTGAACTAGATGAAATTTGCGTTTTCTTCTTTGTGGCCTCATATGCTATGTTGATTACTGTCGGGAGCCATCGCCATTGACTAGGATCGGTGCTTGACAAGATTTCGGAGATTCGACTGGCTACGAATTGTTTAAAATCTCTTTTTGTTGAGCGGATCCAAAGCAACACGGTTTTGGAGTCACTCAGAACGTAACACTATGTATACCTCAGTCTAGGCATTGTTCCACTAACGTCCTGAGTCGGCTGCCCAGGACTGCAGCTTGTAGTTCCAAACGTGGAACTGTTGTCTGTCTTTTCGGTGCGCATCTTGATTTGGCGCCCAAAAATATTACTTGGATATCGTTAAAATATTTAAGTCGCAGATAGACCACTGCAGCGTAAGCGGCTTCACTGGCATCTACGAATGTGTGTAGTTGCAATTCCTCAGCGGTGGAGTATGCGGGCGAATGGCATCTTGGAACTGAAAAATACTTGATCTCTTGGAACGATTTCCACCATGCAACCCATCGTATGTTGAGACTGGATGGCAGTTGTTCATCCCAGTCTATTTGTTGTTTCCATGTATCTTGCAAAATGAGCTTGACCCCGACGGTAATATTGGCCAGAAACCCTAACGGATCGTAAATGGCCATAGTGTAACAGAGCCTTAATAAATAATAAAATTTCACCCTGTGTTCAAGTTGCTGCAACACCCATTGTCTACCCACGGGTGTGGAACAACTTAAACACAGAGCAATTCGGCTCTGAATAATCATTATAATTTGGACGACACAAGAAAAAGTGACACGAACGCTGGCAAAAACTAAAACTAAAATAATCGAGTTGCGCAAACTAAAGTTAATAAGTAAAAATAAGTGTAAATTCAATAAAAATACATTTATTATACAACTTAAATAAAATAACTAAAACTGAAAATACTGCGTTTGGTGTTTTATGTGGAGTGCGTTGCGACGTGCAAGCGCACGTCCATTTTTTCGGAGGTTCATAAGATGAACCTTTATATGGCGACCGTTAGGCTGGAGGCCGGTATTTTTTAATTTTGGCATCGCAACGAACCGGACGTCTTTCAAATTAGCAGCGGTGAGTGGAAAATTTGTTTACTGGTGTGTGAAGTAAAGTGCGTGGTGTTCTACATAAATTTAATAAAATCAATAAAATAAATAAATTTAATAAAAATTTCTAAATCTACGATTCCTAAAACAAATTTAATAATTTTCTAAATAAAATTCAATAAAAGAACTACATAATTTTCAAAATAAAATTTTACTAAACTACCATCGATTTTCTAACTAAAATTCAACAAAATTTCAATATACAATTTTCTAAATAAATTTCTACTAAACTACGATATAATTTACTACATTAAAATTCAACAAACTTACGACACAACTTTCTAAATTAAAATTTAACAAATTACGACAAATTTCTTTCTAATTAAAATACAACAAATTGCGACATATTTTCTTAAATAAAAATTCAACAAAATTACTCAAAATTTAACAAATTCTGCAAAACCAACGGGCCTGTACATAACGGCATTCGCACCACGCCACGCATAACGGCACCCAAAAACATATACATACACACACGTAATTTTCCACCACCACCAACTTTAACACGTAAAGCAACAACATCAGCAGCAGTAATATTGATGACATCACCGGCAACCATCTTATAGCAGCAGCGACAATTAAGTATATATATATATATATATATATAAATATATGTATTCAAAATTTTTTTTTTGCTTACATTTTTTTCTTACGCATATACGTATGTATATTAAATCATTAAAACTTTATAAAATTCATTGCTTTCGCATTACAATTACAAATTTAAAACTTCAAAAATTAAAGGAAAAATTAATTTCGCATTTCATATAAATTTTGGATTTTGGTATTACGGTGGTTTTCGAAAAAACTAATTAATCTTTTTTATGCAGTGGTTCCGTTAAAACCAAGTAATTTTTTTGACAATATGCGGTGGTTCCGTTAAAAACCAATTAACTTTTTTATTACATACGGTGATTCCGTGAAAAACCAAGTCAATTTTTAATACATGCGGTGGTTCCGTGAAAAACCAAATTGAGATTTTTTTGAATAAAGCGGTGCGTCCGTGAATACATTTTGAGAATTTTACCAATTAATACACATACTTTTGAGCCATTTTAAAATCAATTACTTTTATAGATTTCTCATACAAGTTTACTGCAGTTTCAATTAATTCTTCTAATAAATTGTTAAATATTTCTTTAGCGACTATTCACCTGCAAATCAGTTCCCTTTTATACAATTTTTTTTTTTCTTCTCTCTTACTCAACAATTCAACTTCAAATATAAATTCAACATTTAAACAAGTGCTTCATTAATTTCATATGTACAACCTTAGAAGTGGTAAGCAAGTGCAAAAAACTTCAGATTCAGAATCCGATTCCGATAAATCAGCCGCAAGCTACGAAAGTTTAACTTCATCTTCGACCGGAAAAGTCACCAAACAGGTGATGAGTCAGCAGATTTTCCAGGTTTTGAAGATTCTTCCAGTGAAAATCCAACTTCTAATTTAGATTCAAGTCTTAACGATCCAAATAGTACAAACGTGGCCTCACCTTGTGCTAATTCAGCTCCAGATTTTAACGATCAAATCATGGCAACACTCGAGGAAAAGAAAATTTTCATTAACACATGTGCTAATTCTATTAGAGAAAACTAGAGTGGTGGTCCTCTAGCACTTGATTCTTTTATAGACAAAATTGCATTACTGGAACAATTCGCTACTGCAGATTTAAATGATACTTTTATAGCGTTCTTAAAATCAAAAAAAAAAAGGGTAAAGCCCGTGAAGCAATACCAACACTAGTAACTTCAGTCAATGATAATAAAACAGCTCTACGCAATAGGATCAAACCAGACAACTCGAAAGTTGTAGCAGGGATAATTGCAACGTTGCATGTTAACGGTAACAATTATACAGGTTTTTCCAAAAAAGTTGAAGATTTAGCTGACTCACTTGAGCGGTCTCTTATTATTTAAGGGATCACTCAAGCAAAAGCTCATGAAATGGCAGTCGAACAAACTGTTAACGTGTGTCGTTTAAATGCAAAATCAAACTTAGTAAAAACCATTTTAGCCTCAACAGCATTTACTGGTTCTAGCTTTTCGATCACGTGGTAACAGTACATTCAGAAATCCACGTGGCAGTTATCGAGGTTTTTACCCAAACCGCGGCTATACTGGTTATAGAAATAATAGTTAATTTTTATATAATAGTAACTATAATAACGGTAACAATAATCAGAGATATCGCTATGATAACAGAAATAGATACCAAAATAACAACATAATAATATACGTCCAAATTCCAATTCAGTAACAATAATCAGAGATATCGCTATAATAACAGAAATATATACCAAAATAACAACATAATAATATACGTCCAAATTCCAATTCAGTAACAATAGAGGTAACAATTCTAGATCATCCAACGGTAGAGATAGAAACGCAAACGTTCGCGCTTTAAACGCCAGTGCCCCTCAGGAGCGAACACTGAGGGAGGACGAATTAAGCGAGTAAGCGAACTTCCCTCACCTATAGAAATCTATTGTTTAAATTTAAATTACTCAGATTTCATAGAATTACAACTTAACGAGTCACAAAAATTTTGTTCTTTCCTAGTAGACACTCAAGCCGACATTTCTTTAATAAAGATATCATGTTTAGACAGAAATATTTCTTAAATACGAACGACATTATTAACAATACCGGTGTCACTTCAAATTCAGTTTCGACTTTAGGTAAACTTACCTTAAATTTAAATTTTTCTAACTTTTTCTATTAAACATACTTTACATGTAGTAAATGAAGACTTTAATATTCCATCCGATGGCATACTGGGTAAAGATTTTCTGAAAATTAACAAATGCATTATTAATTATGAAAGAAATAGTATTTCCTTTTGGGTAGGTAATGAAAAAGTAGCGATACCAATCCTGCACGGAACAAAAAGCGACAGTTGTATCATTCCACCAAGATGTGAAATATTCAAACTTTTTGATTTGGGAGATTCACCCGAACCACTTTTCGTGGACACGCAGGAAATTGAAAGAGGTGTTTTCACAGCTTGATGCATTGTTAATTCCAGTAACCCAATAATTAAAGTTATAAATACCACTGATGATATAAAGTATGTGAATAGAAAAAGTCTTCGGACAGAAAAACTTTCAAACTACAATGTTTATACAATTAACAAGACAGAAACAAAAGAAAAACGTACGAAAAAACTAATTTCGATTTTAAAAAATCAAATACCTCAACATGCTCCAAGTAAATTACTTGACCTTTGCATTGATTATGCCGACATTTTCGCTCTTGACACGGACAAAATGACTTTAAATAACTGTTACGAGCAAAAATTAAGACTGACAGACAACGAACCGGTATATGTTAAAAACTATAGATTGCCATACTCTCAACGCGAAGAAATAAATCGCCAAGTAAATATATTGTTAGATAACGATTTGATTGAACTCAGTTATTCGAATTACAATAGTCCTTTGATTGTAGTCCCAAAGAAAGATACAAATGGTCAAAAAGCTTATCGTATGTGCGTAGATTTTCGCGCAGTAAACAAAAAACTCATTGCTGATAAATTCCCACTAGCTAGAGTTGACGATATTTTAGACAATCTGGGTAGAGCAAAGTATTTTTCCACATTAGATCTTTTTTCAGGATTTCATCAAATCCCCTTGCATCCTGACTTTCGTGACATTACGTCTTTCAGCACTGACCGTGGCGCATTTAGATGGAAAGTGCTTCCATTCGGTTTAAATATAGCACCTAATTCATTCTCGCGAATGATGACAATAGCTTTTTCGGGTATACCACCCAATGTCGCATTTTTGTACGTCGACGATATTATCGTCATAGGCTGTAGTGAAGCACACCACATTAAAAATCTTTCAAAAGTTTTCGATACTTGTAGGTCTTTCAATCTCAAACTTAACCCAAATAAATCCAACTTTTTACGACCAGAAGTTACATTTTTAGGTCACAAATGTTCAGCCAAAGGTTTGTTGCCAGACGACTCTAAAATAAACGCAATTAAAAAGTATACAAAACCGACTGACAAAGACGCGGTACGACGATTTGTCGCGTTTGCGAACTACTACAGAAGGTTTATTCCTAATTTTGCGTCTTTGGCAGCGCCTCTGAACCGATTAAGCAGAAAAAGAGTTGAATTTGTATGGGATGTAGAGTGCGAAAGATCATTTTTATCTTTGAAAGCAGCGTTACTTTCACCAAAATTACTTCAATATCCAGATTTTACAAAACAATTCATTATTACAGTTGATGCTTCCACAACTGGATGTGGCGCTATTTTGAGTCAAGAACAACAAAGTAGTAATTTACCAACTTGTGTCGAGCTTTTAGCTATTTACTTTGCAATCAAGCAATTTCGACCATACGTTTATGGCACCCATTTCATTGTAAAATCAGACCATAGACCTCTAGTATACTTATTCAACATGAAAGACCCATCTTCAAAACTTTCAAGAATAAGACTGGAAGTAACTGAATATAACTTTACTATTGTATATATAAATAGTAAATCAAACGTTTGTGCTGATGCACTATCGTGTATAATACTGTTTTCACACAGACGGCTTATTGAATAATAAAGGCAGTTTTCTACATTAAGATGCTTATTGACGCCTAATGAACTCAAAAGCACAATGCAACTCTGTTGGCAGCTTTCCGCTTCCGTTTCCGCTTCTTAGTTTTCAAAGCAAATGTCATTGTCTGCATGGCGGAACGATACAAGGTGGCCGCATCGAACAGCTGATTATAACCTTTTTTATTTGATTTGATACATCAACTACCGGCGCAGTACGATTTTGACATTTGTCCATCGAATTTACAAGTACATGGAATTTTTTTTGTTTGTAGGTATGTCACCATGCTCCCACCTTATATCGTTCCGCCATGATTGTCTGTCTCATCCTTCATACTAATCGAGCAGTTACTTCTGTGTGAAAGCAAAAAATTTACGATTTCATTAGCAGGTGAAATGAGATCATTAAGTTTCTGTGTGAAAACAGTATAACAATCAATGAGATTAAAGAAGCTAACAAACAAATTTTGGCAGTACAGACAAGAGCCATGACAAAAAAGGCGAACGACAAAAATTTACATAGGAAAACAGACAAAAACGATGAAAAACAACTTACTTTACATGTTTACGACAAATTTTCATTTAATTTTTCGAAAAAAGTTCAACGAATAAGATCTGCAATTACGTACGATAAAAATAATAAAACAACAAATTTAAGAATTTTCGCGCATATTAAACATAAGAAACTCGAGTTACTTAGTTTTAAGCTTGTTAACGAAATAATGACTTTAGAGAAATTACTTTCGAGGCTTGAATCAGAACCCGGCAAACGCAAAATTTAGAAGATTGAATGGCCTAAAAACGATATTATGTTCGAACATTATACTATTACAAATTTCAAAAATATTGGAAATAAAATTTTAAAAACATTAGAAATTATTTTAACAGATCCAGTGGAGACAGCACAAGCGACGAAGATACAAAATTAAAACTTATGAAAATTTACCATAATGATCCCATTTCTGGTGGACATTGCGGAATGAAAAGACTTTACGCAAAACTGCGAACAAAATTTTATTGGAAGAACATGACTCGTGATATATCGAAATATATCAAAAATTGTAAAGATTGTCTTTTAAACAAGGTTAAACCTAAAACAAAAGAAAAACTTGTTTTAACACCAACTTATTGTAAACCATTTGATATACTAGTAATTGACACAATATGACCCCTACCTGAGTCCAAATATGGTAACAAGTTCGCACTTACCATGATTTGCGGCATGGCTAAATACTTAGAAACAGTCGCTGTGCCAGACAAATCGGCAAAAACAATCGCTTCAGCAAATTTTGAAGGATTCATTTTAACTTACGGCACAATGAATGCCATAAAATCAGATTTAGGTACTGAATTTAAAAATTAATTATTCGAAGAATTAACAAAGCTTTTAAATATTCAACATAATCTTTCAACTGCATACCATCATGAAACTGTTGGCACGATTGAACGTAATCATAAAGTTTTTAATGAATACTTACGTGCATATCTAAAGACACTTTTTCTGATTGGGATGTTTATTTAAACTACTCTACTTTCCTACACAATACTACGAGTAGCACAGTTTTCGACAATCAATTTTCACCTTACGAGTTAGTTTTTGGGAAAAAGGCAACTTTGCCTAATGAATTAACAAAAGAAAAAATTGACCCGATCTATAATGTCAAAAACTATGCCAAAGAAGTTAAGTTTAGGATGCAGAAAACGCACAAAATGGCACAAAATTTAATTAATAAAAACAAATTACAAAGTAAAAATCTGTACGATAAAACGGCACGACCTCTAATTGTAAAAATCGGAGATAAAGTACTTTTACAAAAAGAACCACATCATAAGCACGAAAATATTTATCAAAGTCCTTTTATTATAACTAAAATTAACGAACCTAACGTAACTATTTTCGATGAAGTTAAAAACAAAGAAAAAATAGTACATAAAAACCGCCTAAGTAAAGTAAATTAACATTACTTCAATACTTTTACTTTAAATTCGATTGAAAAACAAATCCAAAATTTACCTACTAGCATCTAAGCAGCCACGAAGGCTTAAAAACTTTTAAAACCAGAAAAAAAAGAGAAAATACCACAAATTTTGTATATTCAAAAAAAAAAAACCTACTTCATAAAAACTGTACATAAGGCAAAAAAAATAAATATTTAACATGTAATAGAAATGTAAAACTTTAAATTGAATATGTAAAACACAAATATTTACAAAAAAAAACATCCAGCATATTTTGACGTAAATTAAAATATTATTAACATTTATACCTTTTATTTAAGTTACAATAAACTATAAAAATATAACTAAAATTTAACTATTCGATGTATAAAATCTTTTTTCAATTATTAATAAAGATGGTTCCGAACCAACGAATTAAAAAGGGGAGGTACACCCTAATATAAATATATATTCGTTTGTTCGCAACAATTTTTATAAGTTTTTGGCCAAAGATCACTTTGATCAAATTTATCACTTTGTCAATTCTTCTTTTCCCCAAAAAGTATGATGTAACAGAGCCTTAATAAATAATAAAATGTCACTCTGTGTTCAAGTTGCTGCAACACCCGTTGTCTACCCGCGGGTGTGGAACAACTTGAACACAGAGCAATTCGGCTCTGAATAATCGTTATAATTTGGACGACACAAGAAAAAGTGCACGAACGCTGGCAAAAACTAAAACTAAAATAATCGAGTTGTGCAAACTAAAGTTAATAAGTAGAAATAAGTGTAAATTCAATAAAAATACATTTATTATACAACTTAAATAAAATAACTAAAACTGAAAATACTGCGTTTGGTGTTTTATGTGGAGTGCGTTGCGACGTGCAAGCGCACGTCCATTTTTTCGGAGGTTCATAAGATGAACCTTTATAATAGCTAATCCCAGTAATTCACGTTTCGTTGGCGGCCTCCTGCAATCGATAACCTCGCGCGGTATCTTGTGGAATCTGAAATGAAACTCCAAAACATCATCTATGGAATTAAAATACATACCTAAGACTTTATCGGTTGTGGGCTGACGCTCCATGGCCACTACATCGGAAGTTGTGATGGCTCCCTGGTTTAGTTCACACTGAAGAGTCTTGTAGTTTTAGATGAAGTTACGCAAATGGAATCCAGCGGCTGCATTTATTAAGACAGATTCCTTGACTACCTCTTCGGCTTCTTGTGTATGATCGAAGCTGGCTACGAGATCTTCCACATACGTACTTTCTACGATGGCTTTTGCACCTCGGGGCATCCTTTCTTTGAAACTATTGGCGTTGAGATTCTTTATGTATTCGGCACAACAAGGCGAAAATGCAGCACCGAATATCATTGACGACATGACATACACTTGGATCGGTTAAGACTGGTCTCCATTTCGTCGTAGAAAGCGTTGCGATTGTCTATCCTCAATACGGATCTTTACTTGTGAGAACATTACTTGTATGTCGCCAGCTACAGCAACTTGACGTTGACGAAATTGGAACATAATGGCCATTAACGGCTGAGCATGCTCTGGCCCCTTCAGTAGTACTGAGTTCAATGACACATTCGATGTGGATGCTGCAGCATCAAATACTGTTCGCAGCTTATGTGGCTTGTGAGGATTTACCACCCCGAAATGTGGCAAATACCAAGTTAACGGGCCTTTAACTGTCAGCTCTTCGATCGTTAGTAGCTGAGCGTACCCCTTTCTTATGTATTTGTTCATCTCAGCAATATAGCTTTCCGCATATTTATTATCTTTATCCATTTTGTTTTCCACCTTTATGAGTCTACGCTTGGCCATCTCGTAACTTTGTGGCAACTTAATGTTATCTTTACGCCATAATAAACCTACTTCGTAACTCTTATCAATGTATTTCGTCGTCTCCTGCAGAATTCTCCTTGCTCTTAGATCATCGTTGCTCTCCAACGGCACAGCTGGACTCTTCACTACTAGGCTGTCCAAGCTGAAATATTCTTCAACTTATTTACGCAACTGTTGAGTCGCGAATGGTTTACGAACATGAAGGAGTTTAGTACTTGGAAACTCCATGGGATGTATTGGCCCATAAGCAACCCAGCCAAACTTCGTATTCACTGCTATTGGCCCATTAGGGTCCGAATTAATTATATCTTTAGCTACGCTTAAGTGACTGTTATCTAAACCGATTAACAAAGTTGGTTTGACGGTTGTGTAATTGGGCATCGGCAAATTATGAAGCTGGCTGTAAAGGTTTCGATCAAATGTCTGTGTTGGCAGATCTAACTGCTTAATAGTGTGCACATTTTTTAACTAAAATGAAGTGTCTTGTCCCTGCCCTTGTATTTGCAAGTTCACTACCCGTGACTGCTCTGTTATTTGTTTGTTATTGTACCACTGCAAAGTGAGCGGCAGATTACGACCTTTTATACCCAGACTGTTGTATTTTCTTCGAGCAGCGTTATCGATGAAGCCTCATCAAACATGGCATATACTGCTATACTTTCTTTGGGACCTATAAGAATTACTGGCAATATTTTGAATAAACACTCACCATGTTGGTTATCGCGGCAATTCAAGAAATGTTTATCATTGTTGTTAACTGAAGTTGTCACTGACTCGACCTGCGTATCAGAAATAATCGGTTGATGCAGGAGAGGGTGATGCATACGCTTGCACTCCTCCAGTCCACACTCATGCCTGGATCGGCATTCACTCAAGCCATGACCTCTTTGAAGGCAACCAAAGCACAAAAGGTTGTCCTTTACTAACTACCATTTGTTATTTAAAATAAGTGCCTTAAATTCTGGACATTCACTTAATTTGTGGGATTGTTTGCATTTTACGAAGTACTGTGACCGCTGTTGTTGTTCATCAAAATCTGACTCATTACTGTATAACACTCTTCGTGAAGAATTTGTCATTGGACGGCTGGACGATAATTGCGTTCCTTGACGGCTATTCGCTGATGATTGTGGCTGAGCTCCCCATAGTGAAAACGTAAACATCGATGGCATGAGGCTTACAACTTTAGCGATATCCCTCAACCAATCGGCGAATGTCTGTAGGCTTGGAAGTGATGATGCACCGGCTACACACCGAGACCACTCAAACTTTTTGGAAGCTGGCACCTTGAGGACTAGTTCCTTCAGAAGCATTGGGTTATAAAAATGTTGTTCACATTGAAATGATTTTAAAAAGGTGACAATGTTCTGAACTTGATTGGAGAAATCCAAGATTTGTTCAAGATGGCTGTCAGTTATATTCGCAAATTGTTGAATTTTCCTCATTTGTACTCGAATCAATAATTCAGGTCTTCCAAAATTAAATTGCAATTCTTCAATGACCTGTGGCACGTTATTAGGATAAACTAATAAAGATGATACAACACGTTTTGCATTACCTTGTAATGCCCTTTGAAGCCTCATTAAATTTTGACGATTGTTGTACCCAAACTCCCTCGTTGTATCATGGTAACAAGCACTGAATAGAGGCCAATCCTCTGAGTTACCATCAAAGTAAGGAAGCGGATACAATTTAGCAACTATTTTATCTACATAAGAAATCACACCATTGTGTGAGACCAGAGAATTTAAACACAATGAGAAGGCGTTTTTGCTAGATTCCAACTTTTTTGCATGTGAACACGTCTTGCACTTCACCACACACAATCCAATTTCAATGTTAACCAGTTAACAGCAGAAAATTCCCTGTCAACAGTTTCAGCTGGTGTATAAATTCTCTAGATTTTCTCTTAATATGATTTCTTTGTGGGAATATAGGTATTTAGTAGGATTAATTATATTTAAATTTTATTATTTGTAGCAATATATTTGCATGTTTTATGATTTAATATGAATTTGAATTTAATTAATATAATTTAGAAATTTTAAAAAAGGTAAAATAAGCTTAATTTCAATGGTAAATGGAGGGTTGAAAATGGCCTTGTGGCGTGCAAATTCGTATATACGATCAAAGTAGCAGATAAGACAACGTAAAAGTCATAGTAGGTTTGGCGCACCTGTTAAGCACTCGTTTAAGGCTGCAGGTGTTTCAGGTTCGAACCTCAATAAAGCTTGTTTTCTGTTTTTTTTTCTTTTTTATTGATGGAAAATCCCGTTAACATATCGAATTATGAATTTTCGATAAGCAAAAGCCGAAAAGTCGATGTCATTTTGCTTATTATATTTGTTAATTATATATTTTTTTCTGTAATTTGAAATAATATTCCAAGTATACAGTTTTATAGCCCTTTTAATTCTACCCTTACAAAGTGCAAATGTCAAGTTCATAGAAAATTCCGCCGATTTTTGGCAATTTTTTCCGTTTTTGACTATTTTGCGTTTCAAATCTTTGATTACCTTATTCTGACCTGATCAACTGACCATGTATATTTACAAATATATTGTTAGAGTTGCGCTTTTTCGTTCATTTCAGAGATTCGGTTCTTTCGTTCTTTTTGTTCATCTGTTCCTTTTTTTCAAGCAAATTTGTTCACTGCCGCTCAGACCGACGAAAAAAGTCAACAAGTATAGAGGGGTGTGTGTATGCAGCAATGCTTTGTGTAGGTATATTTAAATGTGTTATGAATAAATAAGTTAATATATATACATAGGTATAATTAACTTCAAAAAAAGTTACAAATTTCGGAAGATCGAGGAATTTGAAACAGATCAGGCACAAATTGTAAATATGAACATAAATGTAATAATTAGTTTCTTACAAAAGATGTTTTTCATAAATGTATACACACATATCGCATAAGTGGCATCATCGACATTCGTGCTCACTGTGAATTTCTACGTATGTATGTATGAATTTACAATGTTCGTGAACGAGAAGAGAGAAAGAATAGCATTAGGTAAAACGAACTAAAAGAACAAATAGAAACGAAATCGAAGATCTAGTTCACTTGTTCAGTTGAGAGACCCGGTCAATTGAACAAGTTCAGAGCGAAACGACCCAACTCTATACATTGCGCTTGCAAGTGCGAACCAGTGTTCGGTTGGATACTAACCGGTCGAATAGAAGCACCGAATCCAACGAAGAGCATCATGTCTTTCTACAACGAAGTTGAGTTAGACAATCAATTAAAAGCTTTCTGGGAGGTAGAAAATGTACCCAAAAATAAAATATTAAATGAAGAGAGGTATTGCGGAAAATTATTCAAAGAAACAACGAAACGTGATGAAGATGGAAGATACACCGTATCACTACCATTCAGGGAGGATTAGGATAGGATAGGATAGGTTAGGTGGTAGCTGCCCTGATAAGGATAGCTCACTTGGACAACACGAAGGTCCGTTGTGATACCACATACACCAAAAATAACGGTGACCTAGATCCAGCTACTTAGAGAATCGTTGGGTAGCAACGATAAAGCTCCGAATGATACCGATCTCAACTTTGGATATATCCTCGGGAGATCCAAGTGAGTCGCGACCGAAGTACTTTCGCCTAATTCTGGCAAAAGCTGGACAATCAAGCATAAAGTGATTTGGTGATTCCACCTCATCATCCTCCATACAGCTGCAGCAGGATGGAGTTTCCAGTATATTGAGACGTACCGCATGGATACCCATGGGACAGTGCCCTGTCAAAACCCCAATGACCATTGATAGGTGAGCCTTAGTGAACCCAATTATTTCAGCAGACCTCCTGCCATCCACTTTCGGCCATAAAGATCTTGCTACCCTGCAAGACGTGGTATCCGCCCAACGTTTGCTGAGCTGATTCGAGGCCCAGCTATGGAGGAGCAATCCACAGGTGGCCAGCGGGATCCCGAAGTCCCTACAGCCATCTTCATCCGGTTCAGTTGTACCGATGCGGGCTAAGAGATCCGCTTGACAGTTACCCGGGATATCACTATGGCCCGGGACCCAGATAATCTTAATTGTAAAATAATTCGATGCAATCGCAAGCGAGGTCAGGCACTCCCAGACCACCCTCGATCGCACTGTAGTTGAGCTCAAGGCCTTGATAGCCGATTGGCTATCAGAGTAGATGTTAAATTCCCTAACCGTGGTAGCACTGGATAGCATTCCATCCACCGCATCCTTAATTGCAGCAATTTCCGCTTGGAATACACTGCAGTGATCAGCCAACTTAAACTTGCGGCTTAAATTTAGCTCTTGACAAAAGACCCCCCCACCAACCTTTCCATCCAGCTTTGACCCATCCGTGAACAAGTTAACCGGTCCCATGCCCCAGATAATTCCTCTTCCCCAATCCTCTCTCTCTGGAATAACTGGGGTGAAGGTTGTATAGGGAGCTGTTATCGGCATACAGTAGTCCGTTCTGTCCGGGATGAAGTCGAAACTGGTAAGAAGGCTAGAGTGTCCGCGGTCAGAAAGTCTATATCCCATATCACGAAGCCTGACCAACGACCTTGCCGCGGCCGCCTTTCCCGCAATATCTACTGGGTATATGTTCTTCATGACGTTCAGTGCCAAGGTAGGCGTTGTTCTGAGAGCGCCACTGATACCGATCAGCGCCGTCCGTTGCACTGACACTAACATTTTGGAGGTGCTCGCCGTGTCCAGTGCTTTCCACCAGACCAGCACCCCATATAGCAGAATCGGTTTGACCACCATCTCATAAAGCCAGTGTACTATTCTTGGCGAGAGTCCCCATCTCTTTCCGATAGCTCCTCTGCAGCAGTACAAGGCAATAGCGGCCTTCCTAGCCCGATCTTCCACATTGGGTCTCCAGGACAGTTTCTTGTCCAAAACAATCCCCAAATATTTAACCCTATCAGAAAGTACCAACGGTACCCCTCCAATCGAGGGAGTTCTGAAATCGGGCACCTTATATCTTCTTGTGAAAAGGACCAATTCCGTTTTTCCCGGGTTGACCGCCAACCCACATGATTCAGCCCACCTAGCCACAGTATCCAGGTAGCCCTGAAGAACATCGCGCAGGGCGCCCAGAAATTTGCCTCTGACTAGGATAGCGAGGTCATCTGCATAGGCAACCACCCGACAACCATTGGCTTCCAGCTCCACAAGAAGCTCGTTGACTACCACAACCCAGAGGAGAGGAGATAGGACACCCCCCTGTGGCGTGCCCCTGCACACCTTCCTCTTAATTATAGCCCCTCCCCACTCCGCTGCGACAATTCTGCCGCATAGAAGTTTGCTAATAAATTCAACCAGAGCCGCCTCGACTCCTAAACCCACCAGAGCTCTTTCGATTGACCCCGGTAAGACATTGTTAAAAGCTCCCTCGATGTCTAGAAAGGCACCCAGAGCATACTCTTTGTGTTCTAGGGACCCCTCTATTTGCTTTACAATCGAATGGAGAGCCGTTTCCGTCGATCTTCCCTTGCAGTACGCATGTTGTGAAGCCGACAGTAACCCCCGAGGTATCCTTTCCCGTAGGTACAGGTCAATCAACCGCTCAAACGTCTTAAGAAGAAACGACGAGAGACTGATTGGCCTGAAATCCTTAGGTCCTTAGGTGATACATGAGAGCCTCTGCCGGCCTTCGGAATGAAAATAACCCTAACCGTGTGCCAAGACTTCGGGATATAGTTAAGCCTGAGGCAGTTAGTATATATGATGGCCAACCAGCGGCAGGAAATCCCCAAAGACCTTTGAAGCTGCGCAGGAATGATTCCATCCGGGCCCGGATACTTATAGGGCTTGAACGACCCTATAGCCCAGGTTATCTGACTTTCCCGTATTGGGAGGATTACCCTAATAACTTTAACTTAGGACCGTCCCTGAAACGAGCATGCTCTCAATTCTTCCGTAATGAGGGGCGGCTAATAAAAAACCCATATTTAGGTAAAGAATATGTTCGAGTGTTGTCAGAATATGAAACACTGGGACATATGAGAAAATTGAAAAAGAATATCCCATCCGACGATTCGGATCATTACTTCCTGCCCCACCACGCCGTTATTAAAGCAGAAAGTACCACTACAAAGGTACGCGTAGTATTTAATGCCTCGAGCCCTACGGCCAACTGTAATAGTTTAAACGATATTCTCCTACCAGGCCCAGTTCTACAAGCCGCTCTACCGATCCTTATCTTACGATGGAGACTATACCGCTTCGTATTCAATAGCGACATCGAAAAGATGTATCGACAAATTTGGGTGAACGAAAATCACACCAAATTTCAACGTATTGTGCATCGCACTTCCCCGAATGACCCTATCAGTCTTTACGAATTAAAGACGGTTACCTTCGGAGTGAACTGCGCTCCATATCTCGCGATAAGAACGCTCCTACAACTCGCAGACGACGTATCAAATTCACACCCTACAGCGGCTAACATACTGCGAGAATACATGTATGTAGATGACGTGTTAGCAGGTGGACATACGATCAAAAGCCAGAGATGAAATTCGTCAAGTCCTACACTCAGCGGGCTTTCCACTTCGCAAGTGGACATCCAATTCAGAGAACATTCTAAGGGACATCCCCAAAGCAGACCTGCTCAGTGAAAACTTCCTAGCATTCAAAGATACCAGTTCAGTTAAAGCATTAGGCATTTGATCGGGCATTCGATCCGATTTATTTTATTTTAAAGCAGGGACGCTGGACAACCCGGAAAACATTACGAAGGGAGCGATACTATCAGCAATCGCCAAACTCTTCCATCCCTTAGGATGGCTTGCGCCAATGGTCATTGTGGCAAAAATACTCATGCAGAGTATTTGGTTAGAAGGCACCGCTTGGGACGAACCAGTATCGACCAGTAAGCTAGAACGATGGAAAACCTTCACCGACCAACACCATGAGATCGATAAAATAAGGATACCTAGATGGGTCAACTTTTCTCCAGGAACCGACATCGAGATCCATGGATTTTGTGACGCATCCGAGAAGGCTTATGCAGCAGTCATTTACATGCGCGTCAAAACGGATGAAAATGTCTGCACAAACTTGCTTGTGGCCAAAACCCGAGTAGCCCCAGTGAAAACTCTTTCTCTTCCACGTTTGGAACTTTGCGGAGCCGTGCTGTTAGCGGAAATCGCCGAATCAATTTTCAGGAACCTCAAGTTGGGACCAGTGGAAGTGCACCTTTGGACGGATTCGACTATCGTCCTCGCATGGATAAAGAAACCGCCTTGTTCCTGGTCCACTTTCGTCGCACATCGGATCACCAAGATTATCGACATGGTCGGAAATAAGGACTGGTTGCACGTAAATTCAGAATCAAACCCAGCAGATTTAGGTAGCAGAGGGTTACCTGCGTCTGAATTGGTCAATAATTCGTTGTGGTGGCAGGGACCTTCTTGGCTGCAAGAAGACACTTACCAATGGCCAGCACAAGAAAGTGACTACACCACCTCCGTAGAGGAAAAGAGGGCGAGGACCTGCGCAACAACATTCGTAAATACTACCGATATTCTTCAACGCTTTTCCGACCTACCTAGGGCTTTACGGGTGCTATCATGCGTTATGAGGTTCTACCGAAGAACTCACCCCGAAACAAAAAAACCATTTCAGGTCAAGTCACCTTTAATCTCCCCTGATGAGATCAAATCAATAACTCAACTTGTCATTAAAATCTATCAGAAACAACATTATAGTTCCGAACATAATGATCTAAACGCCGGAAAACCAATTGCAGGGAAAAGTGCAATACTCTCACTTAATCCCTACTTAGACCAAGATGGCATCATTCGGGTAGGAGGGCGACTCGGGGCGTCAAGGGACTTAGCTTTTAATGAACGCCACCCAATCCTCCTCCCATACAACTGCCGGTTATCCCGTCTGACAGTCCTAATGTTTCATCAGCAGAGTCTGCATGGGGAAAACCAACTCATGTTACGTCTGATACGCACCCAATACTGGATACCTAACATCAAAACCATGATTAGGGCAACCATTCATAATTGAAAAGTTTGCACTATACACCGAAAGCGTGCTCAGACCCAACTTATGGGTATTCCCCCTCGCGAACGCACGACCTTCAGCCGTTCATTCACGAATACTGGAGTCGACTTCGCTGGACCCTTCGACATCAAAAGTTACCGCGGTAGAGGGTGTCGACTATCCAAAGGCTATGTCTGCCTTTTCGTGTGTTTTTCCACACGAGCGATTCATCTGGAAGCCACTAGTGACCTCAGCACTGCCGCATTCCTGGCAGCTTTCGATAGATTTGTTACTCGGCGAGATTGTCCAAAGAACATCTACTCCGACAACGGAACCAACTTTGGCGGAGCCTCCAGAGCTCTCCGCTCGGAACTCAAAGCTTTCCTAGCGGACGCTCGCAACCAAACTCTATCCAAGTACAGTCACCTAAACCTGACATGACATTTCATACCACCAGGAGCTCCTCACATGGGCGGGCTATGGGAGGCAGGGGTCAAAAGCTTCAGGAACCACTTCAAAAAGATCGCTTTGGATCACAAATTTACCCTTGAAGAGTTCAGCACCCTACTTTGTCGAATCGAGTCCTGTCTCAATTCTCGACCGTTAAGCCATTCCTCCAACGAGCCGTCTAACTTGGAGCCACTTACGCCAGGACATTTCCTCGTTGGAGGGCACCTATTAGCACCACCCGAGATCGACGTCAGCGAGAATCGCGCTTCACTCGTCAATCGATGGGAGAAACTTAAGGCGCTGCATCAAACCTTCTGCAAACGGTGGAAGACTGAGTATCTCACCGAATTGCAGAAGCGCGTTAAGTGGAAGCATCCACACTCAAATCTCAAACCGGGGGACCTAGTCGTCATTAAGGAGGATAATCTACCCCCAACGAATGGAGACTAGGTCGGGTAGCCAATCTTCACTATGGTCCCGATAACAGAGTTCGAGTCGTCGAACTGGATACGGCAAGGGGAAAAACCACCAGACCAATTACGAAATTGGTACTCCTTCCGTCCCACAACAAGGAGGCTTAAATGTAAGGGGCCAAATTCCGCCTTACAAAACCCCAAAAACCAAAATTCTATTTCCCCCGACTACCTAAAATCAGAGGCCCACGGTTGGTGATAGCATGGAAAGAATATTAAGGAACCCGCGTCTTCGTGTCTCTCTATCCCTAAGCCTGCGTTTCTCCCGAGCCATATATTATAATCAACCCCCCGGTCTCGTTATGGTGCGAGTCTACCGGAGGGGAATCCTGAAACGTACTACGCGATGGCAATGGGGAAAGGGAGCGCGGGACATAAATACGCGTTCAACCACGCGCCGTGATGCCCCGCTATCCCTAAGCTTGTGTCTCTACCGAGGCCCTAATTATAATCAACCCCCCGATCTCGTGATGGTGCGAGTCTACCGGAAGGCGATCCTACATCTTCTCTTTGTTCTCTACCCCCGGTCTCGTATCGAGTCTACCGGAGGGAATCCTACACCTGACTACTGGTGGGCAATGGGGAAAGGGAGCGAGATGCACGAAGACACGGAAAGGCTTACCAAAAGCTCGCAAACAAAAAGCATTTTTTTTCTATGTTCAATATTCAATATTAACCGGGGGCCCCCTGAACAGAAAATCCCAAAGCTCACTCGCCCGCCCCGAGAGAGGACACCAGAAACCATCCCATTCACTCGTTATCCCATAACGAGGACATCATAAGAGCCTACCGCAGAAGGGCAAACCGATCTGCCACAGAACCTAAAGGCTTTCAGCCCATCATCTTTAAATTTCCAACAAATCAAACCCAAAGTCACTCACTCACCCAGAGAGAGGACACCAGAAAACCCTCCCATTCACTCGTTATCCCATAACGAGGACACTAGAAAGCCTACCGCAGAAGGGCGAACCGATCTGCCATAGACAACCTTTGCACTCGTTGGCGCGCAACGAGGCCCATCGCAAACCTAACGCAGATCCATGATCTGCCACATAATGCATCTGCACTCGGCCAACAGAATTTATGAAAATTCATCCCATCACCCAAAATATCTTGTAAAAAAACTGGTAAAGAAAAAATGCATGCAAAATTGTACAAAAACTTTCTTCTACTCATAAATTTTGAGTTTTCCAATGAAAAAATCGAAAAATTAGCAAAACCAAAAACTTTTGTGGAAAAAACTGGCAACAAATTATAAAACAAGTTAAAATGCAAACCTAGACGCTTATACATATCGGACTAGGTGAGCATCTACATTAGTAGTAATTCAAGTTCTAAACTCACCCTCTTTTTGTTAATTGATTGATAGTTGCGTGTTGTCAAGGAATGTGTACCTCGTTACAGTGCACCACCAGATAAATTGGGTACTTCCGGATCCATGATCTCATCAATTTTCATTGGTTTCCTAACGTCCGCAAGGAATTATGGAGGCACCTAAGCGTCGCGTATTTTGCAAGGAAGCTAATTACACCTAATTTTATACTTTTATATCGTCTATGAAAGCTCAAACCACATATAAAACGTTTTCCACCGGCCTTAATACCAAAAAGTGGAAATAATCCCATAGCCCGGTAGTAAGCCGACAGTCTTGGAGGCGATTTGATATAATAACTTCAAAACCTCAAAGAAGACAACAATCAGAACAGGTGTTCGGAACTTTCACCGACGATATATATTTTAGACTACAAATTATACTAACCGCAAGCTATTGTGTTTGACCTTGACATACGTGTACGTGAATCATTCCACATGCGTGAAATGTCCTCTGTTTGCGATTCACTGACACGATTTTTTTTAGTCGTACCATCTTTCTGTTGCTGTGTTATAGATAATTCGGTCGCCAAAGTTTACAATTAGCTAAAACTGCGTTATTAAAATGGGTGTTGTTCCCTGGACGTGCGTTCACGCTTCAAAAAGTCCGTATCTAAATACTGTGACAGTGCTTTATACTAATTTCACACAGACGGCTTATTGAATAATAAAGGCAATTTTCTACATTAAGACGCTTATTGAGCTCAATCTTCCCTACAAAATTCGAATCTATTATTATTTCATTAGTAGCTAATCGAATGCCTAATGAAGTCAAAAGCACAATGCAACTCTGTTGGCAGCGTTCCGCTTCCGTTTCCGCTTCTTAGTTTTCAAAGCAAATGTCATTGTCTGCATGGCGGAACGATACAAGGTGGCCGCATCGAACAGCTGATTATAACCTTTTTTATTTGATTTGATACATCAACTACCGGCGCAGTACGATTTTGACATTTGTCCATCGAATTTACAAGTACATGGAATTTTTTTTGTTTGTAGGTATGTCACCATGCTCCCACCTTGTATCGTTCCGCCATGATTGTCTGTCTCATCCTTCATACTAATCGAGCAGTTACTTCTGTGTGAAAGCAAAAAATTTACGATTTCATTAGCAGGTGAAATGAGATCATTAAGTCTCTGTGTGAAAACAGTATTACGCTTTACATGCCGCGCCTCAATATTCATTCCGTGCTTCAGCATTTTTATGTTTACCCCATGTTGTATGACGTGTTCTGTGAAATTTTGAATACTCTCGGTCAGGCCTACATTCAAGTTCTCTGTACGCTCAAATTCCAAACCAATAAACCACGTCGAACAAAAGTTGGATGAACTTATGGATGCACTACCATCACCGCTTGATTGATTTTTATCATCATCATTGGCGCTGTTGTTGTGTGTGCCGACAACAGCTGTTTTCTTATAATCAAAACATGTAGGATTTACATGTGCAAATGCAATGTGTTGATTACGTTCTAAATTACCAACCAACAAACGTATTTTTGACTCCACTAAGCCGCACCATTCGAGCTGGTCGTCGCCATTTTGCGATGTAACTAAAAGTACAATAAAGTGACGATATTTGTAAAAGAAACTAGGGGCGTCAAATAGTCGATCCCATGTCGCATGTGCGAGCATAATCTCATCAGTTGTAATCATACCTCGATTAAATTCATTAAGTATTACTTTCTTGGGTGATTCCAACACATTGAAAGTGGAGTTTTGTTCAGGATACGCCATTTTATATAGTATGTCATACATATTTTCGATCCTCACAATCAAACAGTTGAAATTCTATTGCTTCTCTTTAGTTACTTGTAGAGTTAAATGTTTTCCTTTTTAAAATGTGTATAACTTTGTTTTAATTTAATAGAAATCAGAATCTCTCCAAGCTTTAATTAAGCTCACCTCACGATCATCAGCGTGTGTTCGATATTTCTCGGATACTTCAATCACCTTGACGGCAGTGTGTACGAGTGGCTTCTCTATGATTTGTGTGCAGACGAGCGCTGCTGCGATACCGCCCATAATTGGACCTGTCCAGTAGACCCAGTGTGCATCCCAATTGTGTACAGCAAAGGCTGTACCGAGTGTACGTGCTGGATTCATGCTTGCCGCGGTATAACGAATTGTGCCTAAATGACCGAGGGTGACAGAGTTTGGTTTATTGGCATCACAAGCACCAAAAACTGTGAGCACCAAGACCAAGCCCAAAAAGAATTCAATACCTAGGCCTTGTAGTTCAGTAATATTAGGCGCCAGATGTGTATGACCTAAGCCACCGTAATACGCTTCATCTAAGAGTGTACGAATAGCCGAGGTACCGGCGAAGGAACCCAGACATTGGAATATTATATAAAAAACGGCACGCAAAACGCTTACACGCCCCGCTACTAATAAGCCTATGGTTACGGCAGGATTTACGTGACCGCCGCTGGGATCCCAAACCGGAAATCTTAAATTGACACTGTCGCGATGCTTCAGCAGCACTGGATTTGGCCACTTCCATCGCGAGAATACCAAAAGGAATTTATGCACTAAAGTGGAGGCTGTTGCATTTGGATACAGTTGGCATGTGCGCGCTACCAACATTGCCCACGTTACACCACCAAAGTAACCCAACCAATTAGAGTAAATGCCATGTTTTTTCGCCCACAACTTAATAGCACGCAATGCCAGCCTAAAATTTTCAATATTGGGTACTAATGCCAATATCTCGTCCGTCACACGGCAGCCATTCCAACTGCGAACCGAACGTGGATCCAAATTCTTAAGTAGATTATCGTCTCTCAAATCAAAATCGTCTGGTATTTCTTTGAGCGATAGGCGGGCAAATAACAAATCTATTTCAATATCATCAAAATTCATTTTAATAACTGGCACAAAGGCCTCTTCTACAGCACGGCGTTCGGTCACTTCGGCATGTTTTTTTTTAAACATATCAAAGAATGATGTAAACTAATCCGTAAGTTCAAGGTTACGTGGCGCTACACAAAGCGCATCAATATCGGCACCGTTCTGATGTACACCTAACCGATATGAACCGAAGGTATAAATTTTGACACCAAGTTTCTCAGCGGCTGTCTCTGGCATATTTTTTGCCCTTGAGACATCTTTGACCCATTGCTTAACAAGTGTGTTGAGTTTAGCTAAAATTTCCATACGATGGTTCAGCTCATCTTGGCTTTCAAATACTTTGAATGGTTCCAATGCTTTACGCATATTCCCTTTTTAAGTAACCCCCAAATGACCAATTGCCGAGCATTTCAAAGAAATGTGTGATGGTAAACCTCGTTACGGACATCATCCAAATCATTGTTTACCCCCAGCACGAATACATTTCTGGGTATTCGTGGCATGAACCCATTTCACCATTTTACTATTAGGATCTACTGTTCCCAAAAATATCCATGACAAAATCTGCAAAGAAAAAGAGGAAAAGCCATTAGTGCATGCATCAATGGGCATCGCAAATGTGTGACAACTGACGGCGCGGCCGACGCCGCAGTTGGAGCGCCCCTTTGCGATGCCGGTAACCTAGAAAATAAAAAAGGGAACGACACATCAAACCCATCAGCTCTCCTGGATCTCCATCACCAGTCAACTGAAAAATAAAAGAAAATGCATTAAAAATCTGAAATAACATAAAAAATATTTATTGAAATAAAATTATTGCAAAAATGTTTTACTACTTACCCTTTTGTCCAGCAACGCGTAAATTTCACGTGAATTGAAGCAAAAACGGTAAAATAAATCTTTCGATTCATTTTTGTTTTGCTTCATACTCTATACTGGAATGTTCAACCAACGTAGGTATGTATGTATGATACATACAAGAAAACGAGAAACGGCAGAGTTGCCATGTTGGCCAACTCGGCCACCCAATGGTGCGTTTCTTGTCTGCGTCTTTATAAGAGCTCAGGGACTTTTTTTCTGCCAAAGAAAGACAACACAAGGATACCACCTTCCAACCAACAAGCCTTTTCCAACTAAATATATCAAATAAATTTTTTTGGTAGGCGAATTCAAGTTTATTGATGGAGATTAAAGGAAAAGTCACGAAAAGATAATTCATGGTTTTTTTAATATTTCAGCACTTATGATCGGTGCATCCGCTTTCGATGCGCCGAAAGTGCCGCGGATGACGTATATTTTTTTGGGCATTCCCAACGTCGATAGGGAAAAAACTTCATGTGCCCATTCAGATGAGCAACGAGGCACACAAACGATCCAAGCGTCCTCTGGCACACCCGGCAGCGATAGGACCCTTGCGACGTTGGACTCTGGGGTGTCCGCTGCACCGATAACGGATTTCGGCAACCAATTGAAGGGCTCCGCATCCTCACGCTCCAAATTTATCGTAATGGACTGCATTCTCGAGAAAACTGAAAGGAAAAGAGAAAACCAATTAAAAAAAAAATTACTAAAAATCGGTTAGGAATTTGTCATACTTACGTTTTACCAGCCTGAAAATCCTTTTGAAAATAACAAAGTGGTGGGGCTAATTTATCCACCACAATCCTACATTAATGTATCCTGGAAAATTCCTGTTACGGGAAAACAACTGGATGGCAACCCGCAACATAACAACGGCAACCTCATTAGTGCTGTCAAACTAAGGGCGAATACCGAACACTCAATAGACAAAATCAGTACAAAAAAACGCAAAACATCACAATCGGGAATGACGTGTTTTTCTATTCTTTACTCATGTGGGCATTTAATGCAGTACCAACCAGTCATACACAACAAAGGAATTCAAAAAAAAAAGGAAAACAAAACGAAAACAAACCTCTCCTTGCACAAAAAATTTAACATTTTTTTTTTACAAAGAAATTTTTTTTTGTTGTTTTTTTACCCTTTCCGTTTTTTGGTCACTGTTTTCTGGCTGGGGCAGGACTTGTTGTTTTTCAACAACAAACATCACAAACAGTCATTATAAGGGCTCGGTACAAAAACAATCCGGGTCCCGAAATAAAAGAATCCCGACACGACAAAATCCCGAAATGGGAAAAAGTCAACTGTTTCTACCGGCCTAGTGTGCTACTGCCCCAGAGACCTAGTTTTTTTCCAAGGGCAAGCAAATACATATATGTACATATATACTCGCACTCCACAAATTCACCATACCAGCTGTCAGCTAACCAAGAAATACACGACAGGGTTGCATGCAATCTCAGAATGGTGCGTGCAGATAGAACGCGTCGTGGAGAACGCATCGCCAATCTGCAAATTTATGTCAGGTGAACGTAAATAACGCATCTCTCTTTGGTAAAAACTGTATTTGATAATATGCTTCGCATATGCACTTAATTTATCTATTCTAAGATACGGTTTGTAATAAAACACCTCCGCTTCACCCAACCAACCTCACGGCCGCTCGCCCCGGTACATCCATAAAATTCCACAGTTGCCTTGAGAGCGATACGACAAGTTAGACGCTGGAACGGCGACCTCGGCCTCTTCGTCCAGCCCAGAAAAACCTCAAACCCTCGAGTCTGGAACGGAGACCTCTGCCTCTTCGTCCAAACAAAAAAAAAAAGTACCGCAGGTCTGGAACGGAGACCTCGGCCTCTCCATCCGGAACAAACAAAAAAACAAAGAATACCAAAAAATGGTGTCATTCTGGAACGGAGACCTCGGCCTCTTCGTCCAGCCTTACTGGCCATCGATTATACATATATCACGTTCTGAACTTCTATATATTAGAGTTACGTATAAACCAATGGCAAGAAATATTCACTTCTAACTGTTCATAACCGCTAATTTTTTCATCTTAGCTCAGGTGGCATGCTAAGCAAGTCGGAAAGGATACCCGGCCATTTTGCGTCGCAGACGAACTCCTCATTTAGATTAAGTTTAGTGTGTAGTCTTATATTAATTTTTCTCGTTTCAGCGGAGGTCATTGGCGGAAAACGATGTTGCGTATCGCAAGGGGCTGGCATGTTTAGGCAGGATGCCTAACTTTTCCGCATCTGATTGCGACCCCCAATGCAACTCTGCAAATCGATACTCGATACTCGACTTAATTTATAACCACCCACACCATCACCCTCATGCATGTGCATGAATGTACATGTACGTGTATGTGTGCTTTTTGTCAGCAATCATGCATATGCATGTCGGGGTTGATGTGTGGGTGCCTTTCCCCTCCAAAACGGGGGATTTTGCGGGTCAACGGTTGTAGATTGCTATACAACCAGCCTCTTGGATTCTAACAGCCAACGCGTACACATCTGCCGCCAGCGATCTCTGCCGTTTTTCGACACTACAGTCAGGTAATATTATAATCAATTTATCTTAATATCTACCAATAAAATCACAGCTATTATAACGAGAAATCTCGTCTATTTTGCTTATTTGTCTATTCCATACGCATATTCCCACTGAGATCGACCCCGGTGCCCCACCTATCTCCAGGATTAGACGCACCCCGGCCGAACAGGTTTATTTAAAAATGCAATGTCCTTAATAGCTACTCCAATTCTCTGTCCCTGTCTAGATAAGAGTAGCTGAGGTAGAACCCCTCTGCTAAGCTCTCCGTCAGTTGGAGTAGAAACCTCCTACTGAATATAAAACTAATCACGAAATGAAGTAGAAACCTTCAGGTCGTGTTCTGGTCAGTGGTAGAAGCCCACTGACTCATATGCCTATCTCCTAGCTTCTGATCTTACAAGCTAACTTGTCGCCCTTATATACGATTTCGTACGGTTATTTTTTAAAAACAATTCATCTGCAATAATTCCTGCGTTATAAAATTATGTAGGACTGCGCGCAGGCAGTCGGTAATTTTACAATAACAGTTATGACAATTATAAAATGTAGAAATTCAAAATCGAATACTAGTCTAACGCTACTTTCGCTGGATTCTATTAGTATATACATACGCTTATATGCTAACATAGGTTTTCCCTTCTTCCATTATCATGCCTATGGTTTGTACCTATGTATATGTATATATATATATGCATACTTACGATCATGTAGGATAATCTGCTATCCCGGCATTTCGTATCCCAATTTTCGGGAGCCCTAATATACATAACGAACAATGTACCTAATCTCGTACATACATTTGTTGTATGCCTGCCGTGTTTTCCAATCTTCGCTTTACCTATTGAATTCAATCATTTGTGTTTATGCGTATGTTCGCTGTCACTTGTTTCTGGTGGTGCGTTGGCCTCTCTAGATGCTTTCGACTTCTGCTTACGGCGTGCGTTGGTGTGTCGTATGCTCGTGTGTAAGTATGTATCGAAAGCTTCCAATTAGTATCGGCGCTTTTTTGGCGACTTTTGCTGCTGATCTTCGTGTATCCAAATTATGTATGTTGTATTTGTAGCTGAGTGCATTGGATGCGCAAAGGGTTGGTTGACCGGCGCAATTTTATGTTTTTGTGCGTTTCCACTTCCCTTCCAAATGTTTTAGTGTATGTTAGGGTGACCTATATTTGAAATTTATGTGGGCGAAAAATGTAAATATTTTGCTTGCGTGCAAAAGTGCGCAAGTCCGTTTTGTCCTTCAATTTAGTAAATAATAATTCAATATTATATATGTATATATGTATTATATATGTATTTTGACGTGTAATTCATAAAGATATAATTCATGTCATAAAAATGTATAAATGTTAAATTCAGAGTTAAATTCAATTATTGTATAACATGTATGTAAAAAATGACAAAATGGGTATATGTTGTGAGGGTACAAAACCCTCGGTTTTGGGGTCCTCACACTCCCCCCTCACCTACCGCAGCGAAGCTTACGGTTACCATGCCGGTGCGTGTGATCCGTACTTGGAAGTAGTGTTCGCCCACACTGCCTTCGTCGTCGCTGTCGTCATGGTTGTCGTTGCTGCTGTTGATGCTACCACTGGCCTCGCTGGCCATCAGGCTCAATATGTCGCTGTTGCTGTCGTTGAGGCTGCCGTTGACCTCGCTGGCCATACGGTTTTAATATTTCACTGCCGTCGTTGTGTTCGTTGCTGAAGTTTCGCTGCCCTTCCCGTCGGTGGTGTGTGTGATGCCAGTCTATACTGTAAATGAAAAACTGGTGAATTTTCCTTAGGGTGCTCTCACCGTATATGGTGGATTTAAAAAAAATTTGGTATATCATGAGCCTAGTTACAGGAGTATATTTATTTGATTATCTAGTTGTGGTTAGAGTTTACCGGGCTTTAGTGGTTGATTCGAAGTCCGGGTACTTCTTGAAATTAAATTTTCCCATGTGTGATTTGATACTGTTCCGTTTGGGCGTGTACGTTACTACCGATTTGAGTCGCATTGCAGTAGAATCTCACGTAATAGTCCGTTATTCCGGAGTTGTCTCTGGGTGTGTGTCCATTTACGGCTGCTATACCAAACTGTATTCCTAGGTGTAATCTTGATCCAGGTATCGGTCCTCTGGCGATCTGCACTAGGGGTCCTCGAGCGACCTGTACCTGATTTTCTGGAAATGTTCGTACCTGATTCTCCGTATTGTTTTGCACTTGAGCGTCTCTGTATGCTATCAGTTGTTGGCTTGTACTTTGGTTCTCTTCTTGTTGTCTCTCGGTCTCTTCGCTAACTCGTGTAAGCGTGCCACAAATGGCTACCTCGCTGTTCTCTCTCTGTTGTTGTACCTCGGAAATATTATTTGCTGTTCGATTGGACGATTTTGACGGGATTTTATCTTCACTAGCGTCCTTCTTGTTACTCTGTTCATGCCTTTGCTTCCTGGATTCGTTGTTGTCGGCGGCATCGGTTGCGTGGTATGCTTTCAGCTCACTTAAGTGGGCTGTCCTCCTCCTTCCTCTGAAAACTTTGTCTAGCTCTACGATCACTGGTGATACAAAGTTCGTTACCCGGTGGGGTCCACTGCACCTGGGCGCTAGTTTGGCTGCAAAGTTATCCACCGCTTTTGACAGCTGATGCTCCTTTACCAGCACTAGGTCACCTATAGCCGGTCGCCATTGCCTTACTCTTAAATTATAATGCTTTGCTTGCTCTGCTGATGCTCGCCCTTGCTTCCGTCGTACCATCTCGAATATCTCCTTCATCTTCATCGATTTCTCCGCTGGATTAGCTACTCTTTCACCTGTACCAAATGTATGCTCGTCATAAAAGCTATTGGGGACCCTTGGTTCTCTGCCTTGTACTACGTATGCTGGACTGTACCCGGTCGATTCAAATACGCTTGTGTTTAATGCGAGTGTTATCTCTGGTATCATCTCGTCCCATGTTCTCTGCTCATTCCCTGAAAACTGTGCTATCAACCTCTTGATGTTGCGGTTCGCTCTTTCTGTCGGGTTCTCCTGTGGTGTGTATGGCGCTGTCAGCTGGTGTTTTATGCCAAGCTCCTCCAAATACTTCTTAAAACGTTTACGCACGTACTGCGCTCCGTTGTCTGTGATTAATACGTTTGGAATGCCAAATCGTGCCAAAATTCTCTCTCTAAATCCTCGTATTACGCTCTCTGTTGTTGCCTTTCTAATTGCCATAATCTCCACCCATTTCGAAAATCTGTCAACGAAAACTAATACCATTGTATTACCATGTTTTGAGCGTGGCATTGGACCAACAAAGTCTGCACACACTGTTGCACACGGTTCTTCTGGAATTTTAGTTAACATCTTACCCGCGGCCTGTTGTTGACTAGGTTTGTATACCTAACATCCATGACATTGCTGTACGTACTTCCTTGCGTCTCTGAACATTCCTTGCCAGTAATATCGTGTCGTCGCTCGTGCAATAGATTTTCGAACGCCCATGTGTCCTGCGCTTGATGTGTTTTGAATTTCCGCCAGCACTCTGCGCCTCTGTGGGGTCGGTACACATAGCTTCCACGGTACTGCGTGTTCACCACCAACTTGACTCTCTATTATACTGTATAGCTTTCCGTTCTCGATTACATAGTCTGGGAATTTCTCCGGAGCCGTTCTCACCTCTGCCATCTTCGCTTTCAGCCACTTGCACTCGTCTTTGCCTTGCTCTACCGTTAACGTGCTGAGTTGCTCGTCCATCGGCTGTCTCGAAAGTACATCTGTCACCACGTTTAACTTTCCCTTTGGATTCTTCGGGTAATACCTTTGTTTTATGGGGCGGTCGTCTCTCATCTCTATCTTGTGCGTGGCCACGTTGAATAGCCCTGCTATATCCTCGAACATCTGTAATTCTTTGCTGAGAAATTTACTCACCGACTCGTCTGTATTCGCAACTTTTGGGCTGTTATCTTCGTGACTACTTTCGACCTTTGTTATACATGTAACCGCTTTCTCATCCTGATCGTCTGTTCTCAATGTTAGTGTTTGTTCTCCGCATCTCATCTCCATGCTCACCTTCGCCAGGTAATCCGTTCCAAGCACCACTACGTCGACTAGCCCTGGTAAGATTAGCATTTCATTTCGCAGCACTTGGTTACTCATTCTCACTTCTACATCTACCGCTTCTATGATCGTCTTCGGTTTGCCATCTCGCAGTATCACTCGCGTTTCTATCGTCTTGAATATACCTGTCTTCAGCCTTCTTGCCATTGTTCCACTCACAAAGCTTCGCGTCGCCCCTGTATCGATTGCGGCTACCACCTCTTCGCCATTTACTGTGATGCTTGCCAAGATCCAGCCCTTTGTCTGTCTCAACGTGTTTAGTTTTCCCGATGTTGCGTTTGGGGAGACTCCACTCCTCGGTGCCAATGAGGTCTCTGGCCGTTTCCCTGCGTTCGTCTACAGCAGTTTCGTGTGAGTGTGCCTACCTTTCCGCATGTCCAGCAGAATTCGATGGCAACCGTATGCGACATGGCCGCCTCCTCCGCATCGTCTGCACGCCGTACTTGTATCGATGTATATTGATGCCGGGTCTGACTTCTGAGATGGTTGTTCCTCTGTCTGCTGTTCTCGCTCCTCCGCCTGTATATATTGGGAACGTTCTTCTAGGTGCCTTGGTACAAAGGTCTTGCCGTTGGTCGCATCGGATCTCTGTCAGGGGTAATATTTTCATAATCTACCAAACTTACAAATTCTTCCAGGCTGCTGACCTCGCCTATTCTAACATACAGCTGGATTTCTATACGGGGGTTCCTGTATATGCGGTTTAGCTTTTGGTCTTCGGTGTAGGCGGCATGTCGCATCAGACCTTGTAGTGCTAGCACATAATCCTTGAACTTCTCTCCTGGTCTTTGCATGCGTGCCCGTATCTCGTCGTCCAACTGTTCAAAATATCTGGAGCTAAGGAAAAATTTTAGGAAATCCTTCTTGAACGAGTCCCACTCTTTCCAGCTCCGGTTGTTATTTCGGTACCAAACCAACGCTTTGTCTTTGAGTAGCTCAGGCAATGCTCTTGGTATCGAGTTGACGTTTATTTCGTATCCTTCTGCCAGTTCTTCAACGCGTTCTATGAACCCTAGAGGACCCTTGCCCCCGTCGTATTTTAAACCCCATTTTCTTACCCGGTCCATAGTGGTTGCGTATGTGCCTGGTTGTTACATCGCATATAGTAGTGGTTGTGGGACCCCGTGTTGGTTGGGTGCGCCGGTTGTATTAGCGTCATCCATTTTCGTAGCACTTGGAGATGTCGACCGACTACTTGCCTGTGGTATGTTTAGTGTAGATGTCGTCCTTGCGTGTTGTAGAGCTAGGTCTGTAAGCCGATCCTGCCATTTCTCGTTGTCCTTTTCTGCCTCTACGAACGCCGCCAGTCGCTTCCTTAGTTCGTCTACCGTTCCTGTGTCATCCAGCCCGAACTCCGAGTGGTAACTTACCAGCTCCTCTCGGGTGAGATAATATATCCATGATACCTTTACCATTTTCTTATTTGTGTCTCCTTTCCTTGTTAGTTTCTGTGCTTAGCCTTCGTTGTTTTGCTTTCCGTATATCCTTGTTACCTTTTGAATATCCTTTATGTAAGGCCTTGATGATTTCCTTGATCTTTCTTAAGCATGCTCGGGCGCCATATGTGACGGACTTATTTCTGCTGAGGTATGCCCAGTTCGTCCAGGGTTCCTATAGTTGGTGGGAGAACCTATTCTGATTGAAATAAATAAACAAAGGAGTTCCGAAAACGTTATAAGGTTTATTTAAAAATTCAATGTCCTTAATAGCTACTCCTATTCTCTGTCCCTGTCTAGATAAGAGTAGCTGAGGTAGAACCCCTCTGCTAAGCTCTCCGTCAGTTGGAGTAGAAACCTCCTACTGAATATAAAACTCATCACGAAATGAAGTAGAAACCTTCAGGTCGTGTTCTGGTCAGTGGTAGAAGCCCACTGACTCATATGCCTATCTCCTAGCTTCTGATCTTACGATTTCGTAGGCCGGCGGACGGTTATTTCCTAAAAACAATTCATCTGCAATAATTCCTCCGTTATAAAATTATGTAGGACTGCGCGCAGGCAGTCAGTAATTTTACAATAACAATTATGACAATTATAAAATGTAGAAATTCAAAATCGAATACTAGTCTAACGCTACTTTCGCTGGATTCTATTAGTATATACATACGCTTATATGCTAACATACGTTTTCCCTTCTTCCATTATCATGCCTATGGTTTGTACCTATGTATATATATATATATATATATATATATATGCATACTTTCGATCATGTAGGATAATCTGCTATCCCGGCATTTCGTATCCCAATTTTCGGGAGCCCTAATATACATAACGAACAATGTACCTAATCTCGTACATACATTTGTTGTATGCCTGCCGTGTTTTCCAATCTTCGCTTTACCTATTGAACTCAATCATTTGTGTTTATGCGTATGTTCGCTGTCACTTGTTTCTGGAGGTGCGTTGGCCTCGCTTGATGCTTTCGACTTCTGCTTACGGCGTGCGGGGGTGGTCGTATGCTCGTGTGTAAGTATGTATCGAAAGGTTCAAATTAGTAGCGGCGCTTATTTTTTCGACTTTTGCCGCTGATCTTCGTTTATCCAAATTATTATGTATGTTGTATTTGTAGCTGAGTGCATTGGATGCGCAAAGGGTTGGTTGACCGGCGCAATTTTATGTTTTTGTGCGTTTCCACTTCCCTTCCAAATGTTTTAGTGTATGTTAGGGTGACCTATATTTAAAATTTATGTGGGCGAAAAATGTAAATATTTTGCTTGTGTGCAAAAGTTCGCAAGTCTGGTTTGTCCTTCAATTTAGTAAATAATAATTCAATATACAACCGCATATATGTATTTTGACGTGTAATTCATAAAGATATAATTCATATCATAAAAATGTATAAATGTTAAATTCAGAGTTAAATTCAATCATTGTATAACATGTATGTAAAAAATGAAAAAATGGGTATATGTTGTGAGGGTACAAAACCCTCGGTTTTGGGGTCCTCACAGTATGTGTGAGCGACACTTCCACAATTGTGATTGCATACCTTTAGGAGCATCTCAGATAAGATATCTGTATGTGGTTGTGCATTGCTTCTCAGCTGCGTATACGTACATATGTGTAGACATAATGATTGATTCGTTTATGTAGATACAAGTGGCTGTCCGCTTTATTGTTGATGTGACTTTATTTACTTAGCATCAGACTAGGGATGTGAGTATCACTTAGTGTCACTCATATTCGTCACACTGCCCTCCACTTAAGAGTGATCGTTCCGATCAGACAAATCTCCCGATCTAAACGCTGCCAGCCTTTCCAAATGAACCACTTTCATTTTGGTTCGTGGTTTGCCAATGGTTTGTATGCGGTACACTACATCGTTGATCCGTTTTACAACTTTGTATGGGCCTTCCCAATTACACTGCAATTTCGGGGACAAACCTTTTTTTCGTTGTGGGTTGTATAACAGCACCAAATCTTCTTCCTGAAACCCTTCCGAATTAATTGCTTTATCGTACCTCGCTTTCATCTTGTCACTCATAATCTTTGCTCGTTGCCTTACCAGATCGTGTATTTCTCTCAGCTCTTCTTCCAAGACACCAGTGGATTTCTTGACATTTCTCTCCGCATAGGCATCTATCCCATACTTCAAATCAGCTGGCAGTCGAAGGTCATTGCCAAAATTACCTTTGCGGGAGTTTGGCCCGTTGTCTCATGTACCGCCGATCGGTAGGCCATCAAGAATAATGATATGTGTATATCCCAGTCCTTATGGTACTTGTCTACTACTTTCCTTAAATGCTCCTCCAATGTTCTATTGAAACGTTCCACCATACCATCGGACTGAGGATGCAATGCAGTTTTCCGTGTTTTCCGAATGCCCAACTTCTTGCACATTTCTTGGAACACAGCTGATTCAAAATTCCTGCCTTGGTCAGAATGTAACTCCATTGGTACCCCATACCTTGCAACCCAATCGTTTGTAACCACTTCTGCTACTGTTTCTGCTTCTTGGTTTGGGATTAGGTATACCTCTGGCCATTTACTGAAATAATCCATAACCACCAGTACGTATTTGTTATCGCGGTTGCTAGTAGGAAATTGTCCTGCGACATCCATGGCGATCCTTTCAAATGGTGCACCTGAAATATACTGCTTCATCTGGCCATGACTTCGTGTTTTGGGCCCTTTCGCTCTGTTGCAAACCTCACAGTTGGCAATCCACTCGGTGACCGACTGACGGCAACCAACCCAATAGATTCTCTGCTTAATTTTTTCGAGCGTCTACGTGATTCCAAGATGACCTCCACTTGGACCATTATGCAGCTCGCTGAGCACGTCAGGAATCCTCTTTCTGGGAACAACTATCAGTTTCTTCTTGCATTTACCATCCTCACTCTTCCATACTCGATGAAGGCTACCGGATGTCAATTCTAAACTGTTCCACTGTGCCCAATATGACTTCGCAATGGGACTCTCTGGTGACATCTATTATCTGCTTGGTCTTTCGTTTCGTTCGAGCCCTTGCATAACACGTGGCAGATCTGTGTCTTCTAGCTGACACTTTCTTAGCTGTTCCTTGTCCCATTCATCTGTACATGTTATAGTCATTAGCCGGACATCTATAATGTCTTCTTCAGCCTCGGCCTTTGAACAGTGCTTGCATTCCAAACTACATTCGTGACATTGCATCAGCATTTCCATGGGTACTACCTTTTCGATGCTCAATGGAAAAGTCATAGCTTTGTAGTCGCTCGATCCACCCTGCCAATTGTCCTTCCGGAGTACGGAACTGCAGAAGCCATTTCAATGCTGCGTGATCTGTCCTGACGCGAATCGCTGGCCGTAGAGGTATTTGTGGAAATGTTTATTGCACTCTACCAATGCCAACAGCTCTCTCCGTGTAACGTAATAGTTCCTCTCTGGTTTTCCAATTCAACGGCTGTAATATGCAACTACCTTCTCCTGTCCATCGACCAGTTGTGATAAAACGCCTCCTATAGCATATCCGCTCGCATCTGTTTCTAGAATAAACCTTGCTCCTGGAATCGGATATGCCAACATTGGGCAGGGCAAAAACGCTCTTTCAATGTTTGGAAAGTTACTTCTTGCCCCTTCTTCCACTCAAAAGCTTTATTTTTTCTTATTAGCTCGTAGAGACTATTGGCTACGCTGGCAAAATTTGGTACAAATCGGCGGTAATATGTGCACAGCCCAAGGAAACTTTTCAATTCATGCAGAGTCTGTGGTCTTGGCCAATCCTTTACTGCCTCTACCTTTCCATTCGCTGTACGGATACCTTCTGTCGTTACCTTGTGGCCCAAATAATTTACTTCCTTTTTAAACAGCGCACACTTTTCGGAACTTAACTTTAGACCAGCGCCAGCTATTCTCTGGAAAACTGCCTCAAGCATGTTTTCCAATGTATTCCTTTCAATACCTGATCCATGAGTCTCTCGAAAGTAGCTGGTGCATTACATAGTCCAAAGGGCATTACTGTAAATTGCCAAAGACCATCTCTGACGCTGAAGGCTGTTTTCTCTTTGTCTTCCTCCTTGACCTCCACTTGCCAGTAGCCGCTTTTCAAGTCCAGTGTGGAAAACCATTTCGTACCAGAGAGCGAGTCCAGTGTGTCGTCAATTCTTGGCAATGGGTAGCTATCCTTTTTCGTAACATCATTGAACTTCCGGTAGTCCACGCAAAATCTCATTTTTCCATCCTTCTTCTTTACAAGTACTACCGGTGAGCTCCAGGGACTAGCTTATGGTTCGATGACGCCGTTGTCGCTCATTTCTTGTATTATTTGACTCACAACTTCCCGCTTCGCCAGAGGAACACTACGAGGAGCTTGAAGTATCGGCCCCGCGTCTCCAGTGTCAATTTGATGTTTCACAACATTGGTGCGGCCTGGTTTGGAACCATCCTGGTCAAATATGTTTGCGTACTTTAGGAGCAGTTGCTTTGCCTTACTCTGATAATCTTGCTCTAGCCCCTCCGTCTATGCCGTGATGTCATTTGAAAGATCAGTATTACTAGATGAAACGTGTTCCTGGAGCTGTTCACAGTTAATAATTACTTCCGCCTCTTGGAATCTTCCCAAAATAGCTCCTTTGGTCAGTTTGAGTGGTGACTTGAACTCATTGAGTACTCTTACCGGAATACGTTCATCTTGTTTTGTCATAGCCAAGGTTTTTCCTACAAGTATTTTCGGTGCTGGTTTGTTTGCTGCATCGACAACCCACAATTTGTTTCTCCCACAGTCTCCATCCACCTTTGCCCAGATGACTGCTTCGGATTTTGGTGGTATTTGCAGACTCTCTTCCACCAGTACTCGTTTACTGCTGTAGCCTCTCTCGTAGCCGAAATTAAGTGGTACATCCATGTTTTTATATCGCATCGTCTTGCTTTGCATGTCGATCTTGATGCCCTCGTCGATTAAGAAGTACATTCCAATTATAATTTCATCAACAATCTCTGCCACTATAAAATTGTGTACTACCGTGACGTTCCCAATTGCGACTTCACATGATACTTCTCCTAGAACCGTGCTGTCTTCTCTAGTAGCTGTATGCAATCTGGCTCCATGCAATGGTCTTGTCTTCTTGTTGACTAAATCCGCTCGAATAATTGAATGGGATGCACCCGTATCTACAGTCAGTAAACGTTCCTTTCCATCCACATGTCCTCCAACAGTAAGATTGCTTGACCTTCTTCCAATTTGTGAGATAGAGATTATGGGGCATTCAATTGAGAGAGCCAGCTGTCGCCCCTTGCGGCTGACTCGCTTTAGTTTAACGATTGATTGGTCTTGGAGATCTGCTCATCTCCTTCAGCTCTGCGTTTACGACCACCCACATTGTTGGAACTGTTAGGGTTGGTGTTGCAATAATGCGCAATGTGCCCTGGCTTTCCACACTTAAAGCATTTGACTGCATCATTAGTCTTCTGCTGCGTACCCTTCAATGCTTCCAAAATTGTGTCTACCCAGTCTGGCCTTTCCACTTCTACGCGATGAGCTTTGTATGCGGGCTTACTCAAAAGCGACGCTGTTTCTTGAGTCAATGCATAGGATACCGTTTCTGCGAATGTGGGGTTTGGGTTTGCATATGTCGCTCACTTCGTTTCTACGTCCCGAATGCCATTTATAAAACTCTGGATTTTTACCCTCTCGGTGTACTCCACGGGTGCGTCCGCATTTGCCAAATGTGCCAACCTTCCAACATCCGAGGCAAACTCCTGCAAAGTCTCATTCGGTTGTTGTTGTTGTAGCAATGCTCGCCCCACCTAATAGCCGCGACCGATCACAAATTGTCATCAATATCCTCTAACGGGGTCCAAGGAAACTTGCCGTTTCAACAGGGGTGGACCATAAGGAAAGGGGTGTTAGAGGCGTTGGTTCCACATTACAATTGAAGAGATGGTTGGTGTCATGTGGGGACACATTGCAAGCGGGGCATACATTTTGTATGTCAGGGTTGATTCTGGATAGGTAAGAGTTTAACCTGTTACGGTATCCAGAACGAAGTTGAGCAAGAGTGACACACGTTTCCCTGGGGAGTATGCGTTCCTCTTCCGCAAGTTTTGGATAATTTTCGTTAAGTACTGGATTCACCGGGCAATTCCCGGCATAAAGGTCCGACGCCTGTTTATGGACTTCACCAAGGACCTGCTTGTGTTTTTACACTTCATACGGCTGGGTTCTCAGGTGCCGTATTTCCTCAAAATGCTTACGGAGATGACTCCTTAAGCCCCTAGGCGGTGCTAGTTCATCAATCAGATGTCTGTTGGTATGCCAAGGTTTCTGGGTATTCAACAGGAACTGTTTGGTCAGCATCTCATTTCTCTCCCTGATGGGGAGTATTCTCGCCTCATTATGCAGATGGTGTTCTGGGGACATAAGAAGACAGCCCGTGGCGATTCTGAGAGCAGTATTTTGGCAGGCCTGTAGTTTCTTCCAGTGGGTGATTTTTAGGCTTGGCGACCATATGGGTGACGCGTAGCACGTAATCGGCTGGCTAATTGCTTTGTATGTAGTCATGAGCGTTTCTTTATCTTTTCCCCAAGTACTGCCAGCGAGGGATTTGAGGATTTTGTTACGGCTCTGAATTCTCGGAACAATTGCGGCTGCGTGCTCACCAAAATGTAGATCCTGATCAAACGTCACACCTAAGATTTTGGGGTGTCGGACAGTCGGTAGCGTAGTGCCATCGACGTGGATGTTCAAAATGGTCGACATTTGGGGCGTCCATGTTGTAAATAAGGTCGCGGAAGATTTAGTCGGTGATAATGCCAGGTTTCGCGAGGCGAAAAAACTGGAGAGATCAGGGAGGTAGCCGTTTATTTTATTGCATAGCGCATCGATCTTTGGGCATGGGCCTGTGGCCATTATTGTGCAGTCATCGGCGTAGGAAACGATTGTGACTCCTTCCGGTGGTGAAGGTAGCTTAGATATGTAGAAATTAAACAAAATTGGGGATAGGACACCACCCTGTGGCACCCCTGTTTAATTCTCCTTGGTTTTGATGTTTCGTTTCTAAATTGCACCGATGCCTGCCGACCACCCAGATAATTTGCGGTCCACCTTTTAAGACATGGGGGAAGGGTAGACCCTTCCAGGTCCTGCAGTAACGAGCCATGGTTGACCGTATCAAAAGCTTTTGATAGGTCTAGCGCTACGAGTACTGTTCTATGGTGGGGGTATTGATTTAAACCGCAATTTATCTGGGTGCTAATGGCATTCAGCGCGGTGGTAGTGCTATGGAGTTTTCTGAAGCCATGCTGATGAGGGGCTAGCTGCAAATTTGCTTGGAAATAAGGGAGCATAATGGCTTCAAGGGTCTTTGCCACTGGCGATAGGAGAGATATCGGACGATACGACTCACCTATGTTAGCTGGCTTCCCAGGCTTTAATAGCGGGACCACCTTGGCCATTTTCCATTTCTCAGGTATGACAAAGGTGGAAAGAGACAGATTGAAGACATGTGCTAAATATTTGAACCCCTCTTTCCCTAGGTTTTTAAGCATCGGCATGGCTATGCCGTCTGGGCCCACTGCTTTGGATGGTTTAGCACGACCAATGGCGTCCTCAACCTCTTTAGCGGTGATGGTGATTGGTGACGCGCTGAATTTGTGTTTATGTGCGCGTCTATTGGCTCTCCGTCTATCTTTGTCGACCGTAGGATGCATTATATATTGTCGGCAGAAAGCGCTCGCGCATTTTTTCGCGTCCGACAGCACTTTGTCGCCAAAGGCGATGGAAACTTTGTCTTTGTGCTTAGTCGGATTCGATAGGGACTTTACGGTGGACCAAAGTTTACCCACACCGGTATAGAGGTTACAACATCTTAGGTGCTCCTCCCATTTCGCCCGCTTGTGTTCATCTACAAGCAATCTGATGCGTTGGTTTATATCCCTTATTTGGGGGTCGCCTGGGTCAAGCTGTCTTATAAGGTCACGTTCTCTCGCTAAGTTTGCGGCCTCCGCCGGGAAGTGGGGCCGGATTTCGGGAATTCTCCCGGCGGGAATGAAATGTGCCGAGGTGGATTTAATGACCTTACGGAAGCCACGCTCCCCTTGGCGGGCATCAGTCGGGATAGGGAGGGCAGCTGGGCGGCTGTCTGTAAAGGATTTATATTCTTCCCACTTTCCTTTTTTGAAGTTTATAAAAGTGCGTTTTTCAGTGACGATGAAGTCGGCGTTACGCTCAAGCGAAATAAGTATGGGCATGTGGTCGGATGCCAATGTTACCATCGGCTGCCAGTTGACGCAGTTTACGAGTTCTGCGCTCACGATTGAGATATCTGGCGAGCTGTGACAGCTTCCTACCATACGTGTGGGGGCGTCTCCGTTTATTGTGCATAACGTCGTTTCTTCTATTTGATCCGCCAACATCTCACCCCTACTGTCCGCCCGCAAGTTTGAATGCCATAGATCATGATGGGCATTGAAATCGCCTAAGATAATGCGATTGTTGCCAGTGAGTAAGGCCCTGATATTAGGGCGGTATCCACTGGGGCAACAGGTGGCAGGAGGGATGTAGATGTTGATGATTTCTAGGTTTGCATCGCCTGATCGGACAGATAGGCCTTGACGTTCTAAGACATTGTCCCTGCGGTCGATGCCAGGATCAAATATACAATATTGCACAGAGTGGTGTATGATAAACGCGAGACCGCCTCCATTTCCGCTTTCGCGGTCTTTCCTGTGGACGTTATACCAAGAGCAGGTCTGCAATGCAGATCTTGCTGTGAGTTTAGTCTCTTGAATCGCAGCAATGCGGATGTTGTGCCGCTTCATGAAATCGACTATCTCCGTAATCTTCCCAGTTAGTCCATTACAGTTTAACTGCAAAATTCTGAAGTGCATAAGGGGAGACGTCGCCACTCTGGGGGTAAGTGACGGGTGACTACGCCTGGGTTGGGGAAGGCCAGGACGCAATTGCTGTTGTGGCCCTAGAACTTGGCGTCCTTGGACAAGCATTGGGGTACCCGGATGATTTGGGTTTGCGGCCTGGCAACCAGAACATCTAGGGAAGTGGCACCACCCAAGGCAGGAGCTGCATTGGGCGGATGTCGCAAACATAATATTCTGTGCTGGGAAACGGTGCAAACGGAGGTAGGGACTAAGAGTCTGTTTCCCTGACCTACACGATTGCTGCCGGAAAAGAGGGGGGGGGGGGGGGGGAGAAGACGGGGGCAGGGGCTGCTGCTCAGCATTGCTTCCGACTCTACAACGAAGATTGTAGTTATGAGTGGTAGCAGCTGTTTGAGTTGTTGGCGCCGTGGGGCGCGAGCAGCAGCGGGTACTTGTTGTGGCTTGCTGAGCAGCGGCGCTGCTGGAAGGTAGTGGGGGGGGGGGGGGGGGGGGGGGGGGGGCGCTTAGACGTAGACTACGGGACGCCCTTGGGCGTGAACAGCAAGGAGCCACAAAAGATTTATAAAAGTTACGTGGACGTCGGGTTTTGGGATCAAGCCCAGAACAACCTGTCCGATGCAACCATCCCTTGCACGAGACACACTTAACAGAGTATGACCGTCCTAAAAAGATTCTTTTCCGGCAGATGCAGCAAAACCATTTCTCAGGACCGGGGTCAGGAGACGGACCCGGATTGGATTCGATGCCTTCCCGGAGTAAGAGAATATGGAGCAGTCCTGCTGCATGGAGCTGCTGGGAGGATGACAATTTGTGGGAGGGACGAAACAAATTAGATGGGGTCACACTGAAATGACAGTCCTTGGTCGGGAAAAATCCCGAGTCGCTCCGGTACATAGAACCGACTGCTTGGGAAGCGGTCTCATTCGGTTTTGGTGGCGGTTTGCAACTCAATTTGGAATATCTGTTTTCTATGCTCGATTCCATAACGTCTCTCGACAGCGGCCATCAATGCTTCATAGCTATTCCGTTCGTACTCTGGAATAGTCTGTAAAATTTCGGCAGCTGGTCCTTTCAATGCTACGAAGAGTGCAGCAACTTTATCTTCAGCATTCCAGTTGTTCACTGTTGCGGTATTCTCAAACTGTAGCTTAAAGACCTGGAAAGGAACAGACCCGTCAAAGGATGGTGTTTTTACCTTTGGATTACTCGCTGAAACAGCTGGGCCATTTTATTGTAACTGCTCCATACGACCCTTCAAATCATCGACTTCTGTCTGAAATTGCGCGATTTTTGCATCCTGCGCTTCCAGCTTTGATGTTGCCCTTGCTTCCTGTGCTTCTAACTGTGAAGACATTTGTGCCACCTGCAATGATAAGCGCTCCTCTTGTTCTTCCATCTTGAATATTATGCGCGTCTCCTGCGATTCCAGCAGTTGGGATGCCATATATGTCTTATTTTCTTCCAGTTGAGTTTCCATCTTGGATGTAATCTGTGTCGACATTTCTAACATACAATCTTCGATGTTATTTCTGACGACATTTCTGCAATATGTACCTCCTGTGCTTCCATCTTGGATGTTATCTGTGTCGACATTTCTGACATACGCGTTTCTTGTGCTTCAATCTTCGATGTTATTTCTGACGACATTTCTTTTACTGTCGATGTTTGTGCAGATATTGCAGCCAAAATCATGTTCAAGTCTGTGCTCGTAACTGTCTGCGATGTTTCGTTTTTCTCTTCAATTTTTGTTGTTGTCTCGTTCCCATCAGGATAAAAGACATACTCATCCACATCAATTCCTTCTGCTTCCATTGCCTCTCGTAGGCGTGCCTGAAGTTCGAGTTTAACGCCGCTTGTATTCAATCCACGGCTCTCCAACTTCTTCTTCAGTTGCTGGATCTTCAATTCACTGAACGTTGCCATGTCCTTGTTGTCCTCTGGAATTTATTCAACAATTCCTCTTCTGACACCAATTGCAACGAATTTACTGCAATTCCCCTTATCTGCAATCTTCTGCCAACGTTCGTATCGCTAAACTGTTGAATAAATTACTCCAATATTGAATAATGGAAAAAATGGCCTTTATTAAAGTACTTCACAATAACACTTATACTTTGCAACGAATAGCTTGCTTAATAACCAAACTGATTGATAGCTCAAATGAAACTGATTCTCGCCTCCACTGTTGTCGCCCTTTTATACTGTCGGACCTTCTCATTGCATATTTCTAGGCTTTTATAATTCCAGAACTTACTAGTTAGTTATAAATTTCTCAGCTACAACTACAGATGTATAATTTTTGTAGCTTCTCTCATACCCCATGCGCTTGTATGTGTGAGCGACACTTCCACAATTGTAGTTGCATACCTTTAGGAGCATCTCAGATAAGATATCTGCATGTGGTTGTGCATTGCTTCTCAGCTGCGTATACGTACATATGTGTAGACATAATGAATTTTTTTAAATATATGTAATAATAACGTAAAAAAGCTAGAAAAATTAAAAATTAGTAAAAATCCGTTATGTGATAAGAAACTAATATGTAGATTAGTATTATATACTTAATTACAGTCAATACAAAAAAGTTCCCCTCCCCCCCCCTCCCCTGAAACCGCACATGCTAAAATGGATGAATGTTGGAGATTCGAGTTCAATACTCAGCTCCCGAGAAGCCAGCTGATGAAGAAGTGAAATTCAGAAACAAAAGTAGACGAGAGAGATGTCAAACGACGAGTATTGACCTCGACAACAATAATTCGAAGGGGGAAAGAAAAATTTTAACTCATTCAAAAGATATAAACGAAAAACCGAAAAATGACTCACGGGTCCCTCCGAAACGGGGGGCTGGGATCCATAGTATTTTTGCACAGAACGCCTTTCTACATTGGCGGACTTCGGCCGCGCTTATAAAAAATTACCCTGGGTGGGTCCAACACCGGTTTGGAGACCAAAAATATATCCGCGCAAAAAATTTACGTTCACAATTTTTTTTGTGGGTACTCCAACATTGCAACAACCACATGAAAATAACCAACTTCAACTGCAAATATCTCCGGAAAGAGACAAAATGTTTCTTTTCCGCCTTTGGATTATTATTGTCGAGGTCAATACGCGTCTTTTGACACCTCTCTCGATATTTTTAGTAGCGTATTAGCAGTCGACCCCTCAACTAGACTTTTACCCAATTTTTCTCTAATATCAATAATATAAATATATATATATATACGTTTATGCTTAAGCTTTATATGGACTGCTAAGTGACAAACTTTAAATACACCTCTAAAATTGCTACGCATAAAATTAGTACCACTAAATTTCAATACGCATTATACTCAGATGTAACTGAAATATGTGTCTATGTTTCACCCTCTGTACTAATTGTATGTATTCTATGCGCGTCCACTATTTATCACCACTGATTCAGCTATATGTTATACACACAAATACAACAGAGGGATGCGTCTCCGCTTTTCGGTACACCCTGTGCTGAAGCTCTTTGTTTAACCACTGCCGCTAGATGGGTCTCCTAAGCGTTATCTAAGGGAGGAACGGCGTTTTTTTCACGCGCAAATGAAACGTATACGCGTGTAAAAACAAACATGGCTATAGTTAAAAAAAAATAAAAAACGCGCAAATATGATGCCTTTTTATTATCTACAATCCATTTAGATATTTGATGTTGATAGCACCTAGCACCGTAGCACAGGGCTCGTGTCTCCGCTATTAAGCACAACTCGTTTTGTAACAAGTTATTTAACCATTATTGAAGACTCGCAATAATTGCCGCTAGATGGGTCTATCTCTCTTTTTCGCGCTTAGCCTAGATAGTTACAAACAAGTGAGCTAAAATAAGCGTGTTAAAAAGACGACCTACAATATGTTTGTGATTGTAGCAGCCATGATTCAATCACAAGAGGTTTGCTCGGTTCACAAATTTTTTGGCAATTGCGAAATTGGTACATAATGGCCATCAACGGCTGAGCATGCTCTGGCCCCTTCAGTAGTACTGAGTTCAATGACACATTCGATGTGGATGCTGCAGCATCAAATACTATTCGCAGCTTATGTGGCTTGTGAGGATTTACCACCCCGAAATGTGGCAAATACCAAGTTAACGGACCTTCAACTGTCAGCTCTTCGATCGTTAGTAGCTGAGCGTATACCTTTCTTATGTATTTGTTCATATCAGCAATATAGCTTTCCGCATATTTATTATCTTTAGCCATTTTGTCTTCCACCTTTATGAGTCTACGCTTGGCCATTTCGTAACTTTGTGGCAACTTAATGTTATCTTTACGCCACAATAAACCTACTTCGTAACTCTTATCAATGTATTTCGTCGTTTCGTGCAGAATTCTCCTTGCTCTTAGATCATCATTGCTCTCCAACGGCACAACTGGACTCTTCACTACTAGGCTGTCCAAGCTGAAATATTCTTCAACTAATTTACGCAACTGTTGAGTCGCGAATAGTTTACGAACATGATGGAGTTTAGTACTTGGAAGCTCCATTGGATGTGTTGGCCCATAAGCAACCCAACCCAACTTAGTATTCACTGCTATTGGCCCCATTAGGGTCCGAACTAATTATATCTTTAGGTACGCTTAAGTGACTGTTATCTAAACCGACTAACAAAGTTGGTTTGACGGTTGTGTAATTGGGCATCAGCAAATTACGAAGCAGGCTGTAAAGGTTTCGATCAAATGTCTGTGTTGGCAGATCTAACTGCTTAATAGTGTGCACATTTTTTAACTGAAATGAAGTGTCTTGTCCCTGCCCTTGTATTTGCAAGTTCACTACCCGTGACTGCTATGCTATTTGTTTGTTATTGTACAACTGCAAAGTGAGCGGCAGATTACGACCTTTTATACCCAAACTGGTGGCGATATTTTCTTCGAGCAGCGTTACCGATGAACCCTCATCAAACATGGCATATACTGCTATACTTTCTTTGGGACCTGTAAGAATTACTGGCAATATTTTGAATAAACACTCACCATGTTGGTTATCGCGGCAATTCAAGAGATTTTTATCATTGTTGTTAACGACCTGTGTATCAGAAATAATCAGTTGATGCAGGAGAGGGTGCTGCATACGCTTGCACTCCTCCAGTCCACACTCACGCCTGGATCGGAATTCACTCAAGCCATAACCTCTTTGAAGGCAAACAAACCACAAACGGTTGTCCTTTACTAACTTCCATTTGTTATTTAAAATAAGTGCCTTAAATTCTGGAGATTCACTAGTAGTGTGTAAATACCGGTTCTAGCTGAAATGGTGCAAGGAAAAATGGTGCAAGGAAAAGTATACACACACACACACACATATATGCTAGGTGTCGCATCCGTTCTTCCGGTTTGTGTTATGGCTGATCTCACCGCTAGGTGGCGCATAAGAAAAAGCTTAGTGGTGTATAAGAAAAGGCTTAGAGGTTTTTACCTTTAGCAGAGCTTTGCCGTAAACATGACAGCATATAAATTATATATATATATATATATATATATAATTTATATGCTGTCATATATATATATATGACATATATATATATAATTTATATGCTGTCATGTTTACGGCAAAGCTCTGCTAAAGGTAAAAACCTCTAAGCTTTTTCTTATACACCACTAAGCTTTTTCTTATGCGCCACCTAGCGGTGAGATCAGCCATAACACATATATATATATATATAATTTATATAATTTATATGCTGTCATGTTTACGGCAAAGCTCTGCTAAAGGTAAAAACCTCTAAGCTTTTTCTTATAAACCACTAAGCTTTTTCTTATGCGCCACCTAGCGGTGAGATCAGCCATAACACAAACCGGAAGAACGGATGCGACACCTAGCATATATGTATTGGGGGAAGAGGTAGGAAAAAATTAGGTGCTAGGGTCTTAATAGCAAAACCAAATTTCCATGGTCTAAGCCAATTTTCTAATAATTTAATAGCGATTCAATTGAAACAAGTGTCAACTCTGTGAAACATATATATATCAACAAACCACAAAATAATATATACCGACACAGACACACCCATCCATATACATACATTTAGATAAGGCTCCTTGTCTCACAGAGTTGACACTTGTTTCAATTGAATCGCTATTAAATTATTAGAAAATTGGCTTAGACCATGGAAATTTGGTTTTGCTATTAAGACCCTAGCACCTAATTTTTTCCTACCTCTTCCCCCAATACTAGTATTTTCCCAATCTTGTACTAATAATAAAGGAATTTATTGGTTTGAGAGCAAAAATGTATTCTATTCACATCGATCAAGAAGAAAAAGAGATTAAAAAATTAAGGGTGTTAAACAATGTGTTACTCTCAAACTTTCTGCAAATGATTTTAAAAGATGTTTATTCGAAAAGAAATTGTACTTTGACTCAATCTATATTTTTAGATCAAAATGTCATGAATTGTATACACAAGAAATAAATAAAGTAACGTTAAGTTTTTAGATATAAGAGATTTGTAAAAAATAATGGAATTAATACCTACGCTTGGGAAATGTTTGTACAAGAGAAAAAATCAAAACATGCTGATGAGAAACCTTAACTGTTCAAGATTGAAAATATATATATATATATATTAGGGCGGGTCGATTTAAAAATCGCTCATTGCTCTGAAAATCGTATTCTAGGGATCAAAATAAGAAACTTTGCCGAAGGAACCATACCTCTAAAACGAATACTGAGGCACCCCCTTTGGGTGGAACTTTTAGGTAGGGGCAATTTCAATTCTACCTGCTGTGTCTTGTGGTGGCTTAAAAGAAACAACACAAGCAATTTTACGATATGCAATTGTGTCACAGTGATACCTTCATTTTTTAAAACGGTTGAATAAAAAACCCACACAACTATGTTTACGACATGCAAATGCAAGGGTTTTACAAGGGGGTTGTAAAAACGTTAATTTCTAATCATTTTTTTTTAATTTCCCTTCTATTACTAAGTTAAATTCATTTTTTCATTTACATATGTTCTGACTAAATAAATTTCTAAAGAGAAAAATAAACTCCAAAAAGAAAAAAACATAGGCATTTCAGAGTGGGATTTTTCAAAATTTGCCCCTACGACCCAAAGGGGGGGACATCAGAATTCGTTTTAGAGGTATGGTTTCTTCGGCAAAGTTTCTTATTTTGATCCCTAGAATACGATTTTCACAGAGCAATGGGCGATTTTTTTGCCTCCCCACAAATCGACCCGGCCTAATATATATATATATATATATGTGCATGTGCATATGTATATATATATGCATGTGAGAATTTCATAAAACCGCAAATAAATATGAAGACTAAACATTTTGTTTATCTTCTTATTAGTTTGTAAGTTTGTGTACCTGCATTTAGACGCAGACGTTCTAGCTGATCTATAAGCAAAAGCTTCGAATTGTTTGCTTTGTGTTCTGAATGCAAGAAAAAAAGAGCTTAGAAGTTCATCAGTGCAGCAGAGTATCGAGCTCAGATTTTAAATGGGGGGCTCCAAATTTTTAAGGGGTCCATATTTCTAAAGCATATAAGTGTGGGCGAAATATAAAAATAATATAATATTTTATACCCAGCTATGCTTCACCCGTCTGTGCTTAACATAAAAAGCCTATCATTACAAAGACATTTCTTTATTAATTTTCATAATGTTTGCGACAGTAGATGTTCAAGGCTTTAAATCATACGATAATAGATTTATTGTAAAGAAAATAGCTGTGGTCCTCAACAATGAAGAATTCCATTGTTTCCACATAAAAGCTCCATTTGAATTTTCCGATCTGAGTAAGGAAAATCAACGACAAGGTTAATGTTACACCACCATAATTTATTATGGTCCTATGGAAGCGATAGTTTTAAATCTGTAAAAAACTATTTCATGTCAACATTGAAGAACATAAAAGTTTATATTAAGGGGCGACAAAAAAGTGTATGGATAGCAGAGTTCCTCCAAAAGCCGGTGTTTAACATTGTAGAGGAGAGTACAGGATGTGATGGAATGAATCTCTCTAGATTATGTAGTTTACACCCAGATGTCGTGCGGTGTCAATATCATTTTCATACTGATTGTAATGTGAAAATCAACCAACGACAAATTCGTTGTGCTTTAAAATCAGCATATAATTTGTTGAAATACATATCGGGTAGTAATTTTAATTTATAATGAAATAAAATAGAATTAGAAATTTTAAATTTAGTGTTTTATTTTAAGAGGGTGAGAATTAGAAGAAGAAGAAGAAGAAAAGTAAGTATATGAATACATTAAAGGGCGACAAAAAAGTGTATGGATAGCAGAGTTCCTCCAAAAGACGGTGTTTAACATTGAAGAGGAGAGTACAGGATGTGATGGAATCAATCTCTGTAGATTATATAGTTTATACCCAGATGTTGTGCGTTGTCAATATCATTTTCATACTGATTGTAATGTGAAAATCAACCAACGACAAATTCGTTGTGCTTTAAAATCAGCATATATTTTGTTCAAATACATATCGGGTAGTAACTTAAATTTATAATGAAATAAAATAGAATTAGAAATCTTAGCTTTTGTGTTTTTATTTTAAAAGGGTGAGAATTAGAAGAAGAAGAAGAAAAGTAAGTATATAAATACATTGTTTTCTAATATCAACCTCATTTTAAATTGACGTAAACAAAGGGATATATCACAATGAATTTTAAATTTTATGTCTCATTATTATTATTATTTGTTTTCAAAACTAACTATGGAGCACCATTTTGGGAAAACCTAGATAGTAATGCGCTTGCAATAAACCAAAACTCGAAAAGTATTCAATTTAATTTAACATTACCGAATAGTAATGATATTTTATCAATCAATATTTCATTATTAGTAATAAAACAAAGTGAGCCTCTTTTAACTAATGACGAAGAAGGAATTGAAGTGTTGTCAACGATACCATTATTTTCACCATCCACAACAATCGCACCATCATCTAAAGATGATTTTTCAACGGAAGGGAAGCCTATGAGAACTTTTACTATAGATGAAGCTATAGAGGCATTTCGTAGAGAGCTCATTGAAAAGGAATCTGATATTGGAGGAATCATTGAGGCAAAACAAGCATTTTATCGACATTTTAAATTGGAATATGATAATTTTGATCTAACAATTCGCTGAACTTATGATAGTAGATACGTTGAAAAATGTTGAGCATCAAGTGCTTTGATTATCGTGAAATTGAAACTGAACGAACTCTTAGTAATGGTGATATCGAAAAGATTTTAGCGCTGGATACTTTATTTAAAAGACCACATATAGAAATAATTGATGTGAAAAACTATAGACAAACATATAATATGATCATTGTATAATGTCTCACACAGGTATAGATAAAAATAAAAAATAAAAACCGATATGAAATTAGCTAATTTAATAAAAATTTTACTTATTTGCCTGTTTCACTTAAGTTATGGAACAAGTTATCCCTATAATCAATTTATGAATCAAGAACAAAATATAAACAGCTTTAGAAATTTTTAAAATAGTAAACAGACTAGTTTTGACTACAATATTCCAAACACTTCATTACGTTTAAAAATAAATGTAACAATTCAATTGTTAGATCAGAGTTTTCCCGAGCTCAACCCATCATTATTAAAAACAACAGCAACAACAACACCAACGCAGAGCCCTGGGGGATCTTTTAGACCAACCATCTGCGATCAAAGGAGTGAGTCACATGGTGTGAAAAAAAGTTAATACACCATTCCAGAGGCTATTGACAATTTTAGTTGAAAAGGAAAAGAGAATAGGAGGCATTCTTGAAAGCCCAGATTTGTTTAGAGACATTTCAATTTAGTTTACGATAACTGTGAAATACGAATTAAATGCTCTTATTACAGCAATTATATACAACGTACTTTAAATATCTATTGCTTTGAATTTCCGGAAGACAATACGCAGACATTACATAAACGAGAAACATTATATGAGCACACTTCGTGCGATATAAATCCAACAATAATTCATGTTGATCGTTATTATCAAACATTGCATATGAAGTAATATTTTTATTGGAGCTTTTCGGCCGGGGTTTTTTTCCTTCTTAATAAAACAACGTTTTATTTAAACATCCTACGCGTTTTGACGCAATTTTTGCGTCTTCATCAGGGATTTTTTTAATTATAATTTTTTGTACATTAACACTAATAATTTTTTTGTTAAATAACATTTAAAGTATAGAACATACACATCTATAAATACATCATTGACACACTGTACACCCTTTGCTTTCACCAGTCAAAAATCTACTGAGTAGGATGCACACATTTGCGGTTTGAACGGATGCGCCTGAATGTAGGCAACGAAATTGTTTTGTTGTTTTGCGGTGTCATACGTATGCACCTAAATGATATAGATCGGCCAGAATACAAACCGAAAGAACGGATGCGCCTAAGTGTAGGCAACGAAATTCTTTTGCTGTATATGTGTGTGTCAATGTGTATATACTTAATCAACTTGTGGATTAATATTGTAACGAATTTGCTGCAAATCCTCTTATTTGCAATCCTCTGCTAAGTTCGAATCACTAAACTGTTGAATAAATAACTCCAATATTGAATAATGGAAAAATGGCCTTTATTAAAGTACTTCACAATAACACTTATACTTTGCTACTCGCTGGCTTAATAACCAAACTGATTGATAACTCAAATGAAACTCTACTATTGGCCGCCAGATCGCGTGCTTAATCAAACTGATTGATAGCTCAACTCAAACTGAATTGCAGCGCCTCTACATCTGTTGCCTTTTATACCCTTTGGTTTCCTCGTTCGCATTTTTCCAGAATGTACTAGCATTGTCCATGACCTCTCAAACTTCTCAGCTATAACTAAAATTGCACACTTTTATACATCTTTTAGGCGCTTCCAGAATCTACTAGTCCAGTAGCTCTCAAACTTCTCAGATATATGCATGTGTTTGCGCATTGACTCTCCGCTGCTCGTATTCGTACATGGTACATATGTGTAGACGCAATTATTTATTCGTTTATGTAGATACATAAAGATTGAATTATTGATGTGAATGTTTGTAGTTTACAGTCTCTCGCGCGCACATAGGCGTATAAGTAAATGCATCTGTGTGTGACATCTCTCTGGGCTGCCTTATATATGTGTATACTTGATTTGATTATTAACGTAAATACTGCTTGGCATGGCATTAGCATCGCCTTAGTGATGGGATAACTTACTGATGCTAATATACGTGACACTGCCCTCCACCTAAGTCTGATCGTCGCGATCAGACAAATCTCTCGATCTAAACGTTGCCAGCCTTTCCAAATGGACCACTTTCATTTTGGTTCGTGGTTTACCGATGGTTTGTATGCGGTACACTACATCGTTGATCCGTTTTACAACTTTGTATGGGCCTTCCCAATTACACTGCAATTTCGGGGACAAACCTTTTTTACGTTGTGGGTTGTATAACAGCACCAAATCTTCTTCCTGAAAACCTTCTGAATTAATTGCTTTATCATATCTGGCTTTCATCTTGTCACTCATAATCGTTGCCTTATCAGATCATGTATTTCTCTTAGCTCTTCTTCCAAATCACTAGTGGATTTCCTGACATTTCTCTCCGCATTGGTATCTATCCCAAACTTTAAATCAGCTGGCAGTCTAAGGTCATTGCCAAAAATTACTTTTGCAGGGGTTTGGCCCGTTGTCTCATGCACTGCTGATCGGTAAGCCATCAAGAATAATGGTATGCGGGTATCCCATTATTTATGGTACTTGTCTACTACTTTCCTTAAGTGCTCCTCCAATGTTCTATTGAATCGTTCTACCATACCATCGGATTGAGGATGCAATGCAGTTGTCCGTGTTTTTCGAATGCCCAATGACTTACACATTTCCTGGAACACAGCTGATTCGAAATTCCTGCCTTGGTCAGAATGTTACTCCATTGGTACACCATATCTTGCAACCCATTCGTTTTTAACCACTTCTTCTACTGTTTCTGCTTCTTGGTTTGGGATTGGGTATACCTCTGGCCATTTACTGAAATAATCCATAACCACCAGTACGTATTTGTTTCCGCGGTTGCTAGTAGGAAATGGACCTGCGACATCCATGGCGATCCTTTCAAATGGCGCACCTGAGTTATATTGCTTCATCTGGCCATGACTTCGTGTTCTGGGCCCTTTCGCTCTGCTGCAAACCTCGCAGTTCGCAATCCACTCAGTGACCGAACGACGGCAACCAACCCAATAGAATCTCTGTTTAATCTTCTCGAGCGTCTTCGTGATTCCAAGATGACCTCCGCTTGGACCATTATGCAGCTCGCTGAGCACGTCAGGAATCCTCTTTCTGGGATCAATGTTTGGAAAGCCACTTCTTGCTCCGTCTTCCATTCAAAAGCTTTGTTTTTTCTTGTAAGCTCATGGAGGCTATGGGCTACGCTGGAAAAATTTGGTACAAATCGGCGGTAATATGTGCACAGCCCAAGAAAACTTCTCAATTCATGTAGGTTCTGTGGTCTTGGCCAATCCTTTACAGCCTCTATTTTTTCGTTCGCAGTGCAGATGCCCTCTGTCGTTACCTTGTGACCCAAATAATTGACTTCCTTTTTAAACAGCGCACACTTTTTGGGACTTAACTTCAGACCAGCGCCAGCTATTCTCTGGAAAACTTCCTCCAAGTTCTTAAGATGTTCATCAAAGTTCTTGCACAATACGATGATGTCGTTCAGGTACACCAAGCATGTTTTCCAATGTAGTCCTTTCAGTACCTGGTCCATGAGTCTCTCAAAAGTAGCTGGTGCATTACAAAGTCCAAAAGGCATCACTGTAAATTGCCAAAGACCATCACCGACACTGAAGGCTGTTTTCTCTTTATCTTCCTCCTTCACCTCCACTTGCCAGTAGCCGCTTTTCAATCCCAGCGTGGAAAACCATTTCGTACCAGATAGCGAGTCCAGAGTGTTGTCAATTCTTGGCAATGGGTAGCTATCCTTTTTCGTTACGTCATTCAACTTCCGGTAGTCCACGCAAAACCTCATTTTTCCATCCTTCTTTTTTACAAGTACTACCGGTGAGCTCCATGGACAAGCTGATGGTTCGATGACGCCGCTGTCGCTCATTTCTTGAATGATTTGACTCACAACTTCCCGCTTCGCCAGTGGAACACTACGTGGAGCTTGACGGATCGGCCTCGCATCTCCAGTGTCAATTTGATGTTTCACAACGTTGGTGCGGCCTGGTTTAGAATCATCCTGGTCAAAAATATGTTCGCGTACTTTAGGAGCAGTTGTTTTGCCTTACTCTGATATGCTTCCTCTAGCCCCTGCATCCATGCCTTGATGTCCTTTGAAAGATCAGTATTACTAGCTGAAACGTGTTCCTGGAGCTGTTCACAGTTAATAACTACTTCAGCCTCTTGGCATCTTCCCAAAATAGCTCCTTTAGTCAGTTTGAGTGGTGACTTGAACTCATTGAGTACTCTTACCGGAATACGTCCATCTTGTTTTGTCATAGCCAGGGTTTTTCCTACAAGTATGTTTAGTGCTGATTTGTTTGCTGCTTCTACAACCCACAATTTGTTTGTCCCACAATCTCCATCAACCTTTGCCCAGATGACTGCTTCGGATTTTGGTGGTATTTGCTGACTCTCTTCCACCAGCACTCGTTTACTGCTGTAGCCTCTCTCGTAGCCGAAATTAACTGGTACATCAATGTTTTTATATCGCATCGTCTTGCTTTGCATGTCGATCTTGATGCCCTGATCGATTAAGAAGTCCACTCCAATTATGATTTCATCAACAATTTCTGCCACTATAAAATTTTGTACTACCGTGACGTTCCCAATTGCGACTTCACATTCTACTTCTCCAATTACCTGGGTGTCCTCTCCCGTGGCTCTACGTAATCTTCCTCCAAGCAATGGTCTTATGTTTTTGTTGACTAAATCCGCTCGAATGATGGAATGAGATGCACCCATATCTACAGTCAGTAACCGTTCCTTTCCGTCCACATGTCCTCCAACAGTAAGATTGCTCGATCTTCTTCCAATATGCGAGATAGAGATTATGGGGCATTCAATTGCGGGAGCCAGCTGTCGCCCCTTGCGGCTGACTCGATTTAGTTTAACGATTGAGTGGTCTTGGATATTTGCTCATCACCTTCTGCTCTGCGTTTACGACCACCCACATTGTTGGAGCTATTGGGACCGCTGCTGCAATGTCGTGCAATATGACCTGGGTTGCCGCACTTGAAACATTTAATAACTCCGGCATTTTTCTGTTGTGATCCCTTCAGTGCTTCCAAAATAGTGTCTACCCAATCTGGTCTTTCCACTTCTACACGATGAGCTTTGTATGCTGGTTTACTCAATAGTGAAGCGTTTCCTGAGTCAATGCATGTGATACCGTTTAGCAAATGTCAGCTTTGGGTTTGCGTATGTAGCTCGCTTCGTTTCCACGTCCCGTATGCCATTTATGAAACTTTGGATTTTTACCCTTTCAGTGTATTCCACGGGTGCGTCCGCATTTGCAAGATGAGCCAATCTTTCAATATCTGAAGCAAACTCCTGCAATGTCTCATTTGCTTTTTGGTAGCGGTTTTGCAACTCAATTTGGAATATCTGTTTTCTATGCTCGCTTCCATAACGTCGTTCTACAGCAGCCATCAATGCTTCATAATTGTTCCGCTCTCCTTCGGGAATCGTCTGTAGAATTTTCGCTGCTGGCCCCTTCAATGCCACGAACAGTGCAGCAACTTTATCTTCCGCATTCCAGTTGTTTACTGCTGCGGTCTTCTCAAACTGTAGCTTAAAGACCTGGAAAGGAACAGTACCGTCAAAGGATGGTGTTTTTACCTTTGTATTGCTTGCTGAAACAGCTGGGCGGTTTAATTGCAACTCTTGTATACGACCTCTCAAAGCATCCACCTCGGCTTCGATTTTTTCCTCAAACTGCGTTATTTTCTCGTCCATACGTGCTTCGAGTTTTGATGATATACGCGCCTCTTGCGCTTCGAGTTGTACTGTTATGCGTGCCTCTTGTTCTTTCAGTTGTGTCTCCATCTTTGATGTAATCTGTGTCGACATTTCTGCCATACGCGTTTCTTGTGCTTCAATCTTGGATGTTATGCGTGTCTCCTGCGATTCCAGCTGAGATGACATGTTGGTGGATATTTGTGATGACATTTCTGTTATTTGTGCCGATATTGCAGCCGACATCATGTTCAGGTCTGTGTTCGCCATTGTCTGCGGTGTTTCATTTTTCTCTTCAATTTTTGCTGTTGTCTCGTCCTCATCAGGATAAAAGACATACTCGTCCACATCAATTCCTTCTACTTCCATTGCCTCTCGTAGCCGTGCCTGAAGTTCGAGTTTAACGCCGCTTGTATTCAATCCACGGCTCTCCAACTCCTTCTTCAGTTGCTGGATCTTCAATTCACTGAACTTTGCCATGTCCAAGTTGTATTCCCAATCCTCGGAATTTATTCACCAGTTCCCCTTCTGACACCAATTGTAACGAATTTGCTGCAAATCCTCTTATTTGCAATCCTCTGCTAAGTTCGAATCACTAAACTGTTGAATAAATAACTCCAATATTGAATAATGGAAAAATGGCCTTTATTAAAGTACTTCACAATAACACTTATACTTTGCTACTCGCTGGCTTAATAACCAAACTGATTGATAACTCAAATGAAACTCTACTATTGGCCGCCAGATCGCGTGCTTAATCAAACTGATTGATAGTTCAACTCAAACTGAATTGCAGCACCTCTACATCTGTTGCCTTTTATACCCTTTGGTTTCCTCGTTCGCATTTTTCCAGAATGTACTAGCATTGTCCATGACCTCTCAAACTTCTCAGCTATAACTAAAATTGCACAATTTTATACATCTTTTAGGCGCTTCCAGAATCTACTAGTCCAGTAGCTCTCAAACTTCTCAGATATATGCATGTGTTTGCGCATTGACTCTCCGCTGCTCGAATTCGTACATGGTACATATGTGTAGACGCAATTATTTATTCGTTTATGTAGATACATAAAGATTGAATTATTGATGTGAATGTTTGTAGTTTACAGTCTCTCGCGCGCACATAGGCGTATAGGTAAATGCATCTGTGTGTGACATCTCTCTGGGCTGCCTTATATATGTGTATACTTGATTTGATTATTAACGTAAATACTGCTTGGCATGGCCTTAGCATCGCCTTAGTGATGGGATAACTTAGTGATGCTAATATCCGTGACAATATACACATAAAAACCTACCATCTGCAAAAACAAAATCGATTCATAATTAGAAGAGATCTTCACAACAAATATGTACAAGGAAATTACCGGTAACATTATTAAAGGTTACAGTGACCTTGTTAGCAAACCCCGAGACAAGTTTAATATATAACAGTTCAAAATAAGTAAAATTGATATCAGACCATATTCTTATCAGATACACAACTGATAGGTAACAGATTTAGCAGATTCTTATCAGATACACAGCTGATAGATAACAGATTTTTTCTATCGCTCGTTTAAAATCACGTCAAATAATCATATGACTGTATTAGCAAATCTTGCTAAGACCATGAAAGTATTAAGAAAAACTAAAAAGAATATTTTGATAGTTTTGGAAATTTACAGCCGCCGATTGAACTGATTAATTATCTGAAGTCACCAATACATTACAATTATGAGCAGAAAGAAAAATACAACACAGTAATATGTGATCAATTATGTTTAAAATTTGTATTTAATAAAAATAAATTATATAAAATATAAATTTTTTATTATTTTTTCTTAAATGAATTACAGTAAAGTACTACTATAAGATTTCGAAATTACCATAAACATAAGTATCAATATGATTTTCTCGTACAATTCGCTTATCATCCATATTGCTTAGAGCTACTTTATAAATATTTTGTGTAAGTGTTGATAATTTCGTAGGCTTCCTCATCCAAACGCTCTAGGTGTGAGCAATTGCAAGTGTCTGGACCATCTGTGCTATTAGAATTCGACTAAACACAGTTTTCATAGTGTTCACCGAAATTAATTTTTATTTTACTTAATTTATGTCTATACTCAATTTTTGAATGAATTTCGAAAATTCTTTTCCTCTGCTCTTCAGGTAGAATATGTTTATATTGTTTCAGAAAATTAAATATGTCTACTGCTGCTGACGACGACGACGACGATGACATGTTTGTGATAACTGAACCTTCATATACAATGTGTCTTGGCCGGGCCACAGCTCAGGGATGGTGCCGGTCAAGATATAGTGCAGAAAAGAAAAAAAGTTTGGTATTAGAATTTAATTAATATAATATCTTTATTTAACATAAAGATTGTGCACAAAATTAATATATCTACAATTTTAGATTACCTTTTATTTGGTGTAGCTGGAACTGCGGTGGGATACGTCCTTTGTACTTGGTGTGTGAAAACAAGTGAAGTAAAAAATGTATAACATGTCAATACCGCTTGCCAGTCAAACTGTTTATTTATTCCAGCGATGTTCATTTGTATGGTTAACATAAACAGTTTGACTGGCACTGTTAACCAATATAAGAAAAAGTGCGAGGGCGACCTTTTATGTTTTGAGTTTGGGCTGTTGGCCTAAACATGCCGGCCCCCTTGCGACACGCAAGATCTATTTGGACATATTCCGCCGCTGGTTCGCAGAATTTGTTTAAATTAAGCTTAAAACTATTTTCAGCTCAGGTTCCGTTTGAATTACCTAAAGTCGAAAATTGAAGAAAAATAAATAATAGATGTACATGGTTCAATCTCAGTGGCACATTCATTTTTATTTCATGTATTTATGTATAAAATATGTCATTGCTTATGTATATGCATAAGCAGTATTCAAAATTAATTTTTTTGTAAAAAAAAATATGTAGGTATCACTGGACGACGGCCAAAATTTACCAGAGACCCCGTTATGAAATTCGTATGTAAAACCACCCCCTGATTTCGAAAATCGAGTTCATTTTTGATTCTATGGTACCGTTTTTGAGATATTTGCAATTTACCGTTATTCGAAAAAACCAAAAAGATGGCTCCCTTTAATTACGTATATCTCACGAAAATTTGCAATTGCAAATACGTTTACAGAATCGGAAAGACGATAAAATTTGCTATAAATGCATCATACATTGTTTTTTGCTCAACCAAATAGTTTTCGAGATATTAGCTCATCATTTCAGATTTTTGTTTTTTTTTTATGAAAAAATATGAAAAAAATTACTCTTTGCGAGGGCAGCATTCCAAAACCACAACTTTTTTTTCAAATATTTTTTATGTACGTAAAGCTCTGTTTATTAGAAAAAAGATAAGCTATCATCGAAGAAAATCGATGCAAAACTACGTAAGTTATAAGCGATCAAATAAAAATACCCAGGTTGCGCAATTTCAACGTATACCTCAAAACGTATGTATGGTATAAAGAAGAGTGAAATATCTAGCTGTGCTCTGTTTCTATTTAGTTAGAATTTCAATTTATGAATGAAATTACCCATATTTTTAACTTTTTTTTTTAAGTTTATTTATGTTTGTACTATATTCTAACAATCTTTATCTTAATTTTATTTTACTATGTAGTCGAAATAATTATGTGTTCGACTTTGACGCTTATTCAGTTTAGGATCGGTTTCTCTTATGAGAAACCAGCAGTAATCACCCATCATTGCGACGTCCCAGAATCCTTGATATCGATTTTCAATAAATTTCATTTGCTGATGAAACCTTTCGCCATGTTCGTCACTTTCGTCGCCAAGATTTGCCGGAAAAAAGCTCAAATGTGAGTGCAGAAAGTGAATTTTTAACGACATATTTACGCCTGGAAAGAAAATATTAGTTAGGTAAACAAGTTATAGAATTTTGGGTAATTAATTTTAATAAGCCTTTAATATTTACCCATTTTCGCATAATTATTGATTAAGTCGTTCACTATCTGCTCGTAGTTAGGGCTTTTGTGTCTACCGAGAAAAGAAGCAACGACGTTTTCAAAGGATTCCCACGCTGCTGCCTCAACTGATGAGAGTAGTCCTTTGAATTGATTATTGTTGATCAACTTTTTTATTTGTGGTCTGACAAAAATACCTTCCTTTATCTTGGCTTGAGAAATATCTGGAAAAATTGTTTTCAAATAGTCGAATGCTTCGCCTTCTTTGTCCAAAGCCTTAACAAAGTTTTTAATGAGACCGAGCTTGATGTGTAAGGGTGGAAGTATGATTTTCTCTTTCTTGACAAGAGGGGTGTATTTGATGTTATCCACACCAACGGTAAACTCGACTCTTTCCGGCCAATCCTTTCTGACTTAGTGGTCCTACCGAGCTCGGCTATCCCACTTGCAGAGGAAGCAGCAGTGCTTGGTGTAGCCACTTTGTAGACCGCATAGCATTGCAACGACTTTGGAGATCAGAACATATTTTCCAACCATGCTCTTCATATTTGATAAATTTGAGTAGTTTTTGCATTTACCCGTAGGTTTCCTTTGTATTTACTGCATGTGCGATCGGGATAGAAGGCTTTTTGTTACCAATATGCAATAATACAGCCTTCAAACTCAGTTTATTGATGTCTATGAACAATCGCCACTCTTTTGAACCATATGTTTGACCAAACTCTTTGAATAAACCAGGAATGTCGTTGCAGTAGCATATACGGTTTTTCTTGGTATAGTGTTTGGAAAATGGTTCGTGACGTGACACAAATTTAAATTGTTGCATACGAGAAGTGTGGATCTCGGCCTTATCCTTGGATAGTTCCAAATCTCTTATCCAACCATGCGAAATTTAGTACAACTTGATTCGCTGCACTCAGATATTACTGTTGACAATGGAACTGGATCCGCAACTGCCGTTAAATGTAGTACTGGTAATGTCACTGTAGGTACGCTGGCATAGGTTACTCTTCTTGATCTTCCAACGCCAAGTACTTTTGTTTGACAAATATAACACTCTATTGAATGGCAAGTAGGTTCTCTCCATATCATTGGTGTAACAAATTTTATTTGGTGTCCGGATTCCGACTGAATCAATTCTACTCGACACGATGTACACAAAGTGTTCGGTGTCCATGGTTTTTCAGCATTTTTAGGCTCAATGCCAAAATACCCGCGTCCTTTTACTCATTTTATTTTTTTTACTAAATCACGGTTTTGAAATTTGACTTATGAACTGAACTATCTCCGGCGAGCCTTGCAGATGTTATGAAGTTTCAAGGTGCATTAACTCATTTTTATACTCGGAACAAGAATAAAATTGAAAAAATCAAATCTTACCTAGACAGAAAGGTTCCTTTTATACGAAACCGGGAAAAGAAAATACTACCTTCTTTAGATGTAGGCTTTAAAAGATTTCTGTGTCTTATAATTTTGAAAATCTACCTGCATACTTACCCATAAGTGACGGAAATACATGTTTATAACTACATGCCTACAGCAGGTTTCGAACCCAACCACTCTTCCTTTCGATGCAACCACTCTACCTACTATAAAACAATTCGAGAATTAAAGTACTATTTGATTTATTTAAAGAAAAAGTATTATCATTATTATGGTGGTATTCGTTTATCCGGATAATATCCCATTTGCATTTTATACCTTTAATATATGTATGTATACATACATTGAAGTTGCGCAACCTGGGTTTTTTATTTGATCGCTTATAACTTACGTAGTTTTGCATCGCTTTTCTTCGATGATAGCTTATCTTTTTTCTAATTAAACAGAGCTTTACGTAAGCAAAAAATATTTGGAAAAAAAGTTGTAGTTTTGGAATGCTGCCCTCGCAAAAAGTAATTTTTTTCATATTTTTTCATAAAAAAAAACAAAAATCTGAAATGATGAGCTAATATCTCGAAAACTATATGGTTGAGCAAAAAACAATGTATGATGCATTTATAGCAAATTTTATCGCCTTTTCCGATTGCTTGACCCGTTCGTGAGATATACGTAATTAAAGGGAGCCATCTTTTTGGTTTTTTCGAATAACGGTAAATTGCAAATATCTCAAAAACGGTAACATAGAATCAAAAATGAACTCAATTTTCGAAATCAGGGGGTGATTTTACATACGAATTTCATAACGGCGTTTCTGGTAAAGAAAAAAAGTTGAAATTCGTGGTCCAGTGTATTTACAATTCATCAAGGCACTCGTTGGAGGGAGGTGGAATGCAGGTGATTCCACTCTTCTTGCGGCGCGACTATGATGCGCTTGCTGCTTGCGTCGATTCTTCTTGCCTTTTCCATTGTAGCTATTTTTGGGCGGTTGGAAAGTTTGCATTTCCAATTTGCTTGCGATCACCTCATGCCGAAATAGAGGACGAAAACGGCGCAGTTGGAAAGTTTTCATTTCCAATCCGCTCGTAGAAGGTGTGTGGAATGCAGATGATTCTACTCCACGGGAGGCCTCCGTGTCGCTTTCCTCATCGGTGGTTCTGGTTTTATCGACGTAGCGAGCGTATTTCTGTTGGCGAGCAATTCTGATAAGGTAAATGTGAACTTCACCTTATAAGGGGTTGTTGGTGGAAGCAGGGTACAGTATGCGATATATAAATATGCGATGGCTGTATTGTAATGTAGTATAACTGATATTCATTTGTTTTGCAAATGATACCCTCGGACCCCCAAGACAGAAACAACGCCAACCCAAACATTAAAAGGAAAGATTTTCTCAGACAATGTCTAATTTATATTTCCAAGCATTTATAGCATTTATTTTTGATTAGTAAATCGTTTCTCAAAAATGTAAATGTCTACGTCATGCTTTTCCATATGTGAAGCATGTAGCCTTACGGATAATTGATAATGTGTCAACACCCTTATGCTACCGTACTAGTGAATCGATTGTTTCACTAACTTCAGTTTCGAATTAATTAACGAAAATGAAAAACAAAAAAAACGTGCGGGAGTGAATTATAGTGTAATTTTTTGAATAAAAGTGTAATTTTAATTAATGCGTGTGCGGGCGAGTAATGTAAATCGCGTGCATTTAACTTTTCCGTCGTTAATTTGTCGTTAGTGAAGTATTTTAGTGAAAAGTAAAATATGCATATATTGCAAATAAAAAAGAGAGGAAAAAGATGTGCTAATGAAGACCTATGAAAGGTCAAGCAAAAAACCAAAGCAAAGCAACAAGTTATGTGAAAAGTGTGTAATTGTGTTTTGTTGTTGCTACGATTCGCAATAAAATCATGCGATCGTACATTATAGTCGGGTGTGCAGTGATTTATTTTTTTTATTGTGAAAAAAAGAAAATTTTTAAGTGTTTTTTTTTTTGTTGGTTTTTGCTTCGAAAAGCAAAAAATTAATTGCAATATTTAGCATTAGGGTGAACCGAGCAATCTGAAATTTCTCCTCTGTTTTTTTTTGTTAGAAAAATTTTTTTTGTTCTTTGTTTTTGTTTAGTATTTAAACTTTTTACTTCGAAAAGTAAAAACGAATTTTGTTATGTGCCGTGCATTATATTAGGCTGTCCTTAATTGAAAATTTTTATTTCCGTGATTTATTTACTTATTTTATTTTTGTTTTTATTTTGATAAAAACGGGTGTATGCAATGGAATTTACAGCGATTTTGTTTAAGTAACGTTGCCTTTGCCATTGTACTATCCTTTTTTTCGTTTCTTCGTAACAAAAATAAAAAATTATGTTTATGTGAGCACCCTTATATATAATGCATTAGGCAAAAAGAACAAACAAAATATTTTTTTGAGGGAAATTTCATTATTTAATATGTGGTTTGCGAAACCTTTTTTTGATTGCTTAAGCAGACCCGAAAATTTTTCTTTCATGATTCCATGCAGTCCAATGCGCATAGTCATTGTGTACATATTTGTGCACATGTTTTCGGTGGCGACTACCCAGTGATAACCTCACTTGGTAGTGAGTGTTTAAAATGGCATTAAGAAATTGAACATTTAATAGTAAAGTGTTCATCAATTGTAGCAAAATATTGTTGCTTTGCAAATGAAAATAACGCCACACCTGTGCGCAAGCATGCATATGTATGAACATATGTAACATTAGGCTGGATCAAAAAAAAAAAGAAAATTTTGATTCCATTATGAGTTTTGTTGAAGTTGCTTAGTTTTGGTTAGGAGAAGTTTTGATATTGTGTGGACATTTTGTAACTCCAATTGTAGCGTCACTGCTGAAGATTAAGGTCTGTTGCGTTTTCGGTTTCCGCGGTATATGGTGGTAATAATATTAGTAAGTGGTCTTGTTACTTGTCCCCTTTCAGTCCTTATATCCACAACGCGAACGCGATTGTCTGAACCAGGGTGTAACTTGGTCACACGCCACAATCTCCATTATTTGGGAGGAAGATTGTCTTCCCGTATAACTACCATATCTCCGACTTGCATATTTGTTTTAGGATGCTTCCATTTTATCCGTTTCTGTAGTTCCGAAAGATATTCTGATTTCCATCTTCTGCAGAAGTTTTGATGTAATGCCTTGAGTTTCTGCCAGCGATTGACTACTGAGGCAGCGTTTTCATCAATGCTGATTTCCGCTGGTGCTAATAGATGTCCTCCAATCAGAAAATGTCCTGGTGTTAGAGGCTCAAGGTCCGATGGTTCATTTGAAGCGGGGCTAAGAGGGCGAGAATTGAGACACGACTCAATTCTACATAACAATGTGTTAAATTCCTCAAAAGTGAATTTGTTGTTTAAGGCCACTTTTTTGAAGTGGCTTTTAAAGCTTTTCACTCCCGCTTCCCATAATCCCCCCATGTGTGGAGCTCCTGCTGGTATGAAATGCCAATTTAATGCCTGATGGGAATATCTTGACAGGGTTTGGTTTCTTGCATCGGCAAGAAATTCCTTAAATTCCGTTTTTAATGCACGCGATGCACCGACAAAGTTTGTTCCATTGTCCGAATAAATGTTTCTTGGACATCCTCGTCTAGCTACGAATCTTGAAAGAGCGGCTAGAAATGGGGAAGTGCTCAAATCACTAGTGACTTCTAAATGTATGGCCTTAGTAGAAAAGCAAACGAACAGGCAAACGTAACCCTTTGAGGTACGACACCCGCACCCACTGTAACTCTTAATATCGAAATGCCCTGCGAAATCTACTTCTGTATTGGTAAATGCATGCGAAAAGGTGGTGCGTTCTTGAAGTAGAATTCCCATGAGCTGATTTTGAGATCGTGTCTTGAAGATCGTGCAGATCTTACAATTATGAATTACGGATCGTATCGTGGTTTTAACTTTTGGTATCCAGTATTGAGTTCTAATGATGCGCAGCAATAATTGGTTTTCACAATGGAGAGAAATTTCATGGACAAATTGAACATAAAGACGAGTTAACCTACAATTGTACGGAAGTATTATGGGATGGTGTTCAGATTCGGTAGTATCTTTGGATGCACCAAGTCATCCACCCGTTTTCACTACTTCTTCATCAAGATATGGGGTGAGAGACAGTATTTCGCTTTTAGATCCAATTGGTGTTTTGGGTTGCAAGCTCGAAATTTCTGATCCGTAATATTGCTTCTGAGCAAGTTTTATTAAACGGGTTGTTGTAGCTTTAATTTCATCTGAGGAAATTAAATAAGATTCAGGTTGCCTATAATCTTTCGTTTTAGAATGCGTCTGAGTATATAAGAGATAACTCTTAAAGCCCTAGGAAGATTTGAAAACCTATCGAGAATATCATTAATATTGTTTGAAATTGCGCTAACATGTACTTGCACGCGTTTTTCTTCGTTATTCGTGTTAAAATCCAAATCTTGTGTTGGCCACTTTTCCTTCTCTTCTTGGAGGAAGAACGACCCTGCCACCACAGAGAATTGTTGACTAAATCCTCGGCTAGTATTCCTCTACAGGCTAAATCTGCTGGGTTTGTACCTGAATCCACGTGATACCATGATGCGCAACGAAAGTTGACCATGAGCGCGGAGGTTTACGTATCCAAGCTGGCACGATTGTCGAATCTGTCCAAAGATGAATGTTTTGTTGACCTAAATCAAGGTTAGCGCAGATAGATTCGGTTATCTCCGCTAATAATACTGCTCCGCAAAGTTCTAGTCGAGGAAGTGTGATGGTTTTGACTGACCACTCTTGTTTTTGCCGAAAGCAGATTCGCAAGTATGCGGTCGTTGGTTTCCACACTCAAATACACGGCTGCCCCATACGCTTTCTCGGAGGCGTCGCAGAATCCGTGGATTTCGACCTTTTCTGTTGGAGAAAGGGCTACCCATCGCGGTATTCGTATTTTGTCGATCTCCTTGTACGTATTGGTGAAATTTTTCCACCTGTCTAATGTTGAAGACGAAACGGTCTCATCCCAGCCAGTACCCTCTAACCAGATATTTTGCATAATCATTTTTGCCACGAAAATTGTTGGAGCTAACCACCCTATTGGATCAAAGAGTTTTGCGATAGTAGATAGTATCGCTCTTTTTGTAGGCTCGGTATTCTCTTCTATAGATTTTGCTATGAAGTAAAACTGATCGGAATGAGCATTCCACCTAATACCGAGCGCCTTTACACTACTCGAATCTTCAAATTCTAAGAAATCTTCGCTCAGTAGATGAGCTTTGGGAATACCCTGTAATATTTCACTGAAATTTTAAGTCCATTTTCGTAATGGAAAACCAGCTGAACTTAAAACCCCGGAAATTTCATCTCTTGCTCTGATCGCAGATGCAATAGTATGCCCTCCCGAAAGAACGTCGTCGACATACATATTTTTTCGTAGGATATTTGAGCCGATTGGATGAGATTTTTTGGAATCATCAGCCAGTTTAAGTAATGTCATTGTTGCTAGATAAGGAGCAAAATTAATACCAACTGTCACCGTTTTGAACTCATACAGACTAATTTGATCATCTGGACTTGAGCGGAAAACTATTCTTTGGTATCTTGTATGATTATCATCTACTAGGATTTGCCTATACATCTTCTCAATATCGCTATTGAAGACGTATCTGAAAAGTCGCCAGCGAAGAATTAATGTTGGTAGATCAGCCTGAAGCACAGGACCAGGAAGAAGAACATCGTTCAGGCTGACACCATTTGAAGAGCGTGAGGAAGCATTGAAAACAACTCTAACTTTGGTAGAGATGCTTTCTTCTTTTATTACTGCATGATGTGGTAAATAGTAATTATCGACTGTATTGGCCGATTGAATTGAATCTAATTTTGACATATGCCCCATAGTCTCGTATTCTAGTATGACTCTATTGTACTCTTTCTGTAAATCGAGATTTTTTCTAAGTCGGGTTTCGGGTGAGAGCACGCTATTCTTAATGATGGACCTAGATTTATCTCTCCTGGGAATTCTGACCTGAACGGAAGCGACACAATGTATCTTCCGTCAGAATTCCGCTGCGTTGTACGTTGATACAATTCCTCACAAAATGTATCTTCTAATGTGGAGGCTTTAGCTTTCGGCGTGTCTTCGAGCTCCCAAAATGATCTTAGCTGCTTGTCTAAAGCCACTTCATTGTAAAAGGATACCCGATTATGATTGGTTGGACTGCGTGCATCAGCACGACCAGTCAGTAAGAATATTTTTTTTGATACCGTCTAATATGATTTGCGGATAAATATCCCCGCCCAGAACAAGATCAACTGGCTCATTCACGAAGAAACGTTTATCCGCAAGCACGAGATCAGGGAACGCTTGTTGTGTTAATGCAGTAACATCGCATGTTGGCAAATTACCTGTCAAATGTGGTAGAACTAGAACTAAAGCATCAATAGAAATTAGTGGGTCAACGGGGGACCGCAACTGAATGGCGCATGCCTCTTTTACCTGCGCAGAAGCTGAATTATTGATGCCCGAAACTTGAGCATGCATCTTTCGAGTTGGCAGGTTGATTCTTCGTCTGAGTCTTTCAGTGATAAAAGAGCATTCAGATCCCGAGTCTATGAGAGCTCTGGCCGAAAAATCTGTACCATTATAATGAATGGTGACGCAAGCTGTGCCCAGTAAAACACCTTTACTTGTATTAACAAAATTAGATTTTACTGTAGTTTTATCTTTCTGCTTTTTTTGTTTTGCAGATTCGTTTTGAGATTGAGCTTGCTTTGAAGTGCACGGTTGCTCATCCGATAAATCTGCAGAATTATTTGCCTGTGTAGGTTTTGCCTTACTTGTCTGTAAATGCAGAGCAAGTCTTTCATTCGTATTCAAATTTTTGAACTTTGAACACGCATAAATTTTGTGATCATTGCTTTGACACATTTTACAAGTGCCTTTAGCTACACTTGCTTGGAAAGCGCCAAGTTTCTTTGGGGGATGTTCAGAGGTCTGCTTTGAGTTTTGTACCTTTTGAGGTTTTGTACTCTTTGTACCTCTTAAACCTGAGACTGATTCTAACGATTGAAAACGATTTGTCAGAAATCGGTCCATATCCGCCCACTTGAAGGTTTCTGTCTTGTTTTCTACGGACTGTTCCCATAGCCAAAGGGTCACATCAGGAAGCTTAGTTGAACATAAGTATGTAATAATTGGATCCCAATTAGATATGTCAATATGATTACTTACTAACGAGGATATGCAATTATTTATGTCCCTTTGTAATCTTTTTATTGACTTACCGCATTCAGTTTCGACTGATTGAAGGTTGAAAATAATCTTTAATTGGGTGTTGACTAATACTCTCTTATTTTCATACCTGTCGCACAAATTTTTCCAAGCTATATCAAAACCATCATTCGTCAATTCGCATTTCTTAACGATTTCTCTGGCTTCACCTTGGGTTTTTTGTATAAGATAGTATAATTTTTGTACTGGCGACAGGCTTTTATTTAGAATATAAATGGCCGTGAACATGTCACGAAAAGTTGGCCATGACAAATAATCACCTTTGAATATATCGGTATCACAAGGTGCTAAGTGCAAGTTGCGTGGCGTCATCGTTTTCCTTCTCTGCCTTCTCAAGTGTTTCTGCCAGGTCATTTATTTTTGTCATACACAACACAAAAACAGTATAGCACGACTTATTTTTTTTTTCTAATTGCCGTAACATTCTTCTCACATATATTTTCTGATTGTAGTAACGCATCAAAAGCTTCTTTAGCTTTTTCCCACATCGATTTCAACTCCTGCTGCTGAATTTTCAGCGAATTTTTGGAGTGTTCGCTAGTGGCTATGCTTAAAAATTCGATGTCGAACTCAATAATTGTGTCAACTAAGCGGTTATATGCTTCCATATTGAAAATCTTTTAAAAATTAGAAACAATGAATATTTCCAAAAATATTAAATGCACAAGTGTCTGTGGAATACCCCAAAATGCTAATATAAATTATTGAACGCTTTCCACCAACAAAATCAACCCAACAAAATAAATGAAATTCTAATGAATTTTGTGTAAAAATCGCAAATGTGAAAATTTATTTTAAAGAAAATAAAATCAAGATTTAATACTTTAATGTGAAAAAACAGTGGAATGTATGAAAAATATACGTACGTGTAAATATACGTGTTAAAAAATAATTATTGCTCGCCAACCAACTATATTTACGTACGTGTGCGTGTATATATGTATGTAGCACAGTATTTATTTAAATCAAACGCAAGCGAAAAAACTGAGCAAGGTTGGAGGAAAAATGTTCCGTCCACTAAAGAAACGTTAAAATTAAATTGTTTGTTTTAAAAAGTGAATTGGATGTAAAAGCTGAGTGATTTTTGCGAAATAAATTTTTCTTAAATTCAACTGTGATGAACCAAACCCAAAAGTGAGGTTAATTACACAATGCAGTGTTGTTGTTGTGGGCTGTTATTAACAGAGAAGCGCAAGTCATATAAATGTATATTGAATTCATTTAATTTGAAAAATTACTTGCACTTTCCTATTAAATCATCCCAAACACTGTTTGTACAAATATTTGTGGGCAATAATGCAACACCGAAGACCCTTAAGCCGTGTCAAATATTGTTTACCGTCGGCGGCAAACAATACTTGATGGTCAAATGGGCTATTTGCACAAATACAAAACTGGTATCTTATTTTTATTTTTTCACAAAATCACCCGCCCACTTTTCACTTTCACTAATTTCTTATTTATTTATTCACTAATGTGCTCACTGAAATAACCACGAACCTTTATATTTGTAGATGTGTTCTTGATGCAGTGGATTCAATAATATATAATTAAATGGCTTTGAGAAATTGCTGTGTTGTAGAAGTTGATATTGCTGCTGTTGATGTTGCCGCAAATAAACTCCTCACGAAAAAATTCCTCGAAAAAATACCAAGTACTATTGTAATAACCGATGGTTGGCTCACAAAATGGTCGCTGGATGAAATAACGGATTGAATGGGCCAATGTCTTGGCCGGGCCACAGCTCAGGGATGGTGCCGGTCAAGATATAGTGCAGAAAAGAAAAAAAGTTTGGTATTAGAATTTAATTAATATATCTTTATTTAACATAAAGATTGTGCACAAAATTAATATATCTACAATTTTAGATTACCTTTTAGTTGGTGAAGCTGGAACTGCGGCGGAATACGTCATTTGTACTTGGTGTGTGAAAACAAGTGAAGTAAAACCTCTGGGCTTTCAAGAATGCCTCCTATTCTCTTTTCCTTTTCAACTAGTAATTCTTTAAAATTGTCAGTAGCCTCTAGAATGGTGTATTCACTTTTTTCACACCATTTGACTCACTCCTTTGATCGCAGATGGTTGGTCTAAATGATCCCCCAGGGCTCTGCGTTGGTGTTGTTGTTGCTGTTGTTTTTAATAATGATGGGTTGAGCTCAGGAAAACTCTGATCTAACAATTGAATTGTTACATTTATTTTTAAACGTAATGAAGTGTTTGGAATATTGTATTCAAAACTGGTCTGTTTACTATTTTAAAAATTTCTAAAGCTGTTTATATTTTGTTCTTGATTCATAAATTGATTATAGGGATAATTTGTTCCATAACTTAAGTGAAACAGGCAAATAAGTAAAATTTTTATTAAATTAGCTAATTTCATATCGGTTTTTATTTTTTTTTATCTATACCTGTGTGGATCACATTATACAATGATCATATTATATGTTTGTCTATAGTTTTTCACATCAATTATTTCTATATGTGGTCTTTTAAATGAAGTATCCTGGGCTAGAATCTTTTCTATATCACCATTACTAAGAATTCGTTCAGTTTCAATTTCACGATATTCACGATATCCAATACCAGATTCCTTTTCAATGAGCTCTCTACGAAATGCCTCTATAGCTTCATCTATAGTAAAAGTTCTCATAGGTTTCCCTTCCGTTGAAAAATCATCTTTAGACGATGGTGCGATTGTTGTGGATGGTGAAAATAATGGTATCGTTGACAGCACTTCAATTTCTTCTTCGTCATTAGTTAAAAGAGGCTCACTTTGTTTTAGTAATAATAATGAAATATTGATTGATAAAATATCATTACTATTCGGTAATGTTAAATTAAATTGAATACTTTTCGAGTTTTGGTTTATTGCAAGCGCATTACTATCTAGGTTTTCCCAAAATGGTGCTCCATAGGTAGTTTTTAAAACAAATAATAATAATAATAATGAGATATAAAATTTAAAATTCATTGTGATATATCCCTTTGTTTACGTCAATTTAAAATGAGGTTGATATTAGAAAACAATGTATTTATATACTTACTTTCCTTCTTCTAATTCTCACCCCTTTAAAATAAAAACACTTAAGTTAAGGTTTCTAATTCTATTTTATTTCATTATAAATTTAAATTACTACCCGATATGTATTTGAACAAAATATATGCTGATTTTAAAGCACAACGAATTTGTCGTTGGTTGATTTTCACATTACAATCAGTATGAAAATGATATTGACAACGCACAACATCTGGGTGTAAACTATATAATCTAGAGAGATTCATTCCATCACATCCTGTACTCTCCTCTTCAATGTTAAACACTGACTTTTGGAGGAATTCTGCTATCCATACACTTTTTTGTCGCCCTTGATGTATTTATATACTTACTTTTCTTCTTCTTCTAATTCTCACCCTTTTAAAATAAAAACACTAAATTTAAAATTTCTAATTCTATTTTATTTCATTATAAATTAAAATGTCTACCCGATATGTATTTGAACATAATATATGCTGATTTTAAAGCACAACGAATTTGTTGTTAGTTGATTTTCACATTACAATCACTATGAAAAGTATATTGACAACGCAGAACATCTGCGTGTAAACTATATAATCTAGAGAGATTCATTCCATTACATCCTGTACTCTCCTCTTTAATGTTAAACACCGGCTTTTGGAGGAACTCTGCTATCCATAGACTTTGTTCTCGCCCCTTAACATAAGCTTTTCTGTTCTTCAATGTTAGCATCAAATAGTTTTTTACAGATTTAAAACTATCGCTTCCATAGGACCATAATAAATTATGGTGGTGTAACATTAACCAATTAGCTTGTCGTTGATTTTCCTTACTCAGATCCGAAAATTCAAATGGAGCTTTTATGTGGAAACAACGGAATTATTCATTGTTGAGGACCACAGCTATTTTCTTTACAATAAATCTATTATCGTATGATTTAAAGCCTTGAACATCTACTGTCGCAAACATTATGAAAACTAATAAAGAAATATAGAAATAAGAAAAATATATAAAATGATAGGCTTTTTATACGTTAAGCACAGACAGGTGAAGCATAGTTGGGTATAAAATAGAATTTTTATATTTCGCCCACATTTATATACTTTAGAAATATGGACCCTCAAAAATTTGGAGCCCCCCCTCCCTCCCCCCATTTAAAATCTGAGCTCGATACTCTGCTGCACTGATGAACTTCTAAGCTCTTTTTCTCTTGCAGTCAGAACACAAAGCAAAAAATTCGAAGCTTTTTCTTATAGATCAGCTAGAACGTCTGCGTCTAAATGCAGGTACAGAAACTTACAAACTAATAAGAAGATAAACAAAATGTTTAGTCTGCATATTTATTTGCGGTTTTATGAAATTTTCACATGCATATATATATACATATGCACATGCACATATATATATATATTTTCAATGTTGGACAGTTAAGGTTTCTTATCAGCATGTTTTGATTTTTTCAATTGTACAAACATTTCCCAAGCGTAGATATTAATTCCATTATTTTTTACAAATTTCTTATCATCTAAAAATTTAACGTTACTTTATTTATTACATTGAGTACATTAAGTCAAAATACAATTTCTTTTCGAATAAACATCTTTTAAAATCATTTGCAGAAAGTTTGAGAGTAACACATTGTTTAACACCCTTAATTTTTTAATCTCTTTTCCTTCTTGATCGATGTGAATAGAATACATTTTTGCTCTCAAACCAATAAATTAGTACAAGATTGGAAAAATACTAGTATTGGGGGAAGAGGTAGGAAAAAATTAGGTGCTAGGGTCTTAATAGCAAAACCAAATTTCCATAGCCTAAGCAAATTTTCTAATAATTTAATAGCGATTCAATTGAAACAAGTGTCAACTCTGTGAGACAAGTAGCCCTTATCTAAATGTATGTATATGGATGGGTGTGTCTGTGTCGGTATGTATTTTGTGGTTTGTTGATATATATATATAATTCATATGCTGTCATGTTTACGGCAAAGCTCTGCTAAAGGTAGAAAAGCTCTAAGCTTTTTCTTATACACCACTAAGCTTTTTCTTATGCGCCACCTAGCGGAAGATCTGCCAGAACACAAACCGGAAGAACGAGCTAGAACCGGTATTTACATACTACTTTCACTTAATTTGTGGGATTGTTTGCATTTTATGCAGTACTGTGGCCGCTGTTGTTGTTCATCAAGATCTGACTCATTACTGTATAACACTCTTCGTGAAGAATTTGTCATTGGACGGCTGGACGATAATTGCGTTCCTTGACGGCTATTCGCTGATGATTGTGGCTGAGCTCCACGTAGTGAAAACGTAAACATCGCATGAGGCTTACAACTTTAGCGATATCCCTCAACCAATCGGCGAATGTCTGTAGGCGTGGAAGTGATGATGCACCGGCTACACACCGATACCACTCAATCTTTTTGGAAGCTGGCAGCTTGAGGACTAGTTCCTCCAGAAGCATTGGGTTATACAAATGTTGTTCACAATGAGATGATTTTAAAAAGGCGACAATGTTCTGAACTTGATTGGAGAAATCCAAGATTTGTTCAAGATGGCTGTCAGTTATATTCGCAAATTGTTGAATTTTCCTCATTTGTACTCGAATCAATAATTCAGGTCTTCCAAAATTAAATTGCAATTCTTCAATGACCTGTGGCACGTTATTAGGATAAACTAATAAAGATGACACAACACGTTTTGCATTACCTTGTAATGCCCTTTGAAGCCTCATTACCATCAGTTACCATCAAAGTATGGAAGCGGATACAATTTAGCAACTACGATTGTGGCAAATACTGTGGACATTGTGTGTCCGGCGAAGGTATATTCATATTTACTATACCCGAATTTGTATACGTTGACTGCAAGTGCAACTTGTTCTCCATTAGTAATTTATTTGACTGTTCTGCTGTTTTTTCTATGGCTGCACGAACGATTCCATTTCCCTGTACTTGCTCTGCTGACGTTGTCGCCACAGCGCTATTGCTATCACCCATTCTGACTGCGCTACGAATTTGTTCGTTGTCACGGCGAAGTTCATTTACTTTGTCATTTAATAAGTTTATGCTTGCTAATAATGCGTCAATATGTTCCTGAGTAACTCCAGAACTCGCTGCACAATCACCGTCTGTTTCCATGGGAGAATTTTCAGCTATTGTATTATTTAAGCTTGGATGATTGGACATTTCTTCTTTTTGTGTGTTACGTGTGTATGATTCTTCTTTGTTTTGCTTCTTGTACGCATTTACAATACTTATATACTAAGTGTGAACGAGACGACTATACTATTTATGACAGCAAATAATTTGTGTATTTGGAGGCGACTAAGAACGAGATGACTATACTATTTATGGCAGCAAATAATTTGTGTATTTGACGGCGACTAAGAATATTAAATTCAACTGACGAGTTCACTGAAACTCTATAAACTGCGAACGTTGCACACATCGACTGCTACTGAAGTTGACGGAGGCAGAACCCACTGTTGACTCCGCTGACGGCAATCGCTGCTTATATTTGTATGCTCACGAATTCACTGAAATTCGGCGTTGTTGCAACTTAAGCGAGACTTACTGATGCTGCTACTGAAGCAGATATTTTTTTCTTCTTTTACAAAGCGAAATAAAATGAAATGTTGGTCGAAATGTATTCACCAATGACGATTTATTACAAATGCGTGTTAAATTTTATCTCACTAACGCAGAAAGCAATTCGGTAAACTTAAATGTCGTCAAGTTAGTCCTTATTAAGGAAAACACGGTATTTAAAATGCCTTCGTGGCTAACAATATTTATTAATAAGAATAGTTGAAATAAAGTGAGACTTTTAATTGTATAGATTTATAAATTTATGACATTTAAATACATTAGCGCATTACCACATTACCGAATTGGTGCTTTCTCTGATTTCAACTGACTGTTTTCATTCAAATGGCTCAGTCGCATTCAGAGTTGTATTTGACAGGGTTGATATGTCTACGTATGTACGAAAAGTATTGAATGGTCTGGAAATCCAACGGCTGAGTCACATTCTAATCGACAGTTGTGCATCAATTTTTATACGTATGCCCAAGCAGGCAGCCGTCGTGAGGATCTCTGAAGGACGAGAATTGCTCAGAAAGGAGTTGTGTGCCCATTAGGGAGCCGACGTGAAGCGCTCATAAAGGAGCCAACGCGAAATGCTCATGAGGGAACTGTTTGCCCAGTAGGGGGCTCTCGTGAGATGTAATGTATGTTGTAGATGACGCAGTGACCAGTACGTTATTGTAATTTATTAGGCGTATGATCTTATCACACTTTTGTATGTCTTGATTTGCCTGTGCTTGCATTAGATAAGCACTGTCTAGTTTAGGTTAAATAGTATAGACGGTTAAGCGCCAATTAAGTAAGCAAGTAAGTATACTTTTCTTTATTGAGAAAGGCGAGTCTGAAATATCGAAATTGATGTAGTGCTTGTTGAAATCCAGACACAAACAACGAAAAGCTTCGTGCATTTCAAAATTAGATCTGCATGTACTCAGGAAGACTGGTTGAAAATGTCTTGATGGCCTCATAGGGACATTAATCTTTATCTCACTAAGTAAAAATGGGTTGGATCCCGCGATAAGTGACTTAACGCAAAAAGCAGGAACTATTTTTGAACCGCTTGTCACGATAAATCTGATACCGTGGGTTTCAAACAATTAACGCGTATTCTAGTATCAGTGGGGATGCACATTTTGAGGAGCAACAACGATACATCGATGTTTCGATGTATCGACAAAATAAGCATCGATGATAAAAAACATCGGAAGAAAAACATCGATACATCGATGTGTTCCGATGCTTTTTCAGTAGAATTAAATTTTGGAAAAACTACGTGGCTCTAGTGGGTGGTGTGATATTTATAGTCGCCTGGTTTGTGAGATTAGCTCACACACCCCGAAATCGAGGAATTTTTAAGAAAAATCTACCAGAAATGTATTGTTTAAAATCTGCAGAGGTTTTATTATATATGTATGTAGTTACCGGCCAAAACCAAAAATTGTGTTGCGCTTTCAATGCAAAAAATTTAAATTCAAATTTTCGCCTGGGTCAAATCAGCCGTGCTGGTGGGATATACTTATGTAGAATTTAGCTACTGGCTCTACCCCTAGGAGTGATGTACCAAAATACTGATAAGTAATATATTTTTATTTATTATTTTATTCAAAACCGTTTGAGACCAAACATTAAGTTATATAATTACATATAAGATGTTTGTTAAGCAATTCATTCAAATGAGACAACATGTCAATACGTATATATGTATAACATAAATTATAATAAGAAAACAGAAAAACCTGAGATCAGGCAAAAACTCATTTAACATTTTTCATACTTGTACTCATCCTACATAAATACAATGTACATTAGATGTATTGCCTTAGAGTTTTGCTGCACAATAGACACTTTGCGGAGTTGGCACGCCACACCTTACTTTTGTCCGGCATATTGATTTCGGCAAGAAGATTGTGGAAAATAGAAGTTATTAAAAATGTGCAATTTTGTTTTGATTTAATATTAATAATTACAAATTAGAATGATAGCAGTGCAAGCAACTTCCTTTTAAAAGTAATCAAAAAGCAGCACATTATTAAATTAAAGCAATGTTGGTCAAAGTAGCTGAAAATAAAAACTATTACGCTGTTATCAAAGGCGATGTAAAAATTAAGTATTATCCACATAATAACATTATTCCAAAAATCCCGGGATACTACTTCACGATCTGCATATTTACCTCACGCCTTTACACTGGCCATACTGCACTTTCTATTAAGATGTTCACCTATTTATTTAGTATAAAATATTAATTAGAAGTCACAACATAATTTAAAACAATTATTATTAATAACCTACCCTTTTTACATCAGTTTGCAGCAACTTAACAAAGAAAAAGAATGGCGTCAATAAATGCAACTTTAGAGATGTGGATGTTCGAAACATCGTCAAAGTTAACATCGATGTATCGGCAATTTTTCGATATTGAATAATTTTGAAACATCGATGTTAAACATCGGATTTTCATCCGATACTATCGATGTTTTAAAAACATCGATGTATCGTTTGCATCCCTAAGTATCGGTCGAACTAAAGCAGTAAAGAGTGCTTTTGTGACGTATGGGTCCATAAATTCTTTTGACCATCGTTTAATGAAAGCTAACACACCTCTGGATTGAGTCACACAAGTCTCAATATGATATTTGAAGTCTAGTTTGGGGTCCATTGTGACACCGAGATCGATGAAGCTAGTAACTTGCTCAAGCTGGTAATCACCTATCAAATAATTATGTACCTGATATGATTTTATAGTGAAACTCATGAATTTGCATTTGTTTAGGTTGAGGGCCATTTCATTGGCCTTGCACCATTGAACTAAGCTATCCAAATCGTCCTGAAGAAGTAGTCTGTCTCCAGGGCTTTGAATGGGTCTAAAGAACTTTACAACATCGGCATACATTAAAATCTCGGAGCTAGTTAACATAATTGGTGTAGTATACCATTCACCGAATACAAGCAATGCTGAGTTCATTAGATACATGGGTGAAGTGCTGGACGAATATTTTGATGAAAATGGAAACAATGTCATTATTGGTGATTTCAATATAAACATGAATTTAAGGTCAACTTATTCAAACCAGCTAAACCAAATATTCACATCAATGTCAATGAGACAGTTAATCAATTTTAATACAAGAATAACCGAATCATCACAAACCAAAATAGACCATCTCTATAGCAATAGCGGTGATATCGAAATACAAAACTTAGAGAATCAGAGAATATCAGACCATGAAACAATTTGTATCAAACTGCCTGTACAAAAAAACTACAAAATGAGAGTGTAAGGTAACCGCTTATGCTGGGACAACTATACGGGGGAAAATTTATTAAACATCTTAGCCTGGCCGAACTTACAAACTGTGACATCGATGAGAAAGTCATAGTCATAAATAACATTTTGGAAGACGTAATAGATACGATAATATTTGAAAAGCAAGTTCAAATCAAACTAATGAATAAGTGGTACGATCGTGAACTTACAGAACTGAACAAGCAAAAATATGAACTTTACAAGTTGGCAAAGATATCAAACTCATGGGAGAATTACAATGATATAAAACGACACTAAAAAGAGTAATCAAGCTTAAAAAGAAGAAATACATGAAGAATAAAATCACAACCAACAGTAACAACCAAAGGCTGATGTGGAAATGTCTAAAAGATGCTGTAAATATTGTAACGCTGACCCCCACTGTAACCCTTTTTCTCCTACGCCTGAGACCCCCACTCTAACCCTTTTTCACCTACGCCTGAGAATATACATACATAGTATATTAACAGGTAGCCAACAGCAGCAGCTACATACCAATGCATACGAATAGCACTTGGCGATAACAATAATATGCACACAGTACGCCAACTCACAGTAAATGGCAAATTGAAGTATCCAATTAGCGGTTCATTTCTCACTCGCATCATAGCGGAAGCAGTATAAAAGAGAATGAATTTGCTGTTGTCACTTCATTCCTCGCAGGTTAGTCAGAGGAAGTGGTTGCTTTATTAAGCAACCCAGTCACTCCTTCTGACTAGCTGAGTTGAATGGGTGCTGCCTTGGCACTGGTCACCCTTTGCTTGCGGGGACAACGGGTTGTCGCCTTTATGGTTTTCTCGCCCGTGTCCCAGCTAAGTAAGGGGGGGGGGGGGCTCGAAGCCTTAGGGCTACCCCGCCCCTTCCTCTCAGCTAAGGTTCCAGCCGACCCGGTTCTACAGCTGCGTAGCGTGGTGCTTTCGGGCCCAGTTTCTCCTCGCAGCCAACGAACCGGCAAGGACAGAGCTGGTGCACCGCCCCCGGCACCTTACCTTAGTGTGCGACCACGGGGTGAGCGATGTCCAGCGAATGAGCCAATCCCACTTCCAGAGGAAAAGTGGGTGCCGCCACGGAACTGGTCACCCTTTGCTTATGGGGACAACGGGTTGTCGCCTTTATGGTTTTCTCGCCCGTGTCCCAGCTAAGTAAGGGGGGGCTCGCCGCCGTTCGGCCAACAGATTCCTTCCCCTCAGTCCTGGCGCAGGTAGTAGAGCGACTCGTCGGCTAAAGGGGCTACCGCTGTGCCGTCAAGGCGTACTTCCCCTCAGCCCACGGATCGACCTACAAAGTTCCAGCTGGTACAACTCCGCGTACAGCCCTGCCATCGCGCAAGCATGGAGGCGGTGGTGTCCAGCTAGCGAGCCCGTACTAAAAGCGAGTGAGCCAACCACACCACGGAGTGGAAGGGGGCGCTGTCAGGGAACGGGTCACCCTTGCTTGCGGGGACAAGGGTTTTTGCATTTATGGTTTTCTCGTCCTTGTCCCAGCTAAGTGGGGGGGGCTCGCCGCCTTATGACCATCCGGCCCTTTTCCCCTCCGCCCCGGCTCCGGCCGTAGACCGGTCCAGCAGCTAAAGAGGCTACCGCTGTGCCGTAAGGTGCACTTCCCCTCAGCCCACGGATCGGCCTACGGAATTCCGGCTGGTACAAATCCGCGTCCAGCCCTGCCATCGTGCGGGCATGGAGGCGGTGGTGTCCAGCTAGCGGACCGGCACTAACAACAATTCTATTCGTTCCTCGCAGGTCCCCCCGCCGCCGCCACTGGGATAGCGTCATCACGGGAAGCCGCCACCCGCAACCGCCGCTACTGGTAACCCCCCCGAAAAGGTAACCAAGTAGAACGTTTGCATCGCCACCTCGCCTTGGCCACGCCACTGGTACGCGCTCCGTCGCCCTGTTGTTACCGTCGCTATCCTACCGCCATTGCGCCGCTGCTACGACGACCGTCAGCCGCTTCTACGACGACCTTTAGCCGCCGCTACCTTATCACCGTCCAGCCAGCTAGCTGGTGCCGTCACTGCGTCCATACCGCTACATCCATCCGTCCGTTAATACTGTCCGCCGTCCAGCCGCCGTGCTAATCCCGCCACTGCGCCCATACCGCTGCACCACTCCGTCCGCTAATACTGTCCGCTGTTCAGCCGCCGTGTTACTCCCGCCACTGCACCAATCCGTCCGCTAATACTGTCCGCCGTCCGGCTGTCGCGCTGATCCCGCCGCTGCCTCCGGACCACCGTACCATCGCGCCCGCTACTGCACCACCGTTCAACCGCCGCACCGACTCCTCCGCAATTACTACGACTGTTAGCCGCCGTTCGCCTCCGTCCCCTGCCATCTTTGTACGGAAAGCTGCTACCCTCACTACCCTTCAAGCCGTGTGTGTGTGCGTGTATTCGTCATTAACACATAACAACTGTGTTCTTATTAAGTGGGGGTTTGTGGGACCTCTACTTGACCCTGGATTGACTGAGTGCTACCTCAGCCCTCGAAAAAACCCACCTCATAAATGGCGCCTGAGCAGGGACCCTCCTCCGTAGAGGAACATGGAAAACCAAATACAACAACCACCAACACTGCCGGGGCGGGTTCGACGAACACACCATCAGAAACAACAAACACACCGGTCCCCGAAGTTACGACGCTGAATACCGACTCACTCAATTGGATCTACTTACTGAAATGGGAGAGGCTGATAGAGGAGTATAAGGAATTCCGAATCCCCGTGGAAGGCCAAACCGTAGCCGAGCTGCGCCGCGCACTGAGCATTTACGTACGAGCGAAACGCGCAAGAAAATCAAGTGAATACCTGCTAAAGGAGCTGGAAAGGGAAGTGAATGAAGAAGAGGGGAAATCCGTTATGCTACCCCAGTCAACAACAAAGCCGATCCCTTCGATCCAGATTCATAGTCCCCAACCGCATGCTCATTAGAGAGAACGCGCACCACCGAAGCGAGACGAAATGAGCGCGTGTGAGCTAATGAATACCGTTCGCCGCTGGGATTTGCATTTTTCGGGTGAAGAGTCGCTGCACGAATTTCTGGAGAGGATAGAGGAGCCTGCCGAATGTTACCGCATCCCCATCGACCGGCTCCTCCCAACGCTGCCGGAACTTCTACGTGGCCAAGCACTCCAATCGTACCGCATCCGTAAACAGCAAATCAACCAGTGGAGCGATTTTCGAACGAAGGTGCAACATTTTTTCCTGCCCAAGCGTCATCTTCGACATTTGGAAGAGGCCCTCCGGCTACGCAAGCAACACGGCCGTGAAAAAGCCAAAGACTATATCCTCGCATTAGAAACGCTGATCCGCCAGCACCCGACAATGTGTAAGGAAAACCACATCGAACGAATATACGAATATGAGCTGCTAAAAATCGAGGAAGCGAAACAGAGCAAAGTGGCGATCCACAGCCTTTATCATCTTCAAACGGAGTACGATAGCAAGGAGTGCTGCTGGCGCTGCAAGGAACGCGGACACCGCCGCTTCCAATGCAGGGGCCGCTGGAGAATGTTCTGCTCCAGGTGTGGACAAGACAACATCCTCTCCAGTATTGCCTATGCCCTTCGACCAACCAATCCACTGACAACAATACATTCAGGATGCCGTCAAGTTATGTGAGTGGAAGCCGCCAAGCATTATTTGTGCGGCCACAGAAGTATATGGAACCACCAGCCTGCAATCCCGCTGCCGAAATGCAAGTAGATGACCGTCTCTACAATACCGATAACCATCGAGGGCATGAGCGTGCGCGCGCTAGTAGACACCGGCGCCACCCTCTCATACGTCGACGAGTCAATATGAAACCACCTGGAGAGAAACAAAATCAAACCACATCTTCGCAGGCGGAGCGTCCAATTGGCAGACCAGACGTGTGTCTATAGCTCGAATTCGTACCCAGGAAGGATTACGTACCAAGGACGAACGACTAAAACAATGATGTCCGTCATCCCGAAGCTGGAAGAACGGATGATCTTAGGAATGGACTTTCTACGGGAAAGGGGAATCACCCTCACGCAAGATGGCCAACCGTTAGAAGTCACCTTGACCAGGAGATCAGCCGAGCTAGACACACTATGTGCAATGACCAGCCGGGATCACGTGAACAATGGTCAAAAACCGGAGCACCACCAGAAGTGATTGAGCAAAACCGGTAGCCCAAATACCGCAGCCGACCATCCGTGAACATAACCGACCGCTGAAGTAACGCTTCTACCCCCGTTACCCACCTATACAAACATACAATGTCAATGAAGATTACCGAAAAAGAGCGCCGAACGCGATATGCAATGCGCTCCCCCGCCGCCCGTTACAAAACACCGAACCGGACATATTTTACACAATAAAAGGCGACAGAGAAGAGCCCGGTGAGATTATTGGCAACCATACAATATCCGCAGCCATGGGAAATAGTAACCGCCAACTTCGTGCCACTACTACCACGTTCCAAGCAAAGAAGCACCTACCTCCTCGCCATGATCTACAAATTCTACAAGTGGGTGGAGTTAATTCCGGCGCGCCAAGCAACAACGGCAAGCGTGCTCAAAGCGCTACAAGAAAAGGTCTTATACCGACTTGGTTGTCCGAAAACCTTCCGACAATGGGGAGCAGTTCGGCGGAAAAGCGTTATCACCGTTTCTGAGCAACCACCGCACATGGGATTAGGAGACTCCACAAATGACCTTTGCAGTAAATGTAGTCAGAAAAGAGGGTACAAAAGCATCTTCAGCAGACATAAACGTCGGCGAAATAAAGCGACGTGCACACGGTGGGAGCAGTACCAGTGGCCAGTCAACCGAGTCAAAATACAAAGGGTACCACATTTTTTTTCCGGCCCATACATTACCGAATACCGAATGGCCATAATGCAATCACAACACGAGATAGACGAGAACAACGCCAATATGTCAAGGATCCAAGAAGAAGAAGAAGGATGGCAACTTATTTATAATATTCATGAATTTCGCATTATTTTAAAATTAAATATTCTGTTAGTTTTAAGAACAATGAAATTGTAATTAAACCTGATATGTAAACATTTTTTTTGGATCAACTTTGTTAGGTATAAGTGGAAAGACTCTATTTTACGAAAAAAAAAAAGTTAATAAAACGATGCACGCATATACACCGGCAAAGCCGGAATAACGGCACACATACAACCGCTAGGCCAGGCCTGGCGTGATACTCCTGTTCCTCACAGCAGCTTTCCGTCAACCGAAGTGGGAGGGGGACTGTAACGTAGCGTTACAATAGTATGACCCCCACTGTAACCCTTTTTCTCCTACGCCTGAGACCCCCACTCTAACCCTTTTTCACCTACGCCTGAGAATATATATACATAGTACATTAACAGGTAGCCAACAGCAGCAGCTACATACCAATGCATACGAATAGCATTTGGCGATAACAATAATATGCACACAGTACGCCAACTCATAGTAAATGGCAAACTGAAGTACCCAATTAACGGTTCATTTCTCACTCGCATCATAGCAGAAGCAGTATAAAATAGAATGAATTTGCTGTTGTCACTTCATTCCTCGCAGGTTAGTCAGAGGAAGTGGCTGCTTTATTAAGCAACCCAGTGACTCCTCCTGACTAGCTGAGTTGAAGGGGTGCTGCCTTGGCACTGGTCACCCTTTGCTTGCGGGGACAATGGGTTGTCGCCTTTATGGTTTTCTCGCCCGAGTCCCAGCTAGGTAAGGTGGGCTCGCCGCCTTAGGGCTACCCCGCCCCTTCCTCTCAGCTAAGGCTCCAGCCGACCCGGTTCTACAGCTGCGAAGCGTGGTGCCTTCGGGCCCAGTTTCTCCTCGCAGCCTACGAACCGGCAAGGACAGAGCTGGTGCACCGCCCCTCGGCACCTTACCTTAGTGTGCGACCACGGGGTGAGTGATGTCCAGCGAACGAGCCAATCCCACTTCCAGAGGGAAAGGGGGTACCGCCATGGCACTGGTCCCCCTTTGGGGACAACGGGTAGTCGCCTTTATGGTTTTCTCGCCCCTGTCCCAGCTAAGTAAGGGGGGCTCGCCGCCGTTCGGCCAACAGATCCCTTCCCCTCAGTCCTGGCTCAGGCAGTAGAGCGACTCGTCGGCAAAAGGGGCTACCGCTGTGCCGTCAAGGCGCACTTCCCCTCAGCCCACGGATCGACCTACAAAGTTCCGGCTGGTACAATTCCGCGTCCAGCCCTGCCATCGTGCAAGCATGGAGGCGGTGGTGTCCAGCTAGCGAGCCCGCACTAAAAGCGAGTGAGCCAACCACACCACGGAGTTGAAGGGGGCGCTGTCAGGGAACGGGTCACCCTTGCTTGCGGGGAAAACGGGTTGTTGCCTTTATGGTTTTCTCGCCCGGCTGGTACAACTCCGCGTCCAGCCCTGCCATCGTGCGGGCATGGAGGCGGTGGTGTCCAGCTAGCGGACCGGCACTAACCACAATTCTATTCATTCCTCGCAGGTCCCCCCGCCACTGGGACAGCGTCATCACGGGAAGTCGCCACCCGCAACCGCCGCTACTGGTAACCCCCCCGAAAAGGTAACCAAGTAGAACGTTTGCACCGCCACCTCGCCTTGGCCACGCCACTAGCACGCGCTCCGTCGCCCTGTTGTTGCCGTCGCTATCCTACCGCCATTGCGCCGCTGCTACGACGACCGTCAGCCGCCCGCTATCCTACCGCCGTTGCGCCGCTGCTACGACGACCTTTAGCCGCCGCTACCTTATCACCGTCCAGCCAGCTAGCTGGTGCCGTCACTGCGCCCATACCGCTACATCCATCCGTCCGTTAATATTGTCCGCCGTCCAGCCGCCGTGCTAATCCCGCCACTACGCCCATACCGCTGCACCACTCCGCCCGCTAATACTGTCCGCTGTCCAGCCGCCGTGCTACTCCCGCCACTGCACCAATCCGTCTGCTAATACTGTCTGCCGTCCGGCTGCCGAGCTGATCCCGCCGCTGCCTCCGGACGACCGTACCATCCCGTCCGCTACTGCACCACGGTTCAACCGCCGTACCGACCCCTCCGCAATTACTACGACTGTTAGCCGCCGGTCGCCTCCCTCCCCTGCTATCTTTATACGGAAAGCTGCTACCCTCACTACCCGTCAAGCCGTGTGTGTGTGCGTGTATTCGTCATTAACACATAACAACTGTGTTCTTATTAAGTGGGGGTTTGTGGGACCTCTTCCTGACCCTGGATTGACCGAGTGCTACCTCAGCCTTCGACAAAACCCACCTCATAATATGAACAACGAGAATTCTCAAATAAAACGAGTTTTTATAAACAACACTTATGTTGAGGAAGATTATGAAATTGCAAGACAATTAAATCAGTTTTTGTTGAAAGTATAAGAATAATACGTAGTAGTACTGAAATCATTATGCAAGTAGAAGATGAGGTAGACATAAATAGAAATTTATTTGAACTTAAAAATGTAAGTGTGGATCAGTTCTTGCGTACAAAATAAATATGGCGGAAGAAAATTATTAACAGAATGTGTCGTCAAAGATAGTATGTATACTTAGGATACTATTATACTAGCATACTTAATGAAAGCTTTAATAGTGGTGTTTTTCCAGCATGCTGGAAAACGTCGACAATTATACCAGTTGAAAAGGTTAAAGGAACAGTAAAACCAGAAGAAATACGGCCAATAAATACGTTACCTAGCGATGAAAAAATAATAGAGAAAATTGTAAAAGAACAGCTGCTAGAATATGTAAATAAATATGAAATTATTATTAGCGAGCAATCAGAGTTTAAAACACTCTTGTGAAACCGCACTGAACATGGCGATAGCAGAGTGGAAAGAAGGAATGTCTTGCAAACTAGTAACAGTCTCAGTTTTTCTTGACCTTAAAAGAGCTTTTGAAACTATTGATAGAGGAGATATGATGTTCAGGAAATTATATAACATCGGCGTCCGAAATACAGCTTTAAAGTGGTTCAGAAGCTACCTTACAGGAAGAAAACAAAGAACTTTAATTACGAACGTGACATCTCCTGAAATAGATATAGGTATTATACTTTGAAATGCATACACAACATGAAATTAGGAAACTTACCAAATTATCTAAATGATCGTGTAAAATACAACAACGATGTCCAACACTATAACACAGGAAACAAAAATAATTTCCACTTGCCAATTGTAAAATCCGAATTTGATAAAAAGAGTATATATTTTGAGGGATTAAGAGAATACAATGAACTTCCTAGGGACTTAAAAGATTGTAAAAATATGAAAGAGTTCAAGAGGCTATTATACGAATATTGTAAAGGAGTACCTATTAGGTAAAAAAGAAATACATTTTATAACTCAAAATTAATTATGCAAAATCCAAAGACTGTATAATGTATAAATGTGATCTCATAGATTTAATCTAAGTCTAAAGACTGCAATAAATAAAATAACTAACTAACTTGGAAGATCATTGATAAATAATAAAAACAATAGCGGCCCAAGACGACTTCCTTGAGACACGCCATATGTAACTTTGATGAATTGCGATGAGGCGTCTTTAAAGATCACTTTTTGCTTCCTTCCTGTTAAGTAAGTGGAGATCCATCCTAGAAAAGTGAAAGAGAACCCCATACAGTCAAGTTTGTTAATAAGAATTGTATGAGAAACTTTATCAACAGCCTTGCTAAAGTCTGTGTAAATTACATCTGTTTTAAGGTTATTTCTAAAGTTTCTAGAGACTTGCGTTGTGAACTCAAGCAAATTTGATTCGGTTGATTTACCTCTGCAGAACCCATGCTGAAACGGGTGGATTATTGAATATAGTGAGTGAGCTAACTGTTTTGTAACAATGCATTCGAAAAGCTTCGGTATGTCACTCAGTTTTGCAATTCCTCTATAGTTTGCTACACAAGATTTACTGCCACTTTTGTACAGTGGTATTATAAAAGATTCTTTCCAGAAACTAGAAAATATTCCTTGTTTTAGAGAGTCGTTAAATATATTAGGTAAGGGCTGATAAAGAAATTCAGCGCAACTTTTCAGAACAACAGTGGGAATCTTATCAGGACCACTAGAATAAGAAGTATTCAATTCTCTAGTGCACCAGGTAGTTTTAAGTGGTGCTCTAGGGCGAGAAGTTTGAGGAACGCAAGTATGAAAAATGGGGTGTAAGACATTAGTGAAATGCAGTACGCTTTGTTCAACATCGCCGTCATATTGACGACAAATTATATTGGATACGTTGTCTTTCAGCATTTCGAAGTCGGTTTTCCTAAATAAAAAGCGAACAGAAGACAAATCGTTTTGATTGGAAACAACATGTTTTAGTTGTCGGGATGTTTCAGCAATAATCTCCAATCGTGGGTGATACACGTCCTCGGGCAATACCAATGGGTCACATCGAGCCAAAGCGAATTTAGAAACGTCACAAACATATACGAGATCCAAGCATTTACCAAACTTATTTAAAGCACTATTTACTTAATAAAGCCCCATATCCGCAAGGTCGTTTAAAAACTCATTGAATGTGTCTAGATGAACAGGGAACCAATAAACGGTCAATTATATTCCAGGGTACACATGACAAATTGAAATCATCAACCACTATGACCAAGTCAGAAGCATTAACTAAAGAAGGCACTGACCTTATAGCTGATGAATGTTTGGAGTATATCTGTACATCAAATTGCGGAGGGACGTAGCTTACAGTAATATCAGCGGAAAAGCTGGCATCAACAGCAATCAAAACTCCTCCACCAACTTTGTTCAGACGATCATTTCTAAAAACTTGGAAACTATTACTCAAGATTTCAGAGCTAAACACGTGCGGCTTAAGCCAGGTTTCAGGGAAAACCAACACCTTGTAGGCGAGGTCGTGGCTCTTTAGGAACAGGTCAGTAAGTTTTGTGTTTAATCCTCCTACATTTTGATAGCACAAGGTACTGCTAAAATCACAAACTAGTTTTTTGAAGCTGGAGCAGAACTTCGAGGAATTCGTACAGTTTTGCGAGGTTGTTCCCGAAAAAATTCCCGAATGAGTGTGCCATTCGGCCAAAAAAATTTATCTAAAATCGTTACAAAACTTTCCCAAGAGACATCAATTTTAAAAGAGTATATATTTCTTTCTTCCATAATTTGAATTTCCGAAAAATTAGCTCACTCGGGTTCAATCGAAACGTTATGTACTGCTTCACATCTGCGACTGTAGTATCGCTAGAGAAACGCGATATAAATATAGATTTATTAGGAGGTACTACGACAAGAGCACTAGGAGCAGTTTTTTCTTGATTATTTTGCTCTAATATCTGATCAGTGGGCGGGTTGCAGGAATTTCAGTCGAAGTACATGCGAAATTATCATCAGAAACTGTCACTTGAATCGAGGCAGAGGTAGACGTGGACGAAGCCCCAGCGTACTCACAAATGTTCTTTTGAACTAACGCCGTTTTAGACCTGGTCATACGCCTAGTGTCATTATCCAGTTCAAGGCATGGCGAATTAAGATCGAGCAAGTCATTGGAGTTACCAAGAGTCAACGCTGCAGGTGCTGATACTGACACCGTATTAATCGTCAAGGTTTCATCCGGGTACGTGCTTTTTTTTGTGGTTTTCTTGTCTGTGGTTTTCTTGTATGCGGGCTTCGCGGACGCATCAAGGCACTTAAAGGACCTAAAAGCCTCTTCATGCTTAGCAAACTTTTAATTTAAGATTCGGAGCTCTTTTCCAATCTCCGAATGCCTTTCGAGTGGTACTAAACCACTTGAAGAGCTCCACGCCAGTCAACAAAATACTCTTTGTGATTGGGCAGTCATATTGATAAATCACGGGTTGTTTCCATTTGCATATTAAATCTAAAGGGCCTGTCAAAGTTGACATGTCATAACCATATTTTTACTTATCCATATCAATTGGCATCGGTTATTTGTGCCTTAACCTAAGGAATGTAAAAATTTCATAAGAATCAAAAATCAAATATTAATTAAAAGATAGCCGGTCAATTATGTGTTTAACAGCAGTATAAATAGGCTTTTTGACCATTATTTGCTTAGTGCAAAGCTAAATTAAAACTCCACTATTTCGGCTCAACGTTTCGCTAAGCACCTTAGCTTCTTCAGGAGCGAAACTGAATTTATTTAGTATTTTTTATCACACACAAGGAATTTTATCACAACAACAATGTACATAAAAAGAAAGTTGTTAAAAGAAATTTCGGTTAGAATTAAGCAAACAGATTGTTTAGTAAAAAACTTACATATATAAATGTATGTATCCCTAGATTACATTAGGCGTCCCAAATTGCACAATTTTAGTATAAACTATTATACATGAAAATTAAAAGTATAAAAATGGTACTAGTAATATGTAGTACACTTGTCATTAAACTGGACTTTGATCATCAAACATAATTGGTATGGTTTGTTTACATATGTACGTATGTATAAAAGGGTGTGTTCAGTGAATACCTAAGAATGTGAAAATGCAAACAAAAACTTTATAAACATAGAAGATATGCGGCGGAGATGTCAGCTGTGTCTTCCGTTCTCTCTCTATTTTGCATAATTCTTAAGCTTTTTGTTGTGTATCTCACTTTTTCCCGCCTTTCCTTGTCCAATATTCTCGCTTTACGTAGATTAACAAAGTGTCCGCTTTCCGTTGTGTGTTGCGATAGTGCTGTATTATTTTTCTTTTTAATTATATCCGACTCATGTTCCTTCAGTCGAATACCCAAGGTGCGCTTTGTTGTAACTTATTGTTAAATAATATAAATCTGGCAACTCTAATTATCAGTTTTCTTTTCATACCATTTCATTATACCTCTTGTTCGTATTATACTGAATAAAGTTAGTCGCCATCTTACTCTGAATATGCGTGTACATATCTCTATTACAACAGGTTATGGGTCTATCCACATAGAGTAAAATTAAAGTTAAATATATTAATTTAATTAAAATCGCGACGGGCACACTCAGTTTTCCTTTCGAAAAACTTCGCGGTCGGGAAAATTTTGATGTTTGGCAGCGAAATGCAAAATCATACTTGGTGCTGAAAAGTTGTTGGAAAATCACCGAAGCAGGTTTGTCTGAAAATGCATCGGAAAAAGATCGTGACACAAACGAATGTGCGCTGGCGGATATTACGCTCATGGTGGAGCCGAGTAATTTCTCGCACATAGCAAATGCACAGACGGCAAAAGAAGCATGGGATTCAATAATGGCAGCGTATGACAGCGGTTTAACTCGCAATGTAGAGCTTTTGAAAAAGCTGGTGCAGTTAAAACTCGAACAGTCCATACAGGATTATGTGAACGAAGTGGTCATGACTTCAATAAAATTGCAAAGTGCAGATTTAAATGTCGGTGATGAAGTGGTTGCATCTTTATTGCTAGCTGGGTTGCCTAATGAGTATCAAGCTCTTGTTACGGCAGTGGAAAATTCCAAATCAAAGTTAACCGTCGACAGCGTAAAGAATTTGTTGTTGCAAGACGTCAAATTGGATTGTAGTGAGGAATCCACCAACAACGCTTTGTATTCGAAGAATTTCCAACCGAAAAAGAATGACAAAAATTCTAATCGTAAAAAGTTTCGTTGTTTTAATTGTGGTCAGGAAGGCCATATGCGTAAACAGTGTCGTAAATCTATACAGTCGAAAAAAGCAAATGAGAACGAAAGTAAAAGCAAGACAGCTATGTTTTCAAATTCTTTGCTAGCGAATTCGTGTTTACATTCTCAGAGTGGCGAGTGTGTATGGTATGTCGACTCAGGCGCAACGTCGCATATGACGAACGATCAACAGGTGCTTTCAAAAGTTCGAGCAGCAGAACACAACGAAGTTATTTTAGCTAACAGTGAGCGAGTTCCTGTTAACAGCGCAGGAGATGTTAGCCTACTGTTAAATGTCAACTAACAAAAAATTCCAACTAATGTTCGAAATGTTGAATATGTTCCTAGTCTTTGCGCGAATCTTTTGCCAGTTCGGCAAATGACTAAGCAAAACAAAAAGGTGGTGTTCGAAAAAAATGTATGTAAAATTTTCGAGGTGAAAGGCAATTTAATAACAAAAGCATTTGCGGGCAACGATTTATACAAGTTGGATTGCGTTAAAAATAAAGTTGGGAGAGCAGTGACTACAGTTGATAACTTTGAAATTTGGCATCGTAGGCTGGCACACATTTGCAAAGAAAATATGAGACGAGTGCAGAATTCAACGCTTGGTGTTAATTACAGCAGCACAAGTGACAAAGGGTGAATTATATGCTGTGAATGGAAACAAACCAGAAATATAAACAAATCAGCTGGAACGCGTGCAGAAAATTTATTAGACATCGTACATTCTGACGTGCTTGGTCCAATTAGCACAAAATCGTTCAGCCGTGCAAGATTTTTACTTGTATTTGTTGATGATTTTTCAAGAAAGGTATTTGCGATACCAATTGTAAGAAAGTCAGATGTATTTGCTAAAGGACAGACAATGGCACTGAATATTGCAACGAACCATTTGTAAATTTTTTTGCGTGATTGTGGCATTGTTCATCAAAAAACAGCTCCGTACACGCCCGAAAAGGAACGGGTGGCTGAGCGTATGAACCGAACGTTGATTGAACGTGTTAGATGTATGTTGTTAAATTCTGGCCTGAGAAATATATTCTGGGCAGAGGCTGCAAACACGGCAGCATATTTGGTAAACCGCATTCCATGTAGAGGTAATAATCGAAGTCCAGAAGAAATATGGTCAGGTGTTAAACCTAATTTAAAGCATTCACGAATATTTGGTTGTACAGCGATGGTTCACATACCGAAACAAAAACGTTTAAAACTCGATGCAAAATCAGATGAGTGCATATTTGTAGGATATTGTGCAGTGTCAAAAGCTTACCGGCTTTATCGTAAATCTGATAACAAGTTTATTGTGAGCCGTGATGTTACATTTATAGAAAATTCATGTGACGTAACGAAACATACAGAGCCAAATTTTGTTATTGACATTATTGATACAAGGGAAGATTGTAACATTAACAATTCAGAGGAGGATAATGTGAGCGAATTGTTAGATGTCAACAAATCTTGGGACAGTGACTACGATACTCCTGATGAAAGTGAAGCCGTTAATATGTATAGTGACGATTATGATAAATTGTATTCAGTTCGTCGGTCAGAGCGTATTGCAAACAAAACGAAAAGAAATTTATTGTTGACAATAGCGTCTGATACTGATGACCCTGTTAGTGTTGAAGAAGCATTGCATAGTGCAGAATCAAGTGCTTGGAAGCGTGCTATGGAAGAGGAGATGGATTCTCTTAAGTCAAACAACACTTGGTTGCTTACGAAATTGCCTGCTGGTAAAAAGGCAATAAGTTCAAATTGGGTGTTCAAAGTGAAACGTGATGCAGCTGGTGAGCTTGTTCGTTATAAAACAAGGCTCGTCGTGAAAGGGTGCTCGCAGAAACAAGGCGTCGATTATTCGGAAACATATTCACCTGTAGTCAGGTATAACTCATTGCGATTCTTGTTCGCTATGGCAGCGAAATATGACTTGGCGGTGCATCAATTAGATGGAGTAACAGCATTCTTAAATGGTGAGCTTCGTGAATAAGTATACATGAAGCAACCGGAGGGCTATGATGATGGTTCAGGCAGAGTATGTCGTTTGGTAAAGTCACTATACGGCTTGAAACAAGCAACGGTTGGAACGATAAATTGAATACAGTACTCATTAGTCTGGGACTAGTTCGGAGCGAAGTCGGTCAGTGTATCTACTATTGTGTAAAAGATCAAAGCATGGTTTACGTAGCGATTTATGTAGACGACGTGTTGGTGTTTTCCAATGACAAAAAGGATACACAGCGTATTAAAAACGAGTTATCTTCCAGATTTAAAATGAAAGACATGGGTTCAGCGTCATCCGTATTGGGCATGCGAATTCAAAGAGATGAGGTAAAAAACTAATAAAACTTGATCACTCTGAATATAGTTGCAGTGTACTCAAACGTTTTGGAATGGATGACTGTAATGCCGTTCCTACGCCACTTGACTTGTCACAGAAGCTAACTATTGAAATGTGTCCACACACTGAAGAAGCGAAGAAAGAGATGGAAAATGTTCCATATATGGAGGTTGTTGGTTGTCTATTGTACACAGCACAGAACACTCGCCCTGATATCAGCTTCCCGGTCAATTTAATGAGTCGGTTTACACAAAGTCCCGACAAAGCTCATTGGCTTGCAGTGAAGCGTGTGATGCGATATTTGAAGGGAATTATAAACAAAAGCATCGTGTACACAAAATCTTTTGAAGGTCTAGTTGGATTTTGCGATGCTGACTGGGCAGGAGATCTTGATCAGCGTCGATCAACTTCTGGTTACATATTCGTTATGCAGGGTTGTGCTATCTCTTGGTCAACGCATAGACAGCGAACCGTTGCATTGTCATCCACAGAAGCAGAACTTATGTCAATAATGGGTGCAATGCAAGAAACAATTTGGTTGAACCGATTGGAATCTAAGCTTATTCCTCGCGATACAAAAACAAAAACACTGTATTGTGATAACAAAAGCGCAATTCATATTGTTCGTAACAACAATTTTTCTCCACGTACTAAACATGTCGATATAAAGGTGAAATTCATACTAGAGAGGCTGAAAGATAAGTCGTTGAAGCTAGAGTACATTTCTACAAGCGAGATGTTGGCAGATGGCTTAACGAAGGCTATACCAGCTGTTAAGAATGAATTTATTAATGTCAGAATAGGTTTACAGTAAATTTACATATTCATTACTATTCTGGCCGATCTAAATCATTTAGGTGCATACGTATGACACCGCAAAACAACAAAACAATTTCGTTGCCTACATTCAGGCGCATCCGTTCAAAACCGCAAATGTGTGCATCCTACTCAGTAGATTTTTGACTGGTGAAAGCAAAGGGTGTACAGTGTGTCAATGATGTATTTATAGATGTGTATGTTCTATACTTTAAATGTTATTTAACAAAAAAATTATTAGTGTTAATGTACAAAAAATTATAATTAAAAAAATCCCTGATGAAGACGCAAAAATTGCGTCGAAACGTGTAGGATGTTTAAATAAAACGTTGTTTTATTAAGAAGGAAAAAAACCCCGGCCGAAAAGCTCCAATAAAAATATTACTTCATATGCAATGTTTGATAATAACGATCAACATTATTGTTGGATTTATATCGTACGAAGTGTGCTCATATAATGCTTCTCGTTTATGTAATGTCTCCGTATTGTCTTCCGGAAATTCAAAGCAATAGATATTTAAAGTACGTTATATATAATTGCTGTAATAAGAGCATTTAATTCGTATTTCACAGTTATCGTAAACTAAATTGAAATGTCTCTAAACAAATCTGGGCTTTCAAGAATGCCTCCTATTCTCTTTTCCTTTTCAACTAAAATTGTCAATAGCCTCTAGAATGGTGTATTAACTTTTTTTCACACCATGTGACTCACTCCTTTGATCGCAGATGGTTGGTCTAAAAGATCCCCCAGGGCTCTGCGTTGGTGTTGTTGTTGCTGTTGTTTTTAATAATGATGGGTTGAGCTCGGGAAAACTCTGATCTAACAATTGAATTGTTACATTTATTTTTAAACGTAATGAAGTGTTTGGAATATTGTATTCAAAACTAGTCTGTTTACTATTTTAAAAATTTCTAAAGCTGTTTATATTTTGTTCTTGATTCATAAATTGATTATAGGGATAACTTGTTCCATAACTTAAGTGAAACAGGCAAATAAGTAAAATTTTTATTAAATTAGCTAATTTCATATCGGTTTTTATTTTTTATTTTTATCTATACCTGTGTGAGACATTATACAATGATCATATTATATGTTTGTCTATAGTTTTTCACATCAATTATTTCTATATGTGGTCTTTTAAATAAAGTATCCAGGGCTAAAATCTTTTCTATATCACCATTACTAAGAGTTAGTTCAGTTTCAATTTCACGATATTCAAAGCACTTGATGCTCAACATTTTTCAACGTATCTACTATCATAAGTTCAGCGAATTGTTAGATCAAAATTATCATATTCCAATTTAAAATGTCGATAAAATGCTTGTTTTGCCTCAATGATTCCTCCAATATCAGATTCCTTTTCAATGAGCTCTCTACGAAATGCCTCTATAGCTTCATCTATAGTAAAAGTTCTCATAGGCTTCCCTTCCGTTGAAAAATCATCTTTAGATGATGGTGCGATTGTTGTGGATGGTGAAAATAATGGTATCGTTGGCAACACTTCAATTCCTTCTTCGTCATTAGTTAAAAGAGGCTCACTTTGTTTTAGTAATAATAATGAAATATTGATTGATAAAATATCATTACTATTCGGTAATGTTAAATTAAATTGAATACTTTTCGAGTTTTGGTTTATTGCAAGCGCATTACTATCTAGGTTTTCCCAAAATGGTGCTCCATAGTTAGTTTTGAAAACAAATAATAATAATAATGAGACATAAAATTTAAAATTCATTGTGATATATCCCTTTGTTTACGTCAATTTAAAATGAGGTTGATATTAGAAAACAATGTATTTATATACTTACTTTTCTTCTTCTTCTTCTAATTCTCACCCTTTTAAAATAAAAACACAAAAGTTAAGATTTCTAATTCTAGATTCAGAGATTGATTCCATCACATCCTGTACTCTCCTCTTCAATGTTAAGCACCGTCTTTTGGAGGAACTCTGCTATCCATACACTTTTTTGTCGCCCCTTAATGTATTCATATACTTACTTTTCTTCTTCTTCTTCTTCTAATTCTCACCCTCTTAAAATAAAAACACTAAATTTAAAATTTCTAATTCTATTTTATTTTATTTTATTATAAATTAAAATTACTACCCAATATGTATTTCAACAAATTATATGCTGATTTTAAAGCACAACGAATTTGTCGTTGGTTGATTTTCACATTACAATCAGTATGAAAATGATATTGACAACGCACAACATCTGGGTGTAAACTACATAATCTAGAGAGATTTATTCCATCATATCCTGTACTCTCCTCTACAATGTTAAACACCGGCTTTTGGAGGAACTCTGCTATCCATACACTTTTTTGTCGCCCCTTAATATAAACTTTTATGTTCTTCAATATTGACATGAAATAGTTTTTTACAGATTTAAAACTATCGCTTCCATAGGACCATAATAAATTATGGTGGTGTAACATTAACCTTGTCGTTGATTTTCCTTACTCAGATCCGAAAATTCAAATGGAGCTTTTATGTGGAAACAATGGAATTTTTCATTGTTGAGGACCACAGCTATTTTCTTTACAATAAATCTATTATCGTATGATTTAAAGCCTTGAACATCTACTGTCGCAAACATTATGAAAATTAATAAAGAAATATCTTTGTAATGATAGGCTTTTTATGTTAAGCACAGACGGGTGAAGCATAGCTGGGTATAAAATATTATATTATTTTTATATTTCGCCCACACTTATATGCTTTAGAAATATGGACCCCTTAAAAATTTGGAGCCCCCCATTTAAAATCTGAGCTCGATACTCTGCTGCACTGATGAACTTCTAAGCTCTTTTTTTCTTGCAGTCAGAACACAAAGCAAACAATTCGAAGCTTTTTCTTATAGATCAGCTAGAACGTCTGCGTCTAAATGCAGGTACACAAACTTACAAACTAATAAGCAGACCAATTCTAAATATTCTCACGGAATTTTGTTCTCGCGGATTTTTTTATTCCCGCGGAAAAATTCCTCCAATTCTGTTCTCCTAGGGAGAACAAAAATTGGGGAATAGGAATTTCGAATTTTCGAAGTCAGCTGTTTTGTCAATTGAAATTTCGTTGCACATTTCTTATTTTGTTTAAAAAATTGAAAAGTTTAATTATTGTTGCAAATTTGTTGGAAATTAAGAAATAAAATATAAACATTGCACAGTATTTATTGCATTTCATGTGGTATTCACTGAAATGAGTAATGAATTGGTGCCACAGCAACATCAACAGAGGAACATAAGAAGAAGACGGCCGCATAACACAAATCTGCCGGAGTTGCCTGCTTTCATTCAGCAAAGCAATTTTCTGGCGGCCAAGTTGAGTTGAATTCGTCCTTCATCATATGCCAAAATCTATTTAAGCCTTATTAAAAAATCCTTGCGCAATTTCTGGATGGCTGCATCAAATTTATATACCAAGAGCTCTACCGTTGCTTATGATATACTTTTCGACTTAAAATAAAGAATATTGTGGTTGTAGTTGTTGTTGTATTAACAGTGAGAATATTGTGGTAGAATATAAATACATCTTTTAGCACAAATTTGTACAAATAAGTGTTCTTTCTTAAAATAACCAATTTCCTTTAACTATTTTGATGCATTCCCTTTAATTTAACAAGTGAAAAAACTCCTATGAAATGGCAGAGAAATCTCCCTCTCCCTCACATTCATAATACCTACTTTTCTCCCATAACCGGTTTCCGTTTTTTCGAACGTTGTTCAGAATAGGAGGAAAGGGAGAAGTGAAAAAACTCACAAGGAATTTTTATTTAGAATACGAGGAATGGGAGAAGGGAGAAAACTCGCACGGAATTTTCGTTTAGAATTGGGCTGAAGAAGATAAACAAAATGTTTAGTCTTCATATTTATTTGCGGTTTTATGAAATTCTCACATGCATATATATATACATATGCACATGCACATATATATATATATATATATATTAGACCGGGTCGATTTGTGGGGAGGCAAAAAAATCGCCCATTGCTCTGTGAAAATCGTATTCTAGGGATCAAAATAAGAAACTTTGCCGAAGGAACCATACCTCTAAAACGAATTCTGATGTCCCCCCCTTTGGGTCGTAGGCGCAAATTTTGAAAAATCCCACTTTGAAATGCCTATGTTTTTTTCTTTTTGGAGTTTATTTTTCTCTTTAGAAATTTATTTAGTCAGAACATATGTAAATGAAAAAATGAATTTAACTTAGTAATAGAAGGGAAATTAAAAAAAAAAAAATGATTAGAAATTAGCGTTTTTACAACCCCCTTGTAAAACCCTTGCATTTGCATGTCGTAAACATAGTTGTGTGGGTTTTTTATTCAACCGTTTTAAAAAATGAAGGTATCACTGTGACACAACTGCATATCGTAAAATTGCTTGTGTTGTTTCTTTTAAGCCACCACAAGACACAGCAGGTAGAATTGAAATTGCCCCTACCCAAAAGTTCGACCCAAAGGGGGCATCAGTATTCGTTTTAGAGGTATGGTTCCTTCGGCAAAGTTTCTTATTTTGATCCCTAGAATACGATTTTCAGAGCAATGAGCGATTTTTAAATCGACCCGCCCTAATATATATATAGATATATATAGATATATATAAGAGGAATTGTTGAATAAATTCCAGAGGACAACAAGGACATGGCAAAGTTCAGTGAATTGCAGATCCAGCAACTGAAGAAGGAGTTGGAGAGCCGTGGATTGAATACAAGCGGCGTTAAACTCGAACTTCAGGCACGGCTACGAGAGGCAATGGAAGCAGAAGGAATTAACGTGGAAGAGTATGTCTTTCATCTCGATGTCGACGAGACAACAACAAAAATTGAAGAGAAAAACGAAACATCACAGACAGTTACCAGCACAGACTTGAAAACGATTTTGGCTGCAATATCTGTTCAAACATCGACAGTGTCATCCCAACTGGAATCGCAAAAGACAGATATAACATCTCAACTGGCAGAACAGAAGACATATATGGCATCACAATTGGAAGTACAGGAGGCACGCATTTCAGAAATGTCGTCACAAATGTCATCCTAACTGGAATCGCAGGAGACACGCATAACATCGAAGATTGAAGCACAAGAAACGCGTATGTCATCACAGATGGAATCCCAAGAGACACGTATAACATCAAAGATTGAAGCACAAGAAATGTCGGCACATTCAGCACAGATATCATCTCAGATCTCCACACAACTAGAAGAGCAGGAAGTCCGTATATCATCTAAACTGGAAGCGCATATGGAAGAAAAACTAACCCAGTTTCATGAAGGCTTCAGTGGTCGACAGGATAAAATCGAGGCCGAGGTGGATGCTTTGAGAGGACGTATCGAGCAGTTACAACTAAATCGTCCAGCAGTTTCAGCGAGTAATCCAAAGGTAAAAACACCATCCTTTGACGGTTCTGTACCTTTCCAGGTCTTTAAGCTACAATTTGAGAAGACCGCAACAGTGAACAACTGGAATGCTGAAGATAAAAATGCTGCACTCTTCGTAGCAGAAATCTTACAGACGATTCCAGAGTACGAACGGAACAGTTATGAAGCATTGATGGCTGCTGTAAAACGACGTTATGGAAGCGAGCATAGAAAACAGATATTCCAAATTGAGTTGCAAAACCGCTACCAAAAAGCAAATGAGACTTTGCAGGAGTTTGCGTCAGATGTCGAAAGGCTTGCACATTTGGCGACACAATTTTGGAAGCACTGAAGGGATCACAACAGAAAAATTGCGAAGTTATTAAATGTTTCAAGTGCGGCAACACAGGTCATATTGCACAACATTGCAAAACCAATCCTAACAGTTCCAACAATGTGGGTGGTCGTAAACGCAGAGCTGAAGGAGATGAGCAAATCTCCAAGTCCACTCAATCGTTAAACTAAAGAGAGTCAGCCGCAAGGGGTGACAGCTGGCTCCCTCAATTGAATGCCCCATAATCTCTATCTCGCAAATTGGAAGAAGGTCAAGCAATCTTACTGTCGGAGGACATGTGGATGGAAATGAACGGTTACTGACTGTAGATACGGGTGCATCCCACTCCATCATTCGATCAGATTTAGTCAACAAGAAGATAACACCATTTCTTGGAGCAAGATTACGTACAGCCACGCGAGAGGACACCCAGGTAATTGGAGAAGTAGAATGTGAAGTAGCAATTGGGAACGTCACGGTACTACACAATTTTATAGTGGCAGGTATTGTTGATGAAATCATAATTGGAGTGGACTTCTTAATCAACCAAGGCATCAAAATCGATATGCAAAGCAAGACGATGCAATATAAGAACATGGATGTGCCACTTAATTTCGGCTACGAGAGAGGCTACAGCAGTAAACGAGTGCTGGTGGAAGAAAGTCAGCAAATACCACCAAAATCAGAAGCAGTCATCTGGGCAAAGGTTGATGGAGATTGTGGGACAAACTAATTGTGGGTTGTCGAAGCAGCAAATAAATCAGCACTGAACATACCTGTAAGAAAAACCCTGGATTTGACAAAACAAGATGGACGTATTCCGGTAAGAGTACTCAATGAGTTCAAGTCACCACTCAAATTGACCAAAGGAGCTATTTTGGGAAGATGCCAAGAGGCTGAAGTAATTATTAACTGTGAACAGCTCCAGGAACACGTTTCATCTAGTAATACTGATCTTTCAAATGACATCACGGCATGGATGAAGGGGCTAGTGGAAGATTATCAGAGTAAGGCAAAGCAACTGCTCCTAAAGTACGCAAACATATTTGACCAGGATGGTTCCAAACCAGGCCGCACCAATGTTGTGAAACATCAAATTGACACTGGAGACGCGAGGCCGATACGTCAAGCTCCACGTAGTGTTCCACTGGCGAAGCGGGAAGTTGTGAGTCAAATTATACAAGAAATTAGCGACAGCGGCGTCATTGAACCATCAGCTAGTCCCTGGAGCTCACCGGTAGTACTTGTAAAGAAGAAGGATGGAAAAATGAGCTTTTGCGTGGACTATCGGAAGTTGAATGACGTTAGGAAAAAGGATAGCTACCCATTGCCAAGAATTGACGACACTCTGGACTCGCTCTCTGGTACGAAATGGTTTTCCACACTGGACTTGAAAAGCGGCTACTGGCAAGTGGAGGTGAAGGAGGAAGACAAAGAGAAAACAGCCTTCAGCGTCGGAGATGGTCTTTGACAATTTACAGTAATGCTCTTTGGACTATGTAATGCACCAGCTACTTTGGAGAGACTCATGGATCAGGTATTGAAAGGACTACATTGGAAAACAGGCTTGGTGTACCTAGACGACATCATCGTATTGGGCAAGAACTTTGATGAACATCTTAAAAACTTAGATGAAGTTTTCCAGAGAATAGCTGGCGCTGGTCTGAAGTTAAGTCCCAAAAAGTGTGCGCTGTTTAAAAAGGAAGTAAATTATTTGGGTCACAAGGTAACGACAGAAGGTATCCGTACAGCGAATGAAAAGATAGAGGCAGTAAAGGATTGGCCAAGACCACAGAATCTGCATGAATTGAGAAGTTTCCTTGGGCTGTGCACATATTACCGCCGATTTGTACCAAATTTTGCCAGCGTAGCCCATAGTCTCCACGAGCTAACAAGGAAAAATAAAGCTTTTGAATGGAAGAAGGAGCAAGAAGTAGCTTTCCAAACATTGAAAGAGCGTTTGTGCACTGCCCCAATGTTAGCATATCCAATTCCAGAAGCAACGTTTATTCTAGATACAGATGCGAGCGGATATGCTATAGGAGGCGTTTTATCACAACTGGTCGATGGGCAGGAGAAGGTAGTTGCATATTACAGCCGTTCGATTTGAAAACCAGAGAGGAACTACTGCGTTACGCGGAGAGAGCTGTTGGCGTTGGTAGAGTGCATTAAACATTTTCACAAATACCTCTATGGCCAGCGATTCCGTGTCAGGACAGATCACGCAGCTTTAAACAGGCTTCTGCAGTTCCGTAATCCGGAAGGACAATTGGCACGGTGGATCGAGCGACTACAAAGTTATGACTTTTCCATTGAGCATCGAAAAGGTAGTACCCATGGAAATGCCGATGCAATGTCACGAAGACCATGTAGTTTGGAATGCAAGCACTGTTCAAAAGCCGAGGCTAAAGACGACATTATAGATGTCCGGCTAATGACTATAACATGGACAGATGAATGGGACAAGGAACAGCTAAGAAAGTGTCAGCTAGAAGATACAGATCTGTCACGTGTTATGCACGGGCTCGAACGAAACGAAAGACCAAACAGAGAATAGATGTCAGCAGAGAGTCCCATTGCGAAGTCATATTGGGCACAGTGGAACAGTTTAGAATTGATACCCGGTTGCCTTCATCGAGTATGGAAGAGTGAGGATGGTAAATGCAAGAAGGAACTGATAGTTGTTCCCAGAAAGAGGATTCCTGACGTGCTAAGCGAGCTGCATAATGGTCCAAGCGGAGGTCATCTTGGAATCACGAAGACGCTCGAGAAGATTAAACAGAGTTTATATTGTGTTGGTTGCCGTCAGTCGGTCACTGAGTGGATTGCGAATTGCGAGGTTTGCAGCAGAGCGAAAGGACCCAGAACCCGAAGTCATGGCCAGATGAAGCAATATAACTCAGGTGCGTCATTTGAAAGGATCGCTATGGATGTCGCCGGTTCATTTCCTACTAGCAACGGCGGAAACAAATATGTACTGGTAGTTATGGATTATTTCAGCAAATGGCCAGAGGTATACCCAATCCCAAATCAAGAAGCGAAAACGGTAGCCGAAGTGCTTATAAACAATTGGGTTGCAAGGTATGGTGTACCAATGGAGTTACATTCTGACCAAGGCAGGAATTTCGAATCAGCTGTGTTCCAGGAAATGTGTAAATCATTGGGCATTCGAAAAACACGGACAACTGCATTGCATCCTCAATCCGATGGTATGGTAGAACGATTCAATAGAACATTGGAGGAGCACTTAAGGAAAGTAGTAGACAAGTACCATAAAGAATGCATGAGACAACGGGTCAAACCCCTGCAAAAGTAATTTTTGGCAATGACCTTAGACTGCCAGCTGATTTGAAGTTTGGGATAGATGCCAATGCAGAGAGAAATGTCAATAAATCCACTAGTGATTTGGAAGAAGAGCTAATAAGGCTGATCTGATAAGGCAACGAACAAAGATTATGAGTGACAAGATGAAAGCCAGATACTATAAAGCAATTAATTCGGAAGGTTTTCAGGAAGGAGATTTGGTGCTGTTATACAACCCACAACGTAAAAAAGGTTTGTCCCCGAAATTTCAGTGTAATTGGGAATGCCCATACAAAGTTGTAAAACGGATCAACGATGTAGTGTACCGCATACAAACCATCGGTAAACCACGAACCAAAATGAAAGTGGTCCATTTGGAAAGGCTTGCAACGTTTAGATCGGCAGATTCGTCTAATCGGGACGATCAGACTTAAATGGAGGGCAGTGTTACGAATATTAGCAAAACTAAGGGGTGCTGCTATCTCTAAGCCGATGCTAAACAGTGATATCATGCACATCCATAGATCAATCATTATGTATGTACATAAACGAAACAATAATTGCGTCTACACATATGTACCATGTACGTATACGAGCAGCGGAGAGTCAATGCACAAACACATGCATATATCTGAGATACTCCTGAAAGTATGCAGTAAATTCATTACAATATTTACATGGTAAGTGAACAAACAAGTTAATATACCCACAGGTGAAAAATTCCCCTTTTTTAATTCTATATCAGTTTGAATAAAAATATAAAAACTGCGGTATTTTATTTATTCTACCAGATTTCTTTCGAGAAGTTCTCGCAGAAAAGTTGTATCTCCCTCATCTCCCTGCATTTCGAGACATAATTCTCCTAAAACGCTGCAAAAGGTGCTGAGATCTGCCAAGGGCCACTCTTGACCTATCTCCAAGTCCAGATTGGTCGAGTTTTCCCCACAGCTTTGGAATTTTCAAAATAAATGAATACCAAATCCTCTCAAGTATTTGCATAAATATTAAAATAAATAAAAATGTAAAATTTGGCATATAGTTAAAATGTATGAAGAAGAAGTTAAAAATTAGTATACCTAAAAGAAAAGTCATTAAATGCAACAAAACTGTGAAGCAAAAGGTTGCTAATATGAATGTATACGAGAGAAAGATGTTGCGAAATTGAAATTATTATTATTTCCAAATAAAAACATCAATCAATGGAGGATTATTCAATTAAACTAAAGTAATACCTAGATTTAGTCCCATTTAGTTTTATACCAACTGTGGGAAACAAAAAAGTTAAATTTAAAATATCCATTAGATTTTCATAATCATTTTTCATATAATAATTATCAACGTAAATATGTAATGTAACTAGCGATCGATCATCAACATATGCCTTATGTTGTTGTTCGTGTAGGTACAGCAGCCTCTCAAACATGCGACAAATATAAATTGTAAGGAATGAGAATGATTGAACATGTTTGAGAGAGAGTTGTATGACGTGGTTTGAACTCAAATTGTAGCCTAAATAATTTTTTTGGGGCCCGGAAGATTTTTGGGGGCCCGGCAAGGCAAAGCAGTATTGACAGTACTCTAATTAGGATTTCATAGATACATACATATTTTGTTGCTACAAAAAATTGTTTTAAAATTGAAATTCACTTAACTAAAATCATAAGCATCCGATCAAACACTATGGGGCATAGTCATAGTCGAAATAAAATGTGATTTTAAGTTAGATAAACTTTTTTGACACAATTTTATAAGCGCTATCTGTCAAAAATGCTTCAACTAACTCAAAATCACATTTTATTTCGACTTCCCAACGACTTAAGTGGTCGCTATTTCCTTCAAATCATACTCCATACTACTCTGAAAAAAAAACGGAGAAAAAGTAAAGCGTGATTGGCTCGTTTGGAGTGCAACAAAAGAAGCGCTTTTTTGTTTTCCATGCCGACTTTTCAACAAAATTTTCGAAAATACCCGATCCCTTTGACAAAATCTTCAGGTTATTCTAAAGATAAAGGTTGGAAGAGGTTACACGACAAAATTCCTGAACATGAAAACAGGCAAAATCATAAAACTTGCTATATAAAGTGGCGCCAATATGAAATGAGAATTCGAAATGCAAGTTCAGTGGATTTTCTTTTAGCGGAAACCCTTAAAAATGAAGCAGCTCGCTGGAGAGAGATACTTCGCACAATTCTTGAGGTTGTTTAATTTCTTGGAGAAAAAGGATTGGCATTTAGAGGGGATAATTCATTGATCGGAAATCCAAAAAATGGAAACTTTCTTGGTATTTTGGAACTGATTAGCAATTATGACCCCCTATTGCATGAACATTTGGAGAAGGTGGGGGAATCTCAAACGAAAAAGAATCGTCTCCAAGCACATTATTTGTCTGATGGAATACAAAATGAGTTCATAGAAATCTGTGCAAGTCAAGTAATTAGAAAAGTAGAAACCGAGAGAAGGTCCGTCAAGTTTTACACAGTAATAGTGGATGCAACCCCTTATTCGGCGCATATTGAGCCGACTGTTTTTATATTGCGTTATGTTTTGTTAGACAGGGACTCCAGAAAATGGAAAATCCAAGAACGCTTCTTAGAGTTTGTCGATTTTAACGCAAAAACAGGAGAAGCTATCGCTGAACTGATTCGCAGCACTCTAAAAAAGCACAATATTCCCCTGGATGACTGCCAAGGGCAGGGGTATGACAACGACAGTAATATGAGCGGTCATTACAAATGAGCGCAGAGTCATATCCTGAGAGATAACTTCCTGGCAATATTTGCACCTTGTGCTTGTCATAGTTTAAATTTATGTGGAGTGCAAGCTGCTGAATGTTGTGCAGAAGTCATCAAATTTTTCGGTATTATGCAGAAATTGTATAATATCTTTAGCGCAAGCCTTCAGAGATGGGAAATTCTCAAGGAAAAAAAGTAATTGCTCCTTGCACAGCATGTCACAAACACGATGGTCTGCTCGTGTGGATAGTGTGAAACCTTTAGCAACTCACATTCCCCAAATATTGAAAGCTATTGATGAAATCAAGCTTTTGAATCTGAGTTCAGAAACAGTAACTTATTTGAAAGGTATTGAAGCATTTATGAGGAAATTTTAGTGTATCCTCTTAGCCTCCATTTGGCTCAAAGTGTTGACGGTAATCAACCGTCGTAATCTGGTACTGCTAGCTAGAAATGCCACACTGGACGTGGAAGCAGAAAATATACGTAGCCTGATTGATGAGTTGAAGAAGTTCAGGCATCATTGGTCGATCATACTTCAAGAATGTAAGGTTCTGGCAGGGAGTATAGGAGTTGTGAATACCTTCGCAGAGAAAAGAAGGAAGGTAATAAAGCGCCAGTTCGATGAATTACCTGGCGAATCACCTGAGTGTGATTCCGAAACTCAATTCAAACAGCAAGTTTTTTACGTTCTTTTGGACTGCTTGATTGGTAAAATGACAAAACGTTTCGAAGCCGTAAATGACATTGCGATTAAATTTAGTTTTTTGTGGAAGTATCAGGATCTGACGAAGAAAAGCTCAGAGAAAAGGCAGCGGCATTCTGCACGATTTATGGTATCGATATTTCTACGGATCTAATAGATGAAATCATTCATCTCAAAGCCATCCACTTAGCAAATCTCGGATGTGATTCGCTGCCACCATTTCACTTTTGAAAATTTCATGACTTGAAGATGGAAGTATTCTTTCCGAACATCTGCATAGCATTAAGAATATTTTGCACACTTCCAGTCGGTGTGGCTGAAGAGGAGCGTTCTTTTAGTCTATTATCTTGCGTGAAAAAATTTTTACATCCTACTATGAGCCAAAATCGCTTGACAAGCCTTGGAACATTGGCGTTGGAGTCCAGCCTTGCTCGCAGCATTAGTTTTGAATCGACTCGGCTCTCAGCGGCCCTGAATACTTTTTGTATTTTATTATCACTGGGTGTGTACATTTCATACTTATATAATTTTAATAAAACTATGTACTTAATATTAACAATGTAAATAAATGTTATGTTTAAAGACACAGAGTGAAAATTCCTGAAAGTGATTTTTGAGCAACAAAGTTATTATTTGATAGCTATCAATAATACAAACAAATGCTCGTCTTCGATTTATCCAAAAAATACTGTGTCCTTAATTATCGCCATTTGAATTTTCTTTGTCCTTATTCTTTTAAATAGCAGCCGATAGGCTCAACCGATTTTGACAATTCGGTAAAAGTCCAGTTGAGGGGTCGATTGCTAATACGCTACCAATATCGAGAGAGGTGTCAAACGACGCGTATTGATCTCAGTATTAATAATCCGAAGGCGGAAATGAAGAATTTTTACTCGTTCAAAATATATTAAACAAAAGCCGAAAAATTACCCGCGGGTCCCTCCGAAACCGGGGGTGGTATCCATAGTATTTTTGCGCAGGGCACCTTTCTGCATTGGCGGCCTTCGGCCGCGCTTATAAAAAATTACCCTGGGTGTGTCCAACACCGGTTTGGTGACAAAAACTATATCCGGGCAAAACACTTATGTTTAAAATTTTTTTTGTGGGTACACCAACATTACAACAACCACATGAAAATAGCCAACTTCAACTGCAAATATCTCCCGGCAGAGATACAATTTTTTTTCCGCCCTCGGATTATTCTTGTCGAGGTCAGTACGCGTGTTTTGACACCTCTCTCTATATTTTTGGTAGCGTATTAGCAGTCAACCCTCAACTAGACTTTTACCGACAACTCAAACACCAATTTGCTTGTAATTAAAAACTCTTTAAGAGCACGTTTTTTATTTCTGTGAAATAAATTTCTATTTTTAAAATTGTTGCAAAAACCGTGCAAAAAAAATTGTTCTGGAGGACATTTTTGTGCGCAAGGAAAAGCACATACGCAAAATTTTACTCTCTATGATATTCCGTTGAGAAAAAATGGCCCGCAATATTGATGCTAGATATTTTCATTTCCACACCTTGGACTTGAAGATTTTCCATACAAAATTTTATTTTTCAAATACTTTAAGTATTGAACATTTAAATATTTTTTTCTTTGGATATTTCATTTTTGTTCTGTAAAGTATTTGAAAAATAAAATATCCCCTATTTGGAACACATAATACATGCAAGAATAGAAATCGACCTGTGAAAAAAATCGCCGCTAGGTGGCGCATGGATCGAGATATTCACAAAAATCGTATTTGTGGCCCGATTTGGCTAATATTTGGAACACATAATACATGCAAGAATAGAAATCGACTTATGAAAAAAATCGCCGCTAGGTGGCGCAAGGATCGAGATATTCACAAAAATCGTATTTGTGGTCCGATTTGGCTCATGCTTGGAACATAAAATACATACAAGAATAGAAAGCGACCTATCAAAAAAATCGCCGCTAGGTGGCGCAAGGATCGAGATATTCACAAAAATCGTATTTGTGGTCCGATTTGATTTGGTCCATATTTGGAACACATAATACATACATGAATAGAAAGCGACCTATGATGCCCGATTTGGCTCATATTTGGAACAAATATTGCATACAGTCCGGTAGAAGTGACATCAAAATATTTTGGAATTGGAGGAGGGACAAGCCTGCGTAGCGCAGAGTTGAGTAAAGTCTTTGGAAGGATTATGTATTCAGGACTTAGATTGTAACAAATTGTCAGGAAAGAGTCCATGTAATAATGGGTCACTAAATGAACTAAATAGAATGAGAAAACTCAATAGGAAATTAAATAAAGACTAAAAACTTGAAAATAAAATAATTAAAAAAAAAAATGTTAAGTTAAACGGTTTTATTGAAAACAATACTTACATGAAGTAATAATAATACTTAAAGCTATAAAATAATTAGGTAGGTCCTAGGTACTAGTCATCACACTCCTCTTCAGTCTAGGGCGTTGATCAGACAATTAAATAAAAGCGTTGGGCGCGTGAAATTTCTAAAAATGTGAGGCGTAGCATAACCTGATTAAGGTTCAGTTGGTCTTGTATATGACTATCAATAGAAATTTGACGCATCCAACGCTTTTATTTAATTGTCTGATCAACGCCCTAGACTGATGAGGAGTGTGATGACTAGTACCTAGGACCTACCTAATTATTTTCTATCTTTAAGTATTATTACTACTTAATGTAAGTATTGTTTTCAATAAAACCGTTTAATTAAAAAATTTTTTTTTTATTATTTTATTATACTTTTAATTTTCATGCATAACTTAGTTAGTTTATATTAAAATTGTGCAATTTGTGACGCCTTATGTAATCTAGGGATACATACATTTATTTATATATGTAAGTTTTCCACTAAACAATCTGTTTGCTTAATTCTAACCGAAATTTCTTTTAACAACTTTCTTTTATGTACACTGTTGTTGTGATAAAATTACTTGTTTGTGATAAAAATTACTAAATAAATTAAGTTTCGCTCCTGAAGAAGCTAAGGTACATAGTGGAGTTTTAATTTAGCTTTGAACTAAGCAAATAATGGCCAAAAAGCCTATTTATACTGCTGCCAAAAACTAAAATATCCAAAAGTTAATGAGTTCACCAAATGAAATAATTATAGGTTATGGATATGGCGAAAAAACCAAAAAACAATTAGTTGATAGTTATGGCTAGGGCGTTATGGTATGGTACCATTGACTAACTAGCAATTTCCATAAGGTTGGTTGGATCAGCTGTTTTATACAGATATGGATATGTCAACTTTGCCATGGCTTTAAACAAAATGAAGTCATAACCATTATACAATTACCAGGTAAAAGCAGAGATCAAAATGCAACCCTGATGTATATTTTGTTTTTACCCGTCGGCGATAAAACGTCGATCGTTTTTAAATTTGTTGTGTCAAAATAACGTCACAGTGATGGGGAAAAATTAAAATTTTATTTAATTGCCTTTTTTCATTACTGATATTCACAAAAAGACGTCGGACCTCTATGTCAGGAATTTCCCAGCGAACTCAGTTCTTAAAGATAAATACCCTGAACTCGCAGAGAAGGAAAGCACTATCGAGAGACGCGCGTCACTTTAGTTCAACTTTGATCTGGATACTGTAACAGGTTAAACTCTTAACTATCAGAATCAACCCCGGCATACACAGTATATGTCTTATTTGCAATGTGCCCCACATAACACCACCCATCTCTTTAATTGCAATGTGGAATCAACGTCTCTTACAACCCCTCTCACTCTGGTCCACCACCGTGAAAACTGTAAGTTTCCTTGGACTTCCGTTCGATGATATTGATGACAAATTTGTGAGTGGTCGCGCTTACTGGATGGGGCGAAGCACTGGTACAACAACAAGCAATTTCTTAACCACCACTGCATCCTTCGGAAACTGGAAGTCTCCATTCGTTTTCACTGGTTTTCTTGTTGTTGCGTTGTGTGGGTCACGAGGCATAAGTCGTGATAGAATGAACCTAGTACTCAGTGAGTAGTATCGATACTTTTCCAAAAGATACTCGAGTATTTCGTACTGGATGCTTTTACCAACTACTGAGTAAAGTACTTTACCTCGATACTTTTCACCAATACTTTACCAGATATCGATGATCGATGGTCTACAGGCTTAAGATCAACAAAGTACAGTTCATCTGGTATACCAAAATATTTGAACTCCAGATGCGGCCGCCGTGGTGCGATAGTAGCGTGCTCCGCCTACCACACCGAAGATCCTGTGTTCACACCCCGGGCAAAGCAACATCAACATTTTGGAAAGAGGTTTTTTCAATTATAAAAAAATGTTTTAAAAAGCGTCGCCCTTTGGCAGTGTTTGGCAAGCACTCCGAGTGTATTTCTGACATGAAAAGCTTCTCAGTGAAAACTCATCTGCCTTGCAGATGACGAGAAGCTCGTCCTAAAATCTCTTCGGAGGTTGTCGCGCCTTACATTTATTTTTTTTATTTTATAGACGAAGGGGTAAAAGCGTCACTTTTTACCAAAAATGATTTTGTGATAATAGTGGAATGGGAGACGATTTCTTCGCATGGTGATATAAGAAAATTTCCTGTTAACTGGGCAAAATCACTAACTCCAAAATTATTAAAAGCTGCTTACGCCACAAATTTTTAGTATATTTTAAATTACCGAATGTTGAATGACGTTTTCATGCAATTGAGTTTTTTCGTTCTACTGTGAAATTTCTTTGGACGATATATTAGTATTGAAAATGATTGAAATTAGATTATAACCACGCTACTTTCAAAAAATAAAAAAAAGAAAAACAATTTTTAAGCAATTCCTTTATATAAATGGACAAAAATTAGAGAAAAATGTGTCCTTATACAAAGACATATTCCTTCTTGCTGACATAGAAATTGTAAAAGTATTTATGAAATTTTCTACTTTCTAGTTCTAGGTGGAAAAGAGTAGTGCCTTATTTACTACAAGGTGAATAACTTACTTTTATTAATTCGGAATGCATATAATATCTGTTATGAATTAAGGGAAGTGTTGACTAGGGGAAACTTCGATTACAGAATTACAGATGTCGGCTCGGAATCAGCTCAATAACTCAGCATTGCGCAGAGTTACGCTGCCTTAAAAAATGCATAATTCATGCCAAGTCGACCATCAATTAAAATAAAGCAGATATCTCAGTCCCAGCTTAACGAATCGAAAATTTGTTTCATTCCATAATTCCTAGTCTACCACAAACTGGAATTCATTTAAAAATCGATTGGAAGTTCCCCCCATTTCATTCCATATTTCCTAGTCTACCACAAACTAGAATTCATTTAAAAATCGATTGGAAGTTTCCCCCATTTCTGTATTTTCTAAATATCAAGTATCTCTATCCCTCGCACATTAAGTAGAATTTTGAATGTTAAGTAAATCTTCATTGGCCTCTAAGCATTGTTCAAAGTTTCAGGTATCTAGCTCATATGGAAGCTATTTAAAACAACCGCAAATTTTTCCAATTCGGACGAGATTTCTAAATATCTCGATACGTGCACCACCTTTTTAGATACTACACATCTTGATTTGGAGTCTGCAGCGTTGACAACCACATCCCTATCTCAGCGCATAGTCTCAGAAAGTCTCACGAGACAACAGTGAACAATCAAACTGTCTGTGTGAAGTGCGATGATGCTCACGAGCTGCCACAGTGCAGGAACGGCGAGATTTTGTGGCTAGCAAACGTATTTGTTTCAATTATTTAAGAGTAGGGCATGTATTAGCCAATTGTCGCTCTAAATGCTATTCTTTTTTCGACACCGAAGTAAAACGATAGGGGATCCCAAGCCAAGCCGTACATAGGTAATTATAAAGTATCTAATATATACTTAGCACTCTGAATTTACTGCAAATTATCATTTAAATTATCTATTTAAATTTGCCCTATGTTGATATTAACGCTTAGCTAGAGAGGTAATCTTTTACATATTTTTTTCTTTATTACGTGCCAACGCGCCAACGGACTGCGCGTCCATATCTACGACACAGTCTACTTCATGAAGACATCACTGAGGTATAACCAGCCCGGCAGGATGAGACCAAGACGGTGAACGTAAATTTCAACGCATTGCTGGAGATTATTACACTCCTTTCCACAGCAGTATGCCAGGTTACTGATTGCTATGATATACAACAACCGTGTCGCATGTTATTGGATAGCGGCCCAGAAAAAATAATAATATCCGAGAAGTGCGTGCAGAGTTTGGGATTACGCTGTCAACTCTCAAGAATACCAATACATGACTTAAACAATGCAGCCACTGGTGCTTGTCGTGGTTGGGAGTCCCTGTGCATAACCCCTAGGACGGGTGGCGAATCATTCAACGCCGAGGATCTGAAGTATGCCAAATTCTTCTTCATCCATTCCCATGCATAATCTTCAGAAAGAACAGTACTCATCGTTTTTGTCATTACATTTTGCCGATCCGATATTTTATATTTTGCCGCCTGTTGATATTCTCTTGGGAAACGAAAAATTCTTCGAGGTTTTAACGGGTGAGCATATCAACGGAAAAAAACAAGCGTTTGAACGCATTTACAACAACGCTCGGATTTATTGTGGGCAGTGATTTAACTCGTATGAATGAGAGAAGCGTGGGAGTGATTTTCAACAGTGTCGAAATTGATAGGACACTCACATAATTTTGGGAAACGGAGGAAGTCCCATGTTCACTATCGTACACAGAAGACGAGGAAAAAGCAGAGAAATCAATACGAGGGCTGATGATGTTTCGTCTAGCGTCGAACTACCATTCAAGTCACAATCGATCGATTTCGGTAAGTCCGCAGAAGACGCACTAAAACGATTATACGCAACAGAAAGCAGACTTGCAGGTAATTTCGAATTGCAAAAACAATATTGTAATTTTATGGCAGATTATCTTTCGATGCAATATATGGAGCTAGTGCAAGCAGCTGAGATCGAAAAGCCATCGACCGAATGTTGCTACTTCACTCATTACCCTGTGATTAAAAATAGTGGCAATTATTCGGCGCTAAATTAAGCTTCGCTTCCTGGTCCATCACTTATTATTATGTCGTAAATCACCTAATCAGCCAGTTGAGCATTACATATTGAAGACAGTAACGCATGGTACAGCATGCGCTCCCTACTTGGCAACATGAGCTTTAAATGAACTGGCCAATACATCAAGCCGCAAATACCCTTTGGGATCACAAGTAATTTCCAAGGATTATATCGACTTCGTGATGACTGAAAGAAACTGTAGAATAATAAAAAAATTAAGGCGCGATAACCTCCGAACCCAGCGGGTTAGGGGATCAGAATATACCCGCGGTAGGTATGCCTGTCGTAAGAGGCGACTAAAATACCAGATTCAAGGGGCTGTGTAGCGCAACCTTTCAGGTTGCCAGCGCAACATATAGCTTCTCCAAACCCAATTGTCAACCTCACCTATCCGCGGCGAATCCTGTTTCACTAACAGACGAGGCTCTGGCGACCCCAAGCTCCTCATGGAACTTGGGGGTAGGGAGGGAGGGAATGGCCTGAAGGTTTAATGTGGCCACATAAATCGTTCCCGAGATGGTCGGGCTAGCACCTTAATGGTGCTATGGTACCGGAGCGTACCGGATTTGTATCCGGCAAAAGACGATCACATCGATAACACTCCCCAAAGCCTTCGGGGAGCAACCTTATCGCTACAACAACAACAACAACAACAGATTTTAGGCCGATCCTGTCTTCCAATTTGCGTCGTGCTTCTTTTTAGTTTTTCCTACAAATTAGCGGGACGGGGCCTACTTGTTTGATGCCGACTCCGAACGGCATCTGCAAGGCATATGAGTTTTCATTGAGAAGCTTTCCATGGCAGAAATACATCCGGAATGCTTGCAAAATACTGCCGATTGGCGACCCCGCTTAGAAAAATTTTCTTCTAATTGAAAAAACTTGTTTCAAAAATTTCGATGTTGCTTTGCCCGGGGCGAGAACCCAGAATCTTCGGTGAGGTAGGCGGAGCACGCTTCCATCACACCACGGCGGCCGCCTGTAGAAATTGTAGAATATCTTAAAATACATAGTGAGATAGGAGCGCTGCTAAAAAGTGCCGGTATGATCCTACGAAAGTGGAATAGTAATTGTATTGAACTGTTGCAACAGCTTCCAGAAAATATCCGCGAAATGTCTGCAGTATTCCTTGAACCCTCGAAATGCTTAAAGCTCCTTGGGATGAAATGGAGCCCAGCAACAGATGCATTTGAGTGCTGCATATCACCTTCAACTACAGTTACGGTAACAAAAAAATCAATATTGTCGGATGCTGCTCGTATATTCGATCCACTAGGTTTGCTAACACCCACAACGGTTCTAATTAAAATCCTTTTTCAAGAATTCTGGTTAATTAATTCGGAATGGACGGATGAAGTGCCTGATGAAAAAGCTACACGTTGGACAAATCTAAGTGCACTAGAATTGCTCAATACATTACAAATTCCTAGAAGAGTACTTTTTTTCTTGGCCACAACGAACTAAATGGTTTTTGCAACGCCTCACAAAATGCTTACGCAGAAGTGGTATATTGCCGGTCAGAGTATGAAGGTAAAACATACACTATCCTCGAAGCTGCCAAAAGCCGTGGAGCTCCGCGTAAGATGGTGTCACTACCACGCCTGGAGCTGTGCGGCTCAGTACTGCTTTGCCGACTGATGAATCAAGTTATGAAGGTATTTGAATTCGATAACTCTAACGTTTATATGTGGACGGAATCCTCAATTGTTCTACATGGGCTTTCAGCGTTACCAGGACGGTGGTCAGTGTACGTGGCAAACAGAACTTCGGAAATGTTAACATCGTACACACGTTCACAGTGGAACCATGTTAGGTCAGCAGAGAGTCCAGGCGATCCTGGTTCGCGAGGGGTGTTGCCACTCGAGTTAAAATCTCTAACCATTTGGTGGAACGGTCCAAGTTGGCTCGCTGAGGCACGGGAGTTATGGCCACAAACGAAATCGCTGTTGCACATATCGCAAGAGAACGTAAAAATCACATTCAATATATTCATAAAGTTTTTCTTATTTCAACAGACCATCATGTCGTCCTTGGCTCATTACTACATCATATATCTATGTGGTCCCGGTTAGTGCGTGCCACAACATATTGCTTAAGATTTATCGATTGTTTGCGAAAACAAACACACGGCTTATTTGTGTCGTTGTATGAACTACAGAATTCTATAAAACTTATAATTTGTGCTGTACAGAAGGAGTTGTTCGCAAGTGAAATTTTCGCGTTGAAAGAACATAAAGCAGTCGCAAATAAAAGTAAAATTTCCAACCTCGTACCATTTATAGAAAAAATGGAGTACCTAGAGTGGCTGGCAGCATAGAAAACTCATAAGCAACCTTCAACATCAAACATCCAGTAATATTATCAGCAAAGCATATCGTCACTGAAATGATTATCAAATATATACACATTGCGAATCTTCACGTCGGCCTTAATGAGCTGATTTTTATAATAAGGCAGCAGTATTAGGTTTCACGCAACATTGCACGACGAGTTGTTCACGACTGCATTACTTGCTTTAAGTTACGCAAAACCACACAACAACAAATCATAAATAACCGATTTACCTATTGAAAGAGTGCAATTTCAGCGCGCATTCAGTAAGGTGGGCTGTGATTTTCAGGTCCCTTACTATCAAAAGTAGAGGTTGTCAGAGTACCACGAAAGGTGAAGCGCTATATTTCGCTGTTCGTATGCTTCATTACGAAGGCAATCTATTTGGAATTGATCGGCGACTTGAGGACCCAATCATATATCGGCTAACGGGGTTATTCTGTGTACTTGACAAATTGTCAATAAGTTGACAAGTAATCAAGATTTTTATCAAGTTGACAAATATTTCTATTCGGTGCATAGCTTGACAACTCTAAAAAGCTTTACGACCTGTGCTTTTCACCATATTGGGGTGAACTAAATTAGCTAAGCGTGGGGCAGTTGAGGGCGAGCAGTTTAATGTGAGTTATAAGAGAGTAATTTGATGAGTTTGTAGGCGTATGAGTGGTGGCTCAGTTGATGACGTACCCGACTCACACGTTTGGGGTTGCGGGTTCAAAGCCCACTGCAAGCAAGCATTTTTTAAATTTATTATTTTTTTTTATTTTATAAATTATTATTTTAATGGACTGTATTTTATTTTCATTTAAATCAACGGTTTAGTGCAACAATCGCGAAATGGAAAAAACGTAAGAGTTAAATATTGTTCTTAGTTTTTTGTAACAAATATTTTAAAATCATAGTTTTTTCAAAGAAATCAAAAGTGGAACGTGCTACGCATGAACACATGATTCCCTATCTGCGCTTCGAGGGAGATCTTAAGGCCACAATAGAGGTGGACGGTTGGCGCAAGGGTGCGCAAATGGCGGACGAGGCGATACATGTGTACACCGATGGTTCCAAAGTAGTGGAAGGAGTAGGGTCTGCGGTATACTGCGCTGATCCGTAAATAAGTAGATCCTACAGGCTACCGGATTACTGTAGCGTTTTCCAATCGGAAATATTAGCCGTAACCAAAGCAGTAGAAACCCTGGAAGATATTAGCTTAAGCTGCAACCGTGTTAACTTTTATATTGACAGTCAAGCAGCAATTAAGGTAATAATCTCGCATAGCACAGAATCTAAATGCGTGTTAGAGTGTAAGCAGTCTCTGGAGAGAATCGGGACAGGGAGAAGCATACATCTATATTGGGTCCCAGGGCATATGGGAATAGATGGGAATGAAAAAGCGGATGAACTAGCTAAAAAGGGCGCATCCCTTGAAGCTTGCTCCGTAGATGTCCCAATTAGATTGGGCGAGATTAAGCGAAGGCGAGAGGTGCACATGATCGACCAAGCGGGAAAGGCGTGGGTTCAAGCGCGGGGCTGTAAAGTGTCGAAGATTATGTGTAGGTCTTACAACCTTAGATTAACACAGTTGCTCCTATCATTAAAAAGAGAGGACTGTAGACTCATGACGGGTATTCTGACTGGACACTGCCTTCTGGCGTCACATGCCTTTAAACTAAGCTTGGTCAGTGATAGCAGATGTAGGAAGTGCGGGTTGGAGGAGGAAACGATCGAGCACGTTCTGTGCTCGTGCCCTGCACTTGCCAGGCTAAGACTCCAGCTATTAGGAGTGATACAGCTGTCAGATCTAGAAGCAGCAAGTGGCTTAAGTCCTAGGAAGCTTCTAGTATTTGCTAAGAGGACGGAGTTATTTTATAACATAGGTCCTGGTTTTTGATAGGGTTTTTCAGTTTGGTCGTTAAAACAAACTTCTGGTAACACTACGGACTCAATCAGTCTATGTGAGGTCCTCATGGACCGGCCAGTTCAACCTACCTACCTAAGCATGAGCAATTGGAGCGATATCTCATTTTGTGCTTCTAACCCCGAAATTGGAATAGGAAAAAATAATCCGCTGGGTTTTTTGGGGGTCATTTCGGCATGGCTTTGGGGACTCCCTCGGGGCATTTGGGGTTTCCCTCGGGGTCATTTGGGGATCATTCCGGGACGGGTTTGGGGACTCCCTCGTGGTCATTTGGGGGGCATTTCGGGATTGTTTTGGGGTCCCCATCGGGTGCATTTGGGGGTCGTTTCTGGATCTTTTTGGAGACTCTCGGGATAATTTGGGTATCTTCCGGTATGATTTTGGGGACTCCATCGGGGTCATTTAGGGGTCGTTCCGGGATGTTTATGGAGACTCCCTCGGAGTCTTTCCGGGGTAGTTTTGGCAACTCCCTCGGGGTCTTCCCAGGGTGAATTGGGGTCGTGCCGAGATGTTTTTAGGGACTCCCTCGGAGTCATTTGGGAGCATTCTGGGATGGTTTTGCGGACTCCCTCGGGGTCCTCTCTAAGTCACTTGGGGGTCATTCCGGGATCCATTTGGGGACTCCCTCGGGGTAATTTGGGGCCATTCCGGGATGGTTTTGGGGACTCCATCGGGTCCTCCCGAGGTCATTTCGGGGTCGTTCCGAGATCTTTTTGGAGACTCTCTTGGGGTCATTTGGGGACATAACCCCCAAATAACATCGAGGGAGTCCCCAAAACCATTCCGGAATGACCTCGGGAGAGTCCCCAAAAAGATACCGGAACGACCCCTAAATGACGCCTGGAGGACAAGATGGAGTCCCCAAAACCATCCCGGAATGTCCCCCAAATGACCCCGAGGGACTCCCCAAAACCTCCCCGTAATGTTCCCCAAATGACCCCGCGGGAGTCCCCAAAGCCATGCCAAAAGTAGAGTCCCCATAAACATCCCGGAACGACCCCCAAATTACCCCGAGGGAGTCCCCAAAACTGTACCGGAAAGATCCCCAAATGACCCCGAGGGAGTCCCCAAAACCGTCCCGGAATGATCCCCAAATGACCCCGCGGGAGTCCCCAAAGCCATGCCAAAATTACCCCTAAACGACCCCGAGAGAGTCCCCATAAACATCCCGGAATGACCCCCAAATTACCCCGAGGGAGTCTCCAAAACAGTACCGGAATGATCCCCATGCCAAATTACCCCTAAACGACCCCGAGAGAGTTCCCATAAACATCCCTGAACGACCCCCAAATACCCGGAGGGAGTCCCCAAAACTGTACAGGAACGACCCCCAAATGACCCCGGGAGCACCCAATGGAAACCACAAAACCATCCCGGAATGTCGCCCAAATGACCCCGAGGGAGTCCCCAAAACCGTCCTGAAATTACCCCCAAAATCCCCAGAGGATCTTCCCACAATAATAGCAAAAGTAATAAATCTTCCATTTTCTCTCGATCGCACAATAACAGAATTCTAATTTAAGTTTATCCGTATAAATTAAATTATCAAGAGCGTTTGACTTATTGACAATTTGTCAGCGAAAAGGCTTTTTATTTTTTACATAGAATAGCAATTACTTGATAAATTATCAAACTTGACAAATAAGCAAGATGGTGAATTTGTCAAGTGCACCGATTTTGATCGCCCGATGCCGGTCGTAATCGTCCGATAATAAACACATGTATTTCGATAACGAATTGTTGTCGGCCGTTGTCGTTTTTCACTGCCAATAAATTCGCGCGTATTCAATTTTATCGCCCGACAAATTGCGTGCATTTACTGTGAAAAATTAATTATTTGTGTGATGGATGAGAACATAAAAGCATAAGCACAATCATATTTTTGCGGAAAAGTAAAATGTAAGAAAAAAGATGCCGGCCGATAATCGGTTGCAATTTTAACACCAGCCCGGCCGATTTCATCAGCTGATTGCAATTTTTCGGTTTATCCGTGGCTGTGTAAGCGTACCCTAAGCGTATTCTGCAAAACATAGTAAAAAGCAACACAACATCTCTGAGACAGCTGATTTCTTTGAGCAAAATAACATTGCTTGGCGTTTCATACCACCTTCATTCCCCATTTCGGTGGGATCTGTTAAAGTGGAGTGAAATCAGTCAAAACACATTTAAAGCGCGCTATTGGTCAAACCGCTTTAACTTATGAACGATTTTAGACATTGCTCACCTCACCAACTCAAGGTCATTATACCCCAGTAATGATGGTGGGATCGATGCACTAGTTACCAGGTGGTTGTAAAAATTTACGATTTTTCAGTTTTGAATTCGCTCTATATAACACCCTTTTCTCAAATTGTGAAAGTCGATAACCTCGCAAAATCTCAGGCCCTAGGCCTGATCAGCCAGCCAAGGTGTGGAGCATAATCGGGTAGTAAGCGTCTAAAGCTTTTTTTTTTGAATAGGGGGATCAGAGGCCAGAGAGCTCGCCAAGGAATATTTGCCCTAGTGGTCCTATCCGGTCGGTTTCAACACAGTTCTAATCAGAAACATATACCCGCTTATGGCAAAATCAATTCAGATCATCATCATGATCATTTCCCTATCTTTATCGGTGGGTCTATATCTTTTCCTTTAGTACCTTACAGTTTTGAGATTCGGACCAAACTTAATGTACCATTTGCATGAAAGGTGTAAAAAGTACCTTTGATTTGGCTGAGAAACCAAATCACAAATAAAAATTATCTTTGATTTGGCTGAAGAATCAAATAAATAAAAAATATTTTTTATTTGGATGCGGAATCAAATAAAAAATAAAAAGTATCTTGGATTCGTCTGAATAGTCAAATAACAAATAAAAAAATTTTATTTGAAATCAAATAAAAGATAAAAAGTATCTTTGATTCGTCTGAAGAATCAAATAACAAACAAAAAATATTTATTATTTGGATGCGGAATCAAATAAAAAATACAAAGTATCATTGATTAGTCTGAAGAATCGAATAACAAATAAAAAAACAAATAAAAGATAAAAAGTATCTTTGATTTGAATTTGGATTTTAGATCAAAAAGGACTTAGAAATCAATTAAAGGATCTGAGATCCTTCTACTAAAAAAAGTAAGGAGCCAACTCGCTCCGAACAAACTAAGAAGTTAATACAAACACTGAGATTTAAAGTTAACAAGGTGTCTTTTATTAAATTGTTCAATACTATTTTATAGACAACTCGACTTAATCGTACGGATCCCCGACAGCAACTGCCCAAACGTTCTTGGCAGTTTGCCAAAGAAACCTCAGCGCCGGCGACAGCGGCGCAACCCTTACGCAAGTGTGTTTGAATGCAGGTGAGAATGACCGTGCTCTTGATTTCCCACAAGCGTTGCATTATGACATTATTGGTATTACATTTCATGACGAAATACAAATATGATTACGCTGCAGCGCGTGCAACGATCGATGAGAAACAAATGTGCTGACGTTGCGGCGCGTGTGTTGATCGAACGTGGGAATGGTATGACTGGGCAGTGGCTGAGCGTGTTAACTCCTCCCCCTTTAAAGATCTACATCCTCGCGCTTGTGTCCGCGGAAGCTCTTCTTCAATGCTGAAATGTTCAAGGTAGGTATGTTTAATTTTTCAAATTAACCAAATGAATGTCACCCAAAACCCACGACTTCCGATGTAATAAACCAGTCTGTTTTTTCTCTAAGGTATCGAAGAAGTTTCACGTTTCCTGTTGTCATCTCGTGGACAAGACTGAGGTTGACTGCGAAATTTCTATTCGTAATAGTGGATAGCACAGGAGGTAGTACTTGGATGCCTGAGCTGCTTGTGCTCCAGTAGGTTCTACCGTCGATTCGAACCGTGTCGTTGTCCAGTTGTAAAATTTATGAGCCGCTCAAGTCATTGGAAGTATTGTCTGACCAAATAGTTTTATTGAAATTGTCCAAGAGGATCGTGTCCTGCTTGATGGCCTCAATCGTTGAGTCATTCCAGCTTATATAGCGTCAACTAGTTTTACCACCTTTAAGCAGACGTGGCACACAATCGTCCTCTCGAAGTAGGTCCAATAATTCTTGCTTACATACCATTGCGCTTGTAAGGTGGGTGAAACTATCCTTGAAGCCATACTTTTGCTCCTTGTTAACTAAGACTGAACTGTATTGCAATTCCACCCGGTTCTTTGTTATTGACCTGGTGACTAATTGGTTGAACTTTGTTTCGGTTACCTTAGGCATAGCCAAAACGTAGAGTAGCACTGTGCCGTTTGTGTAGATGGATGGTTACCCGTACTCAATGGCTTCTATGACATTACTATAAGAGAGGACCTCTATCTCGCTTATGATTCTGTTGATTTCTTCCTTGTATAGCAGGTTCGTGTTGACCATACCTGCCTTAGCCACCTGACAAGCTTGAACCAATTCGTTGACATCGTCCCTCAGAATCCTTACCTTGTGTAGGATTGCCTGTGATATCTTCATAATGTGATCATGTCCAAGGATTCCATTTGTGGTGGTTATGATGCCATTGACAGTCTGCAATAACTCACAAGATTTTTTAAATATTTCAGAGTTTACCTTGTATTGTTGATTGTTATTGTATACTAATGAATCCTGTACTTGTAAGACTTTATCCCAGTCCGAAGCGTCAGGGGAACCGGCAATCCATTTCAAAGCCGATCCTATCCAATTAGTTGAACGTCTAGCCCGTTTATCTTTCGAGCCTTTTAGTTCACTGAGCTGAGTAAGGACTTTCCCCAAGTGGTAGGAAGGAACATCTGTAAAATCGTTGGTTTCGTTTAGTTTCAATGTTTGGAGTTTCAGGCGACTTGTTATTTCCTCATATCGAGATAGGTTGATCATGTGATTTAATTTGAAGTGTCCATTTGTTGTCCAGCCGTATCCATCGCGGATTGAAGCTATTGGAGAATCGATCTTGAAGAAATCGTACGTGTGCGCGGTAGCGCAGAGACAGATGCTGCGGAGATTAGATTTATTTTAATTATACTTAATCATATGCATTTCCCCGCTTAGTAAAAAATAATTAATTTGTTTGTAGTAAAAATATTAAAGATAAGAATTTACAAGTCAACATACATATGTCTAAAATAGTTAATAGTAGTAACATAGAGGTAACAAGAAACTTGAAATTGTAAATTTTTTTTTTTTTTACAATATTTACATTCCTTTTGATTTGTTTGAAAAGTTTAACTTATAAAATAGTGGTTTAACATGGAATATTTTTTATTCAAATCTTTTAATTACATAAGTTGATAAGAATTCTGAATATGATGTGAGTAGTGGCCCACATACAATATACCCAATTCCCATTAATAACCTAAATACCTAGTATTAGAAAGTGAGTTGCTGCTGTGGAATTTGGGGAATTATGAAGAACAAGGAAAGAATTATTTGGACCGCTTGTGAAAGTGTTGATGGTTAGCATCTTGGAAAACTTTTTTATTTTGTTTTGCGATGTTAGTAGTTAATGATTAAGTATTATATTTTTTATTTTGTGTTAGTATCGCTCTAATAAGAGAATTCCATTTTCTTTTTTTTTTATATATGAGCGAAATTTTTTCTAGATAGAAGCTTTGAGAGGTCGAATATGGCAGTTACAACTAAATCGCCCAGCAGTTTCAGCCAGTAATCCAAAGATAAAAACACCATCCTTTGACGGTTTTGTTCCTTTCCAGGTATTTAAGCTCCAATTTGGGAAGACATCAGCAGTGAACAACTGGAATGCTGAAGATAAAGTTGCTGCACTATTCGTGGCACTGAAGGATCTGCTGCTGAAATCTACAGACTATTCCCGAGGGAGAGTGGAGCAACTACGAAACATTGATGGGCGCTCTAGAGAGCCGATACGGAACCGAGCATAGGAGACAGATATACTAAATGGAGTTACTGAACCGCTTCCAGAGGGCTGGTGAAACATTGTAGGAGTGGCGAACATTGAAAGATTGGCTCACCTTGCAAATGCGGACGCACCTGTGGAATACACTGAGAGAGTTAAAATTCTATCTTTCACAAATGGAGTTTGGGATGTCGAAACGAAGCGAGCGACTTACGCAAACACAAAACACATTCGCAGAAACGGTATCACATGCACTGATTCAGGAAACAGAATCGTTTCTGTGTAAGCCAGCTTTCAAAGCACGCCGTGTGGAAGTAGAAAGGCCGGACTGTGTGAACACAATATTGGAGGCGCTGAAAGGATCGCAAAAGCGGAGTGTCAGAGTAATCAAATGCGGGAAGCCAGGTCAAATTGCGGTCTTGATTCTAGCGGTTCCAACAGCATGGGTGGTCTTAAGTACAAAACTGGAGGAGATGAGCAAGAGCGAGCCAGATGTAAGGATCGAGAGTTAGCTCCAGCTATTGAATGTCTCCTTATCTCTGTATCACAAATCGGAAGGAAATCAGTGTTACCGTAACAGGAAATGTGGCTGGCAAGGAGCGTGAACTGACTGCAGATACGCATCTCATTCCTTTATTCGATCTGATTTGGTGAACAGGAGAGTGAAGCCATTACATGGAGCAAGATTGCGTACGGTCACTGGCGAGTATAACCAAGTCCAGGGAGAAGTGGTTTGTGAAGTCCTAATTGGGAAGGTCACGGTTCTACACAAATTCGTTGTGGCAGAGATCGTTGATGAAGTCATATTGGAAGTGGACTTCTTAGTTGCGCATGGCATCAGGATCGACATGCAAAGGATTATGCGATATAAGAACAAGGATGTACCACTTAACTTCAGTTTGGAGAAAGGGTTCAGCAGTAAGAGAGGAGATTCGACAGAGACCACAAAAGTCAAAAGCAGTAGATCGGGCAAAGGTTTATGGAACGAATGGGCCAAACAAATCAAAACCGAATGTACCTGCGAGAAAAACACTGACAAGCTCTAATGTACGCACTAAAATGAAGGCAAGAACTTCCCAGAAAGAATGCAAGGGTGGTTTCAAGCCAGGGCGCACTACTATTGTGAAACGTCAGAACGATACTGTTTATGCAAAGCCAATCCGACAAGCTTAAGCTCTTCGAAGTAGTCCAGTGGCCAAACAACAGAGTGTGAGGCAACGAACTAGGATAATGAGTAGTAAGATGAAACACAGATACGACGAGAACAATGCGGAAGGTTTTTTGGATACAAATTTGGCAGTTATACAACCCTCACCGGCGGAAAGGTGTTCCATCAAAATTTCAATGTAGCTGGGAGGGCCCGTACAAAGTTGTTTATGCCCAATGCCTAACTTTTACCTGATTGTGGAGCGGATCAGTGAAGTCATCTACCGCATACAAACAACAGGGAAACGACGAAATATATGGGTGTTTCATTTGGAGAGGCTGGCAGCGGTTGGATCGAGAGATTTGTCTGATTGGGACGACTAAATAAACTCCATATTGCAATAATGAATATTGGAGTTATTTATTCGACAGTTCAGCGATACAAACGTTAGCAGAAGGTCCATGGTAATCAGAAATTCCCAGAATTCGTTACAATATCCTTTCCTTCGATGTATTTTGGTCCCAAATAAAAAAACGATATGGCAGCCGTGATGTTTTCCTGCTTGCTAATTCGTGCTAGAAGAAATTTTCCTAGCACAAATTTGCTACTTCTCTGCCAGTAGCAGACCGTTTTGTGTTTGAATCAGGGTTGAGTCATTTTGAAATGAAACAAATCAAAATAAAAAATAAAAAATTATTCATCATTTTAAATTTTCTAATTGATGAATAAAAAGTTATTTTTTATTCAAGCATTTCTTGAATAATGAATAACATTTTCTCGTTATTCAAAATATTCTAATTGATGATAAACGCCCATTCTTATTTTTGCAAATTTTGAATAAAGAGTTGAGATATTATTCATTATTTACAAAATATGGAATAACAATAAAATTTTAGTTTTTATTCAGTTATTCAAAAATAAAAAAATATACCATCGAGATGCCCTGAAAATATACCCATATGCGTAACCAGTTCGCGTGTAGTTCTGAAGCTTCTTAGGGTAATATTGAGATGATTTTGGGAAGTATTCGCGGGTTTTTTTGGGGGTAATTTCTGGGACACCCTGGGGATCCTCCCGGGGTCTATTGAGGTCCATTCCAGGGGCTCCCTCGCGATCCTTCTAGGGTCTTGGGGTCATTTCGGGATGACTTTTGCGACTCCCTCCGGGTCTTTTGGAGGTCATTCCGTGACATTTTTGAGACTCCTTCGGGGTCATTTGGGGGTCATACCGGGATGATTTAGGGACTTGGGACGGGGTCATTTCGGAATGGTTTTGGGGACTCCCTCGAGGTCCTCCCGGGGTAATTTGGGGATCATTCCGGGATCTTTTTGCGGACTCCCTCGGGGTCATTAGGGGGTCATTTCGGGAAGGTTTTGGGGACTCCCTCGGGGTCATTTGGGGGTCATTCCGGGTTCTTTTTGGGGACTCCCTCGGGATCATTCCGGGATCTTTTTGGGGACTCCCTCGGGGTCATTCGAGAATCTTTTTGAGGTCTCCCTCGGGGTCATTTGGGGGTCATTCCGGGGTTTTTTTTGGGGACTCCCTCGGTGTCATTTCGGGATGGTTTTGGGGACCCCCTCGGGGTCATTTGGGGGTCATTCCGGAATCTTTTTGAGGTCTCCCTCGGGGTCATTTGGGGGTCATTCCGGGATATTTTTGGGGACTTCCTCGGGGTCATTTCGGAATGCTATTGGGGACTCCCTCGGGGTCATTTGGGGGTCATTCCGGGATCTTTTTGGGGACTCCCTCGGGGTCATTTGGGGGTCAATGCGGGATATTTTTCGGGACTCCCTCGGGGTCATTTTTCTTTTTCTTACACTTTTCTTTTTCTTTTATGTTCAATAAACCCCAAATATAGTCTCCCATCATGTTTTCATTATATTGGCCTAGATAATGTTGCTCGAAGCTCATATTGTCCTCATGAAAACGTTCCCCTTGCTCTTCTGAATATGCTCCCATGTTGTTTTTGAATTTATGTGATGAGCGTGCAGCATATGTACTTTTAATGACATTCTGCAGCCCATTGCCTTAAAAATTTTTAGCATATTTTCAACTAGCCTTTCGTAGTTTTCAGCTTTGTTATTTCATAAAAAACCAGAAATGACTGCTTTGAAAAAGTTCTAACTCGCTTTTTGAGTACGATTCAGCAATGTTGGAAATTTTCCATCGGCGAAAATCTGTGGATTTGTGGACCAACAAAACACCAGCTTTAATTTTTGCTTCCGATAACTTTGGAAACAATTTTCTCAAGTACTCAAATGCTTCTTAAGTTTGATCCAGGTTTTTGACAAATTGTTTCACCAACCCTAATTTAATGTGCAGAGGCGGCATTAACACTTTTTCCGCTTCAATAATTGCCTCAAATTTTACGTTTTCTTTCCCGACACAAAGTTCTGTTCTTACAGGCCAGAAGCGTTGAGTATAATGCTAAGCATCCGTTCTACTGTCCCATAAGCACAAATACTTTGTATATCCGCTTTGAAGTCCCATCAAAAATCCCACCATTTTAAAGTCTCCAATCAGCTAGCTGCCAGTTGAACTCGCATTATTTTACAGATTCAAGCAAAATTTTTACACTTTCATAATTTTCTTTAATATGTATTGAGTGAGCAATTGGAAGAGATGGAAATTTATTTCCGTTGTGTAACAAAACAGCTTTTAAGCTTTTTGTTGAGCTGTCAATGAATAAATGCCATTCGCTAGGAACACGAGGTATGCCAATTTCTTCGAACATGCCTTTTATGTCATTAGAAAAACAAACCCCATCTTCTTCTGTGAAAAATGTTGAGAATGTTTCATGCCTATTTCGCTGATCCGTAATATTAAGATCATCAAGCAAGTTCCACTGTTTTAAGCGAGAGCCTAAAAGCTCTGCTTTAATTTTTGGTAAATTTAAATTTCTATTCAAATATTCAATAGTGAGGAAATTATGTTTTGGTTGTTCTGGTGTCGGTAAAAAGTCCTTATCGGCATTGCTTTTATAAGAACTAAGAGATGAGCCACCTCTGCGATAATTTTGCTGTCGCTCTGGTACTGGTCGTGTCAGATCATGTGCGGCTGGAGCAGAAGAAGATTCATGATCAGGATATTCGATAGGTTTTGCATTTTTACCTCTACGTCTTTTACTCGGATTCACAACGCAAAAGTAACAGTATTTAACATGGTCTTTTGGTTCTCGTCAGATTCTTGGTATTGCAAATTTCATTGATCTTTCCTCACCTCAATACCAACCTAAAATATAGAAAGAGAAATCAATATGTCTACTATATTTAATTTATTATTTAAATAAAATTTGCTTACCTTGCAAATATCTTTGACAATAACTACAAGCAACATGTGGAGCCCATGTCTTGTCTTGATTCCAAACAGGACAGCCAAAATATGCTTCGTAGGCTTCACAGAGGATGAGAGATGTATTTAATTCATATTTTATATCTCGAACTTTAATAAATTGCCCGCATATATAACAAAATGCACCAGCTTCATATTTACACTTTTGCGACGAGATTTTAGGTTATTCTAGATTTTACAAAACACCTGATCGTTGTTTATCACTCTAGCGCCATGATTATTGTTAACTATTACGAAAGCAAACTTTATCCCAAAAAAAAGTATTTTCTTTTCGTTTTTGTTTATAATAAAACATAAAATCATGAAATAAACTTTAGGACAAAGTACAAATATTTTTTTGAATATACATTTCGGTACAAACTAGCTTTAATATAATTTTTTATTTCCGTTAAATTTTTATTTACCATACAATACATTCCACTTACACAAAATACTAATCATCATTTCTAAACCTATTATTGTATATTAAACATCGATGTTCAGCACTCAATACTGGATTTAAATATTTAGATGTGTTTTCAATACGCTTCCGGAAACGATCTCGATCACGGACGAAACTCTCCCAGTGTCCCTGTCTTGCAGACCTGTAAGCGTAGCTCCAAGCATACATTGTATGGATCTCTGGGGTTAAGTTAAAACGGACCTAGAAAGAAAAGATGATAAAATTATCTAGCAATTTGATAAAAATAAATTGATAATAAAGAAAAAGACATATTCAGAATTAAAAAAAAAAAAACAACCGACAAGGTCTTTTCCTAACTTTTTCTGACTTAATTTTGCAAACTGCAAAAAAACAGAGTTCGCTTAGAGTGGGAATAAATTTCTAATGAAAAACGTTACTTCTGTCAATTTAGCGTCACACATACATATTGTGGCGAATATTACCATTCCGGTTCACCACTATGCTGCTACTAAATAAATGCACAATAAAGCAAGCAGCCACACATTTGTACATATAAACATCAAAGCTGACAGCGAAGAGAATATTTCACAAACATATATGTAGCCGGTAGCTAAGAGAAGAAGTGGTTACTCACATATCACATCAGGAATCAGTTTGATTTAACAAGCTTTTGTGAAGTCCGTGATAATTGTGATTGTGAAGTAGATTTGAAAATAAAGACCATTTTGTCATACTGAATATTGGAGTTATTTATTCGACAGTTCAGCGATTTGAACGTGAACAGAAGGTGCATAGTAATCAGAAATTCCCAAAATTCGTTACAATTGGTGGTAGAAGCGGAATTGTTGAATAAATTCCAGAGAAGCGTAGTACAACAAGGACAGGGCCAAGTTGAGTGAATTGAAGATCCAGCAAGTGAAAAAGGAGTTGGAGAACCGTGGGTTGAATACAACCGGTAATAAATGCGAACTTCAAGCATGACTACGAGAGGTTATGAAGTCGGAAGGAATGGAGTATGGAGGAGTATGTCTTTCATCCTGATGGGGACGAGACATCAACAATAATTGAAGAAAAGAACGAAAGTCCAAATCCAGTCGCAAGCGGGGAGACTAATGCAATATTGGCTTTGTTATCACAGATATCGACAAAAATGGAAACCCAGGATTTCCAAATCCCAAAAATTCCACAAATATAGCATCCCAACTGGAATCACAGGAGACATGACAAGAAGCACGTTTTTCAGAAATGTCGTCACAAATAGCATCCAGGATTGAAGCACAGGAGGCCAGTATATCCGAAATCTGAGACAAATTTTGCACAATTGGAGGGCCGTATGGGCGAAAAAATAATGCAGTTTGAGGAAAAAATCGGGGCCTAGGTAGATGCTTTGAAAGGTCGTATACGGCAGCTGCAACTAAATCGCCCCGCTGTTTCAGCAAGCAGTCCTTACAGACTATTCCAGAGTACGAACCGAACGGTATACACTGATGGCCGCTGCCGAGAGACGTTATGGAAGCGAGCATATAAAAGAGATATACCAAATTTAGTTGGAAACCGTTGCCAAAGAGCGAATGAGACTCAGCAGGAGTTTGCATCGGATGCCGTAAGTCTGGCCGATCTGGCAAATTCGGACGCACCCGTGGAATACACCAAGCGTAAAAATTCAGAGCTTTATAAATGGCATACGGGACGTCGAAGCGAAGCGAGCTACATACGCAAAGTCAAAATTTGCTAAACCGGTATCCCATGCACAGCCTCACTTTTGAGTAAGCCAGCAAACAAAGCTCATCGCGTGGAAGTGGAAAGACCAGACTGGGTAGACACAATTTTGGAAGCATTAAAAGGAGCACAGCAGAAAAAAGATGGTGCCGTCAAATGGTTTAAGTGTGAAAAGCCAGGGCACAATGCACGCTATTGGAGCACCAACCCTAATAGTTCCAACAATGTGGGTGGTCCTAAACGCAGAGCTGAAGGAGATGAGCAAATCTCCAAGTCCACTCAATCGTTAAACTAAAGCGAGTCAGCCGCAAGGGGCGACAGCTCGTTCCCGCAATTGAATGCCCCATAATATCTATCTCACAAATCGGAAGAAAATCAAGCAGTCTTACCGTAAGAGGATATGTGGATGACAAGGAGAGTTTACTGACTGTAGATACGGGCGCATCTCATTCCTTAATCCGATCTGATTTGGTCAACAGGAGAGCAAGATTGCGTACGGTCACTGGCGAGTATAACCAAGTCCAGGGGGAAGTGGTATGTGACGTCTTAGTTTGGAAGGTCAAGGTTCTACACAAATTCGTTGTGGCAGAGATCGTTGATGAAGTCATATTGGGAGTTGGCTTCTTAGTTGACGATGGCATAAGGATCGATATGCAGAGAAGGATTATGCGATATAAGAACAAGGATGTACCACTTGACTTCAGCTTTGAGAAGGGGTTCAGCAGCAAGCGTATGTCGGTGGAGAAGATTCGACAAAGACCACAAAAATCAAAGGCAGTAGACCTGTCAAAGATTGGTGGAACGAATGGAACACACAAATCAAAACCGAATATATCTACCAGCGGGAAGAAAACTGGCATTGTCAAAATCACGCACTAAAACGAAGGAAAGAATTTCCCAGAAAGAATGCAAGGGTGATTTCAAGCCAGGGCGCACTACTGTTGTGAAACGTCAAAATGGTACGGATTATGCACATCCAAACCATCAAGCTCAAACACCTAGGAGTAGTCCATTGGTCAAACAACAGAGTGTCAGGCAACGAACGAAGATAATGAGTAGTGCGATGAAACACAGGTTCGACAAGAACAACAATTCGGAAGGTTTACTGGAGGGATTGGTAGTGTTATACAACCCTCACTAGACGCGGTAAAGATGGGTTTGATGGTGAATGAGGACAAAACGAAGTACCTGCTGTCATCGAGCAAAGAGTCAGCGCATATGCGCCTTGGCAACCACGCTACTGCTGGCAGCCATAATTTCGAAATAGTAAAAGACTTCGTTTATTTGGGAACCAGCATCAACAATATACCCAATTCCCATTAATAACCTAAATACCTAGTATTAGAAAGTGAGTTGCTGCTGTGGAATTTGGGGAATTATGAAGAACAAGGAAAGAATTATTTGGACCGCTTGTGAAAGTGTTGATGGTTAGCATCTTGGAAAACTTTTTTATTTTGTTTTGCGATGTTAGTAGTTAATGATTAAGTATTATATTTTTTATTTTGTGTTAGTATCGCTCTAATAAGAGAATTCCATTTTCTTTTTTTTTTATATATGAGCGAAATTTTTTCTAGATAGAAGCTTTGAGAGGTCGAATATAGCAGTTACAACTAAATCGCCCAGCAGTTTCAGCCAGTAATCCAAAGGTAAAAACACCATCCTTTGACGGTTTTGTTCCTTTCCAGGTATTTAAGCTCCAATTTGGGAAGACATCAGCAGTGAACAACTGGAATGCTGAAGATAAAGTTGCTGCACTATTCGTGGCACTGAAGGATCTGCTGCTGAAATCTACAGACTATTCCCGAGGGAGAGTGGAGCAACTACGAAACATTGATGGGCGCTCTAGAGAGCCGATACGGAACCGAGCATAGGAGACAGATATACTAAATGGAGTTACTGAACCGCTTCCAGAGGGCTGGTGAAACATTGTAGGAGTGGCGAACATTGAAAGATTGGCTCACCTTGCAAATGCGGACGCACCTGTGGAATACACTGAGAGAGTTAAAATTCTATCTTTCACAAATGGAGTTTGGGATGTCGAAACGAAGCGAGCGACTTACGCAAACACAAAACACATTCGCAGAAACGGTATCACATGCACTGATTCAGGAAACAGAATCGTTTCTGTGTAAGCCAGCTTTCAAAGCACGCCGTGTGGAAGTAGAAAGGCCGGACTGTGTGAACACAATATTGGAGGCGCTGAAAGGATCGCAAAAGCGGAGTGTCAGAGTAATCAAATGCGGGAAGCCAGGTCAAATTGCGGTCTTGATTCTAGCGGTTCCAACAGCATGGGTGGTCTTAAGTACAAAACTGGAGGAGATGAGCAAGAGCGAGCCAGATGTAAGGATCGAGAGTTAGCTCCAGCTATTGAATGTCTCCTTATCTCTGTATCACAAATCGGAAGGAAATCAGTGTTACCGTAAGAGGAAATGTGGCTGGCAAGGAGCGTGAACTGACTGCAGATACGCATCTCATTCCTTTATTCGATCTGATTTGGTGAACAGGAGAGTGAAGCCATTACATGGAGCAAGATTGCGTACGGTCACTGGCGAGTATAACCAAGTCCAGGGAGAAGTGGTTTGTGAAGTCCTAATTGGGAAGGTCACGGTTCTACACAAATTCGTTGTGGCAGAGATCGTTGATGAAGTCATATTGGAAGTGGACTTCTTAGTTGCGCATGGCATCAGGATCGACATGCAAAGGATTATGCGATATAAGAACAAGGATGTACCACTTAACTTCAGTTTGGAGAAAGGGTTCAGCAGTAAGAGAGGAGATTCGACAGAGACCACAAAAGTCAAAAGCAGTAGATCGGGCAAAGGTTTATGGAACGAATGGGCCAAACACATCAAAACCGAATGTACCTGCGAGAAAAACACTGACAAGCTCTAATGTACGCACTAAAATGAAGGCAAGAACTTCCCAGAAAGAATGCAAGGGTGGTTTCAAGCCAGGGCGCACTACTATTGTGAAACGTCAGAACGATACTGTTTATGCAAAGCCAATCCGACAAGCTTAAGCTCTTCGAAGTAGTCCAGTGGCCAAACAACAGAGTGTGAGGCAACGAACTAGGATAATGAGTAGTAAGATGAAACACAGATACGACGAGAACAATGCGGAAGGTTTTTTGGATACAAATTTGGCAGTTATACAACCCTCACCGGCGGAAAGGTGTTCCATCAAAATTTCAATGTAGCTGGGAGGGCCCGTACAAAGTTGTTTATGCCCAATGCCTAACTTTTACCTGATTGTGGAGCGGATCAGTGAAGTCATCTACCGCATACAAACAACAGGGAAACGACGAAATATATGGGTGTTTCATTTGGAGAGGCTGGCAGCGGTTGGATCGAGAGATTTGTCTGATTGGGACGACTAAATAAAGACCATATTGCAATAATGAATATTGGAGTTATTTATTCGACAGTTCAGCGATACAAACGTTAGCAGAAGGTCCATGGTAATCAGAAATTCCCAGAATTCGTTACAATATTCTTTCCTTCGATGTATTTTGGTCCCAAATAAAAAAACGATATGGCAGCCGTGATGTTTTCCTGCTTGCTAATTCGTGCTAGAAGAAATTTTCCTAGCACAAATTTGCTACTTCTCTGCCAGTAGCAGACCGTTTTGTGTTTGAATCAGGGTTGAGTCATTTTGAAATGAAACAAATCAAAATAAAAAATAAAAAATTATTCATCATTTTAAATTTTCTAATTGATGAATAAAAAGTTATTTTTTATTCAAGCATTTCTTGAATAATGAATAACATTTTCTCGTTATTCAAAATATTCTAATTGATGATAAACGCCCATTCTTATTTTTGCAAATTTTGAATAAAGAGTTGAGATATTATTCATTATTTACAAAATATGGAATAACAATAAAATTTTAGTTTTTATTCAGTTATTCAAAAATAAAAAAATATACCATCGAGATGCCCTGAAAATATACCCATATGCGTAACCAGTTCGCGTGTAGTTCTGAAGCTTCTTAGGGTAATATTGAGATGATTTTGGGAAGTATTCGCGGGTTTTTTTGGGGGTAATTTCTGGGACACCCTGGGGATCCTCCCGGGGTCTATTGAGGTCCATTCCAGGGGCTCCCTCGCGATCCTTCTAGGGTCTTGGGGTCATTTCGGGATGACTTTTGCGACTCCCTCCGGGTCTTTTGGAGGTCATTCCGTGACATTTTTGAGACTCCTTCGGGGTCATTTGGGGGTCATACCGGGATGATTTAGGGACTTGGGACGGGGTCATTTCGGAATGGTTTTGGGGACTCCCTCGAGGTCCTCCCGGGGTAATTTGGGGATCATTCCGGGATCTTTTTGCGGACTCCCTCGGGGTCATTAGGGGGTCATTTCGGGAAGGTTTTGGGGACTCCCTCGGGGTCATTCCGGGTTCTTTTTGGGGACTCCCTCGGGATCATTCCGGGATCTTTTTGGGGACTCCCTCGGGGTCATTCGAGAATCTTTTTGAGGTCTCCCTCGGGGTCATTTGGGGGTCATTCCGGGTTTTTTTTGGGGACTCCCTCGGTGTCATTTCGGGATGGTTTTGGGGACCCCCTCGGGGTCATTTGGGGGTCATTCCGGAATCTTTTTGAGGTCTCCCTCGGGGTCATTTGGGGGTCATTCCGGGATATTTTTGGGGACTTCCTCGGGGTCATTTCGGAATGCTATTGGGGACTCCCTCGGGGTCATTTGGGGGTCATTCCGGGATCTTTTTGGGGACTCCCTCGGGGTCATTTGGGGGTCAATGCGGGATATTTTTCGGGACTCCCTCGGGGTCATTTTTCTTTTTCTTACACTTTTCTTTTTCTTTTATGTTCAATAAACCCCAAATATAGTCTCCCATCATGTTTTCATTATATTGGCCTAGATAATGTTGCTCGAAGCTCATATTGTCCTCATGAAAACGTTCCCCTTGCTCTTCTGAATATGCTCCCATGTTGTTTTTGAATTTATGTGATGAGCGTGCAGCATATGTACTTTTAATGACATTCTGCAGCCCATTGCCTTAAAAATTTTTAGCATATTTTCAACTAGCCTTTCGTAGTTTTCAGCTTTGTTATTTCATAAAAAACCAGAAATGACTGCTTTGAAAAAGTTCTAACTCGCTTTTTGAGTACGATTCAGCAATGTTGGAAATTTTCCATCGGCGAAAATCTGTGGATTTGTGGACCAACAAAACACCAGCTTTAATTTTTGCTTCCGATAACTTTGGAAACAATTTTCTCAAGTACTCAAATGCTTCTTAAGTTTGATCCAGGTTTTTGACAAATTGTTTCACCAACCCTAATTTAATGTGCAGAGGCGGCATTAACACTTTTTCCGCTTCAATAATTGCCTCAAATTTTACGTTTTCTTTCCCGACACAAAGTTCTGTTCTTACAGGCCAGAAGCGTTGAGTATAATGCTAAGCATGCGTTCTACTGTCCCATAAGCACAAATACTTTGTATATCCGCTTTGAAGTCCCATCAAAAATCCCACCATTTTAAAGTCTCCAATCAGCTAGCTGCCAGTTGAACTCGCATTATTTTACAGATTCAAGCAAAATTTTTACACTTTCATAATTTTCTTTAAGATGTATTGAGTGAGCAATTGGAAGAGATGGAAATTTATTTCCGTTGTGTAACAAAACAGCTTTTAAGCTTTTTGTTGAGCTGTCAATGAATAAATGCCATTCGCTAGGAACACGAGGTATGCCAATTTCTTCGAACATGCCTTTTATGTCATTAGAAAAACAAACCCCATCTTCTTCTGTGAAAAATGTTGAGAATGTTTCATGCCTATTTCGCTGATCCGTGATATTAAGATCATCAAGCAAGTTCCACTGTTTTAAGCGAGAGCCTAAAAGCTCTGCTTTAATTTTTGGTAAATTTAAATTTCTATTCAAATATTCAATAGTGAGGAAATTATGTTTTGGTTGTTCTGGTGTCGGTAAAAAGTCCTTATCGGCATTGCTTTTATAAGAACTAAGAGATGAGCCACCTCTGCGATAATTTTGCTGTCGCTCTGGTACTGGTCGTGTCAGATCATGTGCGGCTGGAGCAGAAGAAGATTCATGATCAGGATATTCGATAGGTTTTGCATTTTTACCTCTACGTCTTTTACTCGGATTCACAACGCAAAAGTAACAGTATTTAACATGGTCTTTTGGTTCTCGTCAGATTCTTGGTATTGCAAATTTCATTGATCTTTCCTCACCTCAATACCAACCTAAAATATAGAAAGAGAAATCAATATGTCTACTATATTTAATTTATTATTTAAATAAAATTTGCTTACCTTGCAAATATCTTTGACAATAACTACAAGCAACATGTGGAGCCCATGTCTTGTCTTGATTCCAAACAGGACAGCCAAAATATGCTTCGTAGGCTTCACAGAGGATGAGAGATGTATTTAATTCATATTTTATATCTCGAACTTTAATAAATTGCCCGCATATATAACAAAATGCACCAGCTTCATATTTACACTTTTGCGACGAGATTTTAGGTTATTCTAGATTTTACAAAACACCTGATCGTTGTTTATCACTCTAGCGCCATGATTATTGTTAACTATTACGAAAGCAAACTTTATCCCAAAAAAAAGTATTTTTTTTCGTTTTTGTTTATAATAAAACATAAAATCATGAAATAAACTTTAGGACAAAGTACAAATATTTTTTTGAATATACATTTCGGTACAAACTAGCTTTAATATAATTTTTTATTTCCGTTAAATTTTTATTTACCATACAATACATTCCACTTACACAAAATACTAATCATCATTTCTAAACCTATTATTGTATATTAAACATCGATGTTCAGCACTCAATACTGGATTTAAATATTTAGATGTGTTTTCAATACGCTTCCGGAAACGATCTCGATCACGGACGAAACTCTCCCAGTGTCCCTGTCTTGCAGACCTGTAAGCGTAGCTCCAAGCATACATTGTATGGATCTCTGGGGTTAAGTTAAAACGGACCTAGAAAGAAAAGATGATAAAATTATCTAGCAATTTGATAAAAATAAATTGATAATAAAGAAAAAGACATATTCAGAATTAAAAAAAAAAACAACCGACAAGGTCTTTTCCTAACTTTTTCTGACTTAATTTTGCAAACTGCAAAAAAACAGAGTTCGCTTAGAGTGGGAATAAATTTCTAATGAAAAACGTTACTTCTGTCAATTTAGCGTCACACATACATATTGTGGCGAATATTACCATTCCGGTTCACCACTATGCTGCTACTAAATAAATGCACAATAAAGCAAGCAGCCACACATTTGTACATATAAACATCAAAGCTGACAGCGAAGAGAATATTTCACAAACATATATGTAGCCGGTAGCTAAGAGAAGAAGTGGTTACTCACATATCACATCAGGAATCAGTTTGATTTAACAAGCTTTTGTGAAGTCCGTGATAATTGTGATTGTGAAGTAGAAATAAAGACCATTTTGTCATACTGAATATTGGAGTTATTTATTCGACAGTTCAGCGATTTGAACGTGAACAGAAGGTGCATAGTAATCAGAAATTCCCAAAATTCGTTACAATTGGTGGTAGAAGCGGAATTGTTGAATAAATTCCAGAGAAGCGTAGTACAACAAGGACAGGGCCAAGTTGAGTGAATTGAAGATCCAGCAAGTGAAAAAGGAGTTGGAGAACCGTGGGTTGAATACAACCGGTAATAAATGCGAACTTCAAGCATGACTACGAGAGGTTATGAAGTCGGAAGGAATGGAGTATGGAGGAGTATGTCTTTCATCCTGATGGGGACGAGACATCAACAATAATTGAAGAAAAGAACGAAAGTCCAAATCCAGTCGCAAGCGGGGAGACTAATGCAATATTGGCTTTGTTATCACAGATATCGACAAAAATGGAAACCCAGGATTTCCAAATCCCAAAAATTCCACAAATATAGCATCCCAACTGGAATCACAGGAGACATGACAAGAAGCACGTTTTTCAGAAATGTCGTCACAAATAGCATCCAGGATTGAAGCACAGGAGGCCAGTATATCCGAAATCTGAGACAAATTTTGCACAATTGGAGGGCCGTATGGGCGAAAAAATAATGCAGTTTGAGGAAAAAATCGGGGCCTAGGTAGATGCTTTGAAAGGTCGTATACGGCAGCTGCAACTAAATCTCCCCGCTGTTTCAGCAAGCAGTCCTTACAGACTATTCCAGAGTACGAACCGAACGGTATACACTGATGGCCGCTGCCGAGAGACGTTATGGAAGCGAGCATATAAAAGAGATATACCAAATTTAGTTGGAAACCGTTGCCAAAGAGCGAATGAGACTCAGCAGGAGTTTGCATCGGATGCCGTAAGTCTGGCCGATCTGGCAAATTCGGACGCACCCGTGGAATACACCAAGCGTAAAAATTCAGAGCTTTATAAATGGCATACGGGACGTCGAAGCGAAGCGAGCTACATACGCAAAGCCAAAATTTGCTAAACCGGTATCCCATGCACAGCCTCACTTTTGAGTAAGCCAGCAAACAAAGCTCATCGCGTGGAAGTGGAAAGACCAGACTGGGTAGACACAATTTTGGAAGCATTAAAAGGAGCACAGCAGAAAAAAGATGGTGCCGTCAAATGGTTTAAGTGTGAAAAGCCAGGGCACAATGCACGCTATTGGAGCACCAACCCTAATAGTTCCAACAATGTGGGTGGTCCTAAACGCAGAGCTGAAGGAGATGAGCAAATCTCCAAGTCCACTCAATCGTTAAACTAAAGCGAGTCAGCCGCAAGGGGCGACAGCTCGTTCCCGCAATTGAATGCCCCATAATATCTATCTCACAAATCGGAAGAAAATCAAGCAGTCTTACCGTAAGAGGATATGTGGATGACAAGGAGAGTTTACTGACTGTAGATACGGGCGCATCTCATTCCTTAATCCGATCTGATTTGGTCAACAGGAGAGCAAGATTGCGTACGGTCACTGGCGAGTATAACCAAGTCCAGGGGGAAGTGGTATGTGACGTCTTAGTTTGGAAGGTCAAGGTTCTACACAAATTCGTTGTGGCAGAGATCGTTGATGAAGTCATATTGGGAGTTGGCTTCTTAGTTGACGATGGCATAAGGATCGATATGCAGAGAAGGATTATGCGATATAAGAACAAGGATGTACCACTTGACTTCAGCTTTGAGAAGGGGTTCAGCAGCAAGCGTATGTCGGTGGAGAAGATTCGACAAAGACCACAAAAATCAAAGGCAGTAGACCTGTCAAAGATTGGTGGAACGAATGGAACACACAAATCAAAACCGAATATATCTACCAGCGGGAAGAAAACTGGCATTGTCAAAATCACGCACTAAAACGAAGGAAAGAATTTCCCAGAAAGAATGCAAGGGTGATTTCAAGCCAGGGCGCACTACTGTTGTGAAACGTCAAAATGGTACGGATTATGCAAATCCAAACCATCAAGCTCAAACACCTAGGAGTAGTCCATTGGTCAAACAACAGAGTGTCAGGCAACGAACGAAGATAATGAGTAGTGCGATGAAACACAGGTTCGACAAGAACAACAATTCGGAAGGTTTACTGGAGGGATTGGTAGTGTTATACAACCCTCACTAGACGCGGTAAAGATGGGTTTGATGGTGAATGAGGACAAAACGAAGTACCTGCTGTCATCGAGCAAAGAGTCAGCGCATATGCGCCTTGGCAACCACGCTACTGTTGGCAGCCATAATTTCGAAATAGTAAAAGACTTCGTTTATTTGGGAACCAGCATCAACACTAGCAACAACATCAGCACTGAAATCCAGCGAAGAATCAATCTTGCCAATATATGCTACTTTTGACTAGGTAGGCAATTGAAAAGTAAAGTCCTCTCTCGGCGAACGAAAATCATACTCTACAAGTCACTTATCGTACCCGTCCTGCTATATGGGGCAGAAGCATGGACCATGACAACAGCAGATGAAGCGGCTTTGGGAGTGTTCGAGAGAAAAGTTTTATGGACCTCTACGCGTTGGCGATGGCGAGTACCGAAGAAGATTTAATGATGAGCTGTACGAGCTATACGCAGACATCAACATAGTCCAGCGAATTAAAACGCAGCGGCTGCGCTGGCTAGGCCATGTTATGCGAATGAAATATGATGCTCCGGCCAAGAAAGTGTTTCTATCGGAACCCGCCTATGGAAGCAGAGGTAGAGGGCGGCCCCCACCCCGTTGGAAGGACCAGGTGGAAAACGATTTAATCTCCCTTGGTGTGACCAATTGGAGCCGGTTGGCGGAGCGACTGGCGCGCCTTGTTGGACGGCCATAACCGTTTAGACGGTTAAGCGCCAATTAAGTAAGTAAGTAATACAACCCTCACCAGCGGAAAGGTGTTCCATCAAAATTTCAGTGTAGCTGGGAAGCCCCGTACAAAGTTGTGAAGCGGATCAGTTATGTCTACCGCATACAAACTATTGGGAAACTTCGAAATCGAAGATTGATTCATTTGAAGAGGCTAGCAACGGTTGATGCGAGTGATTTGTTTGATCGAGACGATGGTGAAGGGCATTGTGGCGAATATTAGCATTTCGGTTCATCACTATGCTGCTAGTAAATAAATACACAACAACAATAAAGCAAGCAACTACACATTTGTACATGTAAACATCAAAGCTGACAGAATAATAAAATTTACGCCAATCGGCATTGTATGTTTAGAAACTATGAAATATACGAATGTAAGGTGACTCGCATTTTCGTACGTAGGTGTGTAAAATTGGCAGACAAAGTGCTGACAAAATATAGCACTGAACATTAAAGATTAGTAGTAAATTAATGGAAAAGTATTCTTTTAATTTAACAATCTAGACAATGATGATAATGTACTATTAAAGAAATCGTAGTTGGAGCCGAAACGATTAACAGTACTTGCTATTCTATTCATTGGCCAGTGGCACACAACTTTTTGTTGAGTTTACAGTTTGCAACAGTTTTCTGGTCCTTAGATTCGCCTTATTGCCGAATCGCTCTAATCCGTCGATGATACCATTAATCACTTTATAAAAGAATACAAAGTTTTGTGCTTGACTGCGATCTGCCAGTGTCGTGATAGTAAATTGTTCGTAAACATCTTCTATGCCTATGCCAGGACGTGTCTTATGCAAGAAGTATGTGTAATGCTTGCAAAGTTTATGCTGTATTTTTTCCACTTAGTTCGGGAGAGTTTTTGTGTTAGATAAGCAAATCGTTGAGCAATACTCTAATATTGGTATGGTTAAGTGCAGCGATAGTGCCAACAGCGCAGAATTCATCACTGGATCTGAAGCTGAAACCAAGTATTCCTCACTCCGTATGCTTGTGAGTTTTTTTGTCCACCTGATTAATAAAACTTAGTTTGCTGTCAATGTATACTCCTAAGTCATATATAGATGTTACGATTGTTATCCTTTCTCCATGCAAATTATACTCAAAGGGGTGATTAGAGCGTGATCGAGAGAAAGACATTTCTGCGTACTTCTTGATGTTGAGGTTGGGTTTATTATTTACATACTAGTAATGCAGCTTATCAATATCATCTTGTAAAATAAAGATATCGTTTTCTTTTTTTATTCTCCCTAAACAACTATAGATCGTCAGCACATAGTAGGTATTCTGACGCGATATTATCACCTATATCGTTAGTAAATATATTGAAAAGAATTGGTCCCAGGTGGGAACACTATGGGACGCCAGAAATTACTTCGTATTCACGGGATACCTAACCATTTACTCGAACCTTTAGTAACCTTTTCGATAAATAAATGCGTATACTAAAGACACTATGAGTTGCATTTACAGTCCTTGGTTCATAGCATTTAGATAGTGGTTTGTATATAAAAAATTTGTGGTTGATCTTCCACCGAAGAAACCATGTTGTCTACTTGAGATGATGTTTTAGAAACTAAAAGCTAACTGCGGAAGGACGATTTTCTCAACGAGTTATGCAATTGACGACTGCATATAGATATACCGTGATAACATACGTCCGACTTAGAGCTTGATTTGTGTATTGTGCTAATATAGGATAACTTCCAAGCTGACGGAAACACACCTGTAATTGGCTCAGCAAGTGCAATAGCACAGTTTCTAAGAAATGTGTTGGGTAACCCGTCAGAACCGGCAACATGTCGAAACTGGTATCGAATTTTGTTATGTTTCCGTCCATAAATTGTACGTGTTTATTGTTGTAAATGCTGTTGAAGAATGAAGCGAATAGGTTACTTATCTGGTTACCGTCGTTCGCGGATGTTTCGCCACTAAGGCATCTCATATTGCAAATTTAAATATCTTGAATTGGATCATTTTTTAAGTTTCCAATTGAAACCACAGGAAATCCTCTTTTCCTGGTAAAGTATAACCTTCCATAAAAGCTTCAAATTTCAATGATAAGATGTCAAAGGAATCACATTTTTCTAATAAATGTTTTTTGTTAAACTACTCATGGCAATAATTTATAACAGGGGTTGATATTAAACGTAGCGTCTTGACCTCAGTATTAATACTTCGAAGGCGAATTCCCCGGCAGTGGGATCCATAGTATTTTTGCGCAGAGCACCTTTCTGCATTGGCGGCCTTCGACCGCGCTAATAAAAAATTACCCTGGCCGGTCCACCAATGGTGTAGGATCAAAATTAAATCCGTGCAAAATCTCTTTGTACACAATTTGTCTCCCTGTGTACAACAAAATTACAACAAACGCATCAAAATTAGCTACTTCAACTGCAAATGTTACCCTACAGAGGTACAATTTTTCTTTTCCGCCTTGTTATTATTTTTGTCGATGTCAAGGCGCTCCGTTTTACACCTAGCCCCATATATTTGGAGGTGTATTAGAAGTCGACCTCTGTTGTAAATTATTACTCTACTCATATATGTATACGTAACATAATTACTTTTGAACCAAAATTCAAAGGAAGGTCTCTGGATGATCCCGAAACATTCCGGGATCCCGCGATTTTCATTTTCAAATCCCAATCCCGGGATTGTAAAAGTCTTCTGGATTCGATGCCTTAATCGGTACACGTAACTGACGACGGAAGGTTAGCATGATTAGATCTCTTGTTTTTCATAAAACTCCAGAATTGCTTGGTATCTGTAGTTGGAAAATTTCCAATTTTAGATGTACATCTGTTGTACCATGATTTGCTGAGTATTTTGCTTACACATTTTTATGAGCCTTCTTTTTTTCGTGTTATTTTGTTGAGAACCAATGGATGGGAACATATAAATCTGTTGCTTCTTGGATCTTACTGTAAAAAGTAATCTTGATCATCAATTGTGTTTATTTCGTAAAGTTCAAGCCAATTATGTCCGAGCCACAATCAACTTGTTCATATAGATGCGTTTAGCGCAATCTTATGCATTCCAGCAACATCGCCACAATCACGCAAAATGTTGCGTTTGTAAATATAAAGGAACTTCAGACTTAGCAATTGAAGTTTATTTCCCCTTGCCCATTCACATACAAAATTTCCGAAGCGCTGTTATAAGCATTCTCACTATACAAGAAAAAATACTTGCTAACATATTTTGTGTCCTATTCATTTGTTGAATTGCCGTTTTAACTGTGAAAAATTTCAGAAAATACCACCGAGTGGGGAAAATAATTTCATTTGCTAATTGTGAAAGCACTCTTATGTATCTTTGCTCAATGTCATTATATTCGAAATGTAGCACTTCGACTGAGATGTTTCCTTATACTGCGATAAAAACTCCTCCATCACGTTTGAAGTTACTTGTTAATTAATTCCTGTCTTTCCTATTTAGAGTGCAAAGGAATTTAGTTGGGATTCACTTACACAACGTCGCAATAACAACAGGCAGAAGAAGTTAAAAAGTTTTAATTTGGTTCTCAGACCTCTTGTATTTTGATAATATAAATAAATACCAGGCGCGATAGCCTCCGAAGAGATTTTCGTCCGAGCTTCTATTGCAATATGCGTCGTGTTCCTTTCAATTTTTCCTACAAATTAGCTAAACGGGACCTACATGTTTTATGCCGACTCCGAACGGCATCTGAAAGGCGGATGAGTTTTCACTGAGAAGCTTTTCATGGCAGAAATGCACTGAGAGTGTAGGCCAAATCACTACCGGGGGCGACCCCGTTTAGAATAACTGTCTTCTAATTGAAAAAACTTTTTTCTAAATTTATGATATTGCTTTGCTCAGGGCTTGAACCCAGGATCTTCGGTGTGGTCGCTGAGCACGCCACCACCACACCACGGCGGCCAATATCATATACTGATAACTTATTTATTTTTTCAGTTTTTCATTCGCGCTTTCACATCGTTGTGCTTTTTTCGAAAAGTTTAGGAGCTAGAGCTACTTGGGCCCGGCTCCATAGCCGGGCAGCACAACAACAGCAACCAACCATTTGTGGTTATTGGTATCGCCATTTTTTATTAAGGTGTCTAATGGAGCTCTCAAAACTTTCAGATGTTCTTGTTGCGAGGGGGTTAAGTCATCCTTGAAGACAATATTCGACTGATTCGACAGTTTTATTTTTAGGTCCTAACTGGAGCAACGGATGGAGTATCGATAAGCAGCGGACGGTGCTTGCATTCAGTTGGACGGCCGAGTATGCGCAGATTAAAAGCCGACACGGCTTCCGCCCCACCTGCAGGGACGATATCAACAATTCTATGATCGTCATTTAGGCGATCACTGCCAGTAGGTTCTTTTGACACCTGCACATTCAGCACAACTAATGTATATGGTTTAAAATATTTTCAAATGCAACGTGGCAGTTCTAAGATTTATCCAATCCAATTGACAAACCTTTTTATAAAGACAATATTAACACAGTTTTTAAAAAATCAAGCTCATAGCTTTGGATTTCGAAATGAGTCCGAGATGCGTGAAAAATATGTGCCTCAGAAAAATCTCTTTAATTTGACCAAATCCAAAATACCCCGAACGGAAAAGACCAACGTAATTTACCAAATACCGAGTAGCGGTAAAAGCAACGTACTTTGTAACAATATCTACGTAGGAACCACTAAAGCTAAGCTAAAAACTAGATTCGCACAACACAGATGAGATTTAAAATATTGCCAAAATTCAATATCGCAAAAAACAGCACTCATGGTCCACTGTGCATTAGCGGACACACAGCTGGTTTCGAAAAAGCCAAAATTATTCAACAAAATTACAGAAAACGAATTACACTGGAGATGATTCACACAGCAATTACACGTGCAGACATTAGACTGAATTACAAAACTGACACGGACTATTGCGCACATATTTACCGAACAAACAGGCAGTGCAAAACTCCGCGTTACGGTGTACGGACGTGCAAATGTAATTAAGAAAAATTAACAAAATTAATGTAGGTGTATATTTTTAATATGTAAAATGTAAAATAAAAAATGTTTGCTTGTAGTTCCTTGAGGACGGTTACCGAAGTGTAACCGAAATATATCGGAAACAAAAGAATAAAAAACCAGTTTGTTAATCATGGGTATCGACCTAAAGCCGGAAAACTATAAATAAAAATTCTTGCACCAGAATTTGCCGTAGATAAGTGGCATAGGATAGTCATATTTTTTTATTGTGCACCGCCACTTCATGTGAAGTTAGCGTGCCACTTTTCAAAAACCACCTTAGAGACCAGTTGGGAAAAGTTTTTGCACGTGAATTTGCCGTAGATAAGTGACATATTTAATAAATTCGAAAACAAACAATTTTATATTTTTTATGGTACACCGCCAACTTCGTGTGAAGTTAGCGTGCCACTTTTCGAAAACCACCTTAGAGACCAATTAGGAAAATAATTCTTGCACGTGAATTTGCCGTAGATAAGTGGAGGCTGAGCTCAGGGCTCCACCGAGGTCACAAGGTGGCGGATCGTGAACGGCCTCTAGTAGGTCAGCTGCGAATAACCAATAAGCAGTCCCCGACCAAGAGCGACCATAGAGGAGGGCGTGGCGCAAAAGGCCACACATGCCCAATGAATCTTGGTGGCAGGGCGAGTGGGTGCCGCCCTAAAACTTCAATAAGCATCCTCAGGATTGAGCCCAGTAAGATCCTGACGGCGACAACTGGAAAATGTTAAGGAAAAGATTGCTATGGGCTGGCGTGGACGGTATTCTACCATCTTAGTAGTCGAGGGTGACACCTCGTCGAAACGGCTGGTGGGCTAATATCGTCTTCGTCTCCGTCTCGTTAAAACCTTGGCAGGTCTCCAAGTACGTTCGAAGCCACGTCACCATTAAGTTGGTGGTGCAGGATCAGTTGAGATGACTCCTGACTTACGCCGGATTCTGGCTCTGAACACAGACTCTCATAAGGACCTGTGTCAACCCTCGCGTGGCCTCCCTGCACATGCAAAGATAACCACGGGAATCTAAAACGGCGACTGCACATCGGGCGGAGATAGCGGCTTGGAGCGGAGACCCAACCGAAAAGAAATGAACCAAACAATTGACACGCGTAAAAGTAACGAGGCTAATGATAGCGTTGTAACCGCTTTTCAAAGGAGCAGCAAGGTGCTCCGATCGCCGGTGTTAAAAGCCGCTAGCAATGCGACAATAGCACCAGCAGAGAAAAAAGTTGGGGGGTCAGCAATGGCCAGGGACACCCCACGACGAACGCAAGGGGGGACAAAAGCTAGTAGGAAAGTAGATGCCACCCCATCTACCCCTGGACAGCAAGGTGACGGCAATGACGGGCGGGAAACCTCCGTATGCGGTGCAACACCGGGGAGGACAAGTCAAGTTGACCTCCTCGAGTATGCAAGAGTTGTGCTGCGCAGCATGCAGGCTGCTGCGGCCAAACAGAAAAATGTGTCGATGGACATAAAGAACGGCATGGCACAACTTGAAGAGACACTGAGTCGTATGCGCTCTTTATTAGAGGGTAAAAGCGCAGAGTACACAGAACCGAAAGCGACTCGTGGGAACAAAAGAGCACGAACGAACTCTGGCTCGCAACCGGGGGCCTCGGAGGCCAAGAAAAAGTGCGATGAGGGTTCTGCGAAGACAATCTCGGGCGAGGCCTGGACGACCGTAAGGAACCGGAAAGCCAAACCACGCCCTGAGAAAGGACAAAGGACACCACCTGGGCAAGCCAAGAAGGCAAAAAGAAAAGGCAAGCCCAGAAACAGACGGGCCGCAACTTTCGTAGTTAGACCAGCCCAGGGAAAGAACTACGCCGAAGTCGTAGGAGCCATCCGGGGCGAGCTTCGGCCTGAAGATACAGGAACCGTCATACGCTCCGTCCGAAAAACCAAATCCGGGAGTGTACTTATCGAAACTGCACGTTGCGGCGATAAATCAGCGTTCATCCAAGCGATAGGAAGCGCTGTTGGAGAGGCGGGCGAAACCAAGCAGCTTACACGGCGAATGCGGATAGAGGTGCTGGGCATGGACTGTCTGGCAACCGCCGAAGAAGTTGCCCAGGCTGTTAGGAAAGCTGCTGGCGGGGAAATGACGGGGCAGGTCCGTGTGTCTATTTTCTCGGCAAACCAGCGTGAACAGAAGATGGCAGCCATTGAAGTGGACGAAGCTGTTGGCGTCCTTTTACTAGCCAAGGGCAAGATCTGTATCGGCTGGCTGCAATGCAGGCTTAGACAGAGGGTAGACGTGCAGCGATGCTTCAGGTGTCTAGGCTACGGACACCAAAAAGCAGACTGCGAAGGCCCTGATAGAAGCAGTGCTTGCTGGAAGTGCGGACAGAGTGGCCACCAGGCCTCGGCCTGCACGGGAACTCCAAAGTGCTTTTTATGCCAGTCAGAGAAGGTCGACCACCTCCCCGGGTCTGGAGCATGCAGCACCTTCAGGGAGGCACTCGCTGCCGCAAAGGCCAAACAGGCGCGCAAGTGACCAGGTTCATCCAAGGCAACCTGAACCGAAGCAGGTTAGCCGATAGTCTGCTGGACCAATTGGTTCTTGAAAGCAGAGCCAGCTATGCCATCATCAGCGAACCTTATAGAGTCAGGAGTGACTGGCACGTAGACTCAACAGGTGCTGCTGCGATCTGGATCCTAGACGCTGGCGCCCACGTACGAAGCCGTGTTGTCGGAAACGGCTACGTACGCGTAACAGTGGCGCACACCACACTAGTGAGCTGCTACCTGTCCCCAAACGATCCAATTCAAGGGTTTAAAGATAAGCTAGAACTACTCGAAGACGATTTGCGTGAGGAAACCGGTAACGTGGTCGTCGCTGGAGATTTCAATGCTAGGGCTGTTGAGTGGGGAATGCCCCAGACTAACTCCAGAGGAAGGCTAGTGCTAGAAATGGCTGCGCGGCTCGGATTGGTCATTCTGAATACCGGCACGACCCCGACATATCGGCGACCAGGCTTTGGACACTCTATCCCTGATATTACATTAGTATCGGAAAACCTGCTGTCAAAGGCGGCTGGATGGAGGGTGATGGAGGATCTCACGGGTAGTGACCATAACTACATCACCTTCCATCTTAATGACTCAGGGCAAAGTCGGACAGAGAGACCGCCCCGTATGAAAACAAAATGGGACGCCTCTAAGGTTGACGCTGCAAAGTTCTCCGCTGTTGTACAAGCGAGCGCACGACAGATAGTCGACAGTGCCGAAGCGGCGAACGCTACGGTAGAAGCCACCATGCGTTGTCTGAACAACGCATGCAAGACCTCAATGCCACGAAAAGGGCCTAGGAGAGGCAAAAAACAAGTGCACTGGTGGAGTAGCGAAATCGCCGAACTACGCAGGGTATGCCACAGAAAGCGAAGGCTGGCAACCCGTGCACGCAGCAGGCCTGACGCGCTAGAGCATGCGGAGGCATACAAAAGAGCAAAAAAGGTTCTCTGTGCCGCCATAAAGCAAAGCAAACTTGATAGCTGGAAAAAGCTTTGCAAAGAAGTTGATTGTGATCCTTGGGGACAAGGGTATAAAATAGTAATGGGGAAATTCCGCCCACCGAACCAAACGATGGATGAGGGGAAGATGCGAAGTATAGTAGATGCTCTGTTCCTCACTCGCACAAGCAGAGAGGGTGGCCACGTCACCCACGAAGGCCACGACGTGCAGCCGTTCAGTGAAGGTGAGCTAAAAGCGGCCCTACACAGAATGAAGCCCGGTAAAGCGCCAGGACCAGATGGGATACCAGCTGAAGCAATAAGACTGGCTGCTAAGAGCAGTCCTGAGTTGCTGTTGCACATGTATAACAAATGCCTGGAAGCCAGGATCTTTCCTACAAGGTGGAAGACAGCGCACCTCGTGCTAATCCCGAAAGGCAAGGGAGACCCGAACTCCCCGTCGTCTTTCCGACCATTATGCATGCTCGACACGGCCGGGAAAATGATGGAAAGCCTCCTTAAACAACGGCTGATAGCAGCCATTGACGATGGAGGTGGTCTGTCCCATCGGCAGCATGGGTTCCGGAAAGGTCACTCCACAATAGATGCCATAGCCGAGGTTATAAATGCGGTAAGGAAAGCCGAAACCGCGTGCCACCAAGTTAGGCCGGTTGTCTTGCTGGTCACGCTGGACGTGAAAAATGCCTTCAATTCCGTCAGGTGGGACGATATGCTCGATGCGCTGAAACACTCTTTCAAGGTACCTCCTTATCTACTAGCCATATTAGGGGACTACCTAAAAGATCGCTGGCTCACGTACGAAACAAACCAAGGTCAGAGAAAGGTGAGGATAACAGGCGGAGCGGCCCAGGGATCGGTGTTAGGTCCCGACCTCTGGAATGCTTCGTATGACAGCCTCCTTCGTTTGCACATGCCAGATAGTGCTTTTCTTGTCGCTTTCGCAGACGACGTGGCTGCCGTAATTACAGCACGGAACTGCGAGCTGGCGCAGCTTAAATTAAACCAAGTAATGCGCAGTGTAAATAGATGGATGAGTGACCATGGACTTCAGCTCGCGACAGCGAAAACTGAGATCGTAATCCTCACGAAGAGACGAATTCCCACCATTACGAATATGATGGTTGGAGAACAACAAGTACAAACACGCAGCTCCACGAAATACCTTGGGGTGAGGATAGATAGCAAACTAACCTTCTCGGAACACTTTCAAGGAGCCTGTGAGAAAACTGCACGGACCATAGGATACTTAAGTCGATTAATGGCAAACACAGGCGGGCCAAGGCCATGTATAAGAAAGTTGCTTGCTTCCGCTTCGGATTCTATACTCTTGTACGGTGCAGAGATTTGGGCGGATGCAATGAAATTCCGAAAGTATCGAGCAGCTATTACTTCTATCCAACGCAGAGGGGCGCTACGAATTGCCTCAGCTTACCGCACGGTATCCGCAGACGCAGTTCTTGTTATTGCGGGAACCATACCGATACATCTTCTCGCTGAGGAGAGGAAATCAATTTACCACCTCCGAGGAGAAGTACGTAGAGATGTTGCTGCCGCGCAGGCGCGAAAAGATTCTATCCGACGCTGGCAACAGCAATGGAGCTGCAGCACTGCAGGCAAGTGGACCAGGGAACTGATTCCCGAGCTGGAGCCATGGTTAGAACGGCCACATGGAGAGGTCGACTTCTACCTGACACAGTTTTTAAGTGGCCACGGCTACTTCCGGGAATACCTCCACAGGATGGGCATGGTTGAAAATCCGAATTGCTTATACTGTGGGCTCATAGACGACGTACGCCACACCTTTTTCGAATGCGATCACTTCGCACAGCAACGAAGAAGAGTGGAAGTAACACTAGGTGGCCTATCCCCGGGCAGTGTCATCAATAAAATGACCTGCGGAAATGACAGATGGGACATGGTCAGCAGATATGCAAGGACTATTCTCCTCGCTAAACGGCAAGATGGTTGCTTAGCCCAATAACGTGAGAGTAGCCAAAGAGCTCACGTAGCGCGCTTCCGTGCCCGAAGTTATGCTAAACGCGGTCCCAGGTGCGGAAAATGCGCGGGCCGTGGGAGGTTAGGTTTTAGTGGGTAGACCATAAAGAAAAAGAAAGGGAGTCCTACACTCGGAGAGGCTCGCTGCTACAGAGAGTAGCACCGAGGCTTAACAACCCGGTTAGTGCATAAAGCATTTCCTCCTTCCACGTAACAAAAAAAAAAAAAAAAAAAAAAAATGATGATATGGGCCATTCATTATACGGCAATATGCCTAAAGGGAGGACAATGGATATTGCATGATGATTTGCACGAAAATATTGAAGAAAAATACTAACATTAAGCCCAAACTTGTTTTTTTTTTGTGAAAGTTAAATAAAACCATGAAATGTACCACTTAGTTACTTATTTGAGAGGTGAAGAACTACATTTATATGAAGTTGGCGGGGACCTTAAAAAAAGTATTAAATTTTTTTTCGAATTTATGAAATATGCCACCTATCTACATCACATTTACGGCAAATTCACGTGCAAGAATTATTTTCCTAACTGATCTCTAAGGTGGTTTTCGAAAAGTGGCACGCTAAATTCACGTGAAGTTGGCGGTGCACCATAAAAAAATATAAAATTTTTTTCGTTTTCGAATTTATTAAATATGCCACTTATCTACGGCAATTTCTCGTGCAAGAATTATTTTCCCAACTGGTCCCTAAGGTGGTTTTCGGATAGTGACACGCTAACTTCACGTGAAGTTGGCGGTGCACCATAAAAAAAATATGAATTTTTTTTCGAATTTATTCAATATGCCACTTATCTACGGCAAATTCACGTGCAAGAATTATTTTCCCCACAGGTCTCTAAGGTGGTTTTTGAAAAGTGGCACACTAACTTCACATGAAGTGGCGGTGCACCATAAAAAAATATAAAATTTTTTGTTTTCGAAATTATTAAATATGCCACTTATCTACGGTAAATGCACGTGCAAGAATTATTTTCCTAACTGGTTTCTAAGGTGGTTTTCGAAAAGTGGCACGCTAACTTCACGTGAAGTCGGCGGTGCACCATAAAAAATATAAAATTTTTTGTTTTCGAATTTATTAAATATGCCACTTATATACGGCAAATTCTCGTGCAAGAATTATTTTCCCAACTGGTCCCTAAGGTGGTTTTCGGATAGTGACACGCTAACTTCACGTGAAGTTGGCGGTGCACCATAAAAAAATATGCATTTTTTTTTTCGAATTTATTCAATATGCCACTTATCTACGGCAAATTCACGTGCAAGAATTATTTTCCCAACTGGTCTATAAGGTGGTTTTTGAAAAGTGGCACACTAACTTCACGTGAAGTTGGCGGTGCACCATAAAAAAATGTGAATTTTTTTCGAATTTATAAAGTATGTATCTACTTTTGAGAAGTCACGTAAGAGCGCTCACTTTTTTTTGTTAATAGACCAAAAAAATTAAGGTTCCGTCAATTTTTTGTAAGAAAAAACCCAAAAACACAATATGAATATTAATATTCTTCCTGAATTATCCATGGCTTGTAGTAAATAGATTCAGTTGAAAAAAATTTGATTTAAATTGAAAATCTCGCTGCCAAACGCACTCAAACAGATTAGTCAATATGACCCAGACTTCACAAATTTTCGTACAAATTCACCGTTTGCCGGAAAACGGTAGTAGAAAATTAAGTGAAATTTTGAATACCCTACATCTAGTTATTCCCCTCTAACATAAACAGCTTCTCGTTTTCCTTTGTCACTATGACTTTTTTCCACCTGCCTCCTTACAGTCGAAACACCGTCCGTCGCAACGATATAGTTTCGAATGAGACTGATCTCGAACTTGAGTCGCCTCTGTTCTGTTCGCCTAGTTCTGGAAAATGCTGGGCAATCAAGCATAAAGTGACTCGATTCCACCTGATTATCCGCCATACAGCCGAAGGTGGATGGGGTGTCTAGTATATTGAGACATACCGCATGGGTTCTCATTGTACAGGGTGTAGTATATGGGGTATTCCATCCCATTTCGTCCAATTTTTAACCCGACCCCTTTAGAATTGGCTGAAAGTTTTTCTTCTTTTTCTAGCTTACGAAAGACGTTTTTCAGAATGCTATAACTTTTTCAAAAATTTACCGTTTGGGCTCTTTTTTTTAAATTTGTTTTTAAATGTACTTTTCGGAAAAAATACAAAAAAATTTGTAAAGTGTTTTTTTTGTAATTTTTCAGTTTTTCGAGATTTTTCGAATTTCGCCATTTTTTTTCTCATAAAAAACTTCAATCAATTCTGCAATCATCCCCACTAATCCTGGAGTGGGCCGATGAGTTTTTTTTTTTATTTAATTGAAAAAAAACTAAAAATTTTTTTGTATTTTTTCCGAAAAGTATATTTAAAAACAAATTTAAAAAAAAAAGATCCATAACGGTCAATTTTTGAAAAAGTTATAGCATTTTGAAAAAAAAACACCGTATTTTGAAAAATTACAAAAAAAAAACTTTAAAATTTTTTTTGTATTTTTTCCGAAAAGTACATTTAAAAACAAATTTAAAAAAAAAGAGCCCAAACGGTCAATTTTTGAGAAAGTTATAGCATTTTGAAAACAAAAACGGTGTTTTTTTTTTTAAATTCATAACTTTTTTGAGTTGGATGAAAAAATTCTGAAAAACGTCTTTCGTAAGCTAGAAAAAGAAGAAAAACTTTCAGCCAATTCTAAAGGGGTCGGGTTCAAAATTGGTCGAAATGGGATGGAATACCCCATCTACACTACAACAGCTACTGATACCATATTGCAATGTAGACTATATTAGACCATATAATACAATTTTTAGAACACTGAACATAATTTTTTGAGACGATAAAATGATATGCGATGACCAACACAGGTTTTGAGCGATTAAATCTCAAGTACCTTACATTTGTTACTGCTTCGACATTGAAACAAATTTCGTGGCAGCCGATCTCCGATGCATAATTAGCACGAGACTCTTGCTCAATACATGTATGACTATATAGTTTGTGGCGCATACAAGACTAAAATATATTAATTTTGTCTTATTACTCACAATTAGCTTATGATTAGCGAACCACTCTCTTAGCAAGTGCACGTCGTGACTCATATCCTTAAAAATATTGAATGCATTACTTGATCTATATGAATCGCCAAATCACCGGCAAAAGATGTAACTTTCCCCACGCAAGGGTGATAACAGCGAGTTAATATAAATCAAAAATAAAATTGGTCCAAGCACTGAACCTAGAAGAACACCCAAACCATATCAAAGGCTTTTGAGATATCCACAAAAAGGCTAGCACAATATTTTTCTTCATCCATTGCTTTATGTATCGACGTACCATACGAAAACTAACACTTTCAGAATTTCTTACGAAAACTAACACTTTCAAAATTTCTTATGAAAACTAACACTTTCGGCCTATGGCTGACGAAAACTAGCAACTTCTTAGTTTAAGGAACTTTAAATTTTTAAAATTTATTGCAAAAGCTGAATCTCGATGCTTATGAAATTGATTAATTGTCATTAGGGCCTCGCTTTATTAATCATAATAATTTAGACCTTAGTTGTCTAGACGATTTTGGCCTTTTCTCATACCAGTTATCCTGTTTTTGGGACAACTGACGCCAACTGGGAGCACCAAGGGAGATCAAGTCTTACCCCATCTGTCTCTAGCCCCCTTCGTCTGCTGCAAAAAACGGATGCAACAGCATTTTTTTATAGCCGGGAACGTCCGAATCCATCCGCAAACCATGACATAGCCAACAAAGTATTTGAGCTTTTAATCGTTTCCTTATCATCATCTGCGTAAAGCTCGTCATTAAGCATGCTTCTTTACACAAAATGTATGTTAGCGGTTAGTATACAAATAAAAGGAGATTTAACATGTTGGCTGTTCTATCAAAAATATGCTGGGATATTGTAATATAATTCACTTTATGTATATTAAAACTCTCTTGAACAACTTTTCCTTGCTGTCAGTATTGTATAAACAAATCTAAGGGCCTTTTCTTTGCCCATATTATGCATCTGCAGCGTCCACTGCTGAAAATTTAAACTGTATTTTCAAACATTTGTCTCATAGAACTCAAGGGTCTCTCTGTCTCGGTGCCATTTATGGTTAAAAACAGGGCTTTGGAACCGAACTTTTTTGATGAGAATTATATTTGTGATTCATTTAAGAATGCGCTCCTGCGTTATCCGTGGATAGCAAGGATATCACAGCCTGATTAATAACTTTGTTTTTGGAAAGCTTTAGTTACGAACGCAAGGTTTCTTAAAATCACATGATCAATATCAACAGAACATCCAAAATCTATTTATAATAGCACAAAGAACATATATTATTATCGAACATCTTATAAAAAACAAGAAACTCAGTTTGAGTGTTAGTTCTCGTCATCCAAAGGGCGAAAGTGTTAGTTTTCGTTAGACATTAAACGAAATCGCTGCTTTCGTCAGCTGTGAAATAAAATCGCTAGTTTTTGTCAGCTATAAAGTGAAATTTCTACTTTTCGTCAGCCACAAAACGAAAGTGCTACTTTCCGTCGGACATAAATTACAATTTTAGTCAGACACTAAAATTTCAGTGCTAGTTTTCGTGTGGCACGTCGATATGAAAGAGCAGATTAAAGAAGGACATCTTCAGTAGAAGCTTCTGACCGGAACTCAAATTGCATTGTACTAAAATAATTAAATTTTTCTAAATATGTCGCTTTCGAGATAGGCGACAGACCCATCTGTACTTATTTGTATCTTTTCCTTTCCCCTTTTTATACTCAGTTGAGCAGAGCTCGCAGAGTATATTAACTTTGATTGGATAACGGTTGGTTGTACAGGTATAAAGGAATCGATATAGATATAGACTTCCATATATCAAAATCATCAGTATGGAAAAAAAATTTGATTGAGCCATGTCCGTCCGTCCGTCCGTCCGTTAACACGATAACTTCAGTAAATTTTGAGGTATCTTGACGAAATTTGGTACGTAGGTTCCTGGGCACTCATCTCAGATCGCTATTTAAAATGAACGATATCGGACTATAACCACGCCCATTTTTTCGATATCGAAAATTTCGAAAAATCGAAAAAGTGCGATAATTCATTACCAAAGACGGATAAAGCGATGCAACTTGGTAGGTGGGTTGAGCATATGACGCAGAATTGAAAATAAGTAAAGTTTTGGACAATGGGCGTGGCACCGCCCACTTTTAAAAGAAGGTAATTTAGAAGTTTTGCAAGCTGTAATTTGGCAGTCGTTGAACACATCATGATGAAATTTGGCAGGAACGTTACCTGTATTACTATATGTATGCTTAATAAAAATTAGCAAATCGGAGAACGACCACGCCCACTTAATAAAATTTTTTTTTTAAAGTGAAATTTTTACAAAAAATTTAATATCTTTACAGTATATAAGTAAATTATGTCAACATTCAACTCCAGTAATGATATGGTGCAACAAAATACAAAAATAAAAGAAAATTTCAAAATGGGCGTGGCTCCGCCCTTTTTAATTTAATTTGTCTAGGATACTTTTAATGCCATAAGTCAAACAAAAATTTACCAATCCTTCTTAAATTTTGTAGGGGCATAGATTCAATGAAGGTAACTGTTTTCTGTGAAAATGTGCGGAATCGGTTGAAGCCACGCCCAGTTTTTATACACAGTCCACCGTCTGTCCTTCCGCATGGCCGTTAACACGATAACTAGAGCAAAAATCGACATATCTTTACTGAACTTAGTTCACGTACTTATCTGAACGCACTTTATCTTGGTATAAAAAATGAACGAAATCCGACTATGACCACGCCCACTTTTTCGATATCGAAAATTATGAAAAATGAAAAAAATGCCATAATTCTATACCAAATACGAAAAAAGGGATGAAACATAGTAATTGGATTGGTTTATTGACGCGAAATATAACTTTAGAAGAAACTTTTGTAAAATGGTTGTGACACCTACCATATTAAGTAGAAGAAAATGAAAAAGTTCTGCAGGGCGAAATAAAAAACCCTTGAAATCTTGGCAGGTATTACATATATAAATAAATTAGCTTTATCCAACAGATGATGTTCTGGGTCACCCTGGTCCACATTTTGGTCGATATCTGGAAAACGCCTTCACATATACAACTACCACCACTCCCTTTTAAAACTCTCATTAATACCTTTAATTTGATACCAATATCGTACAAACACATTCTAGAGTCACCCCTGGTCCACCTTTATGGCGATATCTCGAAAAGGCGTCCACCTATAGAACTAAGCCCCACGCCCTTTAAAAATACTCATTAACACCTTTCATTTGATACCCATATCGTACAAACATATTCTAGAGTCACCCCTGGTCCACCTTTATGGCGATATCTCGAAACGGCGTCCACCTATAGAACTAAGGCCTACTCCCTTTTAAAATACTCATTAACACCTTTCGTTTGATACTCATATTGTACAAATGCATTCTAGAGTCACCCCTGGTCCACCTTTATGGCGATATTTCGAAACGGCGTCCACCTATAGAACTAAGAATTGCTCCCATTTAAAATACTCATTAACACCTTTCATTTGATACCCATATCGTACAAACAAATTCTAGAGTCAACCCTGATCCACCTTTATGGCGATATCCCTAAATGGCGTCCACCTATAGAACTATGGCCCACTCCCTCATAAAATACTCTTTAATGCCTTTCATTTGATACACATGTCATACAAACACATTCCAGGGTTTCCCTCGGTTCATTTTCCTACATGGTTATTTTCCCTATAGCTCTCAACTGAGTATGTAATGTTCGGTTACACCCGAACTTAACCTTCCTTACTTGTTATAAAGTGGTATAACTAAACCATATTTTAGATTAGCTGGAAATACTACTGTGACTATAATACAATTAAAGATATACCTTAAGATATGACTGCATAGAGAGCATATATCATCTTCACCAGATGAATCAGTGTTTTTTTAAAGAGTTTGTCAGTCTTAGAATTTCTGAAAATATGTATCTTACCACCAAAAGAAAACCTTTCCCTCTGGCAAGTCGTTGTTTCATCAACCATTAAAGAAAACAAGTAAGGAAGGCTCACCGAACATTACATATATACTCAGCTGAGAGCTTTGGAGACAAAATAAGGGAAAATCACCATGTAAGAAAATGAACCTAGGGTAAACCTGGAATGTGTTTGTATGACATGGGTATCAAATGGAAGGTATTAAAGAGTATTTTAAATAGAAGTGGGCATAGTTCTATAGGTGGACGTGATTTCGGGATATCGCCATAAAGGTGGACCAGGGGTGACTCTAGAATGTGTTTGTACGATATGGGAATAAAATGAAAGGTGTTAATGATTATTTAAAAAGGAGTGGGCCTTAGTTCTATAGGTGGACGCCTTTTCGAGATATCGCCATAAAGGTGATCAAGGGTGACTCTAGAATGTGTTTGTACGATATGAGTATCAAATGAAAGGTGTTAATGAGTGTTTTAAAAGGGAGTGAGCCTTAGCTCTATAGGTGGACGCCTTTTCTAGATATCGCCATAAAGGTGGACCAGGGGTGCCTCTAAGATGTGTTTGTACGATATGGGTATCAAATGAAAGGTTGTGAACTCCGACTTACCCGATGTGGTACGCCACATCTGCTGCTACCCCAAATGTGCAGTTTTATTGCCTTGGAGGGCGCCTCCTCCAGATTGTGGCCATATCCCTTTAATTTCTTTTGTGAGACGATCTTATGCGCCAAACGCCCATTACAAAAACTTTCAAATCAAATTTGTTTCAAGCACTTCATCAAATTTTTAATAAAAACTTCCAAGCACGTTCGTTGTGCGACTCGACCAAATTTATATGTGTCTCTATATCATTTTTATTGCGTGACGTGGGCCGTAGCTAAAGCTACACGTACATAAACTACATTATAACTAATGATTATTTTCCTTATATCACCCTTTTTGGGGAAAAGAAGAATTGAGAAAGTGATCAGTTTTGTCACATTCTTCTTGCCCATAAACTTGTAAAAATTGTTGCGAACGAACGAATATGTTTACAATACATTAGGGTGTTCCTCCCCTTTTGGATTCGTTAGTTCGGAACCATTTTTATTATTAATTGAAAAAAACTTAGGATTTAATACTCGAACTTTAGTTACATTTTCGGTAGTTTATTAGAAGTAGCTTGAATGAAACCTAGCAATATTAATTTGAATTTAATTTAGTACAATATATTGTTTGTTGTTTTGCTCTTCTTGTAAATGTTTACATTTTACTATATATTCAACTTGAATTTTGTTAAAGTTTTACATTTTTAAACTTTGCTGCTTTTGCAATATGTTTTTTGTTTTGTTTTTTTTTTTTTTGTTTGTAATTTAAGAAATACAATTTTGTTATAAGTTACGAACAATTTTTATGAAATGGGTTTTTTTTCTTTGAATATACAAAATTTGTGTTATTTTCTTCTTTTTTTTTTGTTTTAACAGTTTTTGAGCCTTCGTGGCTGCTTAAATGCTAGTAAAAAATTTTTTGGCTGTATTTTTCAATCAAATTTAAAGTTTAATCAAAGTATTAAAGTAATGTTAATTTACTTTACTTGGGCGATTTTTATGTACTACTTTTTCTTTGTTTTTAACCTCATCGAAAATAGTTACATTAGGTTCGTTAATTTTAGTTATAATAAACGGACCGTGATAAATATTTTCATGTTTACGATTTGATTCTTTCTGTAAAAGTACTTTATCTCCAATTTTGACAACTAAAGGACGTGCCGTTTTATCATACAGGTTTTTACTTTGTAACTTATTTTTATTAATTAGGTTTTGTGCCATTTTGTGTGCTTTCTGCATCCTAAACTTAACTTCTTTGGCATAGTTTTCGACATTATAGATCGGGTAAATTTTTCCTTTACTTAATTCATTCGGCAAAGTTACCTTTTTCCAAAAAATAATTCGAAAGGAGAAAACTGATTGTCGAAAACTGTGCTACTCGTAGTATTGTGTAGGAAAGTAAAGTATTTTAAATAAACATCTTAATCAGAAAAAGGATCTTTCAAATATGCACGTAAGTATTCATTAAAAACTCTATGATTAAGTTCAATTGTACCAACAGTTTCGTAATGGTATGCAGTTGAAAAATTATGTTTAATATTTAAAAGTTTTGTTAATTCTTCGAATATTTATTTTTAAATTCTGTACCTAAATATGATTTTATGGCATTCATTGTGCCGTATGTTAAAATGAATCCTTCAAAAATTGCTGAAGCAATTGTTTTTGCCGATTTGTCTGGCACAGCGACTGTTACCAGGTATTTAGTCATGTCGCAAATCATGGTAAGTGCGAACTTGTTACCATATTTGGACTCAGGTAGGGGTCCTATTGTGTCAATTACTAGTATATCGAATGGTTTACAATAAGTTGGTGTTAAAACAAGTTTTTCTTTTGTTTTAGGGTTAACCTTGTTTAAAAGACAATATTTACAATTTTTGATATATTTCGATATATCACAAGCCATATCTTTCCAATAAAATTTTGTTCGTAGTTTTGCGTAAAGTCTTTTCATTCCGCAATGTCCACCAGAAATGGGATCATTATGGTAAATCTTCATTAGCTTGAATTTTGTATCTTCATCTGTTACTGTCTCCACTGGATCTGTTAAAATAATTTCTAATGATTTTAAAATCTTATTTCCACTATCTTTAAAAGTTGTAATAGTATAATGTTGGAACAAAATATCGTTTTTAGGCCATTCAATCTGCTTAATTTTGCGTTTGCCGGCTTCTGATTCAAGCCTCGAAAGTAATTTCTCTAAAGTCGTTATTTCGTTAACAAGCTCAAAACTAAGTAACTCGAGTTTTTTATGTTGAATATGCGCAAAAATTCTTAAACTTGTTGTTTTATTATTTTTATCGTACGTAATTTCAGATCTTATTCGTGGAATCTTTTTTGAAAAATTAAATGAAAATTTGTCGTAGACATGTAAAGTAAGTTGGTTTTCGTCGTTTTTGTCTGTTTTCCTAGGAAGGTTATTGTCGTTTTGCCGTTTTGTCATTGATCTTGTCTGTACTGCTAAAATTTGTTTGTTCGATTCCTTAATCTCATCGATTGTAATACGAGATAGTGCATCAGCACCAACGTTTGATTTACCCTTAAGATATACAATAGTGAAATTATATTCAGCTAGTTCTAGCCTTATTCTCGAAAGTTTTGAATAGGGGTCCTTCATGTTGAATAGGTATACTAGAGGTCTATGATCTGACTTTACAATAAAATGGGTACCATAAACGTATGGTCGAAATTGCTTGATTGCAAAGTAAATAGCTAAGAGTTCTAACTCTATAATTGTTTTTTCCTGCTCTGCTTTATTAAATGCTTTAGAAGCGAAACAAATTGGTAAATCACTGTCTTGCTGTTCTTGACTCAAAATAGCGCCACATCCAGTTGTGGAAGCATCAACGGTAATAATGAATTGTTTAGTAAAATCTGGATATTGAAGTAATTTTGGTGAAAGTAACGCTGCTTTCAAAGATAAAAATGTCCTTTCGCATTCTACATCTCATACAAATTCAACTATTTTTCTGCTTAATCGATTTAGAGGCGCTGCCAGAGACGCAAAATTAGGTATAAACCGTCTGTAATCGTTTGCAAACGCGACGAATCGTCGTCCCCGCGTCTTTATCAGTTGGTTTTGTATGCCTTTTAATTTGCGTTTATTTTGGAGTCATCTGGCAACAAACCTTTGGCTGAACAATTATGACCTAAAAATGTAACTTCTGGTAGTAAAAAGTTGCATTTATTTGGGTTAAGCTTGAGATTGAAAGACCTACAAGTATTGAAAACTTTTGAACGATTTTTAATATGGTGTGCTTCACTACAACCTATGACGATAATATCGTCGACGTACAAAAATGCGACATTGGGTGGTATGCCCGAAAAAGCTATTGTCATCATTCGTGAGAATGAATTTGGTGCTATATTTAAGCCGAATGGAAGAACTTTCCATCTAAATGCACCTCGCTCAGTGCTGAAAGAAGTAATGTCACGTGAATCAGGATGCAAGGGGATTTGATGAAATCCCGAAAAAAGATCTAACGTCGAAAAATACTTTGCCCTGCCAAGATTGTCTAAAATATCGCCATCTCTAGCTAGTGGAAATTTATCAGCAATGAGTTTTTTGTTTACTGCGCGAAAATCTACGCACATACGATAAGCTTTTTGACCATTAGTATCTTTCTTTGGGACTACAATCAAAGGACTATTTTAATTGGAGTAACTGGATTCAATCAAATCGTTATCTTACAGTTTATTTACTTGGTGATTTATTTCTTCGCATTGAGATTATGGCAATCGATAGTTTTTAACATATACGGGTTCGTTGTCTGTCAAACTTAATTTTTGCTCGTAGAAGTTGTTTAAAGGCATTTTGTCCGTGTCAAGAGCGAAAATGTCGGCATAATCTATGCAAGGTCAATTAATTTACTTTGAGCATGTTGAGGTATTTGATTTTTTAAAATTTAAATCAGTTTTTTCGTACGTTTGTCTTCTATTTCTGTCTTTTTAATTGCATAAACATTATAATTTGAAAGTTTTTCTGTCCGAATACTGTCTCTTTTATCATCCGTGGTGTTTATGACTTCAATTATTGGGTTACTGGAATTAACAATGCACCTAGCTGTGAAAACGCCTTTTTCAATTTCCTGCGAGTCCACGAAAAGTGGCTCGGGTGAATCTCCTAAATCAAAAAGTCTGAATATTTCACATCTGGGAGGAATGATACAACTGTCGCTTTCTCTTCCGTGCAGGATTGGTTTCGCAACTTTTTCATTACCTACCCAAAAGGAAATACTATTTCCATCGGATGGAATATTAAAGTCTTCATTTACTACATGTAAAGTATGTTTAATAGAAAAGTTTGAAAAATTTTAATTTACGGTAATTTTACCTAAAGTGGAAACTGAATTAGAAGTGATACCGGTAATGTTAATAATTTCGTTTGTATTTAAGGAAATATTACTGTCAAAACATGATATCTTTATTAAAGAAATGTCTGCTTGAGTGTCTTCTACGAAAGAAAAAAATTGTTGTGACTCGTTAAGTTGTAATTCTATGAAATCTGAATAATTTAAGTTTAAACAATAGACGCCCATTGGTGACGGAAATTCGCTTACTCGGTTAGTTCGTCCTTCCCCAGTGTTTGCTCCTGAGGGGCACTCGCGTTTAAAACGCGAACGTTTGCGTTTCTACCTCTACCGCTTGACGATCTAGAATTGTTACCTCTATTGTTTGAATTAGAATTTGTATTTGAACGCGTATTACCAGTGTTATTATTTTGGTATCTATTTCTGTTATCATATCGTTATCGCTGACTATTGTTACCATTACGGTTGATGTTGTATGAGAATGAGCTATTCACCCCTATTCTGCATTTCGACTTGGAATTTTTTCGATTTGGCAACTTTGGTATTCTGTGTTCCAATCTTTTTCAATCCAACTTCGAATCGTTCGATTTTGTGTATTCTGCATTTCGATCGTAGTTCCGTTTTTCTAAGTTGCAAATTTGTTGGCGGAAAAATATTTTATTTTTATTCTTTTATTAATTTATAACAGAATTTTAACAAAAATGTAAGTAAAACTAGTTGAGAAACGCAAAAGGCTTGGTGGTGGTTGTTTTTTATGTTTCCAACACAAGTGCAGTATGAGAGGATGGCTAATTTAATGGCAACAAAGAGGGATATGATGACTCCTGGGAAGCCAGCCTTCGCATAAAATTCTTGCTTCGCTTGTATTTTCTCCTCTTCACTTTGTTATCAACTGAGGGCATAATTTTTGTTGCATTATATCCAGAAACGAGACAGTGACTTTGACACTGTTGACTCTCCCATTCCTACATTATAATCCGCCCCTATTCCATGCTGGTAACTGCCTTCTGCAAAAAATCTCAAAGCAGCTACTACAATATTAAAGGCAGATGTCGATGCCGAAGTGCTTGGACGAATTTGGCCCGCAAAAGTATCTAACACATACTTGAAAGCATCCTTATTAAGTGGAAAGTTTCTTTTGAACCTAAATAAGAAAATAAGTCATTAAACTTTACCACTTTTAAGTTCAATTTCTTACAATTCGTCACTCATCTCAAAGTGTGTCTGTTCGTTGGGTCCAGTTATATGCCAAAGCAAGCTGCCGGAGTAGAGGAAGGTGAAGCGAAAACGTAAACAATCCTTGCCGAAAGAATAAATAAATCTTCATAAAGTATTTTAGGCAATTGCAATGAAATTAGCATCCATAAAATTCAGAAAATGTCAACTATATTCTTATAGGAATCCGTTTTAACAAAACTTGGTGGCTACGGCAGGGAATTGGCCAAAAGAACGACAAAAACGAACTTACAATTATGAAAGCACTTCACTCAAAAAAATATGACACGGCGGCAATATATTATATGGCTTTTTTTGTACAAAATGGCGTGGATAATAAAAGATAACCGTTTTTCAGTGTTTTTTACAAATTTTCTTTAATTTATTTTGTTCCAATGATCACACATTCCGTACAAACAGCTGATTTCGAAAAATCATTTGTTCTTCCTCTTCTCGTTACGATTCCGTCGTAATGCAGAATACCCAACTTCGATTAAAGCGGAGCGAAATGCAGAATAGGGGTGATTATTTCTATAACCAGTATAGCTGCGATTTGGGTAAAAGCCACGGTAACTACCACGTGAATTTCTGAATGTATTGTTATCACGTGATCGAAAAGCTAAAACCTGACGCTCTGTTACATCGTTATTTTATTCTACAATTAATTTCGCTACTACGTCTTTCGGATCAGTAAATGCCGTTGAGGCTAAAATGGTTTTGACCAAATTGGATTTTGCGTTTAAACGACACACGTTAACAGTTTGTTCGACTTCCATTTCATGAGCTTTCGCTTTAGTGATCCCTTCAATAATAAGAGACGGCTTAAGTGAGTCAGCTAAATCTTCAACTTTTTTGGCAAAATCTGTATAATTGTTGTTATTAACGTGCAACGCTGCAATTTTTCCTGCTACAACTTTCGAGTTGTCTGGTTTGATCCTACTACGTAGAGCTACTTTGATTTCATTAACTGAAGTTACTTGCCTTGGTATTGCTCCACGGGCTTTACCCTCTAGTTTAGATTTTAAGAACGCTATAAAAGTACCAGTTAAATTTACATCAGCGAACTCTTCAAGTAATTCGATTTTGTCTATAAAGGTTTCAAGTACTAGAGGATCACCGCTGTAGTTTTCTCTAATAGAATTTGCACACATGTCAATGAAAGTTTTCTTTTCCTCAGGTGTTGCCATGATTTGATTGTTAAGATCTGAAGCTAAATTAGAAGAAGGTTGCCTGTTTGTACTAATTGGATCGTTAAGATCTTGGTAAACGTTAGAAGGGGTAACTAAGTTTGTACTATTTCAGTCGTTAAGCTCTGATTTTAAAGTAGAAGAAGTTGAAGTTAATTTTGCACTATTTGAATCGTTAAGATTTGAATCTAAATTAGAAGTTAAATTTTTACTGGAAGAATCTTCGAAGCCTGGAAAATCTGTTAACAAAGATAATCTATTTTCCTGGTTTGTGACTTCTTCGGTCGAAGATGAAGGTAAACTTTCGTAGCTTGAGGCTCAATTATCGCAATCGGATTCTGAGTCTGAATTTTTTTGCACTTCCTTACCACTTCTAAGGTACATATGTATGTAGTTATCAGGAAAGCAAAACGAATTCGGTTCAAACTATAAAATTAATGAAGCACTTGTTTGAATATCTGAATTTATATTTGAAGCTGAAATGTTGAGGAAAAGAGAAAACAATTTTTTGTAAAAGGGAACTGATTTACAGGCGAATAGTCGCTAAAGAAATATTTAACAGTTTATTGGAAGAATTACTTGAAACTGCAGTATCCTTGTACGTAAAATCTGTAAGAAGTAATTGAATTTAAAATATCGCGAACGTAAAATGGCTCAAAAGTATATAGGTATAAATTGGTAAAAATCTCAAAAATGTGGTAATCACGGACGCACCGCTTTATTCAAAAAAATTCAATTGGTTCACGGAACCACCGCATATATAAAAAAAAATTATTTGGTTCTTCACGGAACCACCGCATGTATTAAAAAATGTTAATCGGTTTTTAACGGAACCATCGCATATATCAAAAAAAGTTAATTGGCTTTTAACGGAACCACCGCATATATCAAAAAAAGTTAATTGGTTTTTTAACAAATCACCGTTTATAAAAAAATTCAATTGGCTTTTCACACGCGGCGTAGGCTGCCACACGCCCCATCTCCCCCTTGTACATACGTATATGTTGAGTTCGAATTAACATAATCTTAAAGTTTTCATAATAGCACTGAAAGGGTTAATGCGCAAGCATCGTCAATCATGTTTGACATTTGCCTTATTCTCATGTTCTTATATTTTTGCATTCGCCTTTGAATTTTCTACTTATCTACTTGCACCACTACATACCGCCAAAATTAATTAATTGTGAATACATTTCTCAGTTGTATTACAATAAAGTGTATTGGTATAATTAAGGCGAACTTAATCGAAACACCGAACTTTATGATTTGCATTGGAAAGGTATCTCCGCATCCGCATACAGTCCACCAAATCAGCCCGCAGCTGTTACCAACACGCAACCCGCATCACCGTTTTTAGGTCCTACGAACCGTATTCAATTTACAAATTCGAAATTCGCTAGTGCAAGTATAAGATTGCAGATACAATATATCATTCATAAATTTTCAGAATTATAACTTATATATTACAATAAATTCATGCCATAGGAAAAAGTGCCGCAATATACTTCGCACCGGAAAAATCCGTAACATTTATTTGCCCTCTACGATCCCTTACACACGTCGTCTCGTATATTTTTTCGTAAGACATATTAACACATATTAACTTTGATTTACCCTCTGCAGCAGCAACAAATAAAATATCAGCATAGATATCCTTTACATATAAGAATATTCGTACATTTATATAAACAAAATTTACAAAAATTATAACATTTATATAATATTTTGAAATTTGAGACAACCGCGTCGTCCTTCATTTGCCCTTGCAAGTATCGTACGATATTTCAGAGCTACGAACAAATCGCCAAAAGCAAACAAAAAAATGACCAATTCCGTCAAAACTCGCGATTCTGCACTCAATGCCATCAAGCGGTATATGACCAAGACTACAGACGAATCACATGTAATGGATGCCGAAAATGTAAATAGTTATCTTCAGTTACTTAGTGAGCAGTGGGTCCGTTTTAATACTGCACAGGATTCGGTTGAAATCTCGTGCGGAACTGAAAGCATGGAGGTAGAGGAAAACACGAGAATACAAGCTGAGGCATGGTATACAACTGCCTTATCCAGTCTTAATCATATTAAGAAATGTTGTGAGGAGTTGAAATCAACACCTTCGGCAACGCCAGTGTCTGCTGCAATACGCCTACCAAAGATGGAGTTTCCTACATTTTCCGACAACGCTACAGAATGGATTGGGTTTTTCGACGCATTTTCTTCGTTGGTTGATCGCAACACCGCATTGTCAGCTGGACAAAAACTTCACTATCACTGTTTGAAAGGTGAAGCGTTAAAAATAATAAACGGCTTTCAAGTATGCGATGCAAATTATGAAGAAGCTTGGGAGCTCTTAAAATCGCGTTGTAAAGTAGTGCATGTAATAGTGGAAGGTCATCTCAGAGCTATGTATAACGTAAAAAAAGTAGCTTGTTAGTCCGCTGAATCAATAATGGGGGTGATTGACACATTTCAACAACACATTTCAACAACACATACGCGAACTTAAGGGTTTAGGGCGCCCAGTCGACTTCTGGGATGATTGGCTTGTATACGAGGTAGTAAATAAGCTAGCTTTCGAAACGCGAAAACAGTGCGAGTTGTCACTCGTCAGTGATGAGCCTCCAACATTCGAGCAATTGGTATCGTTTTTGGAAGTCAGATGTCGCTCTCTTTCGAAGCTTCCCTCAACAGCTACGTCCGTATCAAATAAAGGTAAAGCCAATACAGTTAGCAAATCAACGAACGTGTTTCACGCCGTGCAAATCAAAACAGCTTGACTTGCACCTATTGTAATGGCACACATAAAATATATAGCTGTGACAGGTTTCGTGATCTAGATGTAAAAGCCAAATCTAAATTCGTATCAGAATCCCGCCTGTGCACAAATTTCCTCAGCTCCGGCCATTACAAGGCGAAATGCAGAAGTACGTCCGCACGTAGGGTGTGCCGTCAACGTCATCACACATTGCTGCACAATACTAACCCGGCAAGTAATAGCGCAACCAGTTCGCCTTTGGCCAACAACGTATCTAACGCTACTCAGTCTGCACTAACCACAACCAGTACACCACCAACTCTAGCACCCTGCTTAAAGAAAGAACTGTTTTGTTAGCCACTGCCCTTGTTAAAGTACGCGATTGTTCAGGTCGCTTCCAACCCGCACGTTTGTTGTTCGATTCGGGGTCGCATGCCTCTTTCGTAACCGAGGCACTAGTTCAACGTTTAGGCGTACAACGGAAAGCGTCAGCAGTTTTCATTACGGGAATTAGTTCATCTCAAGGGGGTCGCTCGAGAGGTGAGGTCTTGCTTTCGTTGTCATCTTTTTGCTCTGGTAAATTCTTCAATATAAAGGCGCTGATCTTACCTAAGATCACGAGCGAATTGCCAATACAAACCTTATCAGTTGCATCATGGCCTCACGTGAAAGACTTGTTCCTCGCGGATCCGCAGTTCATGACCCCTGGGAATATCGACATGCTGGTCGGTATGGATGTAATGGATCAACTTCTTTACTCTGAGTTTCGTACAGGTCCACCTGGTACGCCAATGGCTCAACGAACCGTCTTCAGGTGGACGCTCTTTGGCAGTGTGGGCGAACTCTGTACTGCTACGACTCAGTTACAATCGCTACATTGCGCTGTTCAGCTAGACACAGCGCTTACCAGATTGTGGGAGTTGGAGGAAGCGCCGCAAAAGATCCACCTCACTCAGGAAGAGCGTTATTGTGAAGAGCTGTTCGAAACAACGCATGGAATGGCACCTGACGGCCGATTCGTAATGACCTACCGCTGAAACCTGAGGGCCGCTGGGAGATTCGCGTGAATATGCTGTACGAAACCTACTAAGAATCGAGAGAAGACTTGCACGAGACGAAACCCTACGACAAGGCAGTTCATGCAGGAACTTATCGATATGAAACATATGAGCCTGCATCAGAATCACCTTACAATACTTTTTACATGCCGCATCACCCTGTTGTAAAGGAATCGAGCATTACAACTAAATTAAGAGTTGTGTTCAACGCATCCGCTAAATCCACTTCCGGAAACTCGTTAAATGACGCGTTATTCGTCGGCCCCCAGCTGCAATCCGATTTGTTTTCTGTTTTAACGCGCTTCAGAACGCATCGCTACGCTATGACCGCAGACATCGCAAAAATGTATCGCCAAGTTTGCGTATCACCGAAGCACATCGACTTACAACGGATTGTCTGCCGGAGGGACGCATCTTTACCCATGCAAGTTTACCGAATGTTGCGCGTAACGTACGGTGTGGCCGCTTGCCACCTCGCCTTGAAAGCACTTCAACAAACCGCAAGATGTGGGTCACACATTTGTGAGAAAGCTGCTTATGTTATCTTCAAGTACTTTTATATGGACGATCGCCTCACTGGGACCGATTCCGAGGAAGAGTTACTACTCCTGCAACGAAACGTATCAAATATACTTAAACAAGGTGGGTTTGAGCTTCGTAAGTGGGCTTCGAATTGTGTGGCACTTAACGAAAGCATTTCGAACGCGTCAAAGACTATATCTCACTACTTAGTCGATGGTAAAGATGTCCACGCTCTGGGATTAGTTTGGAAGTGAGGAAGATTTCTTGACATTCGCCAATAAAATAAACAAACCGGCTGATACTTTAACGAAGAGGACTTTTTTATCTGATGCCAGCACGTTATTTGACCCTCTGGGACTGTTAAATACGCGCGCACGCTACAGCTCCACGGTAGTGTCACTGTTGCCTTGATATCGTCGAAAACGAAAGTAGCGCCGCTCAAAACTACAACATTGCCGCGCCTAGAACTGTGCGCCTCGCATCTAGCTGCTAAGTTGGCGCGAAGTATTTTACACAGTTGTCATAACATCCGCTATCCGTTTTACGCATAGACAGACTCCACTATTACCTTGGCATGGTTACAATCACCCTAGCCGATGGGTAACCTTCGTTGCCAACCGCGTTGCCGACATTCAGGAAGTCCTGCCACCTGAGTGCTGGAACCATGTGCCCTCAGAGCTAAACCCAGCAGATTGTGCCTCGAGAGGCATAACTCCGTCCGAGCTAACGCGCCACCAACTTTGGTGGTTTGATCCTGAGTTCCTGAAAAGTCCGACCCAGTTCTGGAAACAAACGTCAAATCAGCATACAACCGAGTTGGGCGTTCGTAATAAAGTAGCTCACGTCACGACTTCAAATGAGCACTGGCCGATACTTACAAAGTTTTCGTCTTATTCGAAGCTACGACGCGTCATTGCCTACGTATTGCGTTTTTTCAATAACGCTAGAGCCCGCACTCGACCCAACGATGCTAAGTTGTTTGGGCCTCCTAGTTGTCAAGAATTATCTGAAGCTGAACTTCGTCTGGTGAGGTATACACACCACGTTTATTTCCCTAATGAAATTTCTCTTTGCAGCGCAAAACGGCCCGTTCCGCTTCGCAGCAGTCTTTTGCGCTTGCAGCCATACCTTGATGAAACCAACGTCTTACGTGTGGGAGCCAGACTAAAGAATGCGGAAGTAACTCATGACGTAAAACACCCCATTATACTGCCGAAAAACTGTCCGCTTGCGAAACTCATTATCGGTGAGATACATACATTTACGCTCCACGCTGGGCCCCGCATTATGCAAACTATACTACAACGCCGGTATTGGGTTATCGGCGCCCGCAACCGTAATTCGCATCATTTACCACAAATACGTGAAATGTACACTGGTGAACCATAATCTCGCTACCCAGTCAATGGGAGACTTGCCCGCGGCTCTAACTACCTTCGCTCGTTGTTTTACGCGCACCGCTGTCGATTTCGCTGGGCCATACAACTACAAATTCACCCATGTAAGAGGTGCGAAGGCTACAAAGGGGTATATCTGTTCATTCGTCTGCATGTGCACTGGGGCGATGCATTTAGAGTTTGTTAGCGACTTGTCAACGCCTGGGTTTCTTAATGCCTTTAAGAGATTCATGAATCGCAGAGGGAATTGTAAAGTTATGTCGTCGGACAATGGCACAAATTTTGTTGGCGCTGAGGAGCTGCGCATGGCATTCCAAAAGTGCATGGCGGACGTTAGTTTTTCACCGAGTCCAAAATAGAGTGGCGCTTCAACCCCCCATCAGCGCCCCACATGGGAGGTTACTGGGAGACTGGTATTAAGCGAATAAAGTACCATCTCAAGCGCGTGCTAGGCGAAACGCTGTTGTCCTACCAAGAGTTCACCACATTGTTGACGGATACAGAAGCTTTCGTAAACTCCGCCCGCTCTGCGACAATTCTTCATCCGCTGCTGACCTGGAAGTCTTAACTCCCGGTCATTTTATCATCGGCGGACCGTTGAAATCAATCCCAGAACCTGAGGGTCAAGGGTTCTGTGGAAGTCTTCGTCAGCGTTGGCAAGCGATTTCTGCTATGAGACAGCATTTCTGGCGTCGGTGGAGAGACGAATACCTAGTCAGTCTACAGCGTCGATCTAAATGGATTCGCCCTTCACGTAACTTCGCAGAAGGCGATGTAGTTGCCGTTGCCAATGAATCAACACCACCGACGAAGTGGACGAGGGCGAGAGTATTAAAATGCCATCCCGGTACAGACGGGCGTGTACGAGTGGTCACTTTCAAGACGCCAAAAGAGGAACTCGTTAGACCTATCGTAAGACTTTGCCTACTACCGACGAAGGAGGATTTATTCCACGAGGAAAATTCATAGGCTTCATATATTTATTCATAGAAATGAAATTCATTGATTTTGATATTTTGCATTGTAAATTAGTATGCTTCATTATTCATGCTATGCAAATTTTTTAACATTGTTGAAACTATCATATATAGTTCAAGGGCGGCGGTATATTGAGTTCGAATTAACATAATCTTAAAGTTTTCGTAATAGCACTGAAAGGGTTAATGCGCAAGCATCGTCAATCATGTTTGACATTTGCCTTATTCTCATGTTCTAATATTTTTGCATTCGCCTTTTAATTTTCTACTTATCTACTTGCTTTTTTCGCTGTGCACTACATACCGCCACAATTAATTAATTGTGAATACATTTATCAGTTGTATTACAATAAAGTGTATTGTTATAATTAAGGCGAACTTAATCGAAACACCGCATTTTATGATTTGCATTGGAAAGGTATCTCCGCATCCGCACAGTCCACCAAATCAACCCGCAGCTGTTACCAACACGTAACCCGCATCACCAGTATATCTATTCTTCATAACCCGTAGTTTGTATTATATTCAATTACATTGAATTGTATTGTATATATATTTAATTATATATTACATTGAATTATATCCTATTATACTCCCCAAAAGCAATGATTATAACTTAACGTTAAATTTCCCACTGGGAATCCTCATGGACGTGTGGCAGCCTCCACCGCGCAAATCCACCAAATGAATTCGCCGCAATCCTGCCGCTACCTGTCAAAAAACCACCACCTTTTGGTCATCGAAAACTGTATTACTAATATTGTCATAGTGGAGAACTCATCATAGTTTTTTTTTGCTAATTTCTTTTGTAAAAAATCCAGACTAAATTTTCGAAAACCCAAGTCATCGGCGCGCATTTTGTCTAATATAATTAAATACTCAGTTGTGGAGCGCAAAATTATTATAATAATCCGTTGCATGTCAAGGGTTTTGTTTATAAAAGTTTACCATCTATCAAGATTTGAAGTGAATAAAATTACAATAATTCTAGGGATTCAAGGGGTTGTGTAGCGCAACATATAGCTTTTCCAACCCAATTGTCAACCTCACCTTCGAGCGGCGAATCCCGTTTCACTAACAGACGAGGCTCTGGCGACCCCAAGCTCCTCATGGAACTTGGGGTGGGGAGGGAGGGATGGCCTGAAGGTTCAATGTGGCCATATAAATCGTTCCCGAGATGGTCGGGTCAGCACCTTAATAGTGCTGTGTTACCGGAGCGTATCGGATCTGTATCCGACAAAGGACCATCACATCGATAACACTCCCCAAAGCCTTCGGGGAGTAACCTAATCGCTACAACAACAACAACAACAATAATTCTATCATACCCTTTATACATGTGTAATTATTGGGAAGGTGTATTTAAAGATTATTGTGCATAGTTCGAGGATATCACCACACACCTTGGAGCCATAAAGAAGTCCGTTTTGAAAGTGAATTTCAGTAAAGTGCTTCATCTTCCCCATCTATGCTTGGCAACAGTATTGGACGAGAGCGCTGCGATTCACCTGGGTACTTAAAATCCCTACTGCGGTGATCCCAATCCATAACGATCCCCGCTACGAGCGATACGTACGCTTCCCACAATCAACAAGGCTTGTCACGGCAACGCTCAACCTGCCCATCTGCAGCAGCAACCGTGGAAACTTTACGCAGCAATAGCAAGAACCAATACAAATCGGTGAGTATCAGCCTCTAAAGTAGCTACATCGTTATATCAAAAATTCTAAATTTATATGAAATGCGAAGGCACCGAATTTTATAAAAATTTTAATGTTTTAATATACATACATATATATATGCGTTAAAAAAAGATACCCGTAGGCAAAAAATATTAAATACACATATATTTATATATTTATTTTATCTTCTTCTGGTCACTGCTGCTGGCGTTCGCTGCTGCTGCGCTGGCAGTCTTAATTCGCTGCTGGTGTTGTTGCTGCTGCTGATTTTCGTCTTCGCGTGTTAATGTTTGTGGTGGTGGAAAATTGCGTTAAATTGTGTGTATTTGGGTGCCGTTATGCGTGGCTTGGTGCGAGTGCCGTTATGTGCAGGCCCGTTGGTTTACCAAAGTTAATAGTTTGTAGAATTTGTTAAATTTTGATTATTAAATTGTGTTGTAATTTTGTTGAATTTTGCTTCAGAACAATATATCGTAGTTTTTTAGAGTTTTATTTAGAAAATTATATTGGAGTTTTGTAGAATTTTAGTTAGAAAATTGCATGATAGTTTAGTAAAATTTTATTTAGAAAATTGTGTATTGAATTTTAGTTAGAAAATTGCATGGTAGTTTAGTAAAATTGTATTTATAAAATTATGTATTGAATTTTAGTTAGAAAATTGCATGGTAGCTTAGTAAAATTTTATTTAGAAAATTTTGTATTGAATTTTAGTTAGAAAATTGCATGGTAGTTTAGTAAAATTTTATTTAGAAAATTTTTATTGAAGTTTTATTGAATTTTATTTAGAAAATTACATTGTAGATTAGTAAAATTTTATTTAGAAAATGATATATTGAAGTTTTATTGAATTTATTTAGAAAATTATACCGTGGATTAGTAAAATTTTATATAGGAATTTTATTTAGATAATTATGAATTTAAGATTTATTGAATTTATTTAGAAATTTATATCGTTAAATTTTCCGCACATTTCCCGCACCACACTCACTTTTCCTTTTTCACCGCTCTTGTCCAAAAAAAAAATTTCCACTCAGCACTGCTGCCAAGAAAAGACGTCCGGTTCGTCACACTGCCAAAATTGAAAAGAACGAGGCTCCAGCCTCACGGTCGCCATGTTTTATTGCCTTGAAGGCGCCTCCTCCAGATTGCAGCCATATCCGTTTAATTTCTTTTGTGAGGCGGTCTTATGCGCCAAACGCCCATTACAAAAACTTTCAAATCAAATTTGTTCCAAGCACTTTATTAAATTTTTAATAAAAACTTCCAAGCACGTTCGTTGCGCGACTCGACCAAATTTATATGTATCTCTATATCGTTTTTATTGCGTGACGTGGACCTTAGCTGTATTTGACATGCGCGTTGCCAACTGCCCGCGCCTGTCAAATACAGCTAAAGCTCCACACACATAAACTACATTATAAGTAATGATTATTTTCCTTATAAGGTGTTAATGAGTATTTTAAAAGGGAGTAGGCCTTAATTCTATAGGCGGACGCCTTTTCGAGATATCGCCATAAAGGTGGACCAGGGGTGACTCTAGAATGTGTTTGTACGATATGGGTAGCAAATGAAAGGTGTTAATGAGTATTTTAAAACGGAGTGGGCTTAGTTCTATAGGTGGACGTCATTTCGAGATATCGCCATAAAGGTGACCAGGGGTGACCCTAGAATGTGTTTGTACGATATGGGCATCAAATGAAAGGTGTTAATGATTATTTAAAAGCGAGTGGGCCTTAGTTCTATAGGTGGACTCCTTTTCGAGATATCGCCATAAAGGTGACCAGGGGTGGCTCTAGAATGGGTATCAAATGAAAGGTGTTAATGAGTATTTTAAAACGGAGTGGGCTTAGTTCTATAGGTGGACGTCATTTCGAGATATCGCCATAAAGGTGGACCAGGGGTGACTCTAGAATGTGTTTGTACGATATGGGTATCAAATGAAAGGTGTTAATGAGTATTTTAAAAGGGAGTGGCCTTAGTTCTATAGGTGGACGTCATTTCGAGATATCGCCATAAAGGTGACCAGGGGTGACTCTAGAAAGTTTTTGTAGGATATGGGCATCAAATGAAAGGTGTTAATGATTATTTAAAAGGGAGTGGGCCTGAGTTCTATAGGTGGACACCTTTTCGAGATATCGCAATAAAGGTGACCAGGGGTGACTCTAGAATGTGTTTGTACGATATGGGTATCAAATGAAAGGTGTTAATGAGTATTTTAAAGGGGAGTGGGCCTTAGTTCTATAGGCGGACGCCTTTTCGAGATATCGCCATAAAGGTGGACCAAGGGTGACTCTAGAATGTGTTTGTACGATATGGGTATCAAATGAAAGGTGTTAATGAGTATTTTAAAGGGGAGTGGGCCTTAGTTCTATAGGCGGACGCCTTTTCGAGATATCGCCATAAAGGTGGACCAGGGGTGACTCTAGAATGTGTTTGTACGATATGGGTATCAAATGAAAGGTGTTAATGAGTATTTTAAAGGGGAGTGGGCCTTAGTTCTATAGGTGGACTCCTTTTAGAGATATCGCCATAAAGGTGACCAGGGGTGGCTCTAGAATGGGTATAAAATGAAAGGTGTTAAAGAGTATTTTAAAAGGGAGTGGGCCTTAGTTCTATAGGTGGAGATCTTTTCGAGATATCGCCATAAAGGTGGACCCGGAGTGACTCTAAAATGTGTTTGTACGATATGGGTATCAAATGAAAGGTGTTAATTAGTATTTTAAGGGGGAGTGGGCCTTAGTTCTATAGGCGGACGCCTTTTCGAGATATCGCCATACAGGTGGACCAGGGGCGACTCTAGAATGTGTTTGTACGATATGGGTATCAAATTAAAGGTGTTAATGAGTATTTTAAAAGGGAGTGGGCCTTAGTTCTATAGGTGGACGCCTTTTCGAGATATCGTGTTCATCCACAAGCAATCTGATGCGTTGGTTTATATCCCTTATTTGGGGGTCGCCGGGATCGAGCTGTCTTATAAGGTCACGTTCTCTCGCTAAATACGGCCTCAGCCGGAAAATGAGGCCGAATTTCGGGAATTATTCCGGCGAGAATAAAACGAGCCGAGGCGGATTCAATGACCTTGCGGAAAGCATGCTCCCCTTGGCGAGCATCAGTCGGGAGGGCAGCAAAACGGCTTGTATAAACTTGCACTAATAAGGCTAGGTGCATTGAGGTATTTAGGGGGAAAGTCTTTGATAACGACCATATCTCCTTCGCGAATATTTTGTTGGGGATGTTTCCATTTATATCTTTTATGCAAGGTTTGTAGGTACTCGCTCTTCCAACGTGAGCTGAATTGGTGATGCAGAACCTTTAATCTTTGCCATTTCGTAGTAGGGGATACGTTTTCGGCATTCGGTTCGGGTAAGGAGGTTAAGGGGGCTTCTCGAAGAAAATGTCCAGGAGTTAGGGCTAATAAGTCGCTTGGATCCTGTGACATGGGAGAGAGAGGGCGAGAATTAAGCACTGCTTCGATTCGAATGAGGAGAGTGGTGAAGTCCTCAAATGTAAACCTTTGATTTCCAGCTACTTTTGTGAAATGGGTTTTGAAGCTTTTTACTGCGGCTTCCCATAGGCCGCCCATGTGTGGGGCGTACGGCGGTATGAATTGCCAAGAGAGGCCCTGTACCGCATACCTTTGTGCAATATCAACAGCTGCTTCTTTGAGGAATAGGGCTATCTCCCTCTGGATCGCTCGTTGTGCGCCAACAAACGTCTTTCCGTTGTCAGACATTATTTTGTGGGGTAATCCGCGTCGCCCTACGAAGCGGGTGAAGGCGGCTCTGAAGGCTTCAGTTGTCAAATTTGTGCATGATTCGAGGTGGACAGCTTTAGTGGAGAAGCAGACGAATACGCAAACGTACGCTTTCGTGTGAGAAGCTCGTCGTAAGAGGGACGTTTTCACCATAAATGGGCCAGCGAAATCAACTCCTGTTACGTGAAATGGCACTGAGTAAGTGGCACGTTCGGGGGGTAGAGGAGCCATTATTTGTGAACGCATTTGTTGTTTGTATATCGTACACGTCTTGCATTGGAATATGCATTTCTTTACTTTCTGCTTGATGCGGGGAATATAGTATTCCGCTTGTATCATGCGAATCATCAGTTGCACCTCAGCATGAAGCAATACTTTGTGGAGAAAGTCTAATAGCAGTGAGCAGAACTTGGAGTTATCTGGGATAATTATCGGGTATCGTTCATTCTCGCTGATGTCGGCATTAACTCGCAGGATGCCAGCGTTATCTAGCACGGGATTGAGGGTCAACAATGAACTTTTCTTGCTGATGTGGTTTGTGGCTTCTAATTGCGCGAATTCTGCTGGGAAATGATGGCGTTGCGTTAACACGATGAGTTTAATTTTTGCGAAATATAGTTCTTCTTGCGTGAGAACTAGGGAACTGGAAATTGGTTGTTTCTGGGTTTGGCGGATAAACCGGTACATGAAGGCCACAACTCTTAACGCGCGCGGATATGATGAGAATCGTTCCAGTATATCGGCATGATCGACAGCATGCCAGGCTTCGGCGAGTTTCTTCTCCGGAGGGGGTTGAGGTGGAAGGGACATATTTTGGCCAGAACGAGCTCGGTTTAGAGAGCCATTGGGGTCCATTCCACCATAGCGAGGAGTCAGCTAAGTCTTGCGGCTTGCATCCTCGGGTTCCTAAATCGGCGGGGTTGTCAGCACTGAATACGTGGCGCCAAGATGCGTTATTAACGTTCTGTAGAATCACGGTGATTCTATTTGCCACGTAGTTTTTCCATGTATGTGGGGGTTTTTCTAGCCAAGCCAACACGATGGCGGAGTCTGACCAGAGTGTCAGTTCGTGTGGTGGCAGATTTAATTGGGATTAAGTGTTTGCTACTAATTTTGATAACAGTACTGCGCCACAGAGTTCTAATCGTCTGTAGAGGAGCGACTTTGGTTTTAGCCACGAAAAGCTGAGATGAGAAGGAGTTTTCATCATGTTGTACTCTGATATAGACGCATGCTGCATATGCTTTTTCTGAGGCATCTGAGAAACCGTGTATTTGGATGCATTTATTTGGGGCGAATTGCACCCATCGTGGAATACGTATATTGCTTATGTCTGGGAGACTTTCCCGGAAAGTGTTCCACTTATGAACAGATGCGGGTTTGACCTGTACATCCCAGTCGGTACCTTCTAACCATAGCTGTTGGAGGAGAATTTTGGCTTGGATCATTATTGGCGAAAGCCATCCTGCGGGATCGAACAGCTTAGCTACGGCCGAGAGTATTTGCCGTTTTGTGTGTGACGTAGAGTCCGGTATTGGGTCGTAATACTATGTTCAAACAGAAAAATAAATTGAGGAAATTTCGATTTGAATTGAGTGCTGTTCATACAACTCGATATAGCTTACACAATAGTAATTTGATAGCTGGTTGGCTCATCTCTACAGCAAGAACATACCTTTGTTCAGACTGTCAAAATAAACACGCACATTATTAGGCGAATGAAATGGAATGAAAACATAAAACTTTGAAATTTTTCTGTGTTGTAAGAAAATGTGTTCAATGTTTTGGTTTCATTTTGAGTTTGCCATCTTCTTTTGAAAATCCCTATTCCAGTGAAATGAAAGACATAAAATCAGCTGATGAGATGAGCCAACCATATAGTTCAGCCATGCGTAACTGACGTTTAAATATACTCAATAAACACACTTTACAATGTTGCATTTGCAGTTTGAAACAATTTATTACGCAATTTTTTTTAAATTGGCCATTTATTATTACAATTTATTATATGACAAATTGCGTAATAAATTGCCCAAATAGTATAAATTGCCAATTTGGTGTGTGTTTGAACCTAGTATAAGAGTACGAAAAGGAGTCAGTTAGAGCATTCCATCTTATGCCCAGAGTTTTAGTGGAGCTGGTGTCATGGAATTTAAGAAATTCCGCATCTAAGACATCAGAGGCTGGAATCGAATTGAGAATTTCTGCTCTGTTTGCAGTGATTTTTTTGAGTGGAAAGCCAGCCGATTTTAGAGCTTCGATAGTTTGATTCATGGAAGCGAGAGTGGACTGTATATTGTGCCCGCCTGAGAGGGCGTCATCTACGTAAGTTTCTCGAAGAATGATGTCTTTAGCGAGCGGGTGAGTTTCTTCGCAATCCTGAACGAGTTGGTGGAGAGTACGGATTGCGAGATATGGAGCGCAGTTTACACCGAAAGTGACGGCTTTCAACTTAAAGTCTTGGAGTGGCTGGTGAGGAGCTTTCCGAAAGAGAATTCTCTGAAAGTCTTGATCCTCTTCCTTGACGAGAATTTGGCGATACATTTTTTCGATATCGCCATTGAACACGAACTTGTAGAGGCACCAAAAATATTTACCATTTTTGATTACTTCTGTATTTGGAGCGGGCTGCATGTGGTCCATTTGGAGGTAATCTGTGAGTACTTCTGAGTACTTTTCACATAATTCGGGCTTTTTTTCCAGACTCCTTTCTACACTGATGTATTGTTGCTGCGCTGCTTGGCGGGAGTGCCCTAGTGCCAATGAGTGGGGGAAATTGGGCTTAAAGGGAAGTTTTACGACGTAACGTCCATCTTCTCTTCTTGTGGTTGTAGATGTGTAGAGGGCCTCACAAAATTGGTCCTCCGGTGATCTGGATGGAGTTGTTTGGATCTCTTCCTGTTCCCATAACCGTTTGAGTAAAGTGCTGATGTCCGGTTCTGTTGATTCACTGGCTTGTGTAGAGTAGGTGGAGACTAGTTCCTTTACTAGTCCGCTGAGAACCCATCCAAATATTGTGTTTTAAGCTATAAGGGTTTCTTGCGGATTTCGTTGCAGACCATCGAGCAGTATTTGGGGAATTATATCGCTTCCTATAACCATGTCTATTTTTGAGGGATTGAGACAGTTAGGATCTGCGAGCTGGAGTGGAATGCCTCTAAGCTGACTTTTGAGATTTTCTTATTGGGAAGAAAATGAGTGAGTTGTGGGAGCAAAATTGTGTTGGTGCTAATCTCTTTGCTTAAGTCTGAGGAGCAAAGAGTTACCTCGCAGATTTTGTTTGCTTTTTGCACCACTGTGCCTCCCATTCCTGAGATTTCATATCTTGCATTTTTGTTTGGAGGCCTAATATTTTTTGGATTCGGGTTGCCAAAAATGTTTTCTGAGAGCCTTGGTAAATAAGTGCGCGAATTTTATGGTACTCCCCGGCGTGGTGAATGGGGACTAGTGCCGTTGGGAGTAGTGTTGTTTCACAGCTACTGGAGAAATGTGACGAGACCGTGTGGATGGTTGAGTCCTGGTGTTTCTGCGCCGCTGCTTCAATCGCTGCTTGCCTTGATGTCGATGCTTGTTCATCATTTATTTGATATGGGATTGTGGTTTGGTAATTGTGGAGTCTCTCTACTACTTCGTATCTGGAAGTCAAAAATTTGTCTGTGGTCAGAACAGTGGCAACTCTTTCTGAGAAGTAAGAGATTGCTCCCATAGGGACAGGGTTTCACTGGGCAGCTTTGAGGAGCAAATATACACAAGAATGGGGTCCCATTTAGAGGTTGGGATACATTGTGCTTCCAGGGTACACAAACAATTATTTATGGTAGTTTGCAGCTTTTGAATTTGCTCGCCATTTTCTGAGAAAATTTGCTGAATACTAAAGAGGGTCTTCAGTTGGTTATCAACCAATATTCTTCGGTTTTCGTACCGAGCTTTGAGGGCGTCCCATGCTAACTGAAAACTGTTGTCTGTGAGAGGGTATTGCTTCACTAACTGACCTGCTTGGCCTCTCGTTTTCTGCCGTAGGTGATATAGTTTTTGAGCTTGAGTGAGTTTGGGATGATTGCCGTAGACGGCCGTAAACATATCCCTGAATGCCGGCCAGTCTTCGTATCCGCCGTGGAATATTTCAGTATCGCAGGGTGGTACTTTGAGGTATACTTGTGATGAGTTAGAAGTATTTGGGGGAATTAAGGGCTGAGATATTTGAGGCGAGGGTCGCAGTAGTTGTATGGCGTCCATAATTTGTGACATGCAAATTTCATAGCTTTCAGAGCACTTTTGGTATTTTTGCTCTATTGAATCGGTGGACTCCTGATGGGATGGAGAAAGAGATACATTTCTGTAGGAATCTAGGAGATATTCCCACAATCTTTCGAGCTGTTGTGTTTTTACCTTGAGAATTGACTCAGTTTGGTCAGCTATCAGGGTTGCTGACCACTTTGAGTAAAAGGCCTCGTCTGTTGCTTTCGAAAATGAAAGTATCAAGGCTTGCATCTGATCCGCTTGCGGGGAGAGATTCATTTTTATTTTCCAATCCCATTTTTCCGCTTTGAGTAATACTTGAAATTTAATTTATTGGAAAGAGGTAAGAAAAATTAATTGAGTATTGGGCGGGGAGCTCACAAAATTATTTTTGATATTTTGTATTGATTTTGTCCCACTGTGAATAATTTCCTTTTTGCTACACTGTACTTTAACACCGCTTATGTATCTAGCAACAGTGATTGAATTGAGAGTGAGCAATGTGGGTGGCGCTTACGTATATACGTATATGAGTTGTGCAAACGGTAGATAAATTAGACTGGCCCTTTTTTATATTTTTTTCCAACCCGAAAATCTTATTTGAGAAAATATTTTAACGAATGTGTACTCAAGCTGGAGACTATTACTTGCTGAATGTTGTTGTTGCGGTTGTGGAAGGGAAGATTTCGTGCTGTTTTTTCTTATTAAGTTTAGTTTTCAGGTTTGCAGATCACCTCTTTTCTAACTTTTGATTTTTCTTTTCAACAATTTATTCGTTTCTTTGCAGGTTTTTCCGGAGCACCACACTTATGTAAACCTTTCTTTTCCTTTTCAGGTTTTTTTTTGTTTTTTGTCAAGGTTCTGGTGCACCACTTTTGCAGGTCTACTGCTCGTGGTAAAAAAAATATTAATTCGTGATTTTATTTTTTACTGCTATTTCAAAAATTTAGACCGGTCTTCCTTTTTCCGTTTTTTGAATTTTCTATTGTTATATTTTTGTTGCACACCCTATTATGCACTATTTATATATGTATGATTATATATAACTATGCTTAAAAAACTTTTTTTTTTCACTTCCACTGTATTTGCTCTTTCTTTTTTTTTTTTGCTTTAAAAGTTCTTATATGCAAAAAAAATTTTTTCTCAATTATACTGTTTCTCGGTTTTTTCCAATTGTAAATTTTTTCACTTTGTTGATTTTTTTTTTTTTTGTTTTTTCGCACCACTCTATTTATATGTAGGTACTCTTTTGCGGTTTTCCTTTTGGCATGCACAAAATTCTTTTTTACTTTAGATTATGCACTTTTAATTTTCTTCTTTCTTTACTTGTTGCTTCTTAATTTTTACTTGTGTACACTGTAAGCGTTTTGGTAATCCTTTTTTATGTTGTTGTATTTGCACAGTAGGCTTTAGAAAGTTTTGTTGATTACTGTATTTTTTTTTTTTTTGCTTTTTAACAAATTTTTTGTTTTTTTTTTTTAGTTCAGTCTAATAAGCGGTATGTATGTACATATGTATGTGATTAGATGAATGTTTCACTGCACTCTTTTCTTTTTAATTTTTACTTTATTTTCACAATTTTAAAAAGTCAATGCGTCGCGAAAGCCGTTATAATTATGTTTAACTTTTTATTTAAATTTTGAGTGTTTCGTAGGTCACTGTTTCACTTTTATGGCTCCAAAAGGACCATGTATAAACTTACACTAATAAGGCGAGGTGCATTGAGGGATTTAGGGGGAAAGCACTTCACTGCGAAAGAAATAAAACAATGCGATAACTTTCGGTTTGTATATATATAAATATAAACTTTATTAATATTAATGTTTATTATTTAAGTCTTTGTTTCAACGATTTGGGATTTAACACTTTTATTTATTATTTATATATCTTTGACGCGATTTTAGGTTCTTTAATTTTAGAGGCGTGAATATAGATAGGCTGATGGCGAATAACTAACTTAAAAGCGGTCCATTGCATTCCATTGGACCGCTTGCTTCTTAACTTAAAGAGAGAGGAAACGGTAAGTATATGAATAGGTAAGTATGTATGCTTTTCTTAAATATGCATATTTTATGCAAACGGTAACTTAATAAATTTATACAGGGTGAATGTAAAGTATGAGTATGAGTATGTAAAGACTTTATACAATGTAAGTATTTCAAAAAGGTAAGTATTTTAATGTAGGTATTGCATATGTATATTAATATTTGTATCTGTATATATGTTGATCCGGGTACTTGATGGAAATTGATTCATGTCTTCAACACGGCTGTCTGTAAAGGATTTGTATTCATTCCACTTTCATGTTTTAAAGTTTATGAAAGTGCGTTTTTCGGGGACGATGAAGTCGGCGGTACGCTCGAGCGAAATAAGTATTGGCAGGTGATCGGATGCCAATGTTACCATCGGCTACCAGTTGACGCAGTTTACGAGTCCTGCGCTCACGATTGATATATCTGGCGAACTGTGACAGCTTCCTACCATACGAGTGCAAGTTTGAATGCCATAGATTGTGATGGGCATTGAAATCGCCTAAGATAATGCGATTATCGCCAGTGAGTAAGGCGCTGATACTAGGGCGGTATGCACTGGGGTAGCAGGTGGAAGGAGGGCAGTAGATGTTGATGATTTCTAGGTTTACATCGCCTGACAGGACAAATAAGCCGTGACGTTCTAAGACATTGTCCCCGCGCGATGTCGGGATCAAATATATGATATTGCACTGAGTGGTGTATGATAAACGCGAGACCACCTCCACTTCCGCTCTCGCGATCTTTTCTGTGGACATTATACCCAGAACAGATTTGCAGAGCAGATCTTGCTGTGAGTTTAGTCTTTTGAATCGCACCAATGCGGATATTGTGCCGCTTCATGAAATCGACTATCTCCGTGATCTTCCCAGTTAATCCATTACAGCTTAACTGCAGAATTCTGAAGTGCAGCGGGGGAGACGTCGTCACTCTGGGAGTAAGTGACGGGTGACTACGCCTGGGTTGTGGAAGGGTAGGACGCAATTGCTGTTGTGGCCCTGGGATTGGGCGTCCGGCGTAGACTACGGGACGCCTTTGGGCGTGAACAGCAAGGAGCCACAAACGATTTATACAAATTACGAAGACGTCGGGTTTTGGGATCTAGCCCAGAACAACCTGTCCGATGCAACCATCCCTTGAACGTGACACACTGACAAGAGTATGACCGTCCTAAAAAGATTCTTTTGCGGCAAACGCAGAAAAACCATTTCTCAGGACCTGGGTCAGGAGACGTACCCGGATTCGGTTTGATACCTTCCCGGAGCAGGAGAGTATGGCGCAGTCCCGCTGTTGGGAGGGTGACAGTGGGAGGGACACAACAGATTAAATGGGGTTACACTGAAATGACAGTCCTTGGTCGGAAAAAATCCCGAGTCGCTCCGGTGCACAGAACCGACTGCCTTGGGAAGCGATTCTTTGTTACTGTAATACGTCTTTGGAACTTCCTACCTACAAGTTTCCGACTCTTAAGTAATGCTCTGCACTTCAAAAAAGAGCTAACATCATTTTTTAACGACTCTTAAACTGGATCTCAACTTGTTCAAATGTTCATTTCTAACTCCCTTTTCCTTTCCCTGTGTCTTCTTTGTTTCTTTATTTGTTAAATACTGCTGCTGTCTTTTATTATTTATTAATTACTTTTCTTTAGTTTTAAGATTTATATCTAAAAATACATAAATATTTAATTATTATTTGTTTAATTTATTTAATTTATTGGTATTAATGTTAAATTTTTATAGCTCATACTATTCATGACTAGCACTGTTAAATAATTTGTAAAATTGTTGTGATAGGAACAAATTTTCAAATAAATAAAAATACAAATACTAAATTAACCCTAAAGAGCTAAACATAACTAATATCAAAGCTGGCCAAAATTGTGTTACGGTGATTGATAGTATAAATAAAAATGAAAGAGATCAAATTACAGAAATTATGGACAATCAAATAAGTGATGAATAGGAAATAAAGATCACACGGGACTATAAACCAAGAATATAACAAACAAGTGATGAATACAAAATAAAGATCACTCGGGACTAGAAACCAAGAATATTTATAACTGGTATGCAGGAAAATTCTGTCTGACGGCCTAATAAAAGACTATAGTGTATGCAGGGTATTTCTAGGCTCAAATAATTAATAGCAGTTTGGACGATGCTCACCAGAAATGATACAAGTGGAAACATCCACAACCTAATCTAAAACCCGGAGACCTAGTTGTTATCAAAGAGGACAACCTCCAACCCAACGAGTGGAGAATCGTCAACACACACCCAGGTTCTGATAACCGTGTGCGTGTTGTTGACGTTCATACAACCAAGGGACAAATAACGAGACCAATTACGAAATTGGTACTCCTTCCGTCCCACGACAAGGAGGCTTAAGTGTAAGGGGCCAAATTCCGCCTTACAAAACCCCAAAAACCAAAATTCTATTTCCCCCGACTACCTAAAATCAGAGGCCCACGGTTGGTGAAAGCATAGAAAGCATATTAAGGAACCCGCGTCTTCGTGTCTCTCTATCCCTAAGCCTGCGTTTCTCCATATATTATAATCAACACCCCGGTCTCGTGATGGTGCGAGTCTACCGGAGGGGAATCCAGAAACGTACTACGCGATGGCAATGGGGAAGGGAGCGCGGGACATAAAGACGCGTTCAACCACGCGCCGTGATGCCCCGCTATCCCTAAGCTTGTGTCTCTCCCGAGGCCCGAATTATAATCAACCCCCCGGTCTCGTGATGGTGCAAGTCTACCGGAGGGCGATCCTACATCTTCTCTTTTTTTGTTCTCTACCCCCGGTCTCGTGTCGAGTCTACCGGAGGGAATCCTACACCTGACTACTGGTGGGCAATGTGGAAAGGGAGCGAGACGCACGAAGACGCGGGAGAGCTTACCAAAAGCTCGCAAACCAAAAAACATTTTTTTTCTAAGTTTTTTTTTTTTCAACAAGACTAACCGGGGGCCCCCTGAACAGAAAACCCACAATTCACTCGCTCACCCAGAGCGAGGACATCATAAAAGCCTACCGCAGAAGGGCGAACCGATCTGCCACAGAATCTAAGGGCCTTCGGCCTTTCATATTTTCAAACTTCCAACAAGTCAACCCAAATTCACTCGCTCGCCCCGAGCGAGGACACAAGAACCGTTCCCATTCACTCGTCATCCCATAACGAGGATACCAGAAACGCCCTAACGCAGATACACTGTCTGCCACAGAACTTGAACGCACTCGGCCAAAGGCGCGAGGCCAACAGAATTTACCAAAATTCATCCCCTCACCCAGAGCGAGGACACCAGAAAATCCCACAATTCACTAGCTCACCCAGAGCGAGGACACCAGAAAACATCAAATTCAGGAATAGGACTACTTACTCTCTCTCACCCGAATTGGAAGTCAGATCTATTTTTTTTAACTTTGTAACAAGTTCAAAATGTACAGCGACAGCTAGTTGAAAAGTGTGAGTCACAACTCAAAGACAAATCTTTCGAATCTATACCGGTTTTCGCACAGAGACTTAATCGAATAACCATCATATTTAATGAAATACTTAAGGTTCACTCTTCTTACAGGGCCTTCCGCTTCATTAACCCTGGGTGTGAAACTGGCATTAGCCGCATAAGCACAGGTATGGACTACCGCAGTTTAAATTAGCCGTCAAAACACAGCTATTGAGTTTCGAACTTTGGAATTAGACTGATAATAGGTTGGTTTTTGTTTTCAACTTATGCCGTATCTCAGAGAGAATTCGGTTCAAGTGCGCCCTTTCTCACATTTTATTTCCGTTCCAGAACGCACACTCACAAATTTTTTTTATTTTTATTCTGGGTTTGTTTTCATAGCAAAATATAACAAACCGCAATATAAATACCGATATTACTAATTGCGTTCTAGCATCAATATTAAGATATTTTACGCAAAACCGAATTTTTTATTGATGGAAATAACTTTGGTGAAAAAAAAAAAAATCTCCACGCCCACAATTTTCAGTTCTAAATATTTTGTGGTTTCCCGCAAAAAGAAGCATGAGGCCACCATCCTCTCCTGAGGAATTTTCTTCGACGAATTGTTTAGAAATTTATCTGGTTCTGCGCGACTGAAAAAAAAAAACAAACCCAATTCACTCTAATTGGAACTTGCCATCTACTGTCACGCTAGATAGTGCACGAGTAGCGTAGGCTTCTAATACGGGTAAAGAATTCGGAACGATATCAAACAAAAACCACCTGGTACCTCGCTGGTATCTTTAAGGTTCTCGTGCTTAAACAATCGATCGTAGATTCTTACTTCGAATTTAATAGGCTGTGAGACCCATTGTATAAATGCCTTGGGCTTTTTTCTCGGTTTTTCCTGCAGATGCACATTTACGTTCTGTATTGCACCTTTACTGAGGGTGGTATTAAGATATTCACACGGCCAACGGCGAACTTTGAGGTCGATTATTCAAACCAGTATGGAAAATGTTTCCTATATGATCAATAAGTTGCCTACATCTTTATAGAACTACTTACCTGCATCCCATTTATATATAGTCTGCATCCATACGCACGCGGATAGGAATTCTTCGGTACGTAAGCCATGTGGTGTACGCCTTTCAAAAAGTGTATGCACTTTACGCTCAAGTTTACTAAAAATCGCTCATTCAATCTGCATAAAATGATGTTCAGCAGCCAAAGCACGTTCCAGAGAACGGCCAAAAGCGAGCACAGGTATATTGAAACCTGACAACTGGGACGTATGGTGTTCTGTTTACGATTTAATGAAAGTGAGTTTTCACGCTCGAATGTCCGTGAAAGCGGAAAATCACAAAACTAGCTACAAACGTTAGTTTATTCTACATAAGCATGCAACATTGATCATAAACCAATTACAACCATCCATCGTCGCGATATTTGCTATTCCTTTTAAAAGTTTTCGTAACTTCCTTAGCTTCATCCCACGTTATTTTCTGTACTGGCGCTAAACATCCAGTAATGGCTTTGTCGATTGATTGTGACATTTGTCCACCATCAGCACATGCGTACAAAACAGTATTTTCTCGCATTAAGATTTTGACGCATTCTACCCCTAATGCTGATATTTGAGCTTGTATATAACGATAGCTTGCATCCAGTACACGAGACAGACATTAAAAATAATGTTGTAACACATTCGCTTCGTGATACGCCAATCTGCGTTCTCTTTGAGGTAGACGTCTCTCTGTAGTAGCGCCAACAAAAAGCCAAGTTTTACCAAAGGGTTTAGCTGTGTTATCGGCAGTCAGTTGTGTTTTCAGTTCAAAAAAAAAAAAACCTAAAAATGGTGAAATAGCTGTACGAACACCCATTAATCCATGATCATGTTCGCCGGCTGCTTTTGCAGTACAACGAAATTGATTTGTTTGTCGTCCAAAAGCAATTATTTTGGGCAAATGCTCAACGAGTTGGACTAATGTTGGTCTACAAGATGGGCATAATATTAACAACTCGCATAATATGAGTCCGAGATCTAAAACAAGTTTGCTATAGAAACCGCTCCCTTCTTTTGAAGATAAATACTTCAGGAATGCGCATTCAGCTGCATACGTGCAACTGTTGGCAAGCGCGCTAAGGAATTGCCTTTGGTATGTCATGTATATTAAGACAACCGAGCAGCCATTGACATGGTGTGCAATAGCGAGGAATGTAAGGTGGGACTTTTCAAGTTTCTTCGTGCACTTGGATGAAAGTTGCCGTTGAAAAAAAAAAAACCAATGTCGGATTTTTTCACCTAGTTGCATGTGGTTCAGTAACTTATATATCTCCGTAGAATCACTGGATGGGAAAAGGGCAACCGTATCTCCTGGTTGATAAGAATCAGTTGCATATTCCATAGCCATTGTTAATTCCCTACACGTTTTGGATTGCTGTCATTTGCGTTGGTAAGCAATCAAGCAGCCTTAATGGGAACTTCTGTAGGAGAATTTCCACATCTGCTAAATGGCCAAACAAGATTTGAACATCGAAGCTGTGCATGTTTGGCCAATCGCCTACATCTACACTACCATCCACCTGAAAAAATAAAAGAAACAAAAAATTTACATTAATGAAATTGAAATAAAAATCTAACCTACGACATACTTACCGCGTGCGTTTTTTTTTCAATGGAAATGTCATATTTTTTTCACGTCACGTACCGGTTTGCTATTCCACCACAGCAATCACTACACACAATGAAACGAGAAACGGCAGAGCTGCCACGTTACCTAGCGCGACCACCAAATGGTCCGTTTCTCGACGCCTCTGTCAATGTCCATGCACTCCTTTTCTTTTATATAGGACGACCACGATGGTCCACACGACACCTTGAACCAGCACAACCCCCCCCCCCCCCCCCCCCCCCTAAATAAATAAAATAAAGTATTTAAAGGTCAATTCATTTTTTAATATTTAATCTGAGAAAAGGAACACAAACAAGGTACATTTTTGTCTCCACATCTCACTGACACTTGATGAATTGGTGATGAATCCGCTTTCTGTGTAGGGAGAGCGACGCTGATGAAGTGTACTTCTTCGGGCACTCCCAGCACCGATAGGGATAAAATCTCATATGCCCATTCAAGTGGGCCACTAGGCATGCAAACGACGATAGCGCTCGGTTGCACACGCGGCAGTTCAACATACCACGCGGAGGTGAACCGTGGGGTGGCCGCCGGAACCACAATACGCCCTCATAGCTTGCGTAAAACTGGCCATACCAGGCAATGATGTTCCCGCGCATTTTTACTGCTATCGGCGTCAGCAGAGCACGGAGGATACAAGGGTTCACGCGCCGCAAACCCTCTACCACCGCCTGCTGCACAAGCTCCTCCGGCGCGTGGCAAATGAAGGACCCCCTCCGCCGCTCCGGATATTGCACATCCGCCACCACCTGGATGGGCTCCTCGTCCTCAGCCTCCACCGTCACTTAAATAAACTGCATTGGCTCCATTTGACACTGAAAAGAACGAAAAAAAAAGGAAAAGAACCATTAGGACAAATACTCAAATGCCTTATAAGTATCTCATACTTACGTCGTTCCACGGTGGTTGTTGCTTAAATATTGACAACGAAGTAGAAGGCATGTACTTACCACAACCTTCCAGTAACGGGTCCTTAAAGTCCCGGTTACGCGGCTATAGCGTCTAGGAACCAGGGCTGCCATAAACCCTTATAAGTACACATCACCCATACCTTTTGCGTGTATAATCCATAAACACCATAATTTTCCACGAGATGGCAACCCACGGCACAACACCGACAGTTTCATTAGTGCTGTCATCTTAAGAAAGAAAAAAAAGCGGATACCGATAACTACACCAAAGCAGTACCGAAAAACGCAAAACATCACAATCGGGACTGACGTGTTTTTCTATTCCTTACTCATGTGGGCATTTAATGCAGCACCAACCAGTCATACACAACAAAGGAATTCAAAAAAAAAAATGAAAACAAAACAAAAACAAACCTCTCCTTGCACAAAAAATTTTACATTTTTTTTACAAAGAAATTTTTTTGTTGTTTTTTTTTACCCTTTCCATTTTTTGGGCACTGTTTTCTGGCTGGGGGGCAGGACTTGTTGTTTTTCAACAACAAACATCACAAACAGTCATTATAAGGGCTCGGTACAAAAACAATCCGGGTCCCGAAATAAAAGAATTCCGATACGACAAAATCCCGAAATGGGAAAAAGTCAACTGCTTCTACCGGCCTAGTGTGCTACTGCCCCAGTGACCTATTTTTTTTTTCAAGGGCAAGCAAATACATATATGTATATATATATATATACTCGCACACAAGAAATTCACCATACCAGCTGTCAGCTAACCAAGAAATACACGACAGGGTTGCATGGAATCTCAGAATGGTACGTGCAGATAGAACGCGTCTTGGAGAACGCATCGCCAATCTGCATGCAAGCACCGGCAGTTGGTACACTTTCGAGTTTAATTGCGATTTTCGCTATTCGTCATGAGCTGTCGCACAAAATTAAATCCATACCTTCGTCAGCCTCTACGCTTCGTTTTAAACTTGGTTTATTCATCTATTTTAACGTACGTTCGTTAATAAAACAACACGCGTATCACGAAAACAAGTAATTTTGCGCGGGTGGCTTGGAATCACGTCCGTTCCAACCTCCCACACACCGCAATCTTGCTGGTTTTGTTGAAATGCATAAGCTGCTCGAAATCACAGCACTAACTACCTTGCAAAAACGCTCTCGTCATTCCACGTCATTTGACTAGTCATTTTACGGTGATAGGTTATATTCGTAGTCACATTTGCATGGGCGTGGGTAAGTTTTGTGACCAAGTGTTTTGTAGGGTAATAATATAAAACCAACTGACGAAATACATGCGCTGCAGCGAAAACGCGCATCACCCAACCAACCTCACGGCCACTCGCCCTGGCACATCCATAAAATGTCACAGTCGACCTGAGAGCGACACGACACGTTATACGCTGGAACGGAGACCTCGGCCTCTTCGTCCAGCCCAGAAAAACCTCAAAACCCTCGAGTCTGGAACGGAGACCTCTGCCTCTTCGTCCAACCAACAACAAAAACCGCAAATCTGGAATGGAGACTTCGGCCGCTCCATCCGGAACGACAAAAAAACAAAGAATAACAAAAAATGGTGCCACTCTGGAACGGAGACCTCGGCCTCTTCGTCCAGCCTTACTGGCCATCGACTATACACATATTACATTCTGAATTTTTATATTTATGTATAATTCAATGGCAAGAAATATTCACTTATAACTGTTTATAACCGCTAATTTTTTCATCTTAGCTCAGGTGGCATGCTAAGCAAGTCGGAAAGGATTCCCGGCCATTTTGCGTCGCAGACGAACTCTTCATTTAGATTAAGTTTAGTGTGTAAGTCTTATATTAATTTTTTTTCTCGTTTCAGCGGAGGTCGTTGGCGGAAAACGATATTGCGTATCGCAAGGGGGGCCGGCATGTTTAGGCAGGATGCCTAACTTTTCCGCATCTGATTGCGACCCCCCAATGCAACTCTGCAAATCGATACTCGACTTAATTTACAACCACCCACACCATCACCCTCATGCATGTGCATGCATGTACATGTACGTGTATGTGTGCTTTTTGTCAGCACTCATGCATATGCATGTCGGGGTTGATGTGTGGGTGCCTTTCCCCTCCAAAACGGAGGATTTTGCGGGTCAACGGTTGTAGCTTGCTATAAAACCGGCCTCTTGGATTCTAACAGCCAACCAGCTAACATCTGCCGCCAGCGATCTCCACTGTTTTCAACAAGATATTCAGGTAACATTGTACCCACGTTATTTTACTTTTATTTAATAAAGTTCACCCATTATAACGAGGAAAATCCTCTTGTGTTCTTATTCCTTTCTTTTTGAGTGAACCATCCATTTCGAGATCGACCCGTGTGCGCCTAGCCACTGCCGGTTTCAGACGCACCCCGGCCGAACAGTCAGAATTGGGAAAGACCTCTCCGAGCCGTTCGAAACTAAACGAGGTTTCAGACAGGGTGACCCCCTATCGTGCGATTTCTTTAATTTGATGCTGGAGAAAATTATACTAGCTGCAGAACTTAGCCGGACTGGAACAATATACTATAAAAGCGTGCAATTACTGGCATATGCTGATGACATTGATATCATCGGCCTAAACACCCGCGCTGTTAGTTCTGCTTACTCCACACTGGAAAAAGAAGCGGTAAAGATGGGTTTGATGGTGAGTGAGGACAAAACGAAGTACCTGCTGTCATCGAGCAAAGAGTCAGCGCATACGCTCCTTGGCAACCACGCTACTGTTGGCAGCCATAATTTCGAAATAGTTTATTTGGGAACCACCATCAACACTACCAACAACATCAGCACTGAAATCCAGCGAAGAACCTATCTTGCCAATAAATGCTACTTTGGACTAGGTAGGCAATTGAAAAGTAAAGTCCTCTCTCGGCGAACGAAAATCATACTCTACAAGTCACTTATCGTACCCGTCCTGCTATATGGGGCAGAAGCATGGACCATGACAACAGCAGATGAAGCGGCTTTGGGAGTGTTCGAGAGAAAATTTCTTCAGAAGATTTATGAACCTCTACGCGTAGACTCCAAATTTATGAGGAACCACATCCAGGACACTCACATCATTACGTAGGCATACAAGATATAAGCGAAAGCGAACTCATCAGGATACTCAAGGAAAAGCTCAATCCGAACGTTTTTAACGGTATAAAAATTCCAGAAAACCAATTAGGCCTACTGCAAAAAGTATATTTAGAGAATTTTATCAATTATAAAATCCGGATAGCACAAAAAATAGTAGAAGATTTGCGAAATCCAGATACAATATGCGACACAATAACGAAGGAGAATAAGAGGGCTCATCGCAATGGCACTGAAAATAGGAACCAGATTTTAGAGCGGTATTATTCTCCGAAAATGAGTGGTCAAATTAGGAAATATGTACTGGCTTGTGAAACATGCAAGTTTAGTAAGTACGATAGACACCCTAGTAAACAAGAGTTACAGGCTACACCAATCCCATCACAACCTTGCGAGATCCTTCACATAGATATTTTTGAAATACAAGGCGACACATTTTTAAGTTGTATCGACAAATTTTCAAAATTCGCAAAGCTTTTTCAGGTTAGGAACAAAGGAACTCGCACCTTAAACAAAAAATTATGAAGCTTCTCCACTATTTTACAACTCCAAAAATTTTAGTCAGTGATAATGAACGGGGATTAATTAGCCCAGTAATACAGAACTTATTGGAATCATTGAGAATTCAGCTTTACCGCACTCCATCTCAGAGAAGTGAGGTAAATGGCCAAATTGAGAGATTCCACTCCACGTTACTAGAAATGTATAGATGCCTGAAGGCGGAAAACTCTGATCTCAGGATTAAAGAACTCGTTAATATAGCAGTAGACCGCTATAATAATTCAGTTCACTCACTATTTTTTAATCGCTCAGAAGCTTCTATCAGGAACTCCTTAACAAAAGCAGGAAAATAAATAGATACATAAAAACACTATTAAAAAAGAAACAGATGGCTCATAGAGATGAGAGACATAATAGGAAAAGGACCTTGCCGAAGCGTTATAACAAAAATGATGTTATATACGTTAAGGATAAGCAAATAAAGGGGAAACGAAAACCAATTTATAAAAAGGAAATAGTTGCCAAGGACAGCAAAGTTTCTGTAACCACACTTAGTGGGAAAAAGATTCACAAAGCACATATAAAAAACGTAAAAGGAAAAAACAGCCGCGTAGAGCAAAAAAAAAAAAAAAAACACAAAAAAAAGAAAAAAAATTATAATTTGGTACAGAGGGAGTTTATCTTACAAGAGCGGGCTTATTAGTGGGACAAATCAATACAATTCGAACAAAGCGCACTTCACAACATCCTGCTAGTTCGCGACGAGATTAATGAGATAGTGCGGGCATGCCAACTAGCAAAACACGGAATTGTCAACACCAATTTACTTGACACCGGTGAAGTCAACCAGATCCCATCGGAAATAGAAACTCTTCCATATCAAAACGTCATCGAAGCAATCGAATATGGCGAACCATCAGTACTTACAAACGGGACACTACTCATCTACGTCCTCTCAATGCCAAAGGTCACGGCTAGTAAATATAATCTCCTCATTACTCGCGCCGGAATCTACGAAGGAAAACAACTTGACCTACAATTCAGCAGGATGCTCGTCAATCAGAAAGAAACATACGGATTGACGAAGGATTGTTTAATGATCAGCTCAACCACAGTATGTAAATCAGAATCCTTGATCAAATTTGAGGAAAGCGACTGCTTGCCACGATTGCTGAAAGGAGGCGGATTTAAGAGGCGGAATAACACACATATAGAATTGATAAACGACAACACCATTTTTATCTCCAACTACCAAGGCATAATCAGGAGCAATAATGGTTCAGAGGTAATAAATGGCACATATGTCGTCCAATTGACTAATGAAACAGTTAGGATCGGTGACCAAGAGTTCTTCAACAGCGAGGCGATTACAACGCATGCCCTGCCATCTGTATTATCTAACGTAAAGAATAATACCAAGAAGATAAAGTTGGAATATGTTCACGAAATCACGATGAAGAACGTAAAGTACGAACGAAAATATAAATTTTTCCCTCATTATAGAAGCCATTTCACTCCTCGCAATACTATTCATTGCCGGCCTGCTATGGAGATGCTACACCAAAAGACTAGATCTTCCACCGGTTCGAAAAAATCCGCACCCGAACTATATTGCCTAGATAATAGCCACCAGTTATAGCGATCAGGACCAACATAACATCAGAAAGCCGAAATCACTCCCTGCAAAATTTTACCCCTTCACGATTTTCAACTTTTGATCTACGAGACGCAGATCTTTAAAGGGGGAGGAGTTATCTCACCTCTAATACCAATACTGACCAATAGTGCACCCTTTACTCACGTTGCCAGGTATGTGACCGTATTGTTCCACTTACTAACTTCGCTGACGCAGCACTCGGTAAGGTATCGAAATTATTGAAATCATGGGTATTGCAATATAAGCAATTCCTGTCTACACGCGCAAGACTTCAACTTCCGAAATGTGGGAACTGCAACCTCAGCATAAGTAGTTAGCAGTAATAGTTTATCTAATAAGTTAATTCAGATGTTTAGTTCAGTTAATTTTGGGACGTGCAAGTGGCACGCAATAAATTGTTATTTGTCCAATTCAAGTTGTTCGTGTTTTACTTTTAAATCAATCAGTATCGGCGAACAGTGGGTTCGCCGCACCTTTAATTTTTTATATCTCTCGGGACACGAAAGATTAACTTATATTATGAAGACTTAAATCATTTGTGGCTCCTTGGCGGTCACGCAAAAAGGCGACTTGCGGTTGCTATTAACGGTCTATTAATACTCATAACTCTCGTGGCACAGGGCGCCTCCAGTTTTTCGGCTGTTTTTAAGAGCCACAATTGTTCGCCGCACCTTTAATTTTTTATATCTCTCGGGACACGAAAGATTAACTTATATGATGAAGACTTAAGTGGGCCAAAAATAAATAGTGAAAGTATACAAAAAGTTAGTAGTATAAAATATATAGGAATTATAATTGATAACAAACTTAAATTTGAAGAACATATAAACTATACAGTTGATAAAGTCGCGAAAAAGATTGGTGTTGTGCAGAGAACTACCAAGTATATACAAGAGAAATATAAAATAATTATTTATAAATCTATTATTGAACCACATTTTGTGTATTGCCCATCGATCTTATTCATAATAGCAGACAAAGAAGTTGATAAACTACAAAAAAATAGATGTATGAGGTTTATTCTTAAAAAAACGTAGAGATACTAGAACGGCTGATATCTAAAAAGGGTTGAACTGGTTGAGTGTCAAACAAAAAAATTACTTTCACACCATGCAATGAATTCTTAGTTTTTAAGGCAAAATTATAAGAATTTTGTATAACTTTACCTATATTTTATTTACATATTTGGATTAAAGTCGACACAGACACAATGCGGTCGACTACTAAGATATATATTAACATAAAATTAATGTTACAATTAAAAATAATTAAATACAATTGTATATATTAAATTCAACCATACATATGAAAGAAAGTACAAAACATCAGGCCAGACGTGAGAGTATTGAATTATGCAACGTGTAAAATGAACATTCAAAGCTGATGCAGTTATACAAGTTGTTGTAGTGCGAACACCAGTTACGCGGTGGATTATTTTTCGCAAAATTTTGCCGGCAAAGTGGTAAATGAAAAGGCACAAAGTGCCTGAACGTTCCACCAGAAACAGCAAAATTTAGTCGACTAACAAGATCAGAGGAGTAAATCTCGCCAATAATGAGCTTATGAATGAACATTACCCCGAGTAAAGTTCCTCGATTTTCTAAAGTTGGCGAATTTATAAGGAGAAACCTATTTCTATATCGTGGCAAATGCACACTTTAATCCAGTTAAGTAGTGCATATATAATATATTGCTTCTGTGGTAAATAGATGAACACATCGAATTAGCTCAGCAGCTGTATAACTCCCGTTTATTTAAATTAAATTATATTTACATTAATGAAAAAACTATAATTACTAAACTTAACTAAAATGAAATTAATTAAATGAGAAATTTGCGACTCGAGTTTACGACTGGACAGCGAAAAGCGATTTATACGAATGAGAATGCTTGCTGTAAAAGTTGATCATGTTGTTTAGGCCACCAGCCTAAATATTTTTAAAATAACTTTTAGTTCACCCTAATACGGCCCGTATACTTAACCATTACCGGTAACTGTCCTTGCACAGCCGAGAACTAATTGAGTAGGGGAAAACTCGACGAAAGTTAGCAATCGGCGGGTGCCAGGGACTCTTTCTTTCTTTTTAACTTTCACTTTTCTTTTGAACATCAGCAAGTGAGCTCCAGCAACCACACCGAAGGTAAGCATTCATTGTTTCAAGTGCGAATTCCAAACCATTAAATTAAAGTGATTTCCGAAATACTTCGTAATTTAATTTTTCCATTTACTTTGAATTATTGAATAAAGAAAGTTTGTTGTTAATTAGATTAGTGAAAGTGTTGGTTTTTAATAAGTCACTAACTAGTCCCTTTTCTTTTACATTTCCTTTTTGGTGTTACGTGCGAGCGAATCCCCATCGTCCCCGAATTACACGTAATCATTGGTCCTATCGCGCCAGGAAAATCGAAGTGAACACAATATTCAGCCAGCGCATTAAAATTTAAAGTGAAAATTTTTCAACAAAATATTATAATCGAAGGTGGAAATTTCGTGTTTTTTAAACACACCAATCGCCTTTTGACTATCGGTTGACTCCCCCACCAGTGGTAAGAGTCCTCCGACACAGCTCAAGGCAGACAGGCAGTGGAAAAAAAAAAAATTTTTTTTTTCTCTCCTCACCTCCACTACACTGTGCAACATAAGGCTTAGGGATAGTCTCTTTTCATTCGAAATTTCGATAAGAAGTACACAACACCTTTATTTCCACCTGGTTGATGTTTTTTGTAAACTTGTCACAGATTCACTTCAGTTTATACACTTGTACACAATATCCAAGCCACTACGACTTATATTCACCATTGGATGGCTAGTGGCTGGTAGGAGACACTATTTACTTACAGTCCATAATAAAGTTATTTTCAAAATTGTGTATCAAACAGGAAAATAAATCAAAATAAATAAGTTCATTACGTTTTTCATCGTCGAAGAAGTACAGAACTGCATTCAATACCTTTTTCTTGGAATACTAATTTGGTTTGGCACAATTAGCCCACTTCACCTTTTCATCAAATAACAATTTTGACACATTAAATTTGCATCCAAATTTCTATCTGTGTCACTCTTAGAAATGTCAACAATAATACACAAATAATTAGACACATTAAATCTTGAAACAGATTTCTATCTGTGTCAATTCTTATAGTTTCGCTTTCGTTGCAAGCCCAATACTAAGAGTCATTACTTCCGCTCTCGTTCCTTAAAAGAGACAAGATATTTAAAATAATAAAAAAATGGAGACCTACATAAGAATGACAGACTCCATAGTGGAGTTTGAGCAGGAGTTCAATGCGAAGCCAATCGCTGAACAAAACAAACACACCCTTGCAATACAGCAAGAGGAGCTGAAATCACTATGGAAGAAGACAAAGTCACTTTATGAAGGTCTCCTCAACTCTACAGATATTACGAAAGAGGACCTGCAATCCATTAAGCAGAAAAATAAAAGCTGTTTCGCATGCTATATGAAATGCTTGGCTACGATCGCTGCTGAAGTGGAAAAATTAGCACCACCTGCAAATGCCCCTGCCACAAAAGTGGAAACCAATCCGAATCATGGACATAAAATCCGGCTGCCCCCTTGCGATACCGTTGTGTTTAAAGGTGATTACCTTTCTTGGCCGGCTTTTAGAGATATGTTCACGGCCTTATATATTCTCAACAAGGATCTGCAAGATGTTGAAAAAATTTACTACCTAAGGCAGAAAACTCAAGGGGAAGCAAAAGAAATAGTAGAAAGGTGCTCCCTGACGAATGAAGGGTTTCAAACAGCCTGGAAAAACTTAAAAGACAGGTATGAGAATAAGCGTGTCCTAGTGAACACGCAATTGAAGCTTTTGTTTAATCTTACGGCAGTCGAATACGAATGCGGAACAGCAATAAAAAAATTACAACGCGAAATAAATAATTGCATATCGGCTCTTCAATGTCACCAAATCGACATTACAAACTGGGATGCAATTATAACATACTTATGCTCCACAAAGCTCCCGGAATCCACATTGGCGCTAATGGGAACAAACCGTAGAGAAGAAAACGGACATCCCAAAATGGGAGGATATGGACAAATTCCTGTCCAGCCGTTTTGAGACTCTAGAAACTGTGTCTGACATAAAGGGTAGCAAACCATCCAAGCCGCCCAAAACTCATACGAATAGTTCAAAGGAAATGCCTACAAAACTTGGAGTTTACCAAGCCAGCGTTCCAAAAACGGCATGTAAGATGTGCAACAGTAAGGAGCACAAATTACGAAACTGCCAAAAATTCCGGCAGACAAAATAGCTTATGTGAAAAGCAACAACTGTTGTCTGAACTGCTTGTCGGCTGGGCACACAGTGACAAGATGCACGAGTCCATTCAACTGCAACTCATGTCACTCAAGGCACAACACCTTGCTCCACCTTCCGACAGCTCATCCAAAAACAACATCAACAACGCCCCAAAGGGGCAACCAACATAACAATGATAACATACCCTCCACTTCACAACAGGCAAGGGCAAGGATGGACTCTGAAAAGAGAAAAGAAAATATTAATAGCGTCTCTTCCTGTCATGCACATACAACAAAGGGGGTATTACTAGGCACAGCACGAGTGAAAATAAACTATAATGGAGTGGATTTCACCGCGAGAGCACTTATAGACTCTGGGTCTGAATGTTCGTTTATAACAGAAAGACTCAAAAACAGAATACATCTGCCATCGAAACGATTGCACGTCCAAGTTTCAGGCATTAATAACACACCATCTGCGCAAGTGAAAGAGTCCTGCTCCATAAGACTGGGTTCCCTTATAAACCCCTTAGTATGCATTGATACAGTGGTTCTGGTCCTACCTCAGTTGACAGGGGATCTTCCAACATGTCAAGTTGACGCAATGACTCGACAAGAGTTCCCTGATCTTGTTCTGGCGGATAAAAGGTTCTTCGTTAACGAACCAGTGGACCTAATCCTAGGAGGCGACATTTATCCTCAAGTAATTCTAGACGGCATACGGAAGAACGTCTTAAATACGCTTCTCGCCCAAGAAACCGTCTTCGGTTGGATATTAACCGGTCTCACAGAAGCAACTCAGCCAATTAATAACCGAGTATCTTTTTTTAATGAAATCAGCATCGAGAAACAATTGACTGCCTTTTGGGAACTAGAAGATATCCCTAAGAAAAGGTCCCTCACTGAGGATAATGTCTATTGCGAGGCACTTTACAAAGCGACAACAAAAAGGAATACTGATGGGAAATACATCGTAGCCCTACCATTCAAGCAGGGGTTTCCAAACAGCATCACATTAGGGCCCTCTCTGAAAAGCGCTTGCTCTCAGTTTTACCGAAACGAGACGCGTCTATCGAAAACGCCAGCCCTGCAAACTGAATACAACAGAGTATTAGCGGAATACGAAACACTAGGGCATATGACAAAAGTTCCCACAATTATCCCTCCCCATGCAACAAATTGCTATTTTTTGCCTCATCATGCGGTAATAAAAGAGGAGAGCACGACTACAAAAGTAAGAGTAGTTTTTAACGCATCGTGTCCCACTGCCAATGGCACTAGTTTGAATGACGTGTTATACACCGGCCCCGTACTGCAGGCCGACCTAACAATTCTGCTCCTTCGTTGGCGATTCTTCAAATATGTCTTTAATGGCGACATAGAGAACATGTATCGCCAAATATGGGTAATGCCCAACCAAACCCAGTTCCAAAGAATAGTATTTCGCAATAATCCAGGGGATCCTATCAACGTCTATGAATTAAAGACAGTAACGTTTGGAGTTAACTGTGCTCCGTATTTGGCAATAAGGACACTGCACCAACTAGTAGATGATGTAGAGACTTCATCACCCATAGCAGCCAGCATTCTGCGTACAAGCATGTACGTCGATGACGTGCTAGCAGGAGGCCACAGCATCGAGTCTACAATTAAAGCTCGGGAGGAAGTCACCCACGTACTACGGTCAGCAAGTTTTTCTTTGCGAAAGTGGACTTCGAACTGCAGCCGAATACTGAAAGGAATCCCAAAATCCCACTTGCTAAACGAAGATTTTCTGGAATTCGAGGATGCGAGTACAGTCAAAACATTAGGCATCAGATGGAACGCGCATTCGGATTATTTCTATTTTACCGCAAAACCTATCGAAAATAAAAAAATCATAATGCAAAACATCTGGCTGGAAGGAACGGACTGGGACGAGGCAGTGTCCACGCGTACCCTAGATAAATGGCAAACCTTTATGGAGGACTACCGGGATATTAACAATATTCAGATACCAAGATGGGTAAATTTTACACTAAATGCGGACGTTGAATTACATGGATTCTGCGACGCATCCGAAAAAGCCTATGCAGCTACAATATTTCTTAGGGCAAGGGTTAATGAGGAGGTCCACGTCAGCCTACTAATTGCGAAAACAAGAGTAGCTCCCGTAAAAACAATTTCGCTACCCAGATTAGAACTGTGTGGAGCAGTCTTGTTAGCCGAAATTTTAGAATCCGTGCGCGAAAACCTGAACTAGGGAAAATTCCATACACATCTATGGACTGACTCACCGATTGTTTTAGCGTGGATTAAAAAACCTCCCTGCTCTTGGTCAACGTTTGTTGCTCATCGAGTAACCAAAATCGTAGAAAAGGTAGGGAACAGTGCCTGGCACCACGTAGAGTCTGCATCAAACCCAGCAGATTTGGCTAGCAGAGGGATGTCAGCAAAAGACCTAGTCGCAAGCTCCTTGTGGTTACAAGAAGACAATTCAAAGTGGCCAAATCAAGAAAAGGAGTATCAGACAAATATTGAGCAAAAGCGCGTAAAAGCCTTTACCACATCAAAAATAAGTGGACATGAGGATATCCTAGAAAGGTTTTCAGAACTTTCAAGAGCCTTGCGGGTCATATCATATATTATAAGGTTTTCGCAAAGAACCAATACTAAAACAAAATCTTCCTTTAAAGCGGAATCGTACTTCATTTCACCCAATGAAATTCAGGCCACGACAAATCGTTTAATAACTCTCTACCAACGGAAGCATTATTCGGAGGAACTTTCGAGTTTAAAATCCGGGAAACTCATCGGATCAAAGAGTGAGATCCTGCCTCTTACCCCCCTTGTCGATGAAAAGGGCATATTGAGGGTGGGCGGTCGTCTTTCAGGGGCCAAGGATCTTCCCTACAGTGAACGGCACCCGATAATTCTGCCATATGACTGCCGGCTCACACGACTTCTTGTCGAGTTCATCCACAAAGATACCCTGCATGGTGAGAACCAACTGATGTTTCGTCGCCTACGCACAGAATATTGGATTCCTAGGGTAAAAAATATGATCCGATCGGTCATACATAATTGCAAAACCTGCACCATATTCCGCAAACGGACCCAAACCCAACTGATGGGAGATCTACCTCCAGTGCGAACCACCTTTTCCCGGGCTTTCACCAATACGGGGGTAGATTTTGCCGGACCGTTTGACATCAAATCTTATAGCGGAAGAGGATGCCGCATATCAAAGGGTTACGTCTGCCTCTTTGTCTGCTTTGCAACCAAGGCGATTCATTTAGAAGTCGCGAGTGACCTCAGTACCGCCGCCTTTTTAGCAGCTTTCGATCGGTTTGTCGCCAGTCGACGATGTCCGAAGAACATATACTCCGACAACGGAACAAACTTCGTCGGTGCCTCTCGAGCACTGCGAACCGAACTCAAAGCTTTCCTCGCCGATGCGCGTAACCAAACCCTATCGAAGTATTATCACCAAACCCTTCAATGGCACTTCATACCTGCAGCCGCTCCTCATATGGGCGGACTGTGGGAAGCTGGAGTCAAAAGTTTTAAAAACCACTTCAAAAAGATAGCGTTGGACTACAAATTTACTATGGAGGAGTTCAGTACCCTTCTTTGCAGAGTTGAGTCTTGTCTCAACTCGAGACCTCTAAGCCCCTCCTCCAACGACCCGTCCAGCTTGGAACCACTCACTCCGGGACCCTTCCTCATTGGCGGTCATCTACTAGCCCCACCAGAGATTGACGTCAGTGAAAATCGTGCCTCATTTGTCAACCGCTGGGAGAAGCTGAAGGCATTACATCAAACGTTTTGCAAACGGTGGAAGTCCGAATATCTCACCGAATTGCAAAAACGCACCAAGTGGAAACACCCACAAGCCAATCTGAAACAAGGGGACCTGGTAGTCATAAAAGAGGAAAATTTATCTCCGAACGAATGGAGGTTAGGACGAATCACCAAACTCCATTATGGAGCCGACAATCGAGTTCGAGTCGTCGAGCTTGCTACGGCGAGAGGGCACACGACGAGACCAATCACAAAGTTGGTCTTACTTCCTCCCTGCGAGGAGAGGGTCGGAAATCTTTAATATCCCACTTCTCATTCTCCCTAATTCCACTTCCTTTTAGTCATGGTGTGACACCGAATTAGGGATCTGAAGCTTGTCTTAATTCTTATTCTCCTATTACAAATTCTCCAAGACCAGCAAACCCTTCATGCAACACTCCTTAGGAACCAATGTCAAAACAACGATGCGGTTGGCCAATTGCATTGCTCTTTAAATTAGGTCTAGGTCTAAAAGCTTTTCCTATCAGCCATGAACTTATTATACAACAGGAGAATTTCCTGTCTGCAAACCTATATTTTATCTAAACAGTAGTACATCTTTGCAGATGGCATTGGGTTAAGATTGCCTAATGTTTGGATAAAGGTGAATACGAGCTCAAGAGGGAACGCGTGGGTTAGGCCATATCTATATATACAACTTAACTAATTCACCTCGGCGCAAGACTTGCTTTCATGCGCCCATGGCCTTGCTTTGGGCATGAGTGAAATATACGCTCCTATGTTTAGCGGAGCCATTCACACGCCTCCTATTTGGCGGAGTCACATTCATACAACTGCCTATGTTTTGGCATGAGTGCACTATACGCTCCTATGTTTAGCGGAGCCATTCACACACCTCCTATTTTAGCGGAGTCACATTCATACAACTGCCTGTTTTGGCATGAGTGAACTATACGCTCCTATGTTTAGCGGAGCCATTCACACACCTCCTATTTGGCGGAGTCACATTCATACAAACAAACAAATGGGGGCCAAACCAACACGTTCCCCAAATTTTACTCATGATAATGGCATATCTTCAACATGCTCCTCTAAGACTTTCATGGCTGACAAAAAAAAGTTTTTCCTTAAAATTTAAAAGCTGATAGCTTAGCGCGCAAAGTTTTTTTCTCACGTGCGTGGAGCACAAAAGGTTTCCAATCATTTTTATTTAAACTTTATTTCAAAAAAACCAAAATTACCCTATGAAGCACCGATCAGGGTAATGGAGCAAAACGATAATTTTGGGGAAGTTATGTTTTCCGAAATTAGGCTCCAAAGCATACTAAACGGCTCTAGGCATGGAAAAAAAACCCGGTTTCTAGCGCTGCTGTCCTCAAAGAACGCATCACAGAAATTTAGAACAGTATAACTCCTGTTAACGAATTTAGTAGCCTCAACGCCACGACGGTTTCAAGATGTTATTATAAAACAACATTATTTAGAGCTACGTGAGGTTATTCATACTAAAACAGATTATTTGTGTACTGTATGGACGTTGGTTTTTTGTTTTTTTTGTTTCTTCCCCATAGCTTTGCTATTTTATGCTAAAGGGAGGGTTTTTGTAGTTTATTGTGAAAATCAATAAAACAAAGTGAGTCAGTTATACCACGGTATAATCCCATTTTTTCAGGAAAATTATTAGCCTTTCAATCCAGTGGAAAAGGGGGGTGTATGTAGACCGTTCTCCGTCACTGTCTATTTATTTTTCTACGCCACCCCGAACATGTTTAATAAATGTTGGATAAGCTTCAAATACATACGTTATACCTACGTTGGCAACTGCATTACTCAGTTATCAATAGTATATTCTGGTAACTTATCATTGCTTAGTTGACGAGTGATCAGTATCTACTCGGAATATAGCGTGGAAATACCTCAGGTTGCTATGGGTTATTGTCATGCTTTCCAGAATAATTTTAAAGTGTATTGTCTGTGATGCAGAAGTGGTGCATTGGTTAAGTTTATATTAAGAAATCAAGATATAAGTATGTACATACATATATGGAAGCCGTCGAAAAGGTGTTAACATGACACGTTATGGTCCATCCATCTTCATAATGCTAAAAGCTACAATAGTACTAAATATATGGTCTGACAAATATATATGAATGTTAGATCATTTTTAGTTCCGTTTGCTACTCTACTCCTAAAACAATGTACGGATGTATGTGTGTACATGTATGTCTTATCGGCGATTATAAGGTTTAGAGCGCGCAATGACCCTAATAAGGCCTTGTAGAAGTCCCTTGTAAATCTCTCTTCGGCTACCACAAACATACTTATATTGTCCTTACTCATCCCAATATTTGAGGTCAATTTAAATTTGTAAGCAATTTATTAGCACCCCCAAAGTGCAGGCACGCTACTTATGATCCATTCTAACTTATTGCAATATTAGCATCAAACGCATATAATTACCGCCTAATATATGGTGTCCCGAGCCTACGCCCTTTGTATAGAGTTCTATTGTTTCTATTACCCACTCAGCATCTAGGTGATCAAATTTTGAATTTCCCTACAGTTCAATACAATTTGATTACTCTTTCTGACTAAATAATGAGTTATCATACAATTACACAAAAGAAATAATCAAATATGAATACCTTTGATGACCAAAAACCGAATATGGTTTTTCAATCACATTTTGGAATCATATTTGAATCAAATGTGTTTACTTTAGGTGATCAAAATTTTTATCATTTTTCAGCTCTCTGAATGTTTTCTGATAATCTTTCTTCACAGAATCATGAACGTTGTACTTGTTAAAATTTTACATTTTTTCAATCATGAAGTTCAGACACGATATATTAAAATGTTATTCTTCAAGACAAGAAATACTGTATACTGCTCCTAACAAGAGATGCCCCAAACCATTTCTCCACCTTCGGCGTCCCAGAAAATACAACTCCAACCATTAGACAATACAAGGGTTGTGAACTATTTGAAACCCAGGTGGGTGAAACTCTCTTGACATATGTACCTGGATATGGCTTCAACATCCCGTACCATATCGTATTTTACGATTTTGACGCAGGTCGTATATTGGTATGGCTTGTTTGCGTTTATACGACATTTAATTAATGAATATAAAATAAATTTGCTGGTTAAGCCTACAAACGTTGTTTGCTGAAATTTATTGAATCTCACAAATTTTAGTAAAAAGTTCTGAACGAACACAAAACACACACTTCACTTCTTGAACTGGTATGGTATGGTTTGTTTGCGAGAACCTTTGGTTCAAACAACTCACTTCCGCATGCTTCCTCCCCTGATTAACTAGTAAGTAAGTAGTAGTATCCTATTTTGTATGAGATACGCAGAATAAATGCATGATAATTGCATTCAAAATGTATCAAAAATCTCAACCAAGGCGATTCAAATATCTTCACGAATATGATCCGAGAATGACTGTGGAAAGCATTCAAATATTACTCATAAAACAATTAAAGCCCAATTTTACAATGATATCTGAATTGATCGAAATTTTCAAAAAAATGCTGTATACATTGTACAATACATACTGTTGTTGCTGCTGCTACTGCTATTCAAACCGTCATATTTTCATTTCTGCTAGCACCAACAATGTAACCTCTTGCCGGAATCACACCGCGACATCGAACATGTACTTGATACTTGGGCAACAATACTTCTGGAATATTGTAAGTGAGCAATTGTATATCATCTTTGGTACAATAGTCTTGTAATGCGGGTGGTACAACACAACAAGATTCTAACATTCTCGCACACGAGAAGTATTCAGTCCAATATGGAAATAGCACGTAAAAGCTGGCAGTCAATTAAATATTGTATGAAAATTCGTTATTGCACTTTTTCCAAACTTTCACCATTATTTTCTAATACACAACCGATTTTCTTGACTGCGCTTAATCAGATTTCTACCATTTTCGTTTTTCATTTTATTTCGATATTGTCGTCACATGCCCAAATATGGCTATTTTTTCATCTTATATATGCAACTTTATGCTTCTGGCTTACACGAATATTTGCCTTTCTACACAAACCGCTTTACTTATTAACTACCCTTCTTTAGCAACGATTTAGGTTGGCAAATGTTGCAGGTTATTTATTTAAAAACTCCACTACCAAGGTCGCTACGTTCGTTTTTCATTTACATTTGCTAGGCAAAAATCGCGCAACAAATTCGGGCGATTAAACCGTAGAAAGCGACGCTATGAAGAAAACCATTGCGTTTCCTGGAAATAAAGAGGGAAAAGTAATGATTAAACTAAATATATACATCTACCAGTATACTAAATACTCACCACCGCGTGTTTTACATTAATAATTTTTTCCATTCAGGAAGTGAAAAAGTATAGTAGATTTTTCCATGATGTCAAGATTTCTACACTTCACTTCTGACAGTCAAGCAGTCAAGCATCACAAATCACTCACAGAAGATTGTGCATTCACGAGCTCAATATTGCTTCGTTCTGCGCGTGTACGTCACACTTGACTGCTTCAGCGAAGGATTGGTAGAGATATTTTATACGCGACATGTAGTGTGGCAACGCGACATGGGGCTTTCGAAGTGATTATTGCCTGAGGTTAACGTCTGTTTTGCAATGCTTGACCATGATGGAATTACAGAAGGTGGCGCACTGCGCATGTAAACATGATTTCCGATATTTTTAAGAGCAATTTTTACGTCATTCTCCTTCAGCTCTTGTGTTTTTTTCCTCTTTCTTCTCACGGCCTTTCGCCGTATGAGTTAAATGAAAAACAGCGGCGGCATCTGACTATCACATCTCGCGTGTGTGCAAATTTCACGCCATCTCTTCTCAAGTCTCTCAATGATCCAGAGCATTCCCGTGAGAGTTGAGCGTGAGGTGGAGCTGTAAAACTCACTGGAAGACGGCAATTAAAGTGCGTGCACACTAAGCGGTGCGACATGTAGCGGCAGCGGCGCTTCACTTTTTTGTCTATTTGATCAACATTGCTGAATTGTTCCATAAGAATACATGCGAAAAATATTTTGCAGCGCAGTGTAGTGCAGCTCAGTGTGGCCTTAGCTTTATCGACAATACACGTCGAAAAATGAGGTTGAATGGTGAAATCGCAACTGCGCAAGCATTTTTCATACACGTACAACAGTCAAGTTCGGAATTCGTGGTGTGTGGTGGCACGCCACTTGTGGTAAAATTAAAGCACACCACAAATTATGTAGCGCCAGCTCAGCGACATCGACCGACCAAAGGCTGAAATATGTAAGGTAAAATACCAAAGCACCATCTACATGGGATGATGGGTGCTAAAATCAGTTTAGCGGTTTTCCCTTTGCCCCTTCTTAATAATAATAGCAAATAAAAAAAAAAAAAAAACGTCCTCATACATAAACCCACTAGCCATCCATGTAGACGAAATCAATGTTATAACGCTCGATTATGTTTTTAGAATGACTCGTTTCACGGCAACTCGCGTCAAGACAGAGGAGCGTTCCAGAAGTTTCTCCGTACCATGCCGCCTTTGCGCGCAAATCACGGCGTACGATTCTGCGCACAATACCGCAGGATGTCCGCTGAAGAGAGGTGGCAGGCGGTCCGCGAACATAACTATTGCATCAACTGTTTGTCCCCTTTCCACAGTCACGAGGTATGCACAAGTAAGGACAAGTGCTATCGATGCAACGAGCATCATCATACTACCCTTCACCGGGACGAAACCAAGGAATGGAGGCAAACCACAAGCGACCTTCTCGATGACGGAGAAAGCTCAGACGGGGCCTTATCCCTGGCCCTCACCGAAAGAACCAAGTCTTGGGCGCAACAAATGGATGATCGGGATGCCGAAGAAGAAGAAGAAGCAAGATTGGCGGCATTAGCTACCCTTCGTAGACAACAGAGCGGCTCTGAAACACGTCCTTTCCGACCGCTATTACGGCACGAACAACAACGGCAATTAGAAACCGAAGCTGTACGACCAACTGGGAGCAAGCAGAAATCACACGTCGGTGGCTCTGAAACACGTCCTTTCCGACCACCCCCCCCCCCCCCCCCCCCCCCCCGTTCTACTCATGTGAGACGTGGTGACGCGGAAACGCGTCCTTTCCGCTCATCGCGGCGCACATCGGGTAGAACGGTTCCGTATGAATGACGAGAAGAAGACCGCGGGCGAGCACTTGTCCGCCAAAAAGAAGTGCCCAACCGTTTTAGGACCGGCCGAGTTTTAGCAACCACAGCGACACCATCGATAATAAGATCGTTTATCGCGATCGCACCCACGGCAGTCGTTCGCATCGAGTCCGGAGGACGCCTGCATCTGGTACGCGCACTCATCGATCCCTGCTCCCCAAACACAGTGATTGATGCCAATCTGGCGAACGAACTCCATCTGGAGCGCATGAATTCCACGTCACCAACGAGATGTACACTCATATTGCGCGGGAAGTATGGGGTAGCAGGGAGGGTAATCACCCAAGCTATAGTAATAACACGCCATAACCGTCTCAACCCGATCGCTAGCGTAGACTCCACAATCGCAACGCCTTTCCAGTTTATGCGGTTGGCAGACCCCGATTTTTACCGCGCCGCACCAGTGCGAATTACACTCGGCGCTGATGTTTATGCCAGTCTTATGATCAGCGGCACGCCACCGTCCACGACTAACGGGCTACTAGCTCAGGCAACCATATTTGGCCTGGTCATCTCGGGGGCCTACCAACAGTAAGCCAATCGCAGAATATTTTTATATCTACAACATATCTACAGATAGCTCCACATCCACATTTTAATCTAATAAGGTGCATTGAACTAAATGGAACCACGTATTTATGTATTAACCATTTTTCTCTCATCCACAGTATTTATCGAGAAATGGGAGCCATCACCACAAGGCGATAGAGAACAACGTACGAACCCTACTTTATTTCATATTCTGTACACCCAATATATCGCTACATGTATTATCTTAGATGTCAATTCGGACTGGTTGTTTGTTCTCAGCTTGCTCGCCGCAAGGGGGCCGGCATGTTTAGGCCACCAGCCTAAATATTTTTAAAATAACTTTTAGTTCACCCTAATACGGCCCGTATACTTAACCATTACCGGTAACTGTCCTTGCACAGCCGAGAACTAATTGAGTAGGGGAAAACTCGACGAAAGTTAGCAATCGGCGGGTGCCATGGACTCTTTCTTTCTTTTTCACTTTCACTTTTCTTTTGAACATCAGCAAGTGAGCTCCAGCAACCACACCGAAGGTAAGCATTCATTGTTTCAAGTGCGAATTCCAAACCATTAAATTAAAGTGATTTCCGAAATACTTCGTAATTTAATTTTTCCATTTACTTTGAATTATTGAATAAAGAAAGTTTGTTGTTAATTAGATTAGTGAAAGTGTTGGTTTTTAATAAGTCACTAACTAGTCCCTTTTCTTTTACATTTCCTTTTTGGTGTTACGTGCGAGCGAATCCCCATCGTCCCCGAATTACACGTAATCACATGTACTTATGTAAATACAAGTGTTTATGTATGTGTTATTTTGTTCGATGAGCGCACTCGTTATTTTGTTTCCTGTATGTCCCTTTATGTCTAAGGTTGCCATCAACCTGTCTGTACTACACAGTTGCCACACTTCTGTACCGACTCAATTGCCGTCATCCGGTGGCAAAATCCTGAGCCAGATAAATAATTTTGCATGTAAATGCAACAACAACGATTTGAGCCAGATAAATCCAGATAGAAGTCTGGTTCAATTTGTGAGCCAGCTAATTTGTTAATTACTTCTTTTTAGGTTGGCAACGCGGCCTTTAATAAACCTACTTTTTTAAAAATAGATGTCGCTGCTTAGCCTTTCGCCGTATGAGTTAATGAAAAACAGCGGCGACATCTGCCTATCACATTTCACGTGTGCGAAAATTTCACGACATCTGCTTTTTAAGTCTCTCAATGATCCAGAGCATTCCCGTGAGAAGTGAGCGTGAGCCGGGGCTGTAAAACTCACTGAAAGACGGCAAATACGCTTTATAAAGTTTTGATACCCTGGGCACCAGATACACGACCAATACTCTAAAATTGGTCGTACCAACGATGTGTAGAGGGTCTTAGTCAGATGCGGATCATTAAACTCCACGAAACCGAGTATACCCGTTGCTTTGCTTACCATTGATGAAATATGCGTATTAAAAGTCAGTTTTGGAAAAGAACGCCTAGATCACTTGCAACAGATATACGTTCCAAAGACGTGCTGTTTAACGTATACGATGTCAAACTTGGCTTCACTCGGTGAAATGTTATTATTTTGCACTTCGAGCAGTTCAAACCTAGTAAATTTGCAGCACACCAGCGTCGAAATGAGTCCCAGTCTGCCTGAAGAAACTCCACGCGGGAAGACTCCGAAGGCAAGTATAAGCAGCAAAGTTTAACATCATCCGCGTACATAAGAGTTCGGGAATGTATGAGAGTTTGTGGTAAGCCATTTATAAACAAGGTAAAAAGTAGCGGACCCAAATGACTACCCTGAGGCACACCAGCCGTTACATCAAACAACCTTGAAAACTGTTTTTAAACAAAACTTGTCGAGTTCGATTCGCGAGATAGCTTTCAAGCTCATGATTGACAGAGTCAAACGCTTTACTGAAGTCGGTATAGATCACATCCGTTTGCCTATTGTTTAAAAATCCATCCATTACAAAAGAAGTAAACTCTAGCAAATTGGTAGTGGTTGATCTAAGCGGCAAAAAACCATGCTGGCAGGGCGATAATATGGAGCTACACATGTACTGAAGTTTCAAGTAATTATTTGCTCAAATGTTTTGGGAATAGCTGAAAGCTTAGCTATACCTCTATAGATACTAGACCTACTACCTTTTTTGTGCAAAGGTATAATAAATGATTTCTTCCAAATCAATGGAAGTGGCAGATTCCATAGATAATTGGAATAATTTATGTATCGGCTCAGATAAGTTAGCTGCACAGTATTTGAGCACACAACTAGGAACACCATCTGGACCCGGAGAAAAAATCGGTTTCAAACCTAGAAGGCTCTGAAGAACAGTATTCTTATCAATTACTGGATTAGGAATGCAATTGAAACTTTCCAAGTTGTATGAGTATTGACCGGGTTGAAAACGTTTATATGAGTAGGTCGACTTGAAGAATTCTGCATTTAATTCGGCAATGTCATTATCAGAACTGGCATTCTTGCAACCAAAAGAAAAGGTAGCTGGAAAACCAGATGTTTTCCTCTTAGAATTAACAAAACTGTAAAATCTTTTCGGATTGTTGGAAAATTGAAATTTACAACTGCTTAAGTAAAACTTATAACATTGCTGGTTTAGACAATGAAAGTTGCAACGAGCCACTGAATATTTAGAAAAATCAGCAGAAGAACTTGATCCCTTGAAGCGTTTATAAAGCCTAGATTTAATATTATTGGGTCTTATAAGTTGTCTTGTGAACCAAGGTGGTTTACTTGTTCCAGCACTAACACATCGAAGGGGAACACAGCTTTCAAAGAAGCCATCAAGAATACCGTAAAATAATGCTTTATGAAGTCTGCTTTATAAAACATCTTGGGCGGGATCGAGATTTTAATTTTGTAAAGCACAGCACCTTAGGAGGCTTCCCAAGGCAGTCGGTTCTATGTACCGCAGCGACTCGGGATTTTTCCCGACCATGGACTGTCATTTCAGTGTAACCCCATTTAATTTGTTGCGTCCCTCCCACAAATTGTCTCCCTCCCAGCAGCTCCTTGCAGCGGGGCTGCTCCATATTCTCTTGCTCCGGGAAGGTATCGAACCCAATCCGGGTCCGTCTCCTGACCCCGGTCCTGAGAAATGGTTTTGCTGCATCTGCCGGAAAAGAATCTTTTTAGGACGGTCATACTCTGTTCAGTGTGTCTCGTGTAAGGGATGGTTGCATCGGACAGGTTGTTCTGGGCTTGATCCCAAAACCCGACGTCCACGTAACTTTTAAAAATATTTTGTGGCTCCTTGCTTTTCACGCCCAAGGGCGTCCCGTAGTCTACGCCTTAGCCCCCCCACTACCTTCCAGCAGCCCCGCTGCTCGGCAAGCCACAAAAAGTACCCGCTGCTGCTCGCGCCCCACGGCGCCAACAACTCAAACAGCTGCTACCACTCATAACTACTATATCCGTAGTAGAGTCGGTAGCAATACTGAGCATCAGCCCCTGCCCCCGTCTTCTCTACCCTCTTTTCCGGCAGCAATCGTGTAAGTCAGGGTAACAGACCCTTAGGCCCTACCTCCGTTTGCCAGCACAGAATATATATGTTTGCGACATCCGCCCAATGCAGCTCCTGCCTCGGGCGTTGCCACTTCCCTAGATGTTCTGGTCTCCGCGATGGCAACCCCGACGGGTTTCATAGCGCCATGTTGCCAGGTCGCAAACCCAAATCAACAGGGTAGGGACGTCCAGTCCCAGGGCCACAACAGCAGTTGCGTCCTAGCATTCCTCAACCCAAGCGTAGTCACCCGTCCCTTACTCCCAGAGTGGCGAGGTCTCCCCCGCTGCACTTCAGAATTCTGCAGTTAAACTGTATTGGATTAACTGGGAAGATCACGGAGATTGCCGATTTCATGAAGCGGCACAACATCCGCATTGTTGCGATTCAAGAGACTAAACTCACAGCAAGATCTGCACTGCAGACCTGTTCTGGGTATAATGTCCACAGAAAAGACGCGAGAGCGGAAATGGAGGCGGCCCCGCGTTTATCATACACCACTCTGTGCAATATCATATATTTGATCCCGACATCGACCGCAGGGACAGTGTCTTAGAACGTCAATGATTATCTGTCCGGTCGGGCGAGGCAAACCTAGAAATCATCAACGTCTACATTCCTTCTGCCACCTGTTGCCCTAGTAGATACGGTCCTAATATCAGCACCGTACTCACTGGCAACAATCGCATTATCTTAGGCGATTTCAATGCCCATCACGATCTATGGCATTCAAACTTGCGGGTGGACAGAAGGGGTAAGATGTTGGCGGATCAAATAGAAGAAACGATGTTCTGCTCAATAAACGGAGACGCCCCACACGTATGGTAGGAAGCTGTCACAGTTCGCCGGATATTACAATCGTGAGCGCAGAACTCGTAAACTGCGTCAACTGGCAGCCGATGGTAACATTGGCATCCGACCACCTGCCTACACTTATTTCGCTCGAGTGTTCCGCCGATTTCATCGTCGCAGAAAAACGGACTTTCAATAACTTTAAAAAAGGAAAGTGGGACGAATACAAATCCTTTACAGACAGCCGCATTGCTGCCCTCGCAATCCCGACTGATGCTCGCCAATGGGAACGTGCTTTCCGCAAGGTCATTGAATCCGCCTCGGCTCGCTTCATTCCCGCCGGTAGAATTCCCGAAATTTGGCCCCACTTCCCGGCGGAGGCCGCAAATTTAGCGAGAGAACGTGACTTTATAAGACAGCTCGATGCCGGCGACCCCCAAATAAGGGATGTAAACCAACGCATCAGATTGCTTGTGGATACCCCAGCGGGCTAGGGGGTCAGAATATACCCGCGGTATGCCTGTCGTAAGAGGCGACTAAAATACCAGATTCAAGGTCTGTGTAGCGCAATATATAGCTTCTCCAAACCCAATTGTCAACCTCACCTATCCACGGCGAATCCTGTTTCATTAACAGACGAGGCTCTGGCGACCCCAAGCTCCTCATGGAACTTGGGGGTGGGGAGAGAGGTGACGGCCTGAAGGTTTAATGTGCTCACATAAATCGTTCCCGAGATGGTCGGGCTAGTACCTTAATGGTGCTGTGGTACCGGAGCGTACCGGATCTGTATCCGGCAAAGGACCATCACATCGATAACACTCCCCAAAGCCTTCGGGGAGCAACTTTATAGCTACAACAACAACAGGTTGAGGCTGCCATCGGTCATGCTAAACCATCCAAAGCAGTGGGCCCAGACGACATAGCCTTGCGGATGCTTTAAAGCCTAGGGAAATATGGTTTCAAATATTTAGCGCATGTCTTCAACCTATCTCTTTCTACCTTCGTCATTCCCGAAAAATGGAAAGTGGCCAAGGTGAACCCGCTACTAAAGCCTGGGAAACCAGCTAACATAGGAGTCATATCGCCCAATATCTCTCCTATCGCCAGTAGCCAAGACGCTTGAAGCCATTGTGCTCCCCTACTTCAAAGCAAATTTGCAGCTAGCCTGTCATCAACATGGCTTCAGAAAACTCCATAGCACCACCACCGCGCTAAATGCCATTAGCACCCAGATAAATTGCGGTTTAAATCAAAACCCCCACCATAGAACAGTACTCGTTGCGCTAGACCTATCAAAAGCTTTTGATACGGTCAACCATGGCACGTTGCTGCAAGACCTGGAAGAGTCTACCCGTCCCACATGTCTTAAAAGGTGGACCGAAAATTATGTTGTTGTTGTAGCGATAAGGTTGTTCCACGAAGGCTTTGGGGAGTGTTATCGATGTGATGGTGCTTTGCCGGATACAGATCCGGTACGCTCCGGTAGCACAGCACCATTAAGGTGCTAGCCCGAACATCTCGGGAACGATTTATATGGCCACATTAAACCTTCAGGCCATCCCTCCCTCCACACCCCCAATTTCCATGAGGCGAGAGAGTATTCTCATTCCCATCACGGAGAGAAATGAGATGCTAACCATAAAGTTCCTATTGAATACCCAGAAACCTGAGCATCCCAACAGACATCTGACAGATGAGTTAACACCTCCCAGGGGATTAAGGAGTCATCTCCGTACGCATTATGAGGAAATACGGCACCTGAGAACTCAGCCGTATGAAGCAAGCAGGTTCTCAGTGAACTTCCCAAACACGTGTCGGACCTTTATTTCATTTCATTTCATTTCATTTATTAAAAGAAATATATATTAGTACAATAAGATCATGTATGATCTTTTATAGTACAACAGACATTAAATAACAGGATAATAATAAAACATTCAAGTTTTAAATTTAACACATTAACCTAACATATTTAAGGTATATAAAATATCATATGATGGAAACCAAAACAGATTCATAACAGAATATGCTCACTACAATTCATAAAGCAAAAAAACAAAGAAAAGTTTAACGTTAGCAAATATTCGCTCCCAACGCTTACGAACGCTTACGAAAAACAATTAGGAAAAAATCGGTTATATCTAAATATACAGTAAGCCATTTTCGGAAACAGAATTGCTAGTTGGGTTCCAGAATACTTAAGATAATAATAACAACTAGTATCGCCTGTGGTCGAAATTTGACCAACGTGTATTTTTTTCAACTCAGTCTATGCATCAAGTGTTGGAAATATAGCAAACTGGTCTAACTTACTTAACTTTTTCTTTAAAATTTTGAATTTGATCTAAGACTTTGTACTTTTTGATTGTATTTTCTTAAATTTTCTACAAACTTTTCACATGTAATTATAACGTTTTGGTATGGAGCTCCTTAAACAAAAATATAAAAATTATGTAAAATCATATGAAATTGACATAGAATTATGGTGAAATTACTTGAAATTGAATTGAAAAATAGGTTTTTCCACACCACCCGGAAGGTCCCCGTTGGCGCGCTACCGAAGTAAGTTTTGGGAGCTCGGTTAAAAATTAAGAAATTTGCTAAAGGAATTTAGCCTATTTCACGCCACCCGTTTAAGTTGGTATAAATACATATCTAATATGTAAGTGTGACACAAAACAAAAATTTCGAGTAAAATAGAGGATACCTTCATAAAAAATAAAATAAAAATATAAAAAAAATTATGTAATGAGAAAGAAGGCAGAGTTTACTAAAAAAATGTTTAATTAAAGAAAAAAAAATAAAGTACTTAAATTGCGAAAAATTAAGTGAAGTGAACAAACAGTTCCATATAAAAACGCAATAAGTGTACTTATACTTTTTTCCGGGTTTTAATGAGATCAATGTGGAAATATGAAGATTCTAATATTCGGATATTTAATGTTGGGATCCCATTGAGATATATGTACGTAATTAATTTGTATTAAATTTGTAAACACTCCATTTCATGAATATATATGACCATATCTACCATAAAATATCGTCTATGAACAATATAATACTAAGATATAACAGAGAAGAATAAATTAGGAACAAAGGAAAAACAAAAACATTGAAATTATTCACGCAATCATATTTACTAAAATAAAATTGATTTCATAACTTTAAGCGACATAAACCAATTAGGGTTTTGGGATCTAAGCATCCGATTAATGGATATATAATCCAACAAAGTTAGCCTAATAATAAATACAGTGGGTAATATACTGCCTATGCAAGACGGCCGCTATGATGCCGGTTGCCGCTCTGACTAAAATCAAAAAAGTTTTTGGGACGTTTTTTTGTTTCGTAGTTAGCATAAAAGGCAATATAAAAAATGTAATGTTATATTTTTTTCTTTTTTGTTCAGTAAAGACGTACGTTATCTAAAATGAGGATTAAATCTGCAAATGCAACAACATTTTCGAGCAAATTTGCCATTAATTGTTATAAATAAATTAGTTAGTTTCAACAAAACTTAACTCATTATTTGTGATTTCATGTTTTTTTGAAAACAATTAAAATAAAAAACAAAGAATATGTTAAATAAAGACTTATGTATTTACGTGTAGGTAAAATTTGCCACAAAAAATGGGCCGGTTAAAAATTAATTCTCTTTAAGATTTTTGGTACGCTATAAATTATTTTGGAACAATTTTTTATTGTATGGAAATTTTGTTAGCGTATTAATATATAGATAGTGGGTAATATACTGCCTATGCAAGACGGCCGCTATGATGCCGGTTGCCGCTCTGACCTAAAATCAAAAAAGTTTTTGGGACGTTTTTTTGTTTCGTAATACGCATAAAAGGCAATATAAAAAATGTAATGATATATTTTTGTAACTTTTTCTTTTTGTTCAGTATAAGACGTACTTTATCTAAAATGAGGATTAAATCTGCAAATGCAACAACATTTTCGAGCAAATTTGCCATTAATTGTTATAAATAAATTAGTTAGTTTCAACAAAAGTTAACTCATTATTTGTGATTTCATGTTTTTTTTGAAAACAACTAAAATAAAAAACAAAGAATCTGTTAAATAAAGACTTATGTATTTACGTGTAGGTAAAATTTGCCACAAAAAATGGGCCGGTCAAAAACTAATTCTATTTAAGATTTTTGGTAGGCTATAAATTATTTTGGAACAATTTTTTAGGATTTTGGTAGAGGCTATTATAGGTAAGTGGCAACAATGGGAAACCATATTTGTGTGTAGGTGAAACATTTGTGCCTTCGAATTTAGCGGGGATACATAAAATTTGAAATTCACATTAAACACTTAGATAATTGTTCCCAAAGACGGCGCGCTGTGCATAAAGGTTTAGGTCTTTGAAATTCGCATTAGCAAACTTAGATAATTGTTCCCAAAGATGGCGCGCTTGTGCACGATAATGAATTACGATATTTGTATGAATTGTTCGATTTTACAAAAAACTTTTTCTATTAATTATAAACAAATAGAGTAATGTTTTTTAACAAAAATAGGCCTATGCACTGCGGCTGATCAATACGAATCGATTCATTTAACTTTTATATGATTTTACGTATGCTAAGTATGCGAAACAGCCTGTCAATTGATTGTATGGAAATTTTGTTAGCGTATTAATATATAGATAGTGGGTAATATACTGCCTATGCAAGACGGCCGCTATGATGCCGGTTGCCGCTCTGACCTAAAAACAAAAAAGTTTTTGCGACGCTTTTTTGTTTCGTAATTAGCATAAAAGGCAATATAAAAAATGTAATGTTATATTTTTTTCTTTTTTGTTCAGTAAAGACGTACTTTATCTAAAATGAGGATTAAATCTGCAAATGTAACAACATTTTCGAGCAAATTTGCCATTAATTGTAATAAATAAATTAGTTAGTTTCAACAAAAGTTAACTCATTATTTGTGATTTCAAGTTTTTTTAAAAGCAACTAAAATAAAAAACAAAGAATCTGTTAAATAGACTTATGTATGTATTTACGTGTACGTAAAATTTGCCACGAACAATGGGCCGATCAAAAATTAATTCTATTTAAAATTTTTGGTACGCTATAAATTATTTTGGAACAATTTTTTAGGATTTTGGTAGATGCTATTATAGGTAAGTGGCAACAATGGGAAACCATATTTGTATGAAGGTGAAACATTTGTGCCTTCGAATTTAGCGGGGATACATAAAATTTTAAATTCACATTAAACACTTAGATAATTGTTCCCAAAGACGGCGCGCTTGTGCATAAAGGTTTAGGTCTTTGAAATTTGCATTAGAAAACTTAGATAATTGTTCCCAAAGATGGCGCGCTTGTGCACGATAATGAATTACGATATTTGTGTGAATTGTTCGAATTTACAAAAAACTTTTTCTATTAATTATAAACAAATAAAGTAATATTTGTTAACAAAAATAGGCCTATGCACTGCGGCTGATCAATACGAATCGATTCATATAACTTTTATATGATTTTACGTATGCTAAGTATGCGAAACAGCCTGTCAATTGATTGTATGGAAATTTTGTTAGCGTATTAATATATAGATAGTGAGTAATATACTGCCTATGCAAGACGGCCGCTATGATGCCGGTTGCCGCTCTGACCTAAAATCAAAAAAGTTTATGGGACGTTTTTTTGTTTCGTAATTAGCATAAAAGGCAATATAAAAAATGTAATGTTATATTTTTGTAACTTTTTCTTTTTTGTTCAGTATAAGACGTACTTTATCTAAAATGAGGATTAAATCTGCAAATGCAACAACATTTTCGAGCAAATTTGCCATTAATTGTTATAAATAAATTAGTTAGTTTCAACAAAAGTTAACTCATTATTTGTGATTTCATGTTTTTTTGAAAACAACTAAAATAAAAAACAAAGAATCTGTTAAATAAAGACTTATGTATTTACGTGTAGGTAAAATTTGCCACAAAAAATGGGCCGGTCAAAAATTAATTCTATTTAAGATTTTTGGTACGCTATAAATTATTTTGGAACAATTTTTTAGGATTTTGGTAGAGGCTATTATAGGTAAGTGGCAACAATGGGAAACCATATTTGTATGTAGGTGAAACATTTGTGCCTTCGAATTTAGCGGGGATACATAAAATTTGAAATTCACATTAAACACTTAGATAATTGTTCCTGTAGTGCCAAAGTAAAATACATTAAAATAAATTGTAGATGGCAACCCTCTTTAGAAATGTGCAAGATGCAACCATACATCAGATGCACTTGGCATCACTAAAATTGTTAGAGTCGAGCAATGTGGAGAGTTTCTGATTGGTTGAAACTGCCGTTGTTCGACGCCATGATTTTATTTTTGACGCCATCATTAATTTCGTTGCTAAGCAACGTAAAGAAAAACTGCTGAGCTACAGAGTTGCGTTAGCGGCAGTTTTCAGTTTTAAATGAACCGGCACCCAATCAAGACGCGCACTTCAAAGTCATAAGAAAAATAAAAACTATACAAGAACAAAAAAGTACAGTGACAAATTGTAGTGGTACAAATAAGAAACTAAAAAGTGTCATTAACCAAATTTTAAATAAAAGAAAAACAATACACTAAATCCCAAACGAATTCATTTATTATAAAAACAAAAACAGAAGGACAAAAAAGGAATATATAAAAGTAAGTGCGTGGGTGGTGTGCGAGCGCATTAGAGCGCTAGTTTCCCCTGGATCTAAAATGGATCCTCCACATGGCGACCGTGGGCCGAAGCCCTGTAAATGCGGCGAGTGGGCATTAGGAAAGCCTCCAAACAGGCGTGGGTGTAACAGCAATTAATGCGAAAAACCCACATAAAATTCAAAAAAATTATTGAATAATTAACAAATATACATATACATACAAAAATATTACAAAAAAAAAATATATAAAAATTTGAAAAATTACAAAAAAAAAAAATACAAAATATACAAAAACCCTACAAAAAAAATTTTAAAAACATCAAAAATCTTCAAAAAAAAAAAAAGACATTTACAAAAAAAATATAAAACATTTAAAAATTCTTACAAAAAAATATAAAACATTAAAAAAAACTATTACAAAAAAAATATAAAAATTTGAAAAATTCTACAAAAAAAAAATAAAAAATTATATTTAAAATCTACAAAAAAATTTAAAAACATTAAAAATCTACGGAAAAATACAGAAATTAAAAAAAAAAAACATTTACAAAATTTTTTTAAAGAAGATACAAAAAAAAATTCAAAATTTAAAACCATTACATAAATCTGTAAAACTAAGAAAAATCTACAAAAAAAATTTTAAAATCAGAAAATCAACAAAAAAAATAAATATTAACACATTTAAAAATTCTTTTCGAAATTACCAAAAATGGTACATGGCAGTGGCGGTGGCTTATGGCAGTGGCTAGTGGAAAAATTTAGGTGAAAGACATTTAAAGAAAATATAAATAGATATAACACAAAAACTTAATAAAAACGGAAATAATAAGAAAATTTCGGCATTATAATAAAACAAAAACTAAACCGCAGCAGAAGTAATAAAAGAAATTAGAAAGAAACTGGAAATGAAATTTTGAACTATGATATCAAAACCGAACTGTACCGAAAAAAAACTAGTGGTAAAACGGAACTTTAGCCACGCCACCTTTGTAACGGCAAACCACCGTACACCATTAAATAGCGGAAAACAAGCGATGCCATCAGCAGCAGAACACCAAGCAGCAGCAGCAGAAAAGGAAGCGCAGCAGCAGAACATACAGCGGTAAATCAAGCAAGCAGCATTGGTATGGCGAAATAAAACTTTTGATACATATTTTCATATTTAATAAATACATTTAAAAATTACATTTTTCAATTTTTATATCGAAGTTAAAATATATTTCATTCATTTTCAAAATTATTATAAAAATATTTTGCATTATAGTCAAAATTAAATTGCCTACAAAAAAAAAAAAAAAAATTTATTAAAACTCACATACTCATACATACATATATGTGTAAAACCATAGGTAGGCACTGTAGAACAGGGTCGGACAAAAACTGAAGAAAAAAATTTTTAATCCATTCGATCTTTTCGTTATTCAAACAATGGTGGTTCAATAAATTTTCATAAAAGTTTTCATTAGTTTAATCCCACTCTGCCCTACAGTGGGCTCCATCAACACAAAAATACAAAAAAATTTTTTTTCTTTTCGTAAGCGGTGCGTCCGCGTAAAAATATGACGTAAATTTTTTTAAACCCCGGTGCGTCCGGGGACATTCATAATACAATTTTGAAAAGATGCGGTGCGCCCGTATCTATAAAAATAAAAACAATTTTAATAAAAGCGGTGCGTCCGCTTAAAGCCTGTACAAACATAGTTGCCATTCTATAATCTTTGCATTTAAATTCAAATAAAATTATAACTTTGCCATATATTTCTGATTCAAATTCTTACACACTCTGTACAATTATAAATTCTTACATTCCAATAAATATATTCGTAAACAATATTCAACATCTTTTAAATTGCATGTGAATTTCAATTACAACTTCCTTTTTGCATGAAAAATTTTCAGCTAATTTCAATCATTGGATTTGGATTTACGGACAACAAAAGCGTAAAGTAAATATTTTCTTAAATCCTTTCATTAACTAATCACTAACTTTAGTATTTCAATAAAATTCACTAACTAACGTTTTGCTATAAGTATTCGCTAACAAATTGTATAATTATAACTATAATCTAAAAGCTTTCAAAAATACATACTTTCACAAATTTCTTTTAAAATATTTTCATAAATTTCCTTTAAGAATACTTTCATAATTTTCTTTTGAGCTCAACTCAACTCGTTCCAATTTAATTTCCTTTAAATTTCTATTCAATCTTCATAAACAAATACCACATATCTTGCAACAAAATTTTTTTTAATATTTCGTCCATTCGTTTCAACACGTATGGACCTAAAAAGCGGAAAGGTTATTTCTAAAAATTCCAATCCAGATGCAAGTCCCGAAAATTCAGAGCAAAATTTAGATTCCACAAACTTAGAGCAAGATATAGATTCCAATAACTCAGATTCTGATTCATCTTCGAGTTCATCGTCAACTAATACATTAACAAGTGAACATAATTATAAATTATCCCTGAGTGCAGACTTTTTAGGCTTTGCTAATCAACCTGTAACTCCAAATTCTAGTTTTTCTATTCTAACTCCGATTTTTAACGTCACAACCATGGCCACAATTGAGGAGAAAAAATCGTTTATTAGTACTTGTGCCTCGATTATGCGAGACAACTATAGTGGAGATCCGTTAGCACTTGGCTCATTTATAAATAAAGTTGAATTAATGGAAGTATTCTCTAACGAAGATTTAACTCCTACTTTTATTGCATTTTTAAAATCCAAGCTCGAAGGCAAAGCTCGCGAAGCACTACCAACGCATATAAAATCAGTCAGTCAAATTAAAGAAGACTTGGAATCTAGTTTGCTGTATACACATTCCGCATAACAAATACTTGGCAATATTAATTGTATAGCCAGCTTTCTCCTTATTTCTAGCGGTGTAAAGGCCGCCGATACGCTTAAGTTTCGTAGGGTATAGTAAATTTTACTGATGACAGAATTAACGTGATCAACACAGGACAGATTAGAATTTATGACGAAGCCCAGATTCGTCGCTTTAGAAACATATTTCAGACAGTTAACATTAATGTAAAGATTTGGTAGATCCTGAAAGTTAATATGCTTTTTTGAAATGGGAAGTACATACGATTTAGCACTGTTAAGGGCAAGGAGATTCGTAGATGCCCAATGGGATAAGGATGACAGGTCACTGTTAAACTTGGCACAAAGTTCAGAGGTTTGCCCCTGCATCGCTGATATATAGATCTGGATATCATCTGCGTAGGCATGTATCTGCGCATTCTGGCAGGAGCTGAAGATGTCATTTATAAATAGACAAAATAATAGCGGTCCCAATATAGAACCTTGGGGTACACCAGCGAGCAATGGCCTAATGTCAGATATTTCCGATCCAACCTTAACAAGCTGCGCTCTGCCCCCCAAGTAGCTCATCATTAATTTTACCGCAGAGTCACTACATCCGAAGTAGGCTTTCAGCTTCATACATAGCAAACTATGGTTAACTGATTCAAATGCCTTTGAAAAATCGATCATACACAACAATGTTAACTGATTTTTGTCATAGAATAGACGTATGTCATCCAGAATTTTTATAACAGCTGTGGCGCAGCTGTGCTTAGATCTAAAACCCGACTGCATCGGTGAAAGCAATTTGTATACAGTTATATGCGAGTGGATTTGTTCAGATGACAGGGACTCAAGGGTCTTCGATAGAGCGGAAAGGGTGCTTATGGGACGAAAATCAGACGGACTACTAGCACTTCTATTTTTAGCTACCGAAAGAATGATTGCAAGCTTCCATGCATCAGGGAAGCACGAAGTTGTAATACAATGGTTGATGATATGTGTTAGGGTTGTCAAAATATGAGGAAGAATTATTTTTAGAAATTTTAGCGGGATTCCATCAGCACCAATCGCGTTTGAGCGGATCTTAAAAACACATCTTGCAACATCGATCTCCGAGACGGCACAAAATTCAAATTGCTGAACGGATGCAGGTGGATAGGGTATGTGCTGGGAAATGTTGGCGCTGGGTGAGGAAGTACGATTTACAAATACATCATTAAGCTCATCAGGGTTAAGGGAACAATTTGAATTATCTTTAGCATGCACACGAAGGTTTCTTAAATTACGCCAGAGGACATTATTTGGCAGCTCGGAATTTAACATTTTATCAAAATACTTGCGTTTTTCACGTTTGATAACGGCAGTAGTTTCATTTCGAACATTCTTATAGGTATGCCAGTTCAAATCTATCCGATTCTTTTTCCACACTGCATAGGCCTTGTTGCGTTTTTTAATCATAGTACGAATTGTTGTGTTGAACCATGGGCACGAGGACGATTTTCTTTGAAAACAACGCATTGGTACATGGGCTTAGTAAAGAGTGAGTACAGTTTCATTTAAAAATTTGAGTTTATCGTTCACATCAGATAAACTCCAGCAATCGGCCCAGTAAACACGAGATATGTCACCAGTCAAGCTGTTAAGGTTAAGCCAGCGATAGTCAGGGAAGCTATATGTAACAGGTAATGAATTATGCTGGTCAAATTCAAAATCAAACGAACAAAAAATTAAATCATGATCAGAGATAAATGATATTTGGTCAAATTTTAAAACGGAGGACGGATCGGAGACAAAGAAATAATCAAGCAGACTAGGACAACAGTTATTCGCGAACCTTGTTGGTACTGATGAGTTAACTAAAGAAAGACCAACACCAGACACATCGTCCAACAGACGGGAGCTATACATGTCACGGCATAACATATTAACATTAAAGTCACCACACACAACGATATTATCCAGGCATGCTTAACGAACGAAACGATATCATTTCGTTACGATAATCAACGTTAATAAACGAAACGAAGTTACTTCGTTTCGTTTATTAACGTTAAGATCGTCAAATTAACGTTAATTTGACGTTCTTAACGTTAATAAACGAAACGAAATGACTTCGTTTCGTTTATTAGCGTTGATTATCGTAACGAAATGATATCGTTTCGTTCGTTAAGCATGCCTGATATTATCAAAGTCAACTGTGAAAGCAGATAGCATGCTACAAAAATCACTTACACTTGAACACCTATTAGGATTATACACGCATGACAAAAGGATTTTTGACGGAGAACTAGACACTTCAATAAGTACAAACTCAGTTGTACTCTCAACAGAATGGGAAACTATGCGAGTCTTCAGATGAGATTTGCAGTACACCGCCACTCCTCCACCCTTTCTATTAAGTCTATCATTTCGATATAATTTATAGCCCTCTATTTCAAAGTGTGCATCTCTTAAGTCATGTCTAAACCAGGTCTCAGATACGCAAATAACATCCACAGACGACCGCTCAAACGTTCTCCTAACCAGATCCATTTTCTCATAATTAAGACTTCGTGCATTAAAATGTACAACATTAAATCCTTTTTGTCTACTGCACATGATATTTAAAAGTGCAAGAATATTTTCACCAATGCTATTCATTCCACTGTTTAGAATCATTTATATAGCATAACTTAAAAGCAATCCCAAGATAATTACAAATAAACCGAAGTAAAGATACCACACAGTGACTGAGTTTAACTACACTTACAAAATATTTATATACAAAACGGAAACGACAACATACCATTACTATATTAAATAAAACACTAGCGAAACTGCTGCAAATCATCAACACTCCTTATTTTTAGTGGTGGGCTGTTTGTTGACCTGTCCGCTCTTACATGTACCATACCTCTCATAGTAAATATCGATACTAGGCTTCCTTTACGTCGCAGCTTAATGGCCTCTTGCAGTAAAAGTCTATTCTCCCTAGTGAGGCTCTCGTATATATGAAAGGACCCCTCAATGCCGATTGGACGCAAAGGAGTCACAGATTTGATTTTCTTGCGATGTTCTCCAAAAGCTCGCAGGGTACGGTTGCGGTCAAGAGGAGAGTGAAATTTTATTATGACTACACTGTTCAGTGTAGTACTTGACGCCTTAGTGCGGAAAATATCCCTGATCTGCGGAGCCATAAACTCAATTGAGGTAGACCTGGTTGAAAATACTTTTTAAGTTTTCACCCTCACCGAACGGAATTCCGAAAACAACGGCATCCGCTGCAATATCAGGCGCAGCACTCCTCTCTAATACATCCTCCAAATGACCTTTCATTAACGCAAGATCCTCCTTTGTTTTCTGCGCATTAGCTTCCAATACAGCAATCCGGGCAGACGAGTCAGAAACCGTAGCAGCAAGCGAAGTTATATCATCCTCAATATGTTTAGTAAGTTTACTCTGCACCTCAGCAAGCTGGTCCGAAACACTTTTAATTAGTGGCCACAACTGCTCTGTGTGCTGTTGAACTTTCTCTTCCAACTCCTTCAATTTGCCGAATACAGCAGCAAGAGTAACACCTTCTTCAAACTTAGCCGCTTTCGGAGTAGGAGAGCCCTGCTTGCTTAGCCGGCGCTTTACGGAGGGAGGAGCAGTAGACGCCATTCTGGATTGTAGATTATAGCGTACTCAGAAATTTATTCTATTTATACTTGCGAGTACTTTGTGAGATATTAAGTACACCTGGTCACCGTAATTTAAATCAGTTGCAGAAAGATGGTTCACACACAGGTAAGGCCCTGATACATTGGTCAACTTATTTGCAAACTTTTTCGCGCTAAATGTTGTTATTGCAAAAAATATAATTTAGCACCTTTCTATATTTGCAGCAAATCCAAAAGGAGAGTACGAATTGATGAAACTGCACGATTTTATACAAAAGTCTTTCTTTAAAAATGTATATTGAACACTTCTACTAAGTGTAATGCACTTTAAAACATTGAATTATTTATTAAAGTTCGTAAGCAAAAAACTTTAGAATCACGTAGCCAGAGTTGCCAAACTTTTTACGCCAGGAATTGCCCGGTGAATCCATTTTTCAAAGAACAGTACCAAAAACCTGCGGAAGAGGAACGCACACTCCCCAGGGGAACGCGAGTCACTTTAGCTCAACTTCGATCTGGATACTGTAACAGGTTAAACTCTTACCTATCCAGAATCAACCCCCACATACAAAATGTATGCCCTGCTTGCAATGTGTCCCCACATGACACCAACCATCTCTTCAATTGTAATGTGGAACCAACGCCTCTAACAGCCCTATCGTTATGGTCCACCCCTGTTGAAACAGAAAGTTTCCTCGGACTCCCGTTAGAGGACATTTATGAAAATTTGTGATTGGTCAGACCTATTGGATGGGGCGAAGCACTGCTACAACGACAACAACAACATGGCGAAAAAGAAGCTTCTGCCTCAAAAGCTGGACTGGCTTCGTTAGCGAGTGTGCTAATACACGTCCAAAAAAATTTAGTAAAAATTTAGAACAGCGGTCGACTGCTAATACGCGTCCGAAAATATCGGGATGGGTACCAAACGACGCTTCTTGACACCAAGATGTACGCTTCCCAAGGCCGTCGTTTCTATGTACCGGAGCGACTCGGGATTTTTCCCGACCAAGGACTGCCATTTCAGTGTAACCCCATTTAATTTGTTGCGTTCCTCCCACAAATTGTCATCCTCCCAGCAGCTCCTTGCAGCGGGACTGCTCCATATTCTCTTATCGAAACCAATCCGGGTCCGTCTCCTGACCCCGGTGCTGAGAAATGGTTTTGCTGCATCTGTCGGAAAAGAATCTTTTTAGGACGGTCATACTCTGTTCAGCGTGTCTCGTGTAAGGGATGGTTGCATCGGACAGGTTGTTATGGGCTCGACCCCAAAACCAGACGTCCACGTAACTTCTATAAATCTTTTGTGGCTCCTTGCTGTTTACGCCATAGGACGTCCCGTAGTCTGCGCCCCAGTGCCCCCCTCCTGCTACCAACAAGCAGCCCCGCTGCTCAGCAATCCACAACAAGTACCCGCTGTTGCTCGCGCCCCACGGCGCCACCAACTCACGCGGTTGCTCCCACTCATACCTACAATCTCCGTAGTAGAGTCGGGAGCAATGCCGAGCATCAGCTCCTGCCCCCGTCTTCTTCCCCCTCTTTGCCGACAGCAATTGTGTAGGTCAGGGAAACAGACTCTTAGTCCCTACCTCCCTTTACATCGTTTGCCAGCACAGAACATATACGTTTCCGACATCCGCCCAATGCAGCTCCTGCCATGGACGGTGCCACTTTCCTAGATGTTCCGGTCTCCGCGACAGCAACCCCCCGACGGGTTTCATTGCGCCATGTTGCCAGTCCGCATACCCAAATACACCGGGTACCCCAATGCTTGCCCAAGGACGTCTAGTCCCAGGGCCACAACAGCAGTCGCGTTCGGGCCTTCCACAACCCAGGCGTAGTCACCCGTCACTTACTCCCAGAGTGACGACGTCTCCTCCGCTGCACTTCAGAATTCTGCAGTTAAACTGTAATGGATTAACTGGGATCACGGAGATAGTCGATTTCATGAAGCGGCACAACATCCGCATTGCTGCGATTTAAGAGACTAAACTCACAGCAAGATCTGCATTGCAGACCTGTTCTGGGTATAATGTCCACAGAAAAGATCGCGAGAGCGGAAATGGAGGCGGACTCGCGTTTATCATACACTACTCTGTGCAACATCATATATTTGATACCGGCATCGACCGCAGGGACAGTGTCTTAGAACGTCAAGGATTATCTGTCTGGTCGGGCGATGCAAACCTAGAAATCATCAACGTCTACATTCCTCCTGCCACCTGTTGCCCCAGTGGATACGGCCCTAATATCAGCGCCGTACTCACTGGCAACAATCGCATTATCTTAGGCGATTTCAATGCCCATCACGATCTATGGCATTGGGATTCAAGGGGTTGTGTAGCGCAATATATAGCTTCTCCAACCCAATTGTCAACCTCACCTTCGAGCGGCGAATCCCGTTTCACTAACAGACGAGGCTCTGGCGACCCCAAGCTCCTCAGGGAACTTGGGGGTGGGGAGGGAGGGATGGCCTGAAGGTTTAATGTGGCCATATAAATCGTTCCCGAGATGGTCGGGCCGGCACCTTAATGGTGCTGTTACCGGAGCTTATCGGATCTGTATCAGACAAAGGACCATCACATCGATAACACTCCCCAAAGCCTGCGGGGAGTAACCTAATCGCTACAACAACAACAACATCTATGGCATTCAAACTTGCGGGTGGACAGTAGGCGTGAGATGTTGGCGGATCAAATAGAAGAAACGATGTTCTGCACAATAAACGGAGACGCCCCCACACGTATGGTAGGAAGCTGTCACAGTTCGCCGGATATTTCAGCGCAGAACTCGTAAACTGCGTCAAGTGGCAGCCGATGGTAACATTGGCATCCGACCACCTGCCTCCCCCCAGCGAGTTTGGGGATCAGAATATACCCGCGGTAGGTATGCCTGTCGTAAGATGCGACTAAAATACCAGATACAAGAGGCTGTGTAGCGCAACCCTTCAGGTTGCCACCGCAATATATAGCTTCTCCAAACCCAATTGTCAACCTCACCTATCCGCGGCGAATCCTGTTTCACTAACAGACGAGGCTCTGGCGACCCCAAGCTCCTCATGGAACTTGGTGGTGGGGAGGGAGGGAATGGTCTGAAGGTTTAATATGGTCGCATAAATCATTCCCAAGATAGTCGGGTTAGCACCTTAATGCTGCTGTGGTACCGGAGCGTACCGGATCTGTATCCGCAAAGGACCATGACATCGATAACACTCCCCAAAGCCCTCGGGAGCAACCTTATCGCTACAACAACAACAACAACAACAACAACAACCACCTGCCTATAGTTATTTCGCTCGAGCGCTCCGCCGACTTCATCGTCGCAGAAAAACGCACTTTCATTAACTTTAAAAAAGGAAAGTGGGACGAATACAAATCCTTTACAGACAGCCGCTTTGCTGCCCTCCCAATCCCGATTGATGCTCGCCCAGGGGAACGTGCTTTCCGCAAAGTCATTGAATCCGCCTCGGCTCGCTTCATTCCCGCCGGTAGAATTCCCGAAATTTGGCCCCACTTCCCGGCGGAGGCCGCAAGTTTAGCGACAGAACGTGAACTTATAAGACAGCTCGATGCCGGCGACCCCCAAATAAGGGATGTAAACCAAGGCATCAGATTGCTTGTGGATACCCCAGCGGGCTAGGGGGTCAGAATATACCTGTGGTAAGTATGCTGTCGTAAAAGGCGACTAAAATACCAGATTCAATGGTCTGTTAGCGCAACCCTTCAGGTTGCCAGCGCAAAATATAGCTTCTCCAAACCCAGTTGTCAACCTCACCTATCCGCGGCGAATCCTGTTTCACTAACAGACGAGGATCTGGCGACCCCAAGCTCTTTTCGTTGTTGCAATTAAACAAACGAAAACGAAAGTGGTGAATACTGTTGCCAGCTCCGCAACAATATCTTTTTAGCTTGGTAGAACATTATAAGGTGGTGGCACGTCGACATAAATGCAAACAAACATACATTATCAATGTATTTTGTTTTTGTAAAACACTTAATAATTTGTAGTCTAAGGGGTGCTGTGCAAAAAGGTGTACTACGCAGAACGACATCACCGTGGCGGTAGCCACGGTTATACCACACACCCGGACTTGGCATGGCGTAGCCCAGGGTTATTTTTTATAAACGCGGCCGAAGGCCGCCTATGCAGACAGGTGTTAACGCAGAATCACCGTTGGAATCAGCATAAATATCTCTATATCTATAAAGTCCGATTTGTTTTTTTTTTTTTTTGACAAATGTATGTATTCTGCACTTGTTCCAATTAAGTACATTAATTTCAAATTATTCAGAGAATTAAAAAACAAAATACATTGATAGTGTGTTTGTTTGCATTTATGTCGACGTGCCACCACCTTATAATGTTCTACCAAGATAAACATACATTGTTGCGGAGCTGGCAACACTATTCACCACCTTCATTTGTTTCCGTTTATTTAAATGCAACAACGAAAAAAGCGACAATAGTACCGACGAGTTTTCCGCGAATAACTTTTAAACGAGATAAAAAATATAGTTTTTACAAATACGCGTCTTTGGATACCGCTATCGACATGTGCGACCCGAATTTTAAGTGCAGGACTTAAGTTGAAGTTTTACTAAATTTGGAAATTAAAAAGCTTATATTTCATAAACTAAGAGCTTCCTAGAGTTGCGGGTGATAATTTTGTGATTTTTAGGACCCCCGCCAGCCCTCGAAAAAAAATTGGAAAAACGTGGAACCTTATTCAAAATATCCCCCCCCCAAATCATGGGTGTGATTGAACCTAAAATCCAGAGTAAAAAATCTTCAAATATCTTGCTGACAGTACTTGAGGAAAAGACAAAGAAACGCTCATTACCACTTACAAAGCAAATGGCCAGGCGATTGCATGCTACGCGTCCCCTATATGGTCGCCAAGCCTAAAAATAACCCACTGGAATAAGCTACAGGCCTGCCAAAATACTGCGCTCAGAACCGCCACGGGCTGTCTTCTTTGTCCCCAGAACACCATCGATATAATGAGGCGAGAATACTCCCCATCAGGGAGAGAAATGAGATGCTAACCAAACAGTTCCTGTTGAATACCCAGAAACCTGGACATCCCAACAGGCATCTGTAGTGGAATTCACTAACTTTTTTAACGTCATTTGCCATCGCTTAATTTGCGAATCGATAACTATAATGATTTCGTTATTCAGTAATTATTTTGTATCGAAATTTGTTCATCGACGATCAGCTGTGTTGTTGAATAAACGGCAACCCTTCAAAAAACGCGAGTACTCTATAAATAATGTAAGGAATACTCCTTTGGGAGTATAGGACTGCTCCAAATCTAATCTGTATTCATACAAAAAATGTGCTCCAATTAACATTGCGATGTCCTAGGAGAGGAGTAGGTGATCCCACTCTCGCTTTGTTTGTGAGTATTCCATAGAGTACATACGTGAGAGTATTTTCCAAAGTACTTTCACTGTAGTACTCCATGGAGCACCCACAGAGGATCATATGCCAAAGTGCTAAAGAAGAATTGTGTCGGAAAGAATTATCGGAGTGAATTTAATTTAAAATGAAAGTAAATGAAGAGGGGCAACACAACTTTTATATTTTTCACTACGAATATTCTTATGTCATTTAACATTTGTTACGGTCTGCTGTTATGGTCTACGGTTACGGTCTAATTGGGAGCGTTTTCGTGCGAACACACGTAGTGACTGGTGATGGGGCGAAAGTTGCGATACAAAAGTATCGAAAAACAAGAACGAAAGACCGGCGATCACTAGCGAAAAAAATGCCACGAGTTTCCGGCATGAAAAGTAAAAAGAAGGCGAAAAATTTTTAAAGACCGAGAAAAGAAAAGTTAGCCATGCGTTTCCGGGCTTAAAAAAACGAAGAAGACAAGGAAACATTAAATTGTAAAGAGAAAAGCTGCATTCACCGAAAAAAAGGAAGAGAAGCGACACATAAAGCCGGCAGCAGTGAAAACCACCAATGCGGAATTGTAAGGTGCTCCTATTAATTGCACACTGCTTGCTGTTTAACTTAGTCCCACGTACTTATCAACCAACTGCCCGGTCAGCACACTGGCAAAATAATTTTCGTGAATAGTCTTACGCCTTCTAATTGTGGCGAAGCTTTTAACTAGTATTGAACAGGTTGGAATCTTCGTTTTTGCAATTTCCTGCGGACCCAAAAAGAACTTTTAAGAAACATTTAACGAACCTTGCTGATACGACAGCATCGACAAGTCCGAACTCACATACCAATCTCATAGTAGTACAGGCACAAGCGAATCGCTAGAAGACCCTTAAACCAACACCTCCGCCTCCAGGGCCAGCAGTAGGCTGCAGCGTAATACAACGAACGCCAAAATTAGCCCCAAGTCATACAGGTCGTAAAAGTCAACACGAAGTTTTATTGCCACCAGGTTCACTCGCTCACCTCGGACCACAGCGCAACAACCACCAACAGTACCAATACAGCGCACCCAAGACCGCGCACCACAACCTACAACAGCGTCAACTTCACCAGCAAAATCAACATCACCAGTAACCACGCTGGCAGAGGCCCACGGTACGTACTCTGGCGGCCATGTAAGTACCAGCCATGTATGAACTTCAAAATAATTACCCTACAAAAAAATTTGGTCATAAAACTTACCCACGCCCATGCAAATGTGACTATGAATATAACCTATGACTGAATAATAGCTAGTCAAATGACGTGGAATGACGAGAGCGTTTTTGCAGGGTAGTTAAAGAAACTTCTAAGTGGTACTTAGAGGGTTTTATACAGTCCGGTTGAACTATTTAACAAGGGTCGATTTTTTTTGTCAAATTGTATTATTGAATACTTGAAATTGTTAGCTATACAACAAGCAGCATACATTTCCTTTTTTTTTCATTTTATTGAAATTTTTTCTTGCTTCAAAATGATTGAAGTTAGCTCGATAAGTTGTTAGTCATAAGAAAAGCGGTCTGTATCATTTGAAAAGTTTAAGCGTTCCATTTTTGGAGCTCAATCATAAATTTAAAGAAAAAATTTTTTTGCGACAGCAGTCATTCGTCGATTATGCACAAATTGGCAAAAGGATTTAAATTTTTTTTTCTTATATCATACAAATGCAATATACATATATATATATATATATATATATACATGAATCCCTATTGCGGACAATATCTTTCGAACAACAAGACGAAAGTAATATACGTGCACGTAATACATATTGCTATCGCAATTTCATTTTTATTGCTTTTGTAACCACTTTTCTTAGTACATATTATGGATTATAATGGCATAAAAAAAATATATAAAAAAAATGTTATGTATAAAAAGAAGAAATATATGGAAGATAAAGTGCTCGATAGTGCAGGAGACATGAAGCGGATGTGGAAGTCTTTAAAACATCTTGCTGAGCTCACCGATGACAGAAAGGTCGTTAGCAAAATAGTAATTAACGGTGAATGCCTCGAGAAGGAATACGATATAGCCAATGCCCTAAATACATTTTTTATACAGAGCATAGCTGAAATTAATGATAGCATTGAAATAATTCCGATTGCGGCAGAAACAAGTGTAAATAATGCAATTGAAACTTTTCAATTCACCGACGTAGAGTTAGATGATATAATGAACATTTCTAAATCTTTTAGAAACAAATATGGTGGAAAAAAGCTTTTGTCGGAGGGGGTATTTAAAGATGCCATGATTTACATTGCTCACTTCTACAAAGATATAATAAATGAATCAATAAACAGTAGCATTGTTCCAAATTGCTGGAAAGTATCAACTATAGTACCTGCGGAAAAAGTCAAAAATACAGTAAGGCCAGAGGAACTGCGCCCAATTAATACGCTACCCGCAGATGAAAAAATTATGGAAACGGTGGTTAAAAATCAATTAGTGGCATATCTAGATAAATACCAAATTATTATACCTGAACAATCTGGGTTTAGGAAAAGCCATTCTTGCGAAACCGCACTGAATATGGTTATTGCGGAATGGAAAGAGGATATAACTGATAAGAAAGTTGTGATCTCAGTCTTTTTAGACTTAAAACGTGCTTTTGAAACTGTGGATAGAGAGGAACTGCTGAATGTTATGTTTAATAATGGGATAAGAGGAAAATCCTTGGAATGGTTCAGAAGCTATTTGAGTAATAGAAAACAGAAGACGATAATTGGAAGTGCAGTTTCACCGGTTGCTGATGTACATATTGGGCTACCGCAAGGTTCAGTATTGGCACCGCTATTGTTTACAATATATATTAACGATATTAAAGAATGCTTGAAATATTGCAATATTCGACTATTTGCGGATGATGCATTGATAACCATTAGTGAAAGAAGTGAGGGCTTTGCGGTATCGAAAATGCAAGAAGACTTAGACTCCCTTTACAAATGGCTATGCCATAGAAAGTTGAAAGTGAACGTGGATAAAACCAAAAGTATGATATTTTGCAAAAATCAAAGCATTATGGGTGCCAATACCCTTAGCAATATTACTCTGAAGATAAGAAATGTTGAAATTCAGCAAGTAGACAAGATCAAATACCTAGGAGTCTGGATCGACAAAAACCTTAGATTTGGAGAACACATAAATTATTTAGAAAACAAAATTGCAAAAAAAATTGGTTTTATGTACAGAACTTGTAAATATATTAGTCAACGACACAAATTATTAGTGTATCGATCAATTATTGAACCGCACTTTATCTATTGTCCAACAATCCTGCTATTAGCAAATGACACACAAATAAAAAAACTGCAGATACAACAAAACAAGGCAATGCGATTAATTTTAAAATGTTCGCTTAGAACACCAAAAACTACAATGCTAAATATGTTAAACTGGCTCAGTGTAAAACAGTCGATATATTATTTCACATTGAAATTTATACATCATATGAAATTAGGAATAACACCGAATTATCTGAACGGGAGAATACATTTTAATCATGAAATACATAACTATGGAACTAGAAGCAGCGGAAATATAAGACTGCCTAGAGTAAGAACGGAGTTCGCGAAGAAGACTTTAGAATATATAGGTTATAAAATGTACAATGAATTACCAAATGCGATAAAAGACTGTGAAAATATTAATAAGTTTAAAGCAAAATTATTTTTATACTGTAAGTCATTAAGCATGTAATGTATACAATTTATTTATATATATATATATATTTTTTTTTACCTTGAACTAGGTCTTAAAGACCGTAAATAAATAAATTATTATTATATTACATATTAGTATCATTATACTATGCGCATTATACCAAATTGATATTTAGTTACACTCAAAAGTAAGTTCTACTACGACCACATAATAATTTTGTAAGAGAGCCACAAATATCGAAATTTGTATCCAAACTTTATAGTCTTAAAATATGTTTTGTGAATGTGAATGAAAAAGAAAAAAATTCAACCAAATTCTTACTTTGTAGGTAGTATATTTACAATACATAAGTACATTTAATTACATATTTTTCTCACGCATAGCGTTTATAACGATTATCAAAAAAAGAGGAGACATAAATAATTGCATAATTTAAAATATTACGAGCAAAAGTAAGAGAAAAGAAAAGAACCCCCAACAGAACGAGCTTAGTCAGACATAAGTATTCATATTAGATTTCGTTTCGATTTCGGCCCAATAAAGTGTGATCTGTTGGATCATTTTTTTTTTTCTCTCACTTATGCACTACACACACTTACCTACATTTTCATAGTGTAATCAGCTATTCGTAGTTCAACATTGCTGTAGCCCTGGTTAAGAAACCTGCATTATCTTATTTTTTTTGGTTGCTTACATACGTTAATAGAAATGAATTGTCAATAAATTGTGTATTTTAAAATGGGAATGCTGACGTCGCCCTTTATTCAGAAGGCATAGGGTAAAATAGGTAAGGGGCCACCGAAAATAAGGTGCGTCGGTGGCCATGGTTTTGAGGGTGGGACAAGCACCGGGCGTCGCAACACCACCCGCGGCGCCCTCAAGTTATATTCGGCCCTTTTTGTTTTTCTTATTTTAATTTTCAGCGTTTTTTTTTGCATTTCAGCGTTAGTAACCGGCCATGTCCGGTTCGGTAAATTTTTTTTTGCGTTCATTTTTTTTTTTTTTAATTTGAATTTAAATTTTTGAATGTTAACGGTCTGTCCGTGACATTCGGTTCGGCCGGATGTTGTTTTAGTTTGAATTTATAAGCGTTTTGAGTCGATCTCTGCGCTTCTGTCGGTTTTTTTGAACTTGGCAGCTGCTAGTTTGATAGGCATGATAGGAACTTTTTTCTGTTTATGGCGCAGGAACAGTAAGGTTGGCAAGGACCCGCCCCAGCCGACAATGACTAGACACTGTGCACCACAACATCATGCCGACCGCCTTCCTTACTGCTTCCATCGTAAATGCGATTCCATAACACGTTTGCGTGAATAAAGAAACTAATATTGGGTTGGATTTTATATAAGGTGCCACGATTTTCAAACTTTAGGAAACTCTTAGTTTATGAAATATAAGCTTTTTAATTTCCAAATTTAGTAAAATTTCAACTTAAGTCCTGCACTTAAAATTCGGGTCGCACATGTCGATAGCGGTATCAAAAGACGCGTATTTGCGTCAAGATTCAGAATACGAAAGCAGAAACTACATTTTTTATCTCGTTTAAAAGTTATTCGCGGAAAACCCGTCGATACTATTGTCGCTTTTTTCGTTGTTGCAATTAAACAAATGACGGTGGTGAATAGTGTTGCCAGCTCCGCAACAATATCTTTTTATCTTGGTAGAACATTATAAGGTGGTGGCACGTCGATATAAATGCAAACAAACATACACTATTAATGTATTTTGTTTTTGTAAAACACTTTTAATAATTGTAGTCTAATATTATTTGGGGTGCTGCGCAGAAGGGTGTATTACGCAGAAGGACATCACCGTGGCGGTAGCCACGGTTATACCACACACACGGACTTGGCATGGCGTAGCCCAGGGTTATTTTTTATAAGCGCGGCCGAAGGCCGCCTATGCAGAAAGGTGTTCTACGCAGAATTACCGTTGGAATCAGCATAAAAATCTCTATAAAGTCCAATTTTTTTTTTTTTGACAAATGTATGTATTCTGCACTTGTTCCAATTAAATACATTAATTTCAAATTATTCAGAGAATTACAAAACAAAATACATTGATAATGTATATTTGTTTGCATTTATGTCGACGTGTCACCACCTTATAATCTTCTACAAAGTTAAAAAGATATTGTTGCGGAGCTGGCAACACTATTCACCACCTTCATTTGTTTTCGTTAGTTTAATTGCAACAACGAAAAAAGCGACAATAGTACCGACGGGTTTTCCGCGAATAACTTTTAAACGAGATAAAAAATGTAGTTTCTGCTTTCGGATTCTGAATCTTGACGCAAATACCGCTATCGACATGTGCGACCCGAATTTTAAGTGCAGGACTTTGAAATTTTACTAAATTTGGAAATTAAAAGGCTTATATTTCATAAACTAAGAGTTTCCTAGAGTTGCGGATGATAATTTGGTGATTTTTAGGACCCCCGCCACCCCTCGAAAAAAAGAAAAGTTGGAAAATCGTGGCACCTTATCCTAAATATTTCCCAAGTAAAATTTTATTATTAGTTATTTGCATGCAATATTTTACTTTTGGCAACTCTGTTCGATCGTCATCGTGTCGTGATCACTGTCGTTAAAAAACGAGCAGTGATCGGCTGATGGTGGTCCGCAAACGCATTGCAAAGGAGTATTGTTAGAGTACTCCAACATGAAGAAAATGGAACACGTAATCCAACAATTTTTGCAGGGAAGTTAATTGGCTGCGTTAAAAATAACGAAATTAATATTTCTGACAATTTTAGTAAAAAAAGAAAATAGGAACTTTAATTAAATATTTTTAAACACGAAAAGCAGCTTTATAAATCAAATGGCATTTGAGTACTTGGCGTACGTTTTATCACAAGATGAAGACTTACTAAGTCCATTGCCAGTGCACAGATACCTTCTTAGAGAAGGTATGCAACGGAGTTTCGAAAGCTGTACCGACTAACCCCAGACTTGGTTCATGATATTATTTTTCAACTTGATGGTCAATTTAGGGGTACAAGAATAACTGCGATAACAACAGAGAGAAAAAAAAAATAATACCGCATTTACTTACCTTTTGTTAAAATATGTAAAAACTTGCACAATAAAGACTTTTAAAAGCAGTTAGTATACGAAATTTATTTATTTTTGGCATTCCCTTTGTGCTTTTCGCATTTTTTAGGTTTCTTTAAGCTGTGCTGCCACCTTTCTGCTATTAAAACGAAATTTAAAGGTCATTTATTTCGAGTCGTTAAAACTAAGTTAGTGAATAGTACAATCGATAAGACAAGCGACAAAATCGTTAATTAAAATCTCGAAAAATCGCATCGGGGTTGGATTTTATATAAGGTGACACGATTTTCAAGCTTTTCTTGATTGGTAGGGGTAGAGGGGGTCCTAAAAATCACAAAATTATCATCCGCAGCTCTAGGAAACTCTTAGTTTATGAAATATAAGCTTTTTAATTTCCAAATTTAGTAAAATTTCAACTTAAGTACTGCACTTAAAATTCGGGTCGCACATGTCGATAGCGGTATCAAAAGACGCGTATTTGCGTCAGAATCCGAAAGCAGAAACTATATTTTTTATCTCGTTTAAAAGTTATTCGCGGAAAACCTGTCGATACTATTGTTGTTGTTGTTGTTGTAGCGATAAGGTTGCTCCCCGAAGGCTTTGGGGAGTGTTATCGATGTGATGGTCCTTTGCCGGATACAGATCCGGTACGCTCCGGTACCACAGCACCTTTAAGGTGCTAGCCCGACCATCTCGGGAACGAGAACCCACCCCCAAGTTCCATGAGGAACAGAAGGGTGTACTACGCAGAAGGATATCACCGTGGCGGTAGCCACGGTTATACCACACACCCGGACTTGGTGTACATGTACGGACATGGTGTAGCCCAGGGTTATTTTTTATAAGCGCGGCCGAAGGCCGCCTATGCAGAAAGGTGTTCTACACAGAATTACTGTGCATGGCCACCAAAAAAGAGCTTCTTCAAATTTTTGGTAAATAAAGACTACAAAATTTAAAGATATATATACATTAGAAGAAAGGTATTTTTATAAGTTATTTTTCGATTTTTTAATTTTTGAAATCCATCCTCTAGTTTCGGAGATATTTTGATTTGAAAAATTCATAATTTCGCCTTTTGAAATGGAATTACCCCCAAACCTTTCATTTGCAACAAAATAGAAATATACCGTTGGAATCAGCATAAAAATCTATATAAAGTCCGATTTTTTTTTTTGACAATTGTATGTATTCTGCACTTAAGCCCCTTTTTCTAAATTCTTATCATAAAAAATTTTAATATTTACTTAAAAATCACGCGTTCCGGTAAATTACGTACATTAATTTCAAATTATTCAGAGAATTACAAAAACAAAATACATTGATAGTGTATGTTTGTTTGCATTTATGTCGATGTGCCACCACCTTATAATGTTCTATCAAGATAAAAAGATATTGTTGCGGAGCTGGCAACACTATTCACCGCCTTCATTTGTTTTCGTTTGTTTAATTGCAACAACGAAAAAAGCGACAATAGTATCGACGGGTTTTCCGCGAATAACTTTTAACCGAGATAAAAAATATAGTTTCTGCTTTCGAATTCTGAATCTTTACGCAAATATGCGTCTTTTGATACCGGTATCGACATGTGTGAACCGAATTTTAAGTGCAGGACTTAAGTTGAAATTTTACTAAATTTGGAAATTAAAAAGCTTATATTTCATAAACTAAGAGTTTCCTAGAGTTGCGGACATTAATTTTGTGATTTTTTGGACCCCCTCGACCCCTCAAAAAAAAAAATTGGAAAATCGTGGCACCTTATATAAAATCTAACCCAAAGTTATTCGCGGAAAACACGGTACTATTGTCGCTTTTTTCGTTTTTGCTATTAAACAAATGAAGTGGTGAATAGTGTTGCCAGCTCCGCAACAATATCTTTTTATCTTGGTAGAACATTATAAGGTGGGGGGCACGTCGACATAAATGCAAACAAACATACACTATCAATCAATGTATTTTGTTTTTGTAAAACACTTAATAATTTCCCTACAAAAAATTTGGTCACAAAACTTACCCACGCCCATGCAAATGTGACTATGAATATAACCTATGACTGTAAAATGACTAGTCAAATGACGTGGAATGACGAGAGCGTTTTTGCAGGGTTGTAGTCTAATATTATTTGGGGTGCTGCGCAGAAGGCTGTACTACGCAGAAGGACATCACCGTGGCGGTAGCCACGGTTATACCACACACCCGGACTTGGCATGGCTTAGCCCAGGGTTATTTTTTATAAGCGCGCCCGAAGGCCGCATATGCAGAAAGGTGTTCTACGGAGAATTACCGTTGGAATCATCATAAAAATCGCTATAAAGTCCGATTTTTAATTTTATTTTTATTTTTTGACAAATGTATGTATTCTGCAATTGTTCCAATTAAATACATTAATTTCAAATTATTCAGAGAATTACAAAACAAAATACATTGATAGTGTATGTTTGTTTGTATTTATGTCGACGTGCCACCACCTTATAATGTTCTACCAAGACTATTTACCACCTTCATTTGTTTTCGTTTGTTTAATAGCAACAACGAAAAAAGCGACAATAGTACCGACGTGTTTTCCGCGAATAACTTTTAAACGAGATAAGAAATAAAGTTTTTGCTTTCGGATTCTGAATCTTGACGCAAATACGCGTCTTTTAATACCGCTATCGACATGTGTGACCCGAATTTTAAGTGCAGGAACTAAGTTGAAATTTTACTAAATTTGGAAATTAAAAAGCTTATATTTCATGGTAATAGTCTAGTTGAGGGGTCGACTGCTAATACGTTACCAAAAATATCGAGACAGGTGTCAAACGACGCGTCTTGACATAAGTATTAATAATCCGAAGGCGGAAAATAATAATAATATAAAAATAATAAAAAATTTTAACGCGTTCAAAAGATATTAAGGAAAAACCGAAAAAAGACCCGCGGGTACCTCCGAAACCGGGGGTCGGATCCATAGAATTTTTGCGCAGAACACCTTTCTGCGTTGGCGGCCTTCGGCCGCGCTTTTAAAAAATAATCCTGGGCTACCGCCACGGTGATGCACAGTTTTTTTTGTGGGTACAAACACAACAACAACCACATGGAAATCGCCAACTTCAACTGCAAATATCTCCTGACAGAGATAAAATTTTTCTTTTCCGCCTACGGATTATTGTTCTCGAGATTAATACGCGTCTTTTGACGCCTCACACGATATTTTTGGTAGCGTATTAGCAGTCGACCCCTCAACTAGGCTATTACCATATTTCATAAACTAAGAGTTTCCTTGAGCTGCGGATGATAATTTTGTGATTTTTAGGACCCCCTACCCCTACAAATCAACAAAAGTTTGAAAATCGTGGCACCTTATTCAAAATATTCCGCTTCGGATTATTGATACGGATGTATTTTGCTCAGATTCAATTTGAACTCTGTTTGTCCAACCCAGTGTAATTTTTTATAAGCTCGGACAGAAACCGCTAATGCAGAAAGTGATCTGGTTTCCACCACCGGTTTCGGAGGGGTGCATGGGTATTCTTCGGTCTTTCTTTCTTTCTCTGAAGGTATCGTCGACTAAAACAGGAGCCTTAATTTTTCAAACTCCTCCAAAATCTTTACACACCTGCAATGACTTAATTTCGTATTTAAAAGAATTAATACGTGTGTACATTTGTGTTCACACAACTATACGCCATTTTTTCAAGTTTTTTTTTTTTGCAACCGCCGCATAACTTTGCGCCAATCTTTTTGAATATAAAAACCTTTTTCTACAAGTAACTCGAAACTTTGGAATTGTTTTGAAAATTAGAATTCTTGTTTTAGTCGACGATAACTACAAAAATAACAGCATCAATTCTCAAATATCTTCGGCGTATATCGATAGTTTTCCTCTACCAGATAGGGATAGTAATTTAATATGCAAATGCAACAATGTGATCCATATGGATCAATTTGGGTAATTGTGCAGTTTAGGGGCCCACCCTAACATTGGGCCTTTTTTTTTTTGAGTGAGGTATCAAAAGACGCGTATTCACGTCTAGACCAAGAATCCGAAAGGGGAAGTTAACTTTTTTACCCGTTCAAAAGATATTAACGAAAAACCGGAAAAAGAGCCGCGTAGATCCATAGTATTTTTGCGCAGAACACCTTTCTGCGTTGGCGGCCTTCGGCCGCCCTTATAAAAAATAACCCTGGGCTACGCCATGTCAAGTCCGGGTGTTGTTATTGTTGTTGTAGCGATAAGGTTGCTCCCCTAAGGCTTTGGGGAGTGTTATCGATGTGATGGTCCTTTGCCGGATACAGATCCGGTACGCTCCGGTACCACAGCACCATTAAGGTGCTAGCCCGAGCATCTCGGGAACGATTTATGTGGCCACATTAAACCTTCAGGCATCCCCTCCCTCCCCACCACCAAGTTCCATGAGGAGTGGTATAACCGTGGGTACCGCCACGGTGATGCACAATTTTTTTTGTGGGTACCACACAACAACAACCACATGAAAATCGCCAACTTCAACTGCAAATATCTCCGGACAGAGATAGAATTTCTTTTCCGCCTTCGGATTATTGTTTTCGAGACTAATACGCCTCTTTTGATACCTCACTCGAAAATCTTCGCCCAACTTTAGGGTGGGGCCCCTAAACTGTACTACTACCTCAATTTGTTGTTGCATTTGCATGATACATTTTTATCGGTATCTGGACCACTGTTCATTGAATCTTGAGGATTTTGAAAGAGTATCTTTATCGATAAAAGTTCTTTCGCTACTCACCTTTTTGGCAACTCCACCGTTTTTAGGATCTTCATAGGTGCAACTTTCAAGATATTCCATTTCATCTTTCCACGCCTCATTTAAAGTACCAAGATCCGGTATGCTACTGTCGTCATCGCCGTCTGAATCACCATCCCCTTCGTCATTATTAAATTCACAGTTATCATTGTTACTGTCATCATATAAAAAGTAGATATTGTCGCTTTGCTCCGAGATATTTCGTTTTCGATTACTCCAGTAAGGACACCCTAGATTAATTGGATGCGAGTCAGAAGCTACGGTGTTAATATTTTCACTCTTTAGAGCGGCTAACACCGATTCTGTTCCAGTTGAAGTACTGGCTGATGAGCTACTTTGTTTTGGTTGCATTGCTTGTTTTTGTTCTTTGCTAAAATGATTGCTTAAGCCTGATAATAAATGTGCAAGTAAGTGTTGAGCCATTGGTTGGTTAAACGGCGACTGTATTTTAAAAAAAAAATTACTCTGATTTAATGTACGAGGTTTTTTAGCCGTTCCGCAGGTATACGACGCAGGCTTCAGGGACATATTTATGGAAATATAATTATGTGGCGGTGTAAAACTCTCAGTTTTCCAATTTGTTGCACAGCAGTAGGGGCTGTTTAAACTTATATTTATAGTTTTACAAAAGTTTTTACCTGACACATTTAGTCTTAGTAAACTGTTTGTAAGAAAGCTCTTCTTAGCTTCATTCAAGAAGCGAAGATTTGAATTTAGTATGGATGAAGAATACGGTTTGTAATACATTTGTACGAACAATAAATTTTATGCACAGAAGAATAATATATAGTTTTAACGCATTCCATGTATTTGTATTCAGATCAAGATTAGCTCAGTTTATATTTTTCTGCCCAACGCAATCACAAAAAAAACGTTCAAAATTTGTATTCAGCACAGAGCCAGCATCGCTAAATTGATTTTATTTCGTTCCTAAATAAATCCTACTAGCTTTAAATTACCGGTGTAAAATATCATCTTCCGCAACGTTTTAAACATACGTATCCCAGCAAAAATTCTCAAGACTTCATTATTGAAATTTACATTCGTAGCGAGGACACAAAGAAATAGCACACATTTTAAGAAATCTCCGATTTATCTAAATAATGTAACCATATTTTGGCGGATATTACAAATTTTGACACATCACTATACCCATGGCACAAAAATATGGTTGGCTCATCTCTACAGCAATAACATACACTTGTTCAGATTGCCAAAATCTGCGAGTAGGTGTTAAAGCCCCGTCAGATAAATAGTTTTCATAGAGATATGTTTAACAAAAATTTATGCATTATTAGAAGATTGAATGTATTTTTATGGAGAATGACAATAGCGCCATCTGACATGAGAAAAGTAGCCATCTTCCAACTTTTGCTGCAGATGAATTTGAAAATTGACTTGGCTAATTTCACACTTTTGGTGCTTTCACACTTTAAAAGTGAAATTATTTTTCCCACTTCTTGGTACTTTTCTTACATTTTTCACAGTTAAAACCTGCAATTTAACAAATGAATAAAACACAAAATATGTTAGCAAGTATATTTCTTGTTTAGAGAGAATGCTTATAATATTTATTCGCAAAAATTTGTACAAGAATGGGCAAGGCGAAAGAAACTTCAATTGCCAAATTTTAAGTTCCTTCATATTTACAAACGCAACATCTTGCGCGCTTGTGGCGATGTTACTGGCATGCATAATGCGTTGAACACAGGCATGCTTAACGAACGAAACGATATCATTTCGTTACGATAATCAACGTTAATAAACGAAACGAAGTCATTTCGTTTCGTTTATTAACGTTAAGAACGACAAATTAACGTTAATTTGACGATCTTAACGTTAATAAACGAAACGAAGTGACTTCGTTTCGTTTATTAGCGTTGATTATCGTAACGAAATGATATCGTTTCGTTCGTTAAGCATGCCTGGTTGAACACATCTATGTGAAAAACTTTGCTGTGTCGCGGCCATAAGGCCAATGGAATGGAGAGGAAACAAACAACATTGTGAATGATAACTAAGTGTGATATCTTATCTGTCAAATGCCTGACAGGATGTTCAATATGGCTACTTAATAGCGTTTTGACAGGGTGTTCAATATGGCGGCGCCTATCTTCACCGGGTGATAGAAAGAGATACAGAATGAGACAGCGATATTCAAATACAAATCAGGTGATCCAATCACTTTGGTATTTTGACGTCTATGCAGAAAATATCGCACTTAGTTATCATTCACAATGACAGACAACTTTAAAATTATAGGGTGTAGTAACAAAATATTCTTTTATTTATTTAATGCATTCAGTGTAAAAGTACATGCTTTCTTCCAGACTAGTTAAAAATTGAAAACAATTCAAGCTTAAACTTATATAAGCTCTTATTAAAATTAAGAACACTACTGAATCGATTTGCTAGATGTATAGTTCTATTTATAGGTTCATTCATAGTATAATTCTTTTTACGAGTTATTTCGATAAATAATCTGTTATGCCGAAGATCACACAGTGGAATATATGGAATGAACAAATTAGATAAATCGGAGCAATTTATGCTCAAGTTTATTACATTATAGGCAAGCATGAGTGAGATACAAGTTCTTCAGTCATGCAAAGCCTGAAGACCAAGCAAGGTCAGGGAAACAGACTCTTAGCCCCTACCTCCTTTTGCACCGTTTGGCAGCACAGAATATAATATGTTTGTGACATCCGCCCAATACAGCTCCTGCCTTGGACGGTGCCACTTTCCTAGATGTTCTGGTCTCTGCGACGGCAACTCCCCGACGGGTTTCATTGCGCCATGTTGCCAGGTCGCAAACCCAAATACACCGGGTACCCCAATGATAACCCAAGTACGCCCAGTCCCAGGGCCACAACAGCAGTTACGTCCTAGCCTTTCACAACCCAGGCGTAGTCACCCATCACTTACTCCTACAGTGACGACCTCTCCTTCGCTGCACTTCAGAATTCTGCGGTTAAACTGTAGTGGATTAACTGGGAAGATCACGGAGATAGTCGATTTCATGAAGCGGCACCACATCCGCATGGGTGCGATTCAAGAGACTAAATATAGCGAGAGCGGAAATTGAGGTGGTCTCGCGTTTATCATACACCACTCAGTGCAATATCATATATTTGATCCCGACATCGCGCGGGGCAATGTCTTAGAACGTCGAACGTCACGGCTTATCTGTTCTGTCAGGCGATGTAAACCTAGAAATCATAAACTTCTACTGCCCTCCTGCCACCTGCTGCCCAGTGCATACCGCCCTAATATCAGCGCCTTACTCACTGGCGATAATCGCATTATCTTAAGCGATTTCAATACCCATCACAATATATGGCATTCAAACTTGCACTCGTATGGTAGGAAGCTGTCACAGTTCGCCAGATATATCAATCGTGAGCGCAGGACACGTAAACTGCGTCAACTGGCAACCGATGGTAACATTGACATCCGACCATCTGCCTATATTTATTTCGTTCGATCGTACTTCATCGTAACAGAAAAACGCACTTTCATAAACTTTAAAAAAGGAAAGTGGGATGAATACAAATCCTTTACAGACCACCGTTTTGCTGCCCTCCCTATCCCTACTGATGCTCGCCAAGGGGAGCGTGCTTTCCGCAAAGTCATCGAACCCGCCTCGGCTCGCTTGATTCCCGCCGGTAGAATTCCCGAAATTCACCCTCACTTTCCGGCGGAGACCGCTAATTTGGCGAAAGAACGTGACCTTATAAGACAGCTCGATCCCGGCGACCCGCAAATAAGGGATATAAATCAACGCATCAGATTGCTTGTAAAGTCCCTATCGAATCCGCCTAAGCACAATGACAAAATTTCCATCGCCTTTGGGGAATAAAGTGCTGTCGAATGCGAAAGGATTCGCGAGCGCTTCCTGCCGACAATATATAATGCATTCCCCGGTCGACAAAGATAGACGAAGGGCCAACAGACACGCACATAAACATAAATTCAGCGCGTCACCAACTACCATCACCGCCAAAGAGGTTGAGGATGACATCGGTCATGATAAACCATCCAAAGCAGTGACATAGGAGAGTCATATCGCCCGATATCTCTCCTATCGCCAGTAGCCAAGACGCTTGAAGCCATTTTGCTCCCCTACTTCAAAGCAAATTTGCAGCTAGCCTGTCATCAGCATGGCTTTAGAAAACTTCATAGCACTACCACCGCCCTAAATGCCATCAGCACCCAGATAAATTGTGGTTTAAATAAAAATCCCCACCATAGAATAGTACTCGTCGCGCTAGACCTATCAAAAGCTTTTGATACGGTCAACCATGGCACGTTACTGCAAGACCTGGGAGGGTCTACCCTTCCTGGTCCACCCCTGTTGAAACGGCAAGTTTCCTTGGACTGCCGTTAGAGGGTATTGTATATGTGTGATCGGTCGCACCTATTGGATGGGAAAAAGCACTGCTACAACAACAACAACAACCAAGCAATTTGCGCCTGCTGGTATACGATGGGAGGTCGTCGTAAGCAATTTTCGTAAACAATTTTTGAACTCTCTCAATTTTATAGGAGTTGGATTCATAGAAAGAATTCCATATTATTGAGCAATATTCAAGGCGACTTCTGACCAAGGAGATATAAAGTGCCTGCAACGTCATAGGGTCCTTAAAGTCACTGGTGTTTCTGCATGTAAATGCAACAACAACGATTTGAGCCAGATAAATCCAGATAGAAGTCTGGTTCAATTTGTGAGCCAGATAATTTGTTAATTACTTCTTTTAAGTTTGCCAACGCTGCTTTTAATAAACGTACTTTTTCAAAAATAGATGTCGCTGCTTAGCCTTTCGCCGTATGAGTTAAATGAAAAACAGCGGCGACATCTGCGTATCGCATTCCACGTGTGCGAAAATTTCACGACATCTGCTTCTCAAGTCTCTCTATGATGCAGAACATTCCCGTGAGAATTGAGCGTGAGCCGGAGCTGTAAAACTCACTGGATGACAGCAAATATTTTTAGCCAGATTTATGTTGTGCAACCCATGTTTTTAATTTTCCTTTCGTTGTGCCTACGTAAACATTTTTACATGTTTCATTGTTATTTCCGTTCCAAGGAATTTGGTATACCAAATGACTTTTATCCTCTTGTGGTATTTTTGACTTTGTCTTGTTGAAAATGCTTTTTACGCCCCGATTCTAGTGTGGTAACTACGGTAACGAAATCATGTGGCAACATTTATACCCTTTTGGTATTCTACCCGCGAAAGTAGCCGGATAATTTTTTAGGCACAAAAGTAGGTGGTTACATCGAAATAACCACACAACAGCTGTTGTTTAGAAAAAGGCAAAACTGAAAAATAAAGAATTGTCAGCGCAAATAAGTAAAGATAATAGTAAAAAAGGGTAATAGTCTAGTTGAGGGGTCGACTGCTAATACGCTACCAAAAATATCAAAAGACGCGTATTAATCTCGAGAACAATAATCCGAAGGCGGAAAAGAAAAATTTTTATCTCTGTCTGGAGATATTTGCAGTTGAAGTTAGAGATTTTCATGTGGTTGTTGTTGTGTTCGTACCCACCAAAAAAATTGTGCATCACCGCGGCGGTAGCCACGGTTATACCACACACCCGGACTTGGCATGGCGTAGCCCTGGGTTATTTTTTAGAAGCGCGGCCAAAGGCCGCCAACGCAGGAAAGTGTTCTGCGCAAAAATACTATGGATCCCACCCCCGGTTTCGAAGGTACCCGCGGGTCTTTTTTCGGTTTTTCATTAATATCTTTTGAACGAGTTAATATTTTTATTTTCAGGCTTCGGATTATTAATACTGATGTCAAGACGCGTCGTTTGACACCTCTCTCGATATTTTTGGTAGCGTCCCTACAAGAACACTGACTATCATATGACTATCATCTGATTGTCAGCAATGTCAACCTAACGATCAGCGCCTCATACAAACTTTCTATCACAAACTTAAGGGCGCTTGCGCAAATGTGATGTAAACAACTGTGTACGTGTGAGTTTTTGTCTCCTTCTTATACACCAACATGGCCTACTGATTAAGTATATAGCCGTACTGCTCACTCTCATTCCTTTTCCTGGATCAGTGCTGACACTCTAACTATCAAAAAGTGTCATAAATGATTGTTTACTGTAGATATCAGGTTTGACTGTTATACTATCATAAATGACCATTGTTATATTCCGCCAAAAATGAAACAATGCTTTTTGCTTTTTATTTACTTTATTTCATTACGTTTTTAATTTTGTACGTGATAAAAGCATACGTGTTTCTTATTTGTTTAAAATAAATAGTTTTATAAGAATTCGAGTTCAAAATGTTCAATTTAAATTCAGAAAATAACAAAACAACAGAAGAGCGCTTTCCTCATGCGGAAACACATTTAAAAATGAATCACCACTAACCACTATTATTTTTCGCGTATCAATTTTTTGAGTGCGCCCCATACATTCCGCAAGCTTTTGGTATTTTTTAATATTATTTTCGATTTTTTTTTCTTTTAGCATGGAGCTTTGAAATGCTCTCTTTTTCATTTTTTAAACTTATTTTTTATATGGTTTTCGTCGGTTGAAAATGGCGGAATTTAAAAAATAACAAAACAACCGTGATAATCATTTGATTGTCATATGACAGTCAGTAGTGACAACATGATTAAATCGGATAATCTGTTCTCGCATACATAAAATTCCGTTGAGAATTATGTATCTGTCTCACATGCATTATGGTATCTGCTGTATGTTCTTTTGTTCTGTACTAGGTGTCCGAAGCCTTCCCAGTTGCAGTCCTTTTTCATGATTATAGGCTGTCGTTGGGAACATGCGGACATGTGTGAGCGAACAAAGGAACATACATAAATTTGAGTATCAATGTTTACGTCATCGCAGGATCAGCATTGTCAATTACAAGTGTGAGTGTATTAGTAAAACTATCAGCGTTTCTTGTAGGGGTATTAGTAGTCGACCCCTCAACTAGACTATTACCTAAAAAGTGTTGCCTCTTGCTATACATATTTGTTTACATTATGTACTTTCACAGAATAAATTACAATATACCTATGTAGAAACTTATCATGCATAATATGCATATACACATCGTCCCGTTTATTCGTTAACCTCGTATCTACTATCGTACAAGACAGGTACCCGTTACCTAATCGATTACTTAATCGTCACCAACAACTTGTTCACTAATTATCGTCTTAATGACTTTTACATTGCTGTCGTGAAAAAGGTAACGCATGCGCTCTCTCAAAATAGTGTACGTGTGACTCGCTTTCTCGCTCTTACCTATTGTGTTTTCGACATTCCTTCTCGCTCGATGTTATTTACATTTTTAGGTTACTTCATCAGTTATGTTTTCGTTATCGCTAACCAAAACATATGCAACAACATGTTCAGATAATATTTAATTATAAATTATTCATATATACAATGTTTTTTTACAATTTAAATTATTGCCTTATTACTCTAGCGAACTTTACATATGTGAATTTTTATATTTATAAACTATATAAATACATTAACGTCTATTCATAGTCGTGCCCTTTCCGAAACCTTGTTTTGAAGTTCTTATTTTTCCTGCGCTGGTAGTGTTGCTCATCAGTTTGCAGTCATATTAGTTTGGTAGGTATAGTAACATCAGACGTAGGGAAATTAGGAAGCATGTCAGGAGTATCACCAGAATCCAAAGAAGCATGGTGATTCATTTCGTCACCTCCGTTTTCTTCCATATCCGGATTCATTCCATACTAGATATTATAAATAGCTTGTAGATGCCACATAGGTGTAACCATACCCTCAAGATATTTCCGTTCAAATCTTGTGGTGTACACGTAAACTTGTATTTGTTCTAAATTATTCACCACATTCTAAACATAGAAAAGATGTATTAAGTGTTTGCGTAAATACCATTGTGATTACAATATGGACAAACATTCAATTCTAAACTTTTCGTTGTTACATCAATTGTTTCAGCGTGTTGTACACGTAAATGAAAATTCATACTTCAATGTATTTTCGTCTTCCAATCGCATAATTTACATTTTAAATAATGACTATTAGGCATATGAGAAATCTCATGGTCCAATAATTTGTTGAAGCTTGGTGTAGCTGCTTGAATATCACAAAATTTACATTTTGCACCACGTTCGTTATATTTAAATTGTAAATGTTCTGGTTTCTCTACACGATGCATAAAGTTTAGATGCTTTTTCCAACAATGTGCTGAATTTAATTGAAATACATACATTGGGCATTGTCTCATGATAAATTTTCCATAAATATACTGAGCCTCTTTATGTAGGCTCTTTTCTTAACATCTAATTCTGGTCGTACCGGATATGACAGATTTGCTTCAGGTTATAATCCACACTCATACTATTTTCAGATTCTGTTTCATAATTTTCATCATTTTCAACATTGGACTTTGCATCAACAGCATTATCATCATCGTCATTTTTTGATAACTCTATTTTAAGCTTCATATTTATCAAAGGTTCATCTTCCTTAGTATTAGAATTAGAAACATTGTCATCTTCGGTTAAGTTTTTATCAAGTTTAGCTTTTTTCCTAGGTTTAAATTCTTTACTATCCGTACTAGAATTAATACCATCAACATTTTTCGTGGTCTGTTTGAGTTTTTAAATTTACCAATGGTTCGCCTTTATCAGTATTAGAATCAGAATGGCCTTGGCCATCTTCACCGTGTTGCAAAGTAGGCGACACATGTTGGTGTTTATGTTTGCGCATATTGCGGATATGTTGGTCGTTCACTAGTCATTAATTGTTTAGAAGTTTCAACTTGTTGCGTTTGTTGATGTTGTTGCTGGCTGATGATGTGGTGTTAACGTTTGTTGTACAATTTATTCGGGTGATTGCACATATTGTTGGTGTGTTATAGTGCTGGAAAACCTTCCGATATTGAAAGTCCTTGATTAGTGTAATCCCCACGTAGTGAACTACTCCTGTGACCGCGTCCGCGGTAACTATTACATCTGAAGGCGCTTAAGTTACAGGCATAGCTGACATCGCTTATATAACAGGTTGACTCTAAAGTAAAAACCAAAACAAAATATTAGAATCAGTGTTTATGAATAACATATTTAAAATAAGCTCTTACAACAACGTGATCGGTGGCTACATCCCCGTGAAAGTAGTGTGGTGTTCCTCCTTGTATAAACGTAGATACTGGATGTGCTCAACCGTGCAGTTTTCTTCTAATTTGAGCAAATGTATGTTCTTACAGCCACAGCTGGAATATTTGGGATATTTCTATCCTCACATCGTCAAAATCAAATTACCTAGAATGAAAAAGAAACTCATATCAGTAAGAATAGATTAAAAGTTTTTAATATAAGCCGAAAAGTGTTCCATAAATAGGGCTCCACACATAGCTCTTTTCCAAAGGCACAAGAGAAATTTCAGATAACTAGAATCAGGACCTGGTAAAGTAACTTAAAAGGCGATTTAGTCGCCACTACTTCGTATGCGCATTTCTCTACGCTCCCTTTCGGCATGCATCATCAATTTCGTCATTACTATAAAGGCCATCTTGCTCACAGCAATCCAACAATCTATTTGTCCGCAAATTCGTGGAACTAAATTCCTAATGGAAGGTTCCTCTCCAAAAACTCTGTTTACAGACAGTCTTTCGCCGTGAAAAGAGGGCAGTGAAATATTACATGTTCTGCGCTTTCCAATTCGGACGGACAGCTTGGACAGAAAGGATCCTCCTCTATCCCACGCTTATGTAGATATTCCTTCAAGCCACCGTGCCCGCTCAATATCTGTGTGAGATGGTAATTTAGTTTGCCGTGTTTTCGCTCGTACCATTCCGCTATATTCCGGACTAGCATGAAGGTTCAGCGCTCTTTTCTCGAATCTTCCGCCGTTCTTGCCACCTAACTATTGTTCGTGACCTTGCGCTTTTCTTAGCATCTTCAGATGGTCGGCTGAATCCAATGCCATACAGATCGGCCATTTCACCTGAGAGTAGATCTACTGGGATTTTCCTGGATAAAACATGGATCGCGTCGTCGGAACAGCACATGCTATTCGTATAGCAGTAATGCGGTAGGCTGCTAGTATATCTTTTTGGTGGACCATTTTAGATCTGTGCCATACTGGTGCTGCATATAATATTATAGAGCTGGTTACGTTGGATAATCGCTGACGGGTAGCTTCGCTTGGGCCGCCGATGTTGGGCATTATTCGCGTTAGGGTTCCACTAACTCTAGAAACTTTGTCCCCCACCGCCCTGAAGTGCTCCCTAAAAGTTAGTTTTGAGTCAATGATTACTCCTAGATATTTCAAGGAGGGCTTTGAATTTATTTGAAAATCTCCTATGGTTAGGACCAACTCATCCACAGTCCGCTTTGAGCTCATCAGAACCACTTCTGTCTTATTGCTAGCCATCTCCAGCCCAGTGTTCGTCAACCATTCCGTTATTCTTCCCATGGCGTCATTACATAATGCTTGGAGCAGATCAAGTTTCTTGGCCACTGCTACTACGACAATATCATCTGCATAGCCGACAATTTCCGTGCCTCCGGGAAGGTCGATTTGTAGCACCCCGCCATACACCGCATTCCAAAGAGTTGGACCTAGAACAGATCCCTATCTAATCTATCTATCTATCAAATTATTCGGAGCAGGTACGGAACTTGTCTTGGGACACCCAAAGTGCACCTACGCTTCTCATGGCTCCAGCGGGTTAGCGGCTTCCTAGAACTTAAGCCACTTGCTGCTTCTAGATCTGACATCTGTCAGCTGGAGTCTTAGCCCGGCAAGCGCAGGGCACGAGCACAGAATGAAATCGATCGTTTCCTCCTCCAACTCGCACTTCCTACATCTGCTATCACTGACCAAGCCTAATTTAAAGGCAAGTGACGCCAGAAGGCAGTGTCCAGTAAGAATACCCGTCATGAGTCTAGCCTACAGTTTAATGATAATAAAAATATAAGAATCAGTGTTTATGAATAACATATTTTAATTAATCTCTTACAACAACCTGATCGGTGGCTACATCGCCATGTAGGTAGTGTGGTGTTCCACCTTGTATAAACGTAGGTACTGTATGTGCTCAACCGTGCAAATTGACATTAGCAGTAACATTATTTACATAAACATAGCTTGGTATTTGTGCAGGCCTCAATATAGCATACATTGGTCCAGTTCGGTGTGCACCAGCCACTGGTACAAACACTTTTGAATGCATAGCTTTCATATAGGATGGATGTCCAGCAGTGCTCCGGTTGTGCCAATATGTAATGGGCTGCTCCGTCTCTTGGTACGGCTGTATAGGTATAGGCGGGTGCAATGTATTACTAGGCTCAAGATCGGAAGGTACATAGATGGCTCGAAGACGCCAGAGGTGATTGGAGCCAGAGTTTTCGGACCCAGAACCAAAATATCAGTAACTCTAAAAGCACATCCGAGCATTTTCGAGCGGAAGTATTCGCCATAAGTTAGTGCGCTAAGCTGAACCTTCAGCGCTGATACCCCATTGAAACAATTGCCATACTCAGTCAGGCAGTCAGGTTCCACTAAAGGACTTGCGGCGTTCGAAATAAAGTCAGCACTTGTCCTTCAGTACGTAGAAAAGCTGAATCAATTAGGAGCACACAACGTAGTACTGTTGGCCTGGGTCCTAGGCCACAGGGGAGTGGAGGGAAATGAGCGGGCGGACTCCATGTTTAATTTGTTGCGTCTCTCCCACAAATTGTCAACCCACCAGCAGATCCTTGCAGCGGGTCTGCGCCATACTCTCCTCTTCCGGGAAGGTATCGACCCCAATCCGGGTCCTTCTCCTGACCCCAGTACTGAGAAATGGGGTTGCTGCGTTTGCCGGAAAAGAATCTTTTTAGGACGGTCATATATATAAGGACCTGAAATATTTCAATGAACTTCCTAATCACATAAAAAGTAGTAATAACTTCAATACTTTTAAAAAAAAAGTTTATTGGAGCATTGTAAAACCCTTCCAATAAGATAGTTTTTTTTTCTTTTATTTTTTTACATGATATACCGATACTGGAGCGCGAAAAGGGAATGGTAATAATGGTAGTAGCAAAATACAATGCATCCGGCCATAAGGAAAAGAAAATCGGTCGCCACCTGTAACTCCAGACAGTTCCAACAACTAATTTCGCTGGAATTTGGTATTTCCAGCTGGTATTTACTGTTGCTGATCGGAATCATTCGCATTCCGACAGCATAAATATAACAATAAAATTATATAATGTGTAACAAAAATAACGAAAATAAGGCCAAATAAAAGTTGGAGCAAGCGGGATTGGAAACACGTCCTTTTCAACCTCCCATTATATGTTGAGCTGTGCTAATCGGAATCTTCATGCATTCCGACAGCGTCTTTACTAAACAAAGTTGAGGGGTGATTGGATACACTTATTTTCAATTTCCAACATCCAAAGACATGTTTAGCTGCATTGATCGGAGACTAATACATTCCGAAAGCTTAAAATACACATATAATTGAAAAATATAAGTTCCAAATTTTGTTGCCTTAAGCTGGGAGCACTGGAGGATTGGGAAGGCGTCCTTTCCGAACTTCTTTAAATGACTGGCTCCCAGACTCGTCCCTTTGTCACGCTAGTAAATATGCTGATCGGAATCACATGGCATTCCAACAGCATATTCAATAGTAATAAGTGATTATAACAATGAATTGCACTTAGTAGTTTAAGTTTTAGGCTTAAACAGCCGTAATAATAAATAAATTAAATTAAAAAAATAAATACTCTTGTCAGTGTTTCACGTGCAAGGGATGGTTGCATCGGACAGGTTGCTCTGGGCTAGATTCCTCGTAACTTTTATAAATCTTTTGTGGCTGTTGTTGTTCACGGCCTCATTACATTATGAGGAAATACGGCACCTGAGAACACAGCCGTATGAAGCTAAAAAACACAAGCATGTCTTCAGTGAACTCCACAAACAGGCGTCGGACCTCTATGCCGGTGATTCCTGTACTCAAAGAACAAAACTAGCAGAGGAGGAACGCACTCTCCCTAGGGAAACGAGAGTAGTCACTCTAGCTCAACATCGAGCTGGATAACGTAACAGGTTAAACTCTTACCTATCCAGAATCAACCCCGACATACAAAACATTGTCCTGCTTGTAATGTGTCCCCACATGTCACCAACCATCTCTTTAACTGTATTGTGCAACCAACGCCTCTAACACTCCTCTCATTATGGCCCACCCCTGTTGAAACAGAAAGTTTCTTTGGACTCCCGTTAGAGGACATTGATGACAATTTGTGATCGCTCGCACCTATTGGATGGGGCGAAGCACTGCTACTACAACAACAGCAGGCGGACAACACGGAAAGAGAGGCAGCAACTGCATGACCCATCGATCCCGAGCTGTTCCTGCCAGTTGGCCCACAGGGGCATTTATTAGCAGAAGGGAGGGAAAAGAGAGAACACTGGCGCAATATGCCAGGCCTGAGTCAATCTAAGTTACTGTTAGGGGGTTACAGCACAACTCGATAAAGGGCATTAATAGGCCTCTCAAAAAGATAACCTAAAAACCCCAACGGCTATTCTTACAAGACACTGTAGACTGAACAGTCACATGCAAAAGCTGGGTATAGTATCGAACAACACATACCGATTTTGTGATGGATCAGCAGACGGTGGACCATATCCTTCTAGATTGCGGCGCAATTTCAAGACGTAGGGCTAAGTTTATGGGCTCACCATGGCCAGAGCATTCCCACATTTAATCTCTCAAGCAAAGAACACTGCTGGGGTTCATCAAGGAAGACGCCTAGGATGAGGTGCTGTGAAGGAGATGTGCAAGTCACTGTGCAATCCTCAATAAATGATCTATCTATCTACGTTCCGGTAACAAGCACCATTGTGGTACTAGCCCCTCCATCTCGGGAACTATTGATATGACTACATTAAACCTTCTAGCGATTGAATATTAATAATGCCGGCAATGCGAAAGTCTGCTAAAATGCACCATTCTCCATGGAATGCTCGATATATAACTTTCCACGTTTTGAAACAGTGATGAAAAGAGCAAAATTTACAATAATTTTAACTGGCTGTGGGTAGTAAGGTGTTGATGTCCTCTCTTAACGCAATGTAATGACAACTGCGATGCAGGGAAAATGAAAAAAATCTTGCAAATCTACTGATAATAATTAATTTTTCCTCTCCTTCTATGCAATTCTATGCATACATACATATGTATTTTTCTCTCCAAATGCTAATTAAAAAAATTAATTGGTTTTCACATGAACTTCGAACTCTGTCGTATTTGCATTCTTCAGTTGATTATCAACAAAAGCATGACAAATTATCACTAAAAAATTCATACATGTTGCTTATATATTTAATATGGTAGCCAATTTACTTACCCTTTCTGGTGCGATGATTCCTGGACAATCGGGCCTGACTAGACGCGATTTTTTTTGCCTTAAGAGAGCGTGCTTAACGCGAACCCTATCATGTTATGGCACAACTTTGGTGATGCAAAAAATCAAAGACATTTCTGCTTCTAATGCTTCTAGGATAGCAGCAGCAGCTCCCGGTGGCACCACATAAATAACAGTTGCATGCCGATCAGTTGCCTTTTTTGCTCCGGCTACCTATTCAATTTTAATTCACATTACATTATCTACTATTGCAATTTTTAATCACTACAAATCAATATAAATTACCGAAGCAAATACTGGCAAACCAAGATGCGTAGTTCCACCCTTTTTTAGGGAAATACATCCAACCAGTTTGGTACCGTATTCCAAAGCATGTTGCTTGTAAAGTACCTTGTTTTTGTAGATTTCCTTTGATTTTGGCATATTCTGAGCTGAATCGCAACCCGGCGGAGATGCTATCTATTAGAATAATATAACAGTTTTTTATACTCAGTTGAGCAGAGCTCACAGAGTATATTAAGTTTGATTGGATAACGGTTGGTTGTACATATATAAAGGAATCGAGATAGATATAGACTTCCATATATCAAAATAATCAGGATCGAAAAAAAATTTGATTTAGCCATGTCCGTCCGTCCGTCCGTCCGTCCGTCCGTCCGTTAACACGATAACTTGAGTAAATTTTGAGGTATCTTGATGAAATTTGGTATGTAGGTTCCTGAGCACTCATCTCAGATCGCTATTTAAAATGAACGATATCGTACTATAACCACGCCCACTTTTTCGATATCGAAAATTTCGAAAAACCGAAAAAGTGCGATAATTCATTACAAAAGACCGATAAAGCGACGAAACTTGGTAGATGAGTTGAACTTATGACGCAAAATAGAAAATTAGTAAAATTTTGGACAATGGGCGTGGCACCGCCCACTTTTAAAAGAAGGTAATTTAAAACTTTTGCAAGCTGTAATTTGGCAGTCGTTGAAGATATCGTGATGAAATTTGGCAGGAACGTTACTCTTATTACTATATGTACGCTTAATAAAAATTAGCAAAATCGGAGAAGGACCACGCCCACTTTTAAAAAAATTTTTTTTTAAAAGTAAAATTTTAACAAAAAATTTAATATCTTTACAGTATATAAGTAAATTATGTCAAAATTCAACTCCAGTAATGATATGGTGCAACAAAATACAAAAATAAAAGAAAATTTAAAAATGGGCGTGGCTCCGCCCTTTTCCATTTAATTTGTCTAGGATACTTTTAACGCCATAAGTCGAACAAAAAATTAACCAATCCTTTTGAAATTTGGTAGGGGCATAGATTTTATGGCGTTAACTGTTTTCTGTGAAAATGGGCGAAATCGGTTGATGCCACGCCCAGTTTTTATACACAGTCGTCCGTCTGTCCTTCCGCATGGCCGTTAACACGATAACTTGAGCAAAAATCGATATATCTTTACTAAACTCAGTTCACGTACTTATCTGAACTCACTTTATCTTGGTATGAAAAATGAACGAAATCCGACTATGACCACGCCCACTTTTTCCATATCGAAAATTACGAAAAATGAAAAAAATGCCATAATTCTATACCAAATACGAAAAAAGGGATGAAATATGGTAAGGTAATTGGATTGTTTTATTGACGCGAAATATAACTTTACGAAAAACTTTATAAAATGATTGTGACACCTACCATATTAAGGAGAAGAAAATGAAAAAGTTCTGCAGGGCGAAATAAAAAACCCTTAAAATCTTGGCAGGTATTACATATATAAATAAATTAGCGGTATCCAACAGATGATGTTCCGGGTCACCCTGGTCCACATTTTGGTCGATATCTGGAAAACGCCTTCACATATACAACTACCACCACGCCCTTTTAAAATACTCATTAATACCTTTCATTTGATACCCATATCGTACAAACGCATTCTAGAGTCAACCCTGATCCACCTTTATGGCTATATCCCTAAATGGCGTCCACCTATAGAACTATGGCCCACTCCCTCATAAAATACTCTTTAATGCCTTTCATTTGATACACATGTCATACAAACACATTCCAGGGTTTCCCTCGGTTCATTTTCCTACATGGTTATTTTCCCTTATGTTGTAGCTCTCAACTGAGTATGTAATGTTCGGTTGCACCCGAACTTAACCTTCCTTACTTGTTTATTATTTAAAAATGCACATTCGTATGAATGAAAATCAGAAAGTAAATAATATTGTTGTTGTTGTAGCTATAAGGACACTCCCCGTTATCGACTTTGGTGGTCCTTTGCCGGATGCAGATCGGGTACGTTCCAGGAACCATTAAGGTACTAGCCCGACCATATCGGGAGCGATTTAGTTAAAATAAAACCTTGTAGGCCATCCCGCCGATTCTATACAACTTAATATGGTAACGATTTAAAAGACGGTGCACCACCCAATTTTTATCAAAAATTATCAAACGTGGAATCAAAAGGCGCGCCTCGAGCTCCGTTTTTATTATTATTTGATATTTTTAAATTAGCTGGTGTACCGTCTTGTAAAACTTTACCCTTAATATTATTTTTGGCGAAGGCCGCCAACGCAAAAAGATGGTCTCTGCAGCAATATTCTTAATTTCCGTCACATGTCACAACTCAAATTAACTTAATGTTATTTTGGGCGAAGGTCGCCAACGCAAAAAGGTGTTCTCTGCAACAAAATTTTTAATTTCCGTCACATGTCACAACTAAAAGCACAAGATATTTTTCGTTGTAAACAATTTATATTTTTTTTGCGTTTCAATGTTGTCCGGAATAATTAATGAACTGTCATTTCGATGACAGCATGAAACGTCGATGTGTTAGTGGAGAGCGAATGTGTGGGTGAACTGGTTACCTCCGTCTTGTAGGGCATTGAATCCGACGGATGCACTGCATTACAATCCGTAAACTGTATTATCAACATAATCAGCTATGCAATAATTTCAAAACACAAATAAATATTTGTTCAATGTGTAATATGGATTCAATAGCGTTTTATTTAGATTTTGATGAAAACACAAATAAGGATGAAAGACGAACCCGGAAGCAAGTAAGAGATAAAGCTATTGAGGTACTCCGGTTACCTGATGATGTGTAAGTTCACGGAGAATATATATTTAGAACAGTTGACGTTGTCAATTTATGTATACTCCTTAGATTTGTTAAACAGTTCTGGCTCAATAAGTTAGCCTTTCAATATGTTCTGGATATATTAAAGCGGGAAATGCCTCCCACTCGCAACTCATGGTCAATATCACCAGAGCTTAAACTAGAATCTTGTCTATGATTTTTTGCTGAAGGGGGCTATCAAAATGGTACTGGACAAGATTTTAATATTGTCATGGCGCAATCCACAGTTTCCACAGCACTGTCCGACGTTCTTAATATTTAAGAAGCAACACTATGCCCTAGATGGATAAGCCTGTCAATGACGGAGACTGAAAAGCTTGAAGCCAAAAGGTATTTTTTTGGAAAAACAAGAATTCCTGGTATAGTTATGTGTGTAGATGGCACCCATATAAAAATTTTAAAACCTGCTGGGGACAATGCACACCTTTATTATAATAGGAAAGGGTATTACAGTATTAATGCCATGATTGTAAGTTAATTTCCACAATATAATTTACTACGAAAATAATTTCCTTTCTTAAGATATGTGACCATAAGTTGCGAATAAGATATGTGAATAGCAGATATGCAGGTGCTAGTCACGATTCCTTTATTTGGGAAAATAGCGATGCTTCAACATATTTCCAAGCCTTGTACGAAAATGGAGACAGAAGCACCAGATTGTTGGGTATGCATTTAAGAAAAAAAAATTAACCATACATTTGTAATTTTGTTTTACATAATCTTGCCCTAGGTGACTCTGGATACCCACTTTTACCCTGGCTGATAACACCCTTTCGAAATGCTGGAGCTAATACAAAGCCGATTCAATAAAAGTCATAGCTCGGGTCGCAATATTGTCGATGCCTGCTTTCCGCTCACCAACTTCATTATTCTCCAGAAAAATTGGCTCAAATTGTAAACGTTGCGGCGGCACTTCATAACATTCGAATCCATTACAATATTTCAGAGGAATATTTAGACGGGGTTTATGAAAACGATGATTATGAAATAGGTGAACCTGTACAACACCAAAGATATACAAATGAAGCAAACCAAATTCGCAATGAAATGTTACAGAACTTTTTGTGAAAGAAAATATATTTATTTTCTCTAAACATATGTATATATTTGTTAACATTAAATAAAGAAAAGCCTTCCTGGCAAATGTTGCACTTTAAAAACTAAAGCTAAAAAATTTAATTATTCACACATGTACTTAGTTTCGTTTAGATTTAAATACTCATACTTATATATACGTTTAACATAATTTGTTAAAATTAAATAAAAAAGCCTTCCTGGCAAATGTTACACTTTAAAAACTAAAGCTAAAAAAAATCACTAATTCAGTCAGATTTGAATACTTATAGTTATTTTTTAGGTGTCAGTTGCTTGTTGATACCTCCTAGCTCAATACTTAAAAGTTCTTTTTTTACCCTCAATTTTTCAACAGCATTCGTCTCCATAGCGATATTGTGCCTTTTGGTCTCTTCCAGAAAAGCTTGGAGAATTTCATTATTTTTTTCTGGTAATCACCCAGCCTTTCTACCGATCTAGTCAGTCGTTTTATATATTCTTTGACATTTCTAAAATGCAGTTCTTGCGCACCAACACCTTCGCTAATTTTTGATTATAAGCTCTCCTGCACACCTATTTGCTTTTCTAATAAATCAAATTGCTCTGGTCTCTTTTTTTTTGCGTGCATTGCAAATATTTTGCTGATTTTCTACATTTTCATTTTCTAAGAACTCATGGTCCATGGCATCTCGTGAAGTATATAGATTACTACCCTCACGAGTTCTCTTCGATGTAGATGGAGTAATGTCATCAACCGTCAGCTCTAAATTTATTGGAGTGGTATTTTCAGTTATTTTCTTCTGAGGAACTCCAAACTGCTTTGCATTTCTAATGGCACCGACACAGTCATTTAGACCTACTAAATCAGCAACATCTTCTTCCAAACTAGTTAGCGGTTGTTGCCTATTTTCTCCTCCACCAGTTGCTTGCATTTCTCTTTTGTTGTGTGCCAACTTTTTCTTAACTGCAGACTTAAAGTCTGACCAAACCTAAAATTAATACGTAATTAAGTATATTTTCAACTAACTATTGAATCATCTACAAACCTTTTTCCATTCTGCAATGGTTTTCGATGGAGGTCCTAGAGAGTTGAGATCATCACGCACGCCTTCCCAAAATCGTTCTACCTCGTTTGGAGCATTTCTTGTAAAATTTTTGGCTATATCGGGATACCAAGCATTTAAACTGGTCCCTGCTGGTTGTGCGTTTCCTAAAAAAATGGAATTTTTAATGTATATTACTCAAAAAAGATATATAAAAATATTTTCCCTTACATTTTATTGCTCTCCATCTTTATTTTAATAAGATCCGCAACACAATGAACTACGGATGAGAAACGAGTAAATTTTTGAAACGCGGATCGAATGCGTTATCGGTGATACCATTTATTTAATCGATCCGCGCACTACATTATCGATCCGCACACTGCTTTATCATGCGTTTATTATGATACCGAATACCGTCGGACCGAGTATAACTCCCTCCGCAACCATCCGACGTTTGCCATGATAGGCATGAATATTTAATTATAAATAAGTCATATATACAATGTTTTTTTACAATTTAAATTATTCCCTTATTACTCTAGCGAACTTTACATATGTGTATATTGATATGTCCAAGCTAATTAAGTACAATAACGTCTATTAATAGCTGTGCCCTTTCTGAAACTTTGAAGCTCAGTGATGATGCCCAATTTTTCCTGCGCTGGTGGTGTTGTTCAACATCAGTTTGCAGAGCCATATGAGTTTTGTAGGGATAATACCGGAAGCCCCAATTCGTGCTATAAAAGTCGATTTACAGGTGATATTGATCCTTTGGTCTTGACTCTTTCCCATAGTATGCTTGTTAGCGCCTTATCTGTGGTACTAAAAAGGTGGGGATAGTTGTCGCAGTTTTCTTATAATTTGAGCAAATTTATGTTCTTCCTTCAGCTACAGCTGGAATATTTCGAATATTGCTATGCGCACATCGTCAAAATCAAATTACCTAGAATGAGAAAGAAACTAATATCAGTAAGGATAGATTAAAGTTTTTAATATATTTAACCCGAAAAGTGTTCTATAAATAGGGCTCCACAATTAGCTCTTTTCTGAGAAGCCAAAGGCACAAGGGACTCAAGGAGACTTCAGACTAGAATCAGGGCCACCCGAAGATACTTCGCTGTTGCATTCATAGAGAACACAACATTATAACAAGGGATAATTGATTGATGTTACGAAGGAAATTAGACGTGCTACAAAAACAAACAAATGCAGATGACTGTTTAATTCAACAACAACAACAACAACAACAACAACAACTGTTTAATTCATTATCCGAAGTTCTTGTATGGACGTGCAGTATAAAAAGTGCAAAGTACTGCTAAAACTGATTTCCCCGAGTAACCCGGGAACGAATTGATGTGACTACGCCTATCCTTCTTTAGCAGCAGAGTCTAGAACCAGTTCCCTGTTGGACAGGAAAATAAACGTTTGGTTATCTCTAAGTTGATCATATGCTATTACAGAATATACTCGTTTGCTGCATCCGACCAGTACATCCAACTTTCCCAGATTTTCTGGGCTCAGAAAGGGTATGCTCCTGAATAGTGCATTTGTTGCACGCTGCTGCCTGGCCGCTTACCCAACAACACAAGACACGACGGAACTTTCCTTGGGACACCCAAGGTCACTAACGCTTCTCATGGCTCCAGCGGGTTAGAGGGCTTACCTACGTAAGAGGCGATTAAAATACCAAATTGGTTCAGGGGCTTGTGTAGCGCAACCCGTTCAATGGGTTGCCAGCGCAATATATAGCTTCTCCAACCCAATTGTGAACCTCACCTACCCGTTGCGAATCCTGTTTCTTTAACAGCCGAGGCTCTGGTGAACCCATGTTCCTTATGGATCTACATTTGGAAGCGCTTAGTTAGCTGACATCGCTTACTAAAACGGTTGATTCTAAAGTAAAAACCAAAACAAAATATAGGTTAAGTTGAACTGGCGGGTTCATGACGACCTCACATAGACTGAATGAGTCCGTATTGTTACCAGAAGTTTGTTTTAACGACCAAGCCAAAAACCCTATCAACAACCAGGACATGTTATAAAATAACTCCGTCCTCTTGACAAATACCAGAAGCTTCCTAGAACTTAAGCCACTTGCTGATTCTAGATCTGACAGCTGTCAGCTGGAGTCTTAGCCTGGCAAGCGCAGGGCACGAGCACAGAACGTAATCGATCGTTTCCTCCTCCAACCCGCACTTCCTACATCTGCTATCACTGACCAAGCCTAATTTAAAGGCATGTGACGCCAGAAGGCAGTGTGCAGTAAGAATACCCGTCATGAGTCTACAGTCTACAGTTTAATGATAATGAAAATATAAGAATCAGTGTTTATGAATAACATATTTTAACTAATCTCTTACAACAAAGTGATCGGTGGCTACATCGCCATGTAGATAGTGTGGTGTTCCACCTTGTATAAACGTAGGTACTGTATGTGCTCAACCGTGCAAATGGACATAAGCAGTAACATTATTCACATAAACACAGCTTGGTATTTGTGCAGGCATCAATATAGCATACATTGGTCCAGTTCGGTGTGCACCAGCCACTGGTACAAACACTTTTGAATACATAGCTTTCATATAGATTGGATGTCCAGCAGTGCTCCGGTTGTGCCAAAATGTAATGGGCTGCTCAGTCTCTTGGTACGGCTGTATAGGTATGGGCGGGTGCAATGTATTACTAGCCTGCTCAAGATCGTATGGTACATAAATGGCTCGAAGATGCCAGAGGGGATTGGAGCCAGAGTTTTCGGACCCAGAGCCAAAATATCAGTAACTCTAAAAGCACATCCGAGCATTTTCAAGCGGAAGTATTCGCCATAAGTTAGTGCGCTAAGCTGAACCTTCAGCGCTGATACCCCAATGAAACAATTGCCATACTCAGTCAGGCAGGCAGGCCCCACTAAAGGCATTTGCGGCGTTCAAAAACAAGTCAGCACTGGTCCTTCAGTGCGTAGAAAAGCTAAATAAATTAGGAGCACACAATGTAGTACTGTTGCCCTGGGTCCTAGGCCACAGGGGAGTAGAGGGTAATGAGCAGGCAGACTCAGTGTTTAATTTATTGCGTCCCTCCCACAAATTGTCTTCCTCCCAGCAGATCCTTGCAGCGGGTCTGCGCCATACTCTCCTCTTCCGGGAAGGTATCGATCCCAATCCGGGTCCTTCTCCTGACCCCGGTCCTGGGAAATGAGTTTGCTGCGTTTGCCGGAAAAGATTCTTTTTAGGACGGTCATATATATAAGGGCCTGAAATATTTCAATGAACTTCCTAATCACATAAAAAGTAGTAATAACTTCAATACTTTTAAAAAAAGTTTATTGGAGCATTGTAAAACCTTTCCAATAAGATAAAGTTTTTCTCCTCTTATTTTTTATATGATATATCCGATACTGGAGAGCGAAAAGGGAATGGTAATATTGGAAGCAGCAAAATACAATGCATCCGGCCCTAAACAAAGTTGAGGGGTGATTGGATACACGTTATTTTCAATTTCCAACATCCAAAGACATGATTAGCTCTGTTGATCGGAGACTAATACATTCCGACAGCTTAAAATACACATATAATTGAAAAATACAAGTTCCAAATTTTGTTGCCTTAAGCTGGGAGCACTGGGGGATTGGAAACGCGTCCTTTCCAACCTTCCTTAAATGAGTGGCTCCCAGACTCGTCCCTTTGTCACGCTAGTAAATATGCTGATCGGAATCACATGGCATTCCAACAGCATATTCAATAGAAATAAGTGATTATAACAATGAATTGTACTTAGTAGTTTAAGTTTCAGGCCTAAACAGCCGTAATAATACATAAATTAAATTAAAAAAAATAAATACTCTTGTCAGTGTTTCACGTGCAAGGGATGGTTGCATCGGACAAGTTGCTCTGGGCTAGATTCCAAAATCCAGCGTCCTCGTAACTTTTATAAATCTTTTGTGGCTCTTGTTGTTCACGGCCTCATTAGATTATGAGGAAATACGGCACCTGAGAACACAGCCGTATGAACCTAAAAAACACAAGCATGTCTTCAGTGAACTCCACAAACAGGCGTCGGACTTCTATGCCGGTGATTCCTGTACTCAAAGAACAAAACTAGCAGAGGAGGAACGCACTCTCCCTAGGGAAACGAAAGTAGTCACTCTAGCTCAACTTCGAGCTGGATAACGTAATAGGTTAAACTCTTACCTATCCAGAATCAACCCCGACATACAAAACATTGTCCTGCTTGTAATGTGTCCCCACATGACACCAACCATCTCTTTAACTGTATTGTGGAACCAACGCCTCTAACACTCCTCTGATTATGGTCCACCCCTGTTGAAACAGAAAGTTTCCTTGGACTCCCGTTAGAAGACATTGATCACAATTTGTGATCGGTTGCACCTATTGGATGGGACGAAGCACTGCTATAACAACAACAGCAGGCGGACAACCCGGAAAGAGAGACAGCAACTGCATGACCCATCGATCCCGAGCCGCTCCTGGCAGTTGGCTCACTCAATAAATGCCCCTAATAGTAGAAGGGAGGGAAAAGAGAGAACACTGGCGCAATATGCCAGGCCTGAGTCAATCTAAATAACTGTTAGGGGGTTACAGCACAACTCGATATAGGACATTAATAGGCTTCTCAAAAAGATAACCTAAGAATCCTGACGGCTATTCTTACAAGACACTGTAGACTGAACAGTCACATGCAAAAGCTCGGTATAATATCGAACAACACATACCGATTTTGTGATGGATCAGCAGACGGCGGACCAAGACGGCGCAATTTCAAGACGTAGGGCTAAGTTTATGGGCTCACCCTGGCCAGAGAATTCCCACATTTAATCCCTCAAGCCAAGAACACTGCTGGGGTTCATCAAGGAAGTCGGCTAGGATGAGGTGCTGTGAAGGAGATGTGAAAGTCACTGTGCAATCCTCAATAAATGATCTATCTATCCACGTTCCGGTAACAAGCACCATTGTGGTACTAGCCCCACCATCTCGGGAACTATTGACATGACTACATTAAACCTTGTAGGGATTGAATATTAATAATGACCGCAATGCGAAAGTCCGCTAAAATGTACCATTCTCCATGGAATGCTCGATATATAACTTTCCACGTTTTGAAACAGTGATGAAAAGAGCAAAATTTACTAAAATTTTAACTGGCTGTGGGTAGTAAGGTGTTGATGTCCTCTGTTAACGCAATATAATGACAACTACGACGCAGGGAAAATGACAAGAATCTTGTAAATCTACTGATAATAATTAATTAATTCCTCCCCTTCTATGCAGCTCTATGCATACATACATATGTATTTTTCTCTCCAAACGCTAATTAAAAAAATTAATTGTTTTTCACATGAACTTCGAACTCTGTCGTATTTGCATTCTTCACTTGATTATCAACAAAAGCATGACAAATTAACAATTATTTCTTCAAACTGGCTCTAGGTCAATAAATTAAACAAGTTGTTGTTGTTTTTGTTCCAATATATTTCGATCTCCAACGGAGATCGTCATCGGGGACTACAATAATAAATAAATAAACACTTTATTTTACACAATTTATCACAGGCAAATTTATATATATGTATGTATAAACATATTAGCATTACTGCAAACATACATACATGAGTTCAGATGTTAGGTGGGCAGCGTCTGTTCGGGATGCTCAAAATTTGCATGACAAATTATTTAATATGGTAGCCAATTTACTTACCCTTTCTGGTTCGATGATTCGCGTGCTTAACGCGAACCATATCATGTTATGGCGCACCTTTGGTAATGCAAACAATCAGACATTTCTGCTTCTAATGCTTCTAGGATAGCAGCAGCAGCTCCCGGTGGCGCCACATAAATAACAGTTGCATGCCGATCAGTTGCCTTTTTTGCTCTGGCTACCTATTCAATTTTGCTTCACATTACATTATCTACTATTGCAATTTTTAATCAATACAAATCAATATAAATTACCGAAGCAAATACTGGCAAACCAAGATGCGTAATTCCCCCCTTTTTTAGGGAAATACATCCAACCAGTTTGGTACCGTATTCCAAAGCATGTTGGTTGTAAAGTACCTTGTATCCTTGGCAAATGACACGTGAATCTGCATTTAATTGTAGATTTCCTCTGATTTTGGCATATTCTGAGCTGCATCGCAACCCGGCGGAGATGCTATCTATTAGAATAATATAAAATTTTTTTATTATTTAAAAATGCACATACGTATGAATGAAAATCAGAAAGTAAAGGTAGTACTGCAGTTTACGGTACCCACCCTAAAGTTGGGCCAAGATTTTCGAGTGAGGTATCAAAAGACAAAAGACGATTTTGGCCCAAATTTCGGTGGGTACCGTAAACTGCACTATTACCAAAGTAAATAATGTTATTGTTGTTGTAGCGATAAGGACACTCCCCGTTATCGACTTTGTTGGTCCTTTGCCGGATGCAGATCGGGTACGTTGCGGGAACAATTAAGGTACTAGCCCGACCATATCGGGAGCGATTTAGTATGACATGAAACCTTGTAGGCCATTCCGTCGATTCTATACAACTTAATATGGTAACGATTTAAAAGACGGTGCACCACCTAATTTTTATCAAAAATTATCAAACGAGGAATCAAAAGACGCGCCTCGAGCTCCGTTTTTATTATTATTTGATATTTTTAAATTAGGTGGTGCACCGTCTTGCAAAACGTTACGCTTAATATTATTTTGGGCGAAGGCCGCCAACGCAAAAAGATGGTCTCTGCAACAAAATTTTTAATTTCCGTCACATGTCACAACTAAAATTAACTTAATATTATTTTGGGCGAAGGCCGCCAACGCAAAAAGGTGTTCTCTGCAACAAAATTTTTAATTTCCGTCACATGTTACAATTAAAAGCACAAGATATTTTTCGTTGTAAACAATGCTATTTTTTCTCCGTTTCAAAGTTTTCCGGAATAATTAATGAACTGTCATTTCGATGACAGCATGAAACGTCGATGTGTTAGTGGAGAGCGAAAAAAGCTTTGAATGTGTGGGTGAACTAGTTACCTCCGTCTTGTAGGGCATAATGTAATGATAGAAGGTGGAGGAAGATTTGACAGATGTTATATCGAACACCCTTAGCTCCAGTGAGCTCCAGGTTGTATTTTGGAAGTACAAGAGAATGGGGCATAAAAAAGGGCCCGACTTTTTAAAATAGTACTTAATTTCATACTTTTTTATTTATTGTTAGAATGGGATTGCAAAGTAAAGAAACGATTTGAACTATAATTTAAGTAAAAAAACACATGTTTTGTTTCGGCTTAACAATCATCAGCGATTGAGAAAAAGTATGAATTATAAGCCCAATGCGTTTTACTGCTTAAATTAAAGTTCAATTTAAAAGGAAAATCAAGCGCTGCGTTGTTTAGGTAGAGAATCAGAGAATAAAATGCAAAGATACCAAGCTATCTAAAAATAGGATTGGCGCTTAGTAGAAACGAATTTCTTCAAAGATACAGTAATCATTTCTATGTATCTATGTAGGTTGCGAAATTTTAAGAAAAAACACTAATTTCACCCATCAAATTGGCGATTCGTTAAAGTTTTATTTGTTTTAGGTAAATTTAACGTTAGAACAAATTATTTTACATCGAAATTGACATAAGACTAGTATTACTTACAAATACTTATATCCTATTACAAAGTTTTTCTTTTAATAAAATTTTACCAAGTTTTTGAAATTAATAAATTGAGATAAAATTAAATTAAAAATTGGTTTATATTATTTTACATTTTTATTTGTATACATTTTGCAATAAGTGAAGATCGAATAATGGCAGTTATAACAATGAAATTGAATTTGGTAATAAAAAAAAAAAATATGTTTTTTTCTTCGCTACTTTGAAACCGGTTTCACATTTCTTCAACATTCTCTCGTAGCAAAATACGCGGATTGCTAAAATTGCAGCAGTGAAAATTATATACATATGTAAGTACATGGAGCGCAAACTATAATGAAAGATATTCATGATTATTTAATGGTGTTAGTACTTATAATAAGATTTGCAAGACTTACTGTGCAATTAAGGCTTCATTAATTTATTAAGCGACTTTATGCGGAAATACATTCGGCTTCTAAAAAAGAGCCTTTTTACTTCAAAGATGAGGTCGATACTTTCACTCATTTGTATAAGCCTTTCAATGTAGAAGGGATTTGTTTCCAGCAAAGTTCCGTTTAGCTGGTAAAAAACTTGCTCGAGCTCCATAATTTTATTCAAAAAATCTCTTGAGGGTTTTATCAGTCCTCCTCTATAGATTTCTGTAACGTAAGTTTCGGAGGTGTTGTCACTAACACAATGCCATAGTTGAAGTTTCCGTATAATGTACCCTGCAACATATTCGAGAGCGTCTTCCTGCAATTGGCCTATGTCTATATGACTGGAGTGCACTAAACAGTTCCCTTCCGTTGCTTCCTCGCCATCAGCATCTTCTTGCCCGTCCAATAAACTATTTTGATGGTCTATTGCATCAAACCCCAACCACTCCGTGTCGTCTGCCTCCATATTGCCACGTGCTGACAAAAATTCTGTATTTCTATATATATATATATATATATATATAATATTAACAAATGTAGTTTACCCAGCAAATATTTCCGTATGCGGTATTTAAATTGCATTGGGGTAGGATTGTCGTACAGCCCACCTTTTGCACGCATCGCGGAAAAAAAATTTCCCACGACGTCTTGATTTAACCGGTACGTAAGGATGTATTGTAAACCAAAATACGGTTACAAACACCCCAGCGACTCATTTGTCATTAGAATACCCTTTTGAAAGGGAAGCAAGTCATTTTTATTTCCAACTAAAGTATTCCGGATGCAGTTGTCCATTTTAGAAAGAATTTCCAGCTGCTCATTAAAAGCCATGCCAAACGGTTTTTTTGAAGGCAACGATTGGAACGTACTAAATTTTGAATTCAATAAGTCAAACCAATCGTTCACCACATCGAAGTAATAGGCAGTCTCGGAACCCATATAAATATCCATACCCAATGTTACGCAGCGACGCAGAGCACTAGCTGTGGTGTGGGAAAAACTTGAGCAGCAAGTTTAACGTTTTGCCGTCCGGCATGATGCACGGTCATATGACTTTTAGATATGTTGTAGGTTATTGACGCAACAGATACTTCCGTTCTTCGTAGTACATCAGCAATGCTACGGGTGGTCAATAAATTACCTTGGAACTTCAGCCCACTATCAAAGTAATGATTTCTCAATAGCTTTATTAAATGTGGTGGATCAGCAAAAACAAAAACTTTCCCACCGCTTGCTGGATTCGTAAACCATGTTTGATCTAAAATATATACCAGCTATGTGGTTTTTACATAAATATAAAAATAAAAATTTTACATACCAACAGATATATTAAGTTCTCTCCAGAGGCCCTGGTTTCAGGGACCCATATCGGATACAATGCCCACCACCGGGTAGCCTACTTCTTCCACCTTTTTGATAATAGTAAACAAAACTTCCTTCGTCATTTTACAATCGTACACGCAAAAAACCGGTTGCTTCCATGAGCGCTTAAGTCCGCGCACAATCGCTACTTGCACCATCTTACTGGGATTACGGATGGCATCTGCGAGCGTATCAAATTCATATGCCGATTCAACTCTCATTCCATCAAAAGATAAAATGCAAAGCCTATCTTCTACTGGCATATCGCTTGCGTTACGCATCACGCTTAGTGAAAATCGAATGACACCGTCCTCGAACTTAAGTTTTTGACACCACTTCGACACGGTCGACTCGCACGGAAGGGGGAAACCCCTCTTCAGCAAATGCCTATATGCTCTTGGCCCAGCTGCATGTAAAACTATGGCTGGCGACATGTCTTTCTAGGACCAATGAATTAACTTCTCAGGGTACTCCAGCTTACGTATTTGGCCCTCGGTAAAAATTGCCTGTAAACTCGACCGAAGATGCGCGTGTTCCTCAGCTTGAACAGCAAGTGCTGCTACCTTTGCTTCAAGTGCTGCCACATATTGGTCTCTTTCGGATCTAAACAAGATACGTCAACATACTATTATCAATTGGGGTATTTACGTAGGCCTCGTTATCGCACTTTATGGTTCTGTGGTTAAATTTTCAACTAAGTTTGTAAAAACCAACCCCGCGGAACATATGTATAGTTTTTCAGAAGATAACATAATAATAAGGCTGACGTAAATAGCTCTAGAAAATTTTTGTAAAAAAAAAATTAATTACTCAATTTGCGTTGATACGTCGTTAAACTTTGAACACTATATCCGTTGTAAGAGTTTCGAAGATCATTGGTACTGCATCCCCACTTAATTTTATACGTTTTCGGTCTGACCCAGATACAAAATCACTTGCTGAAAAGTGAAGACCGCATATTTTTGCCGATTGTGACAGCTCCACGCCACATAACTCTGACCATAATTGTCTTTTTATTTCGCTTTTCGGTACATGATAAAGTTTATACCCTTCTTTTGCCCTTGTCTTATGACATAAGAAACAACTTGCTTTCGACATTCTGTTTTTAATAAAAACAGAAATAAAAAAAACTATTTATTTGTTTTCATTAAATTTATTTAAACTATTACTGTTTTAATGATGTTAAAGAAACTTAATATGTATATATATATGTGAGTATAAGTTTGTGCCTTTTACATAAATCTTAACCGTAAGTTTATACACTTTTTTAATGTGTGGAGGTTAGTTTTCTTAAGTATATTTTCTACCATTCTCTCTTTTTTTAACTTGTTTATTTCAGTTTAAATTTCTTATAATTTTGTAACTATATTTTATCTTCGAAACTCCTTTTAATTTTATTTTTATCTCACATTACCGCAATGAAATTCTTTTATTTAATTTTCCTATACATATTTGCCTTTCTATTTTTATTGTAAAATTGTATCTGGATCTTTAAATTATTTTACTCCACGTTTGTTATCTCTGGTTTACTTTTTTTTCGGCCTATTTTATAATTAATATTGTTATATAATCTTTTCGGAGTTGTTTTTCTTAAACTGCTAACGGAATATGTAGATGTATATGTAGATAAGTCTGTAGATTAATATTAAAGTAACCTATTACTCTGATATTTTGTTAGACATCGAGACGCGAAACTCTAGTTCTATTTGCATTATTTTAGGGTTTACATGTGCTGTAAAGATGTCCGCTTATCCTTTCTTGGCAATCCGTAGTGTGGCATGTAACTGTATAAGGACGTGTTGAGTGGTTTATAGCTTTGAGGGTATAGCTACCTGGGAAGCAAAACAGATTACGAAGAACGAGCAGTACTAAAATTTATATAACGAGGCTCCTCTGTAAAGTAAAAAATAAATTATATAAATTGCTTGGAATACATCTGTGTGACCATATACCAAATGTTGTTCAGATTTATGTCGACCCCCAGCGGGATTAGGGGTTTAGAATATACCCGAGATAGGTAACAGGCGACTAAAATAAGCAAATGAGCTAATTTTTTGCCAGCGCAATCTTTAGCTTCTCAACGCAATTGTCAACCTAACGTACTCTTCCAGTGAGGGGGACGGAGGGCCGCATTTCGTAACTTTTTGAAAATTTTTTTTATTTAAGACTGCATTGTCACGGCGTCACTAAACATGCTAAAAGTTTCAGGGACATACATAAAAGGGAAGCTAAATAAAAGCTTGTAAAAAGGTAACATAAGATTATAAACTAGTATCTTCTCTCCCTCCTCCGCCCAGCCATTCACTCTCTTCTATTCCCATCTCAGCAGTAACAGCAGCCACGAACAGTAATGATTCACCTGTACAATTTTAAAAGAAATGCATTAATATAAAATTTCACTAATTTTTTACTAAAATTAAACTAACAAAAACACCCAGCGCGAAGCCCTGCCCACAACAATAACATTCCCCTAAATCTTCGAGGTGTTTTTGTGGTTACAGCAACAACAAAAAAACAAAAAGCCAAACTTTTACCTGTATATGCAGATGTGCGACTTTGGTCCACAAGCAACAATAGAATGCATAAGAATCCACCTATAGAACATGTACATACATGGACCATTAGTATCAAATACCTTCAATTTCTTATTTTTTAATTAATTCCTTACCTAAATTCGGGTTTTCTTCATATGTCCACTTAGGAAGCAAATATATGTAGATATATATGGGGATATATGAGGGGAACAAAATCACTCTGAAACAATAAATTTCATATTATTATTAATAAATATATCACATAAAGGAAAATTATGATGCTTCTTCCCTTTATATACTGGCAAAATTCCAATTTTCCGCGAAAATCAGTTTTTTTCTGCAAATGTTTGTCTTCCTTAAAGAAATTTTCCCAACTAATGACAATTTGTTTACATATTTAAATGCTCATACAAACAAACAATTATGTGCAGCAAATTTTCTGAATTTCTCCTCTTTTATGCTTCACAAAAACACAATTAAACTGTTGTAAACAAAAGAATACTCTTGTATTTAACACACAACACAAATATTTGCTTTTTTTCCGCAGAAAAAAGCGTTTTTTACCCGATTTCGTTAAGTAAACAAACTTTTATTTGATAATTGTCACACATTTGATAGAAAGAAAAGTCAACACAACGCAGAATTGGATAAAAAAGTGATGCCGTTGCATATTTTTGAAAAAGTACGATTTTTATGCTTTTAAGTACACTTTTTCCTTTGAATAAAAAAGTATTTTGTAAAGCGACAACATTCTTATTTCTAAGGGCGTTCAAGATGGCGGCGTTAGAGCGAGAAGCTGCTTACATCCGCCACCTTCTATAATTCCATCATGTTGTAGGGTAGTGAGACATTTTCCGTAAAGCGAAAACGGTTGACACACCATGTTTTCATTTGGGACCAAAATTAATCGAAAACAAGTAAGGAAGGTTAAGTTCGGGTGTAACCGAACATTACATACTCAGTTGAGAGCTATGGTGACAACATAAGGGAAAATAACCATGTAGGAAAATTAACCGAGGGAAACCCTGGAATGTGTTTGTATGACATGTGTATCAAATGAAAGGCATTAAAGAGTATTTTATGAGGGAGTGGGCCATAGTTCTATAGGTGGACGCCATTTAGGGATATAGCCATAAAGGTGGATCAGGGTTGACTCTAGAATGCGTTTGTACGATATGGGTATCAAATGAAAGGTATTAATGAGTATTTTAAAAGGGCGTGGACCTAAGTTCTATAGATGGACGCCTTTTCGAGATATCGCCGTAAAGATGGACCAGGGGTGACTCTAGAATGCGTTTGTACGATATGGGTATCAAATGAAAGGTGTTAATGAGCATTTTAAAAGGGAGTTATCCTTAGTTCCATAGGTGGACGCCGTTTCGAGATATCGCCATAAAGGTGGACCAGGGGTGACCCTAGAATTTGTTTGCACAATATGGGCATTAAAGGTATTAATGAGAGTTTTAAAAGGGAGTGGTGGTAGTTGTATATGTGAAGGCGTTTTCCAGATATCGACCAAAATGTGGACCAGGGTGACCCAGAACATCATCTGTTGGATACCGCTAATTTATTTATATATGTAATACCTGCTAAGATTTTAAGGGTTTTTTATTTCGCCCTGCAGAACTTTTTCATTTTCTTCTACTTAATATGGTAGGTGTCACAACCATTTTATAAAGTTTTTTCTAAAGTTATATTTCGCGTCAATAAAACAATCCTTACCTTACCATGTTTCATCCATTTTTTCGTATTTGGTATAGAATTATGGCATTTTTTTCATTTTTCGCAATTTTCGATATCGAAAAAGTGGGCGTGGTTATAGTCGGATTTCGTTCATTTTTCATACCAAGATAAAGTGGGTTCAGATAAGTACGTGAACTGAGTTTAGTAAAGATATATCGATTTTTGCTCAAGTTATCGTGTTAACGGCCATGCGGAAGGACAGACGGACGACTGTGTATAAAAACTGGGCGTGGCATCAACCGATTTCGCCCATTTTCACAGAAAACAGTTAACGCCATAAAATCTATGGCCCTACCAAATTTCAAAAGGATTGGTTAATTTTTGTTCGACTTATGGCGTTAAAAGTATCCTAGACAAATTAAATGAAAAAGGGTGGAGCCACGCCCATTTTTAAATTTTCTTTTATTTTTGTATTTTGTTGCACCATATCATTACTGGCGGCCACCGTGGTGTGATGGTAGCATGCTCCGCCTATCACACCGTATGCCCTGGGTTCAACTCCCGGGCAAAGCAACATCAAAATTTTAGAAATAAGATTTTTCAATTAGAAGAAAATTTTTTAAGCGGGGTCGCCCCTCGGCAGTGTTTGGCAAGCGCTCCGGGTGTATTTCTGCCATGAAAAGCTCTCAGTGAAAACTCATCTGCCTTGCAGATGCCGTTCGGAGTCGGCATAAAACATGTAGGTCCGGTCCGGCCAATTTGTAGGGAAAATCAAGAGGAGCACAACGCAAATTGGAAGAGAAGCTCGGCCTTAGATCTCTTCGGAGGTTATCGCGCCTTACATTTATTTATTTTTTTTATATCATTACTGGAGTTGAATCTTGACATAATTTACTTATATACTGTAAATATATTAAATTTTTTGTTAAAATTTTACTTTAAAAAAAATTTTTTTTTAAAAGTGGGCGTGATCCTTCTCCGATTTCGCTAATTTTTATTAAGCGTACATATAGTAATAAGAGTAACGTTCCTGCTAAATTTCATCATGACATCTTCAACGACTGCCAAATTACAGCTTGCAAAAGTTTTAAATTACCTTCTTTTAAAAGTGGGCGGTGCCACGCCCATTGTCCAAAATTTTACTAGTTTTCTATTTTTCGTCATAAGTTCAACTCATCTACCAAGTTTCGTCGCTTTATCGGTCTTTTGTAATGAATTATCGCACTTTTTCGGTTTTTCGAAATTTTCGATATCGAAAAAGTGGGCGTGGTTATAGTCCGATATCGTTCATTTTAAATAGCGATCTGAGATGAGTGCTCAGGAACCTACATACCAAATTTCATCAAGATACCTCAAAATTTACTCAAGTTATCGTGTTAAGGGACGGACGGACGGACATGGCTCAATCAAATTTTTTTTCGATCCTGATTATTTTGATATATGGAAGTCTATATCTATCTCGATTCCTTTATATATGTACAACCAACCGTTATCCAATCAAACTTAATATACTCTGTGAGCTCTGCTCAACTGAGTATAAAAAGGACCAAATTTTTGTTTTATTTTATTAGTATAAAATACAAAATTTTAGGATGTTTCCATGTAAAATTTTACTAAACATAGCGAAGACTTTCCTTTAATTCAAGCTTAACAAACAAATATATGTGCATGCAACCAAAAATGGTACTATATTTTGACATAGGATAAGTCTATGTCTTTCACCAACCAAACGTTGTGAACCTAGTTTTGGTCACAAAACTCTTGGTTCTAGCCAGGGTACAATTACCAGGTAAAAGCATCAGACTTGCATTTTACATGTTTTTTCATTCGAAGTTGTTATAAAATGTCAAACTTTGTTTATGTTTACATTTTTTGTTTATTTACTTTTAGTGTGAAAATTTATTACTACGCAGTTTTTTGAATGTTTTGCAAATTTTTGTAAAAAAAAAATTTTTTCTTATGCTTTGTATGTATTAAAAAATTGGAAAGTGTTGTTTGTGCAACGTTAGAAGGGAGAAAGCAGGTGTGAAGCTTTTCACAGTCCCGCAAGAGGTAAATTTTTACTTTAGCTCACAACTACTAAAACTCGTCCAAAAATATCGTGAGGGATATCAAAACACGCGCTTTGGACCCAGGACCACGAATCCGAAAACGGAAACTGAAAATTTTATTCCTTTCCAATTATATTAAAAAAACAAAATTGAAAATTTTCATGTGGTTGTGTAATTTTGAGGGGTTTGTGTACCCACAAGAAAAACTGTGGGTAAACGTGTTTTGCGCGGATATAGATTTGGTCTCCCAGGGTAATTTCTTATGAGTGCGGCCGAAGGCAGCCAATGCAGAAAGGTGTTCTGCGCAAAAATACTATGGATTTCACCCCCGGTTTCGGAGCGCTCCGGGCCATTTTTCAGTTTTTCGGGAATATTTTTTGACAGAAATAAAAATTTTAATTTTCGCTTTCGGATTCGTCGTCCTGAGTCCAAAACGCATCTTTTGACACTTCTCCCGTTATTTTTGGACGAGTTTTTGCAGTTGTGAGCTAAAGTAAAGAATTACCCCGCAAGATCAAGGAAGAGGAAAAAATTGGGAAAAAAGCTTGTGGCGTTCAGCTTCCCCAAAATGGCTTAATTTGCTTGCTCCATTTTCAGGCCTGCGGCCTTATGGTCTGGGTTAGTTTACAAAGAACACCATTAGTTTACAAAAATCAAAAATATGCTATACAAATATACGGTCCTTATCAGGGCCACCACTAGTCAACAAAGAGAAAAAATTTGCTAAACACTTACTTACTTAATTGGCGCTTAACCGTCTAAACGGTTATGACCGTCCAACAAGGCGCGCCAGTCGCTCCTTCGTTCCGCCAACCGGCGCCAATTGGTCACACCAAGGGAGTTTAAATCGTTTTCCACCTGGTCCTTCCAACGGAGTGGGGTCCGCCCTCTACCTCTGCTTCCATAGGCGGGTTCCGACTTTCTTGGCCGGAGCATCATCTTTCATTCGGATAACCTGGCCTAGCCAGCGCAGCCGCTGCGTTTTAATTCGCTGGACTATGTTGATGTCTGCGTATAGCTCGTACAGCTCGGCATTAAATCTTCTTAGGTACTCGCTATTGCCAACGCGTAGAGGTTCATAAATCTTTCGAAGAACTTTTCTCTCGAACACTCCCAAATCCGCTTCATCTGCTGTTGTCATGGTCCATGGTCCAAAGTAGCATTTATTGGCAAGATTGATTCTTCGCTGGAATTCAGTTCTGATATTGTTGCTAGTGTTGATGCTGGGTCCCAAATAAACGAAGTCTTTTACTATTTCGAAATTGTGGCTGCTAACAGCAGCGTGGTTGCCAAGGCGCGTATGCGCTGACTCTTTACTCAATGACAGCAGGTACTTCGTTTTGTCCTCATTCACCATCAAACCCATCTTTATTGCTTCTTTTTCCAGTTTGGAGTAAGCAGAACTAACAGCGCGGGTGTTTAGACCGATGATATCAATGTCATCAGCATATGCCAGTAATTGCCAGCATATGCTAAACAATTAAACCTACGAAAAACGGTCATTATCAGGGCCACAAACAGTTTACGAAGAGAAAATTTGCTAGACAATTATGTTGTACATATTATATATTTACTTTTAGATTGTTTATATTATCCATATAATGACAAGAAAAAAAAAACTGGAGTATAACCGATACTGGAGCTGAAAACGGAAATATTCCAAACCGAACTTTTTCCATAGCAGGTATTGATACCAGATCCAGCCTAAAACCGAAATTGTTACAAAAGCCTCCTGGCTAGAGCCAGAAGGAAAACCCGGAACCGTAATTGAAGTCAGTACTACAACCGAACTAGTATCCAAAAATTAAACCGAAAGCAAAATCGGTTCCGAAATGAGGGGGCAAAAGCAAAATTGGATCAAAACAACCGTGCAATTGCGCTGAACCCGAAAATGAAGTTTTGTTCTGTGGTATAGCGACTCAATTTCAAATTTTCAACATACCCGTGCTTTTTTAATTAAAAAAAGATTACATCTCAAGACATGGAGTACATATCCTTCAAAGAAATCTGCACATCAAATGCCGACACGACGAGTTTCCAACGTTAAACGTTATTATGTATATATGTATCTTCGATATTTATTAGGTTACTAAATTAATTAATTTTTTCTTTATAAAATAAATGAAATTTTAAAATAAATCAGTACTTATTCATGAACATGCTATTAACTCAGCATTTTATATACAATCTCATCCTAAACTTTCAAAATCTCTTGAAGACCGTGACGTTAGCTCTCATACATATATGTATTGAAAATAAGGTCCACTAAAAAAACATTTAGCAATAGCGATAGCATTTCCCAGTATCATTTTTTTACTACAAAATAACGACCTTAGGCAGATAAAGTAAGAACTATATACTTCCTAAAAAGTTGTATCTCACTTTACATTTAACTGCTTTGAAATATAAATACATAAATACATACATTAAGAGATGCATACAATACAAAACGGTCCTTTTTTATATATAATAAACAAAATTAATGTCGCGACAATTGGATATTTTTTCAAATCAATTGGTTCTTGCACCATCTCCAATAATGGAGACATTTCACGTAAACGTTCGACATGTTTGATGCATTTAACGGCAATATAATCAACCACTTCAATGGTGGTAAAACGACCAATACCAAACCTATAAAAATTTAACAATAAATTACTTTCAAATTAACTACAAAATTCAGTACGGTAAGCTCGTATACCTTATTGAACTATGTGCCAAATCCTCATCAGTTCCAATCGCACATAGTACGTACAAAGGTTCCAATGATGCTGAAGTACATGCTGAGGCACTAGACAACGCCACATCCTTTAAGACTATCAGTAATGATAAATTTAATAAGCCACTATACGTTTGCTCTGGATCACCATTACATGTACCATGTGATAATCTTGAAGTGATGTGATCATATAAACGGTCCAAAAGAAAATCTATATATTTCTTATCATATTCCATTTCTTTGAGTGCAACATAACATGCAGCACCAAATCCAATAACAATAGTCGAAGGCGGAAAAGAAAAACTTTAGCTCGTTCAAAAGATATTCCCAAAAAACCGAAAAATGACCCCGCAATGCTTCGAAACCGGGGTGGGATCCATATTATTTGCCGCGTATTATGTGTGTGAGTTGATGTACTGCAAATGTTGAAGAAATGATTCATCTGCTATATGTAAATAAATAATAACAGTAAATTAAATAAAAACCATTTAAAAATCAGATAATTACCTTTCTTTTCTGTTAAAAATGCGTTTTTCATCCAGCTTCATCAGCAAACCAAATTTACAATACATCCTATGTATATAAAAGCGAATGGAAATTCAATTTAACGCTTACTTTAAGCTAAAACAGAAGTTATTTTTCCTTTTTTTTCTAGATTCTTTTGGTTTGACTTTTCTTACTTACTTTTATGACATTTGTTAATTTATTTTTTATCTTCTTAGAGAAAACCCTTTTTGCAATTTGGAAAATAATAATACTACAATTTTTCGTAGCTTTCTATGCATATATTAAATTTAATTTTAATGCTAGTTCTTTATCATTTAATCTAAACATCTCCAATAATTAAGTTTTTTTTAATTAAGTGAATTTTTTATTTATTTTTTGAACAACGCTATAATGTTGTTTTCATACATTCTATTTTTTTAATAATAAATGTTTTATTATCAAAAACTTAAACCAATTAAATTTTCTTGGTACTTATCATTTTATTTTGGCGTGCTCACGCAAAAATATTAGAAAAAAATTCTGTTATTCCTATAAAACTAAAGTGCAAATAATTACCCAAAATTTTAAATGGCCTGCACTTCTTTAAATTACTCTAATTAGTCGGATTGCTCGAACTATTCGATTAGATTCTCTTCGAATAATTTGAAAGTACGGATACTCGCACAACTACATTAAAACAATGAAACGGAAGAAAAAAATGTCTACTTATTGGGTTATTAGTACTTAGGGGTAGATGTTAGTATTTATGGTTATGTATTAGTATTCATGTATTAAATGCTACTAATTAAATAAAATCAATGCATGTGTCTGTGTTGTCACTACGAATGTGTATGTAAGCTGGGTAATTCCACGTCAATTTGACCAATGGGTGGTTTATTTAGTGCTTCCGTTCGCTTCTTATATAACTGTACATTAGATTGTGCAACCAAAAAAAAAAAAAAAAAAATTGCGGCCCCCTCCCTTATTCTTTTCTTTAATTTCGTTTCAAGTCTTAACTATGACGCATAACTATAACACTACTTATACGGCATGTTGTATCTATCCTACCGTTACGTTAAATAATTTTCTTATCTAAGGGCTGACGAATGTCAATCTCACACAGAGGCTTAATGAAATAATTAATCCAGTGCTAATTCTTAAATTTAGTTGTATTTTTGCGATCAGTTCGATTATGTACTTGTATTTTTTGAGTAGATTAGTCTGATATAATATTTCCTGGTACAGATAAAGATTTATTTTACCTTTCGCCCTACGTTTCGCTGAATATTTCAGCCTCTTCAGGGGCTACACTATTTTTATTTTCAAATAAATAAAGAAATAAAATGTCACAACACATAGAAGTTAACATGAAAATATTAAATTACACTTACAACAATATAGGACAATATGAACATACATATAAATGTAAAAAATCGGTACCACTCTGCGTGGTAGTCTTGTCGCTACTAATTTATTTAATCAGGCATAGCATATATGCAGCGGCGATATTGTCGCTGTCCTCCTTTCTGTTCATCGTCTTTTGTCTGTTGTTTAAAATGTGTAAGCTTTCAAGTGTGTATCTCACCATCTCCCTTTTTTCCTTATCAATAATTTTAGTGTTCGTGAAATCTGCTGTATGGCCACAGTTGAGTATGTGCTGTGAGAGTGCCGTGCTGTGTTTTTGTTTTTTAATAGCAGTTGCGTGTTCGGCAATGCGAACACCTAGCGCCCGCTTTGTCGTCCCAATATATGTTTTATCACAGTTCTCGTTCTCCTTTCCTTTACATTCTATTTTGTATATCACGTTGTTTTGTTGTTGCTTGTCTATTGGAGTCTTTGTTTTTGTGTATAATTTGGACAATGTATTGTTGGACTTGTAAGCTAGAGTGATGTTTTGTTGTTTCATTATATTGTGATCGACTATAGGACTTAGCTTAGGAATGTATGTTACACTGTGGTATTTCTTAGTGTCTGTTGTTGCTGCGTCTGGTAATTCTTAAATATCTCATTATTGCTTTATTGAATGCCTAATCGAGTTTAAAATCCAGTCGGTTTTGCTTGGTGCTTCGTAATTTATTGTCAATGTAACAAATGACAAATTACATTTTTTTTAATAATTTACGAAAAATAGAAAGCCGCGAGAAAATTTAAATTTTAATTTTCGCCGCATTTGCCTATGGTTAGTTGCACATGCATTTTATTTTGATGTATTTATAGTTAAGAAGGAAACGCTGCTTTCAATTTTAACTATTTTTAGTAAAAACGAATTATTTTTTGTTTTTTGGGCTGCTGACAGATGTGTCCTCTTAATGGAGCAAAAGGTCCTGTTTGAAAAGGGAAACTTAATTATTTCATTAATTGGAATTGTAATTCGATTAAATTTCTGTGTGAAAACGGTATAAGTCTTAGCTCTGAATGGCACGAAATTTTCAAAAAAAAAAAAAAATAATTAAGAGAAAACAAATGATGACATCATTTAATCTAAAGTAATGAAAATCTAGTTTTGTAGTTCGCTAACTTTAGACAAGTATAATTATAAAGGGTCTTAAGAATTGTATTGGAAAAAAAGAATTTTATTTTTTTTAATTAAAGTGCACATCACCATGTATATACGAAATCGTATGCACACCAGAATCTTTTTCCAAAAGGGAAATCCAAAAAAAATTCATTGAATGCATACGATTGGTATAGGGCAATTTATTGCCAATGAATTACAAATAGCAACACTATACTAATGACATGGTAATTTGGAGTGCAAAAAAAAACTTTTTTTTTGTAGTTAAAAATAAGAAACTAAACTAGAGAGCTCTGTGTGGATATAAAGAAATAACTTGTCTAAAGAAAGGTTGCTGACATTAGAGCAAATACAAATGCATTATGTTAAAGTGAAAATTGTCTAGTTGTGCTGTAGCTTTACGATTGATATGTTGTTGCAGAGTCGAAAATGAAGAAAAATAAGAGTACAAATACGTATATTTTGTCCCTATCCGGAACGAACTCACCGCTTTAAATGTAGTTATTTGTTGTTCTAGTCGAGATCTGCAGCAGGCCTATGGTTGGCGGCCCTGCTGTTGTTGTTGTAGCTGGTGGTGGTGGTTGTTGTGCGTTTGATAGGCGCTGCCGGTGGTTGCGCGCGGTGTTGCACGCAATGATGGTGGCAGCGCGCGGCTTCGTTGGCGCTATTGCTGGGGGTTGCGCGCAGTGTTACACGCAATGATAGTGTCAGCGCCCTTTCGTTGGCGCTATTGGTGGTGGTTGCGCTCGTTGTTGGCGCTATTGCTGGTGGTTGCGCGCGGTGTTGCACGCAAAGATGGTGTCAGCGCGCGGTTTCGTTGGTGCTATTGGTGTTGGTTGCGCTCGTGGTTGGCGCTGCCAGTGGTGGTTGCGCGTTTGGTTGACTGGCACTATTTCTGGTGGTTGCGCGCGGTGTTGCACGCAATGATGATGGCAGCGCGCGGTTTCGTTGGCTGCTGGTGGTGTTAACGCGCGGTTGCTGGTGGTATCGCGCTGTTGCACGATCAATGCAGGTGGCGCTGCTGATGGTGTTAGCGCGCGGTTGGTGGTGGAAGAGCGCTGTTGCGCGATCAATGGCGGTGGCGTGCGGTGTTGCGCTGCTGATGGTGTTAACGCGCGGTTGGTGGTGGTTGCGCTATTGATAATGGTTTTGCGCGGTTTTTGTGTGGCCGGTAGTCGGGGCATGGGTGGTAGTAGCGCGTGGTGTTGTTGGCGCCTGTAAAAATTTGAATGATTAGGACCTCGTGTATGTGTAAGTCAGCCCTATTCTTGAATCCATCGTAGAAAATCTACGAATACAACCCTCCGCTACGAATACGAAGAATTTGCTATCACTGAACTCGTGTGGAACCGAAAAAAGTGCTGCCAACATATAATGTCAAATTTTGGTTATTCGAAGTCAGCTGAGCGATTGTAAATAAAAATTTCAATTTAAATTTTAGTTTAAAATTGCAATATATCATTTAAAAAAAAGTTTAGTGCTTAAAATTGATTCCATATCATTTGCAGCTTTGTTAGAAGAAAATGAGGAGAAAGTTGTGATTTAAAAATTGCGAGGAGTCTTGAAATTAGAAGAGCCTATGTATGTGAAAGGATCTGTGTTTAAATGACCTTATAAAGGTTTTAAAAAATTTTGTTTTATAAAAACTTTCCCCTAAACAAGGCTGCGTTTACCTACGTGTTCGGTGTTATAAATGAAGGAAGTACACCGTTCGGCGGGTCATGTTCAATGAGTCCTATAATTCGCTTAGTATCGGTATTAGGTTTTTTTTTTGCGGAAGGTAGCTATCAGCACGGATTTGGAAAAGATTTTGACTCTCCGATGTGTCAGACCACATTTTCCAAAGTTTTGAAAGATGCCTTACTAATTTTCCAAACGCGGCTATGCCCACAATTGATACACTTATATATGACCAACGAAGAGAAACGTAGCGTAAAAAGGGAGTTCTACGAAAAATATAGGTTTCAGGGTGTAGTAATTTAATTTTAATTTAATTCTTTTAAGCCTTTTCCAAATCTGTGAAGCTATGTTGCCGATATGCATACGTATTACAAAAGCATTACTTTTTTCCAGATAGTTGCATCTTTCGTTGGTGGCACAATACTATTTGCAATGTTTTCCCAAAATTTTTTAACCTCCTCCGTTGGGCACTTTGTAAAGCCTAGCGCCATTTAGGGGGGGGGGGGGGGAAGCTGCAATAGGTCAAGAAAGCGGAAACATTGTTGGCGAGTTGTGACAATTTTTGACCTATTATAACAAGAGATTGTAATTAAATTAGTATACATATCACTTTTAATAATATACTTATATTTTATTTGTTTAATATCCTTTTTATTCTGATACGCGTCGTAGAAAATTTGTACGAAACTCTACGATGTCACAGTTCGAGTGGGTTCAGTGAAGGCTTTCTACGAATTTCGAACTTATGATGGATTCAGTAAACGTACTTTCGTAGAATTTACGAAAATCGAGTATACGATGGATTCAAGAATAGGGCTGAGTGATTACTAGGGCTGCTTAATGAACCCAAATCAAGTGCAGAGCAGGTCAGAGTAAGAAACTTTGTCATTAAACATTATTATGTGAAATATTTCGTTCTGCAAACTACCCCCCTTTTGTCTTGGATTCCCAGCTAGAAAATCTGATGAAACTTTATCGGAGGCTCAAGATAAAAAAGAAATTCTACAATGAGAAGCCGAGACATTATTCCCTCAAAATTAGTGAGTTCGACATGTTTTGTGCCGGTTTTAAGTTTTATTCTTACATTTACATTCTTAACAACAGAAACAATTGGGAAAATTATTTCTGTTTTTAATGGTTCACTTGATTCACAGGGGAAATTGATTTTAGTTGTGTTGTGCTCAAAATTTCGAACCAGAACCAAAATTTTCGTTTGTCAGAAAAACCCAAGAAAGGAATGCCGAATGAACAAATCTATTGAAATACAACTGGCTCGTTTGGTTTTTAATAAACTAAGTTATATTTTTCTTGTATTTTGTTAGTTTTCCCACGTATAGTTTCCACCAGTACTGAAACCTTATTAAGGGGCGAGTTACACCAAATACAAGAGAAATTACAAGAAAATACCAAAAAAATAAAGTAGTGTCACATAGGCATGGGCTAGAGCAGTTCATCAACCAGGTGTGCCATGTTCAATGACCAAGGCCCATTTTACACACAATGAGCCTCATCTCCGTAAGTAATCACTTCCGAGTGTCCCCACTTAACCCTCCCAATTTTACCCCGAGTTTACGCTTTAATATATTAACACCAAGTTCCAGTGGAACATAAAAAACGAATACCTTAAACGCTCTGTTTGCAGTTAGCCGGTCGCACCATCTCCGATTCCTCTTAAGCTTATTATACTGGGGCTTTGAATTTAGAAATCAAATTTCACAATATTTTCGAAATCATTGCTTTTCCCAAATTTTTCTAAAGTTTCGACTTACCTTGGGAGTAGTGTTCGGGGTGCGAAAATAATTTGCAGCAATCGCAAAGTGGACGTGAAATCAACCGTAATGAAGATCGCAGGCCTGGAGAAATCTGGGCATCTGGATTTATGTATGATCCTCTATATGTGTAACGTAAACTATGTAACAGCTCTTCCAAATTTCGCGCCGGCCACACTATTTCACTTTTCAATTCCTTTTTTGGATTTGACTTGGATTTTTATATACTCATATATGTACATGTATACGCATATAATTTCTTCTTTGGCAGCGCGCGGTTCCGTTGGCGCTATTGCTGGTATTTGCGCGCAGTGTTACACGCAATGATGGTGTCAGCGCGCTTTCGTTGGCGCTATTGGTGGTGGTTGCGCTCGTTGTTGGCGCTATTGCTGGTGGTTGCGCGCGGTGTTGCACGCAATGATGGTGTCAGCGTGCGGTTTCGTTGGCGCTATTGGTGTTGGTTACGCTCGTGGTTGGTGCTGCCAGTGGTGGTTGCGCGTTTGGTTGACTAGCGCTATTGCTGGTGGTTGCGCGCGGTGTTGCACGCAATAATGGTGGCAGCGCGCGGTTTCGTTGGCTGCTGGTGGTATCGCGCTGTTGCATGATCAATGCAGGTGGCGCGCGGTGTTACGCGATCAACGCTGGTGGCGCTGCTGATGGTGTTAGCGCGCGGTTGTTGGCGCGGTTGGTGGTGGAAGAGAGCTGTTGCGCGATCAATGATGGTGGCGCGCGGTGTTGCGCTGCTGATGGTGTGAACGCGCGGTTGGTGGTGGTTGCGCTATTGATAATGGTTGTGCGCGGTTTTTGTGTGGCCGGTAGTCGGGGCATGGGTGGTAGTAGCGCGTGGTTTTGTTGGCGCCTGTAAAAATGTGAATGATTAGGACCTCGTGTATGTGTTAGTGATTACTAGGGCTGCTTAATGAACCCAAACCAAGTGCAGAGCAGGTCAGGTAAGAAACTTTATCATTAAACATTATTATGTGAAATATTTCGTTCTGCCCACTACCCCCCTTTTGTCTTGGATTCCCAGCTAGAAAATCTGATGAAACTTTAACGGGGGCTCAAGATAAAAAACAAATTCTACACTGAGAAGCCGAGACAATATTCCCCCAAAATTAGTGAGTTCGACATGTTTTTGTGCCGGTTTTAAGTTTTATTCTTACATTTACATCCTTAACAACAGAAACAATTGGGAAAATTATTTCGGTTTCTAGTTGTTCACTTGATCCACAGGGGAAATTGATTTTAGTTGTGTTGTGCTCAAAATTTTCGAACCAGAACCAAATTTTCGTTTGTCAGAAAAACCCAAGAAAGGAATGCCGAATGAACAAATCTATTGAAATACAACTGGCTCGTTTGGTTTTTAATAAACTAAGTTATATTTTTCTTGTATTTTGTTAGTTTTCCCACGTATAGTTTCCACCAGTACTGAAACCTTATTAAGGAACGAGGTACACCAAATACAAGAGAAATTACAAGAAAATACCAAAAAAATAAAGTAGTGTCACATAGGCATGGGCTAGAGCAGTTCACCAACCAGGCGTGCCATGTTCAATGACCAAGGCCCATTTTACACATAATGAGCCTCATCTCCGTAAGTAATCACTTCCGAGTGTCCTCACTTAACCCTCCCAATTTTACCCCGAGTTTACGCTTTAATATATTAACACCAAGTTCCAGTGGAACATAAAAAACGAATACCTTAAACGCTCTGTTTGCAGTTAGCCGGTCGCACCGTCTCCGATTCCTCTTAAGCTTATTATACTGGGGCTTTGAATTTAGAAATCAAATTTCACAATATTTTCGAAATCATTGCTTTTCCCAAATTTCTCTCTAAAGTTTCGACTTACCTTGGGAGTAGTGTTCGGGGTGCGAAAATAATTTGCAGCAATCGCAAAGTGGACGTGAAATCAACCGTAATGAAGATCGCAGGCCTGGAGAAATCTGGGCATCTGGATTTATGTATGCTCCTCCATTTGTGTAACGTAAACTATGTAACAGCACTTCCGAATTTCGCGCCGGCCTCACTATTTCACTTTTCAATTCCTTTTTTGGATTTGACTTGGATTTTTATATACTCATATATGTACATGTATATGCATATAATTTCTTTATTCGTAATTAATGCTCTCCTGGAGGTTAAATTCAATAACTGTGAGTTCTAAAGTGTACAGACTTTCTTCATATAATTTGTTTGAAAGAAAAAGGGTACCTACATTTCAAAACGCGCTCCTATTGAATATAGCTCCAAATTCCAATTATAATTGCATTTGTCCCATCACGCTTTATTTGCGTTTTCGCATATTTTTTTCTTTTTTGAAATATTTCACACACGTTTATAATTGTTTCCCCCTTTTTTTTTAAACTCCTTAATGACTTTCTTTAATTTTTTCACACATAACTTATTAACTTATAAGAAAATTACTTTCACTAACGCGCACGTCCGACCGCGTCACGAACCCAATCAACTTTGAAATTGCGAAATGGCGCACCACGCCGTCAAGTCGTTCTAAGAATTTCGAAAAAATTCCATTCCAATCGCGACTGCGCCACGGAAAACGGCCGTTAAATCGCATGATTTAACTGTGGTTGCCCGTGGTGAAACCATACAAGGTGGTAGTCGCGGTGACATTCCTGCAGCCATCATTACAAGTTCCATGTACTTTGTTTTTGTGAACCGATGGACTAATGTCAAAATCTTACTGCGCTGAAAGTTGATATGTCAAATCCTATAAAACTACAGTCAGCTGTCACCTTGTATAGTTACGCCATGGTGGTTGCTGTTATTGGGAATTTTCTCACACCATTGGAATCTTTGGCGATGCCACCCGTGCGAAATTAAAGACAATTTGTTTTAACCACCCCAGGCAGACATGAGTGAGGGTGAATCCTAACCCTTTCCCTATTAACTAACCAACTACCACCAGTCAGCAGAGCATTCAAGGCGTGCATCCTGCAAGTGGAACATAACAAACCTGCTTCGCTTTGAAGATCTGACGATGAAGCGAACAGGAAACCGGTTCACCTGTAGGAAACCACCTCAGGAACCTCCGAGGTCAGTTAACGTGGGGCACGACTCACCCCTAAGATAAGAGTCTCAAAGTTCTACCGCGAAGCTAGCCTGACATCAGAAGGTACATCCAAAGAAAAGTCAATTTAAAAAGAAATGGTAAATTAATTTTGTTTTCTAGTTGAAAGGCTTTGCGGCAGATAGACATTTGCTATGGAGAACTCGTCAAACTCCGTATGGTATTTTCTAGTGGTTATCGCCCCACAGAAAGGCAAACAAAATTATGTATGTAGACATTTTGATTCAGGAGAACTCGCACAAATACCGTATGGTATTTTCTAGTGGTTATCGCCCCCACAGAAAAGCTAAAAAAATTTTGTATGTAGACATTTTGATAAAGGGGAACTCGTCTAAACTCCGTATGGTATTTTCTAGTGGTTATCGCCCCCACAGAAAGGCAGAAAAAATTATGTATGTAGACATTTTGATACAGGAGAACTCGCCCAAATACCGTATGGTATTTTCTAGTGGTTATCGCCCCCACAGAAAGGCTAAAAAAATTTTGTATGTAAACATTTTGATAAAGGAGAACTCGCCCAAACTCCGTAAGGCTAGTCCAACCCAAGTTTGGACTGCCAGGTTGTTCACGGTTCCGGGTGAGAACGCGTGTGACCACCCTATGAATATCGTTGATCGGGGAAAATACTGGGCGAGATGTCCCCGACCGTCAAAACGCCCACATGAGGTATACTCAAATTTGTAGGTTTAAAAGTCAATTTGTAAATTTAGCAAAAAAAAACGTTCTTGTTGGTTTATTGTGGACAAATATCCGAAGCATGGAGGCGACGTATCAATTTCCCGTTTAGGTCCTCGAGATCATACAATGCATTGCCTATTTTTCGGAAAACTCGACAATTAAGGTATTTTGGCAGGAATTTGGCGTTAATGCCCTGTTTGAAGTTACTCAAAGCAAAGTTTTTCCGGAAAACTTCCTGACCTTCCTTGTAGTTGACTTGCCTAGAGCACTTGTTAAAGGTGTTTATTCCCCTATCCTTAGCCGTATCTAAATTTCTACGGATTTGCTCACGAATATTAGTCAACTTGTCGGCTCTATTTGCTATGATAACCTGGTCTTCCCTAAGGCAGAGTTTCTCTAAAATATTGTACGCTGAGGCATGTTGAACCATATTTTGACCATATAATGCAAAGCATGGGGAGCACTGAATCGCCGTATGAAAATCGCATCCCAAAACTGATAAAATCTCTGGTATATGCTTATCCCAATTGGTATGGTCTGGTTCATCCTTCAGGAAAATTCTTATTTTAGAAACAATTTCTCTTTTAACTCGTTTTGAGGCGTTCGCTTGAGGAGAATATAACCCCGTCCTCACGTGTGTCACCCATAATTTCCTAAAAATTGTTTAATTTCCTTCGAGATAAACCGTTTACGATTGTCACTATGAATAAACTCAGGGACCCCTACAGCTGGAAAAATTTCTGAAGGGTAGTAGTTTTTAACGTTTACAGTTGTGGCTCCCTGCATGGGCTTTAGCCAAACATACTTGGCAAAATGGTCTAGAACTATGAAAGGAAATTGATTTCGCCGTTTGGATCGTGGATAAGTCCCTAGAAAATCGCAGCATAACCGCTGAGATGGCCTTTCGGATGAAAAGGTACTCCCTATAGGTGGTCTTGACTATTGGTTCGTGGATTTTACCGCTTGTCAGGTGTCACAACGCCCCACGTAGGCCCTCACGTCTTTAGCCTGCTGTGGCCAGAAGTATTTTTGCCTGATAAGTTCTAAGGTTTTCTGCCACCCGCCATGGTATCTCCGGTTGGCGTCATGTGCTAATCTCACGGCTTCCTCCGTCAACCCCTTCGGTACCCACAAACGCCATAACAAGTCTTCTTCACCTTCCACCCCTCTACCGAAATTTAACCCTCTTGGAAATTACACCATCCACCACGCGTAAGTCTGGTAGCGACTCCTCGTTTTTAGTGACAGTCCTAATAAATCTAGGTATTCGTTACTGTTAAATTCAGGGGAGACTAAACCTATTTCCCCGGGTGTGGTAGTAAAAGTCAACTAGTCTACATCGGACCGCGAAAGCGCATCAGGTACTATATTCAGGGTGCCTTTACGATGTTCCATTCTAAAGTCGTATATTTGCAGCAGGAGCGACCACCTCGCCAACCTCCCGCTCAGGTCCTTTTGCGTCATCAACCACTTGAGACTGGAGTGGTCCGTGATAATCCGAAACGGTAATCCTTCAACATAGGGTCGGAAGCGCTTCACGCTGACTATAGCGGCGAGACATTCCTGCTCGGTTACTGTATAATTGCGTTGAGCATTATTCAGCTTTTTCGAAACGAACGCCATTGGATGCTCAACGCCCTCATCATCGACCTGGAGCAACACCCCGCCAATACCTATTTTGGAAGCGTCGCATTGGATTACAAACTCTTTGGAAAAATCGGGTTGGGCCAAGACAGTAGCGGAACTCAAGGCTACTTTCAGTTTTTCGAAGGCCTCTTTAGCTTCAGAGGTAGGCTTGAATGGTCCTGGCGATTTCCGAAGACAATCCGTTAGGGGACCTGCTAGGTCAGCGAAATTAGTGATGGAGGCCCTATACCAATTTGCCATGCCAACGAACCTACCTACGCACCTGACTAGGATATTTCGGAATTGGGAAATTCTTAACGGCTTCTATTTTACCTGGGTCTACCTTTAAGCACCCGCTGCCTATCAAGTATCCCAAGTATCGAATCTCCTTTTGGCAAAATTTGCTCTCTTTTACGTTGATGGTAAGGCCCGCATCTTTCTAACACTTCGCCACTTCCGCTAGCAGGTTCATGTGATCCTCGAAATTCGCACTGCATACCATTAGATCATCCAAGTAAATGAAAACATTGTCCCTCAAGCGGGATGGAATTACCTTATCCATGAGTCTGCTCATAGTCTGCGGTCCATTGCATATGCCGAACGGCATCACTTTGAAATGATACAGTGGTTTTCCCGGCACGGCGAAGCTGTCTTCTCCTTGGATGATTCCGTCAATTTAATTTGGAAAAACGCGTCCTTTAAGTCAATGCCGCTGATCGGCTTGCCTTTGTGGCGAAATAGGGAAGTGCTTGCTTTGATCAGAACCGCGTCGCCCGTATCAATATGGTGTTCGACTAGCTGCGTATCTCTATTACCTTATGCAATTGGGTCTTCTGCCTTTTTGTCAAATCATGGAAATTATGTTCTTTATCCTTTTCTTCGCTAACTTCTAAACACGCCACGCTTGGAAATATATCAGGAGCTAACGCGAATGCTTTCCAGAAGTCAACTCCGAAGTAGGCTGCTTGAAGTAGCGAAGGTACAAGATAAGAACGAATGGATTTGGTAGTGTCTTTGAAAGTCACTGGTAAAGAAATCGAACCTAATATTTTCTGCTTGTTACCACCCCGAAGGGGTTGATACTTCAGACCGTTGGATTTTAGAAATTCTTCACAATCTTTCCCAGGATAGAAACGTTAGCTCCAGAGTCCAGCAATCATACTATGAAATTGTTTTCTTTTTTCACCCTAACTAGAGGTCTTTCATCCTCTCTAAGGAGAATCGTAGTACTCTGGAGAAGCTTTCGCTCTTTTACACGTTTGGCAAATCTTTTACGGCATTTAAAAATTTTTTAAATATAAACGAGCTCTAGGCCAAATATTTGTATATTATTAATAAAACACAATACTTGAATTTTTGATATACAATTATATTATTTAATTTGTCGATATTTCGACTTCAGTCTGAAGTCATCATCAGAAATTGTTGAATGGAATATGTCCACATATTATATATCAAAAATTCACGTATTGTGTTTTATTAAGAATATACAAATATTTGGCCTAGAGCTCGTTTATATTTAAAAAGTTATAATTCAAAGGCCGTAAACAACAAAAAGGCATTTTAAAATATTTTCCGATAGAGTGAAATTGGATTGATTGTCAAAAATTCTAGATCTCACTAGCTCATAATTATTTCCTCTCTGTTCGAAACTAGGTGGAATATGCGTCTGGCAGGCAACATCCCTACTAAATGACTTCAAAATTTTTACTGGCTTGGAAACTACATATGAAAAAGCTGGACTATCTGAATCTAATCCGGTTGAACTATCTGTACTATCAGGGAACGTTACTATAACCTTCGGAGGTTCCTTCGCAGGAGTGCTACTAACATCTGGGAACTCACCACTTATGAAGGCTCTACTAACTGGTTCAGCGCCCGAGACGACTCGGCCAGTGGCTGATAAGGGGCTATGGCCCCGAACGAGTTACCCCCTCTGTCTTCTCGCTCGGATTCTGGTTTCCCTGTCGACGGTGATCCCTAGCACATTTCGGAGTGACGACCCCTTTAGACCAGACTTGAAAAAAACGGGGATTTAATGGGCTCCTCCCAGTAAATATATGAATGCGCCATAGCCGGACAATTCCAACACTGGATTCCTGAATAGTCCGGTTTCCTGTTGCGTCGATATCCAATGCCTCTATCTGTGGGTCAGTTTCGCAGTCCTCGCCTTCTATCCTCAAGTCCGGTGTTACCGTGCGGGCCTCGTTCACGTGACGTCCCGGGTAAGTGGTTCCCAATATCTTGCTTTCCTTCAGCACTTGTTCCCCTCTGCGTGCTGCATCGCGTAGATCATGCAGGGTTCTCACTTCCGCGTTGAAAAGCATCAGCTTAAGGCTACTGTTGAGTTTCCTTTTTATGATGTCAATCAGTAAGACCTCTGACATTGGTTCTCTTAGGCGCGCATTTAAGGAGATTATGACCGTGTGGAACACGTCATAGCATTCACTTAGCTTCTGCTTACGCATGGAGATCTCCATCATGATCTCGTGGTCACTTTTCAGGGTCCCGAATTCTCTTTTTAGCGAGTGGTACAAAAATGCATAAGTTGCGTTTGGATTTGGTTTTGTAAACAACCAGTACCACTCTGCGGCCCGCCCAGAAAGGAATAGGTGGAAACTAGCCATTATTTGGTCGTCAGAGCATTGTGTACGCTCACACAGGGTGTCTAGCTTAAACAGGAAATCCGCGACGCTCCCAGTACCATCGAACGATATTTTCCACTCCTGGGGTTTTACCACTATACTGCTCGAATCAGGGTTATTTGGGGTTACAGCCGCTGGAATTGGGTTAAGTTCCCTTCTAATCGCGTTCCTGTTTCAATTTATCGATTGTTGAGCAGACTCGAGAGCTGCGTTGAGCTGGTCCATGTTGTTTCGGATCGTCCCCATCTCCCTCCGCATTTCTTCCTGCGAGGTCCGGAAAAGTTGGCGTATAACTTCCACTCACGAGTCTCCACGAGGAGCTTCGGCACGGATCCCTGGGGTATGCGCCCTATCACTTTCAGCTCCTCCAAAATTCTCATGATTTAATGGCAAGGCACTAGCTCCGTCCAGTGCGTATGTCGACACATTGGTCATTATCCCCGAGGTGTTATGCGCGTTTATCAGGGGCGCGTTAAGATTGCTGGTGCTTCCCTGTATATCCATTTTTCCGCGCTGGTCGTTTTGGTCCGAGCTTGCATTCGTTTCCGCTGGATCTCCATCTCGGCTACCTACTGGTGTATGCATCACCAGGGGACGCTTAGCCTTCGAAAATGCCCCCCTATTATTGCTACCCCGGTACTGGTTCCCTCTAAAATTGCCACCACTCCCGAACGGAATGTCCTGGTGGCCATTCGCCCAAACGATTGGTCATGCGACATTATAATCGAAAAAAACTGAGTAAATTGCTAAATTTGAGAATTAGTGTTATAAAAAAAATCTACAGGCAAAACGTAAGGCAGTTAGGGGTAAAAAAAGGTCAGAATTCAACGCAAGGCGATCTCAAGCAAAATCCGGAGGACTTGACGTTCAGTCTCGTGGATCCCTCAGCTACCGGCGACGATGATCATTCCGGACACCGTGATCCGTCCAACCATCCCACCGCAACGCAGGTGGCTGCTCCTGCGGCAGCTCATCTGGGACTGGTGGGATGGTCAACTTCACAAGTTGACCCGGAATGACCCTCGCGACCAGCGCCTCAGGAACCAAGTTGGGCGCCATCTGTTATGTAAACGCATCTATAGTGGAGCAGCAAGGAAGGCAGTCGGCATGATCTAGGGGTGCTCTGTGGCTAGTCATGTCGGCTGGGCGGGGTTCTTGCCAACCCTGCTGTCCTGCGCCATAAACAGAAAAATTCCTATCGTGCCTTAAAAAATGGTCAAAAGCTCAGAACTAATTCAAAACGCTCAATAATTCAAAACAAAACGGCATCCGGTCGAAGCGGATGCCACGGACAGACCGTTGAATTCAATTCAAAATTCGAAAATTAAAAAAAAAAAAAATCTAAAAAATTACCGAACCGGAAATGACCGGTTATAATCACTGAAAAGAAGAAAAAAGCTGAAAAGGAAAACAAACAAAAAAAGGCCGAATATAATTGGGGGCGCCGCGGGTGTTGTTGCGACGCCCGGTACTGATCCCACTCTCAAAAGCCATGGCCACCGATGCACCTAATATTTCGGTGGCCCCTTGCCTGAAAACCCTAGGTGCCTTCTAAGTAAAGAGAAATATCAGCATTCCCATTTTAATAACAAATTTATTTACAATACATCCTACTTATATAAAAGAGACTGGAAATTCAATTTAACGCTTATTTTAAGCTAAAACAGAAGTCCTTTTTCCTTTTTTTGTTTAGATTCTTTTGTTTTGACTTTTCTTACTTTATTTAATAATTTGGGAAAAATTTAAACAACGTGACATCAGGACGGACAAGGCGACAGCTGTTTCGATTATACCTTGTAAATCTCTTCAAAGCCTTTTCTCCCGGGAGTGGGATTTTCTTACTTACTTTTATGACATTTGTTAATTTTTTCTTCTTAGATTAAACCCTTCTTGTAATCTGGAAAATAATAATATCACAATTTTTCGTAGTTTTCTATGCATATCTTAAATTTAATTTTAATGATAGTTCTTTATCTTTTAATCTAAACATCTCCAATTATTAAATTTGTTTAATTACGTGAATTTTTTATTTATGTTTTAAACAACGCTAGAATGTTGTTTGGATACATTCCATTTTTTTTAATAATAAATATTTCATTATCAAAAACTTAAACCAATTAAATTTTCTTGGTACCTATCATTTTATTTTGGCGTGTTCACGAAAAAAAATTAGAAAAAAAAATCCTGTTATTTCTATAAAACTTAAGTGCAAATAATCACCCAAAATTTTAAATGGGCTGCACTTTTTAAATTACTCTAATTAGTCGGATTGTTCGAACTATTCGATTAGATTCGTTTCGAATAATTTGAAAGTACGGTTACTCGTACCCAACTACATTAACACAATGAAACGGAAGAAAAAAAATGTCTACTTATTGGGTTATTAGTACTTTAGGGGTAGGTGTTAGTATTTATGGTTATATATTAGTATTCATGTATTAAATGCTACTAATTAAATAAAATCAATGCATGTGTCGGTGTTGTCACTACGAATGGAATGTGTATGTAAGCCGGGTAATTCCACGTCAATTTGACCAATGGGTAGTATATTTAGTGCTTCCGTTCGCTTCTTATATACCTGTACATTAGATTGTGCAACCAAAAAAAAAAAAAAAAAAAACGGCTCCCTCCCTTATTCTTTTCTTTAATTTCGTTTAAAGTCTTAACTGTGTCGCATAACTATAACACTACGTTAAATAATTTTCTTATCTAAAGGCTGACTAATGCCAATCTCACACAGAGGCTTAATGAAATAATTTGTCCAGTTTCTACATTAGAGACCTAAGCGAGTTAAATCTTCCATACAAAATGCAAATTCTTAAATATCTCATTATTGCTTTATTGAATGCCTAATCGAGTGCCAAATCCATTAGGTTTTGCTTGGTGCTTCGAATTTTATTGTTAATATAACAAATGACAATCAAAATTAAATTGCTTTCAATAATTTACGAAAAATAGGAAGCCGCGAGAAAATTCAAATTTTAATTTTCGCTGCATTTGCTGCCCAAGACAATACGGATTTTTCGAAAATAGGCACATACTTAGTTAGGCACAACACCTATGGTTAGTTGCGCATGAATTTTATTTTGTTGTACCTATATGATATTTAATTATTTAAAAAAAAATAATAATAATCTGATAAGTGAAAAGAAACAGGTGGATACGACAAAGGCAAAAATAAAATTTTATAATTTCCTCAACAAGTTAAAAGGAGTAATACTATCATTTATTAAAAATCAATTTTCGCTTCATTAAAGAAGTTAATTAATTGAGTTACTTTGGTAAGATTCATATTAATAAAAATATCATTAAAAGAAAAATTATTAATAAAAAGATCAAATGAACTTCTAATCTCATTCAAAAAATGACAAACAAAAGTTTTATGATATACATCATCAATCAAGCCACACCTACAATAAGGAGAACTGAAAACTCCAATTTTGTGTAGATATGATTTATCATATGTGTTACCAGTTAAAATTCTGTTAATCCTTTTAATATCATAAGGAGAAAAACTTATTTTACGAAACCAACAAAAGTTTTTCTTTTATTAAAAATGGAAGCAAACAAATTTGGATGATCCTTTGAATAATTTAAAAAATTTAAATAAAAAGCATCAAAAATCATAATTTTTTAAATTTTTTGAGCCTCATCAATAGTGAATTTAACATTTTTAAAAAAGCCATCATGAATAGCTTTTTTAGCTAATTCATCAGCTTTCTCATTACCATAAATGCTAAAATGACTAAGTGTCCAAATAATATGTATGTTATCAAACTTACTATCAATAATTTTCTTATGAATTGTAATAGCAATAGAATTAACAGTATTATTATTTTTTTAAATTTGACATGAAACTAAACTATCAGTAAAAATAACTACATAAGAGCAATTATTAACAAAGGCAACATCAATAGCTTCTTCAATGGCTAACAATTCACCAAAAGAAGAAGAAGCTTTAAATGATAAATTAAAACAAACTTCTAATCCATTATTTAAATAAAAAAATCCACAACCAGTATTATCATCAGAAAGAGAAGCATCAATATAAAAAATTTAAAAATTACGAGACTTATAATCATTTAAAATTTCATTATAATGATATTTAATAATATTATTTGGCAATAACGATTTTTTCATATGTTTATCAATAATTAACAAATTCGATGGAGAAAAATCATGAATAATCATATCAATATTATCAAAAGTTGACTTATATTCTTTATAAATATGAGAATAGCTAGAATTACAATTCATATAATCAACAATAGAAGATTTAATTGGATCATTATAAGCAAAGATTTTAACTAATTCTTTAGTCATAAGCAATTTAGAATGTTCAGTAGCATAAATAGTATGAATAGGTGTAGAAGGAGTGACTCCCAAACACCTTCTAAGAAATTTATTTTGTAAATTGCGTATCTTAATAGAAGAAGAAGATGAAGTATTTACCAAAGATGTATTGGAGTATTCAATTTTAGATTTAACTAGGGATTTGTTTTTAAAAAAGCCATCATGAATAGCCTTTTTTAGCTAATTCATCAGCTTTCTCATTACCATAAATGCCAACATGACTAAGTGTCCAAATAATATGTATGTTATCAAATTTACTATCAATAATTTTCTTATGAATTCTAATAGCAATAGATTTAACAGTATTATTATTTTTTAAAATTTGACATGAAACTAAACTATCAGTAAAAATAACTACATTAGAGCAATTATTAACAAAGGCAACATCAATAGCTTCTTCAATGGCGAACAATTCACCAAAAGAAGAAGAAGCTTTAAATGATAAATTAAAACAAACTTCTAATCCATTATTTAAATAAAAAATTCCACAACCAGTATTATCATCAGAAAGAGAAGCATCAGTATAAAAAATTTAAAAATTACGAGACTTATAATCATTTAAAATTTCATTATAATGATATTTAATAATATTATTTGGCAATAACGATTTTTTCATAGGTTTATCAATAATTAACAAATTCGATCGAGAAAAATCATGAATAATCATATCAATATTATCAAAAGTTGACTTATATTCTTTATAAATAGAAGAATAGCTAGAATTACAATTCATATAATCAACAATAGAAGATTTAATTGGATCATTATAATCAAAGATTTTAACTAATTCTTTAGTCATAAACAATTTAGAACGTTCAGTAGCATAAATAGTATGAATAGGTGTAGAAGGAGTGACTCCCAAACACCTTCTAAGAAATTTATTTTGTAAATTGCGTATCTTAATAGACGAAGAAGATGAAGTATTTACCAAAGATGTATTGGAGTATTCAATTTTAGATTTAACTAGGGATTTGTATAAATTCAGCGCTTTCCAGCAGATAAAATAAAGAAATCATCAGCAAATTGAAAAACAGAAGTGTTACAGTCATTTAAATCATGAAATTTAGCAGTATATATGTTAAATAAAATAGGAGATTAACAACTACCCTGTGGTAAACCATTAAAAATTTCAACAACATCATTATTAATTTTAAGTCTTCTGAAAGCTAAGAAGTTAATAATCCAATTAATATATCCTATCTCAATTTCAAACTCAAACAATAAATTTTTAAGAATACTAATATCGACACAATTATAGGCATTACTAAAGTCAATCGAACAAAGAATAATATTTTTATTTTGACTTTTAAATATACTTATTTGATGGGGAATATGATTAATATACATTGTTCATGCGCGGTTCCAGGGGGGGGGGGGGGGGGGACTTTTTTATTGACTGTAATCTACATAGTAATTTCTTATCACACAACTGATTTTTACTAATTTTTAATTTTTCTTGCTTTTTTACGTTCTTGGGGGGGGGGGGGGGGGGGGGGGGGGGGGAGGAACTTTTTTTTTAAATATATGTAATAATAACGTAAAAAAGCAAGAAAAATTAAAAATTAGTAAAAATCCGTTATGTGCTAAGAAATTATTATGTAGATTAGTATTATATACTTATAAATTAGTAAAAATCCGTTGTGTGCTAAGAAATTACTATGTAGATTAGTATTATATACTTCATTACAGTCAATACAAAAAAGTCCCCCCAATTATCTGGAATATTATTACTTACAAAAATATCCGTAAATGCAGTTTTAAAATTATTTAAAGTGTTATCAGAAAAAGCTTTAATCATTTTTATAGGTAATTCTATCTAAACCAGCAGCAGAATCTCCAGTTTTCTTATTTAAAACATCAACAATATCATCATAAGAAAAAGCCAAATTAATATCAATTTCAACACATTCATTTAAAGGCATACTAACAGAATTTTGAGGCACTTGATATTTTAACATATTCAAAAAACTTAAATTATTATCATTACACCATACAGCGTTTCTATTAACACTAAATCAACCCTTAATGATTTAAAAAACGCCAAGCACTTTTACCAATACCTTACTTAATGTCATCAATTTTACTATTAAAATGATTTTTCTTAGCTTTTTTAACAATCTTTTACCAATTTTTTTGTTGTTGAATCAACTCATCAAAATTTGATGGACTAGGAATAAGTTTAACTTTCTTATAACCAATTTTTAAAAATCTAAAAGCTTTAGCAGTTTCATCAGTCCACCAAGCCTTTGGAATTTTCGAATGACTAAGTGTATAAGTAGCACAATTAATTTCATTATTTATTTTACTTTCAAAATCATCTATATTAGAATCAATTTCAAGCTTACTAAGAGAATTTAAAAGTTTGTTACTAGCCAAAAATTGATTCAAGTTATTTGTTGCAATATTACTTTCAATTATAATTGGCATATGATGACTACCACCAATTCTTATACTATCAACAAAAAATTTGAAGTTTATATTACTATTTGAAAAAGCAAGATCCAGAACAGAACCAGTAGTTGATTTAAAATCTTTAAAAAAAGTAAAGTTATCATCATTCAGAATTTGAAATGAAGATTGCTGAATTAAATCAAAAAGATAATTACCTCTTGAGTTATTAATATTATCTCCCCAACCAATATATCTAGCATTAAAATCCCCAACAATAAGAACATTTCTATAGCTTTCCAAAAAACCAATGAGTCTATTTAATTCATTAACAAAATCAGAAACACAAATGCTAGGCGGAAAATAAGCAGTACAAATAATTAAATTATCATTTAAATTTAAAGTTTGTATTATAAGAACATCATAAGCAGAAGTAAAATTATTCTTTTAAATTTAATACATTTTTTAATTAGAAAAGCAACACCACCATAACCATCCTATCTAAATTTTTTAATTGAATTATAGTTAATAAAATTTCTCTTATTATTTAATCTAGAGTGAAAAATTTCATTTAAACAATCAATATCAATATCATTATTATTAATATAATATTCAATATAATCTGAATTAGCTTTAAGTGATTGGCAATTATATTGTAAGACCCTCATTTGAAAGGATTATGATTTGATAATAATTTTATTTTATTCTCGTCACAATTAGCTAAAACACTATCACATTTTCATTTTAATTTAAAAAAGTCATGAATTAATGAAGAATTTTGATTTTCATTAGTTATTTTTTTGAGTAAAAAGAATAAATTCTGAAAGAAGTTTCTCTAACTCTGAAACAATACCTTTTTGATATTCAAAAGTATTGTAAACTGGAATACTTTTTTATGAGTTTGATCTATTATTTCTTGACACATTTATTTTTGAATTTATAAAATTAAACCTTTCATCACCCTTACTAGCAATCTCAGAAAATGATTTTTTTGTAAATGACTTATTTATTAACACATCCTTATCAACAAATTCATTCCAGGGTTTGAAAATGCTGAACTAATTTTCAGTATTACAAAATTGCTTGAATTCAAATTTGAAAAATATTTCAGCAACAGAAAAAAGCAAAGCAAACAATTTTTTTTTTTCATTTTACTGCGGACATTACTTTACTATTAGGAGCATCAACATCGATAGCACTCCCCAAAGCCTTCGGGGAGTGTCTTTATAGCTGACATACGGTGCATACGGTGTGAGTAATCTTAAGATCTTGTCTCACATGAATGTTGGTGGCCGGGCATTTCGAGCTTGTGAGATTGTATCTCTTAATTTCAGGCGCGTTTTAGCGCTACAACAAACGAGAATTTTGTCTGGCTATCAGACCAGCTTTGGTGCTAATAGATGAGGAAGGAACGGAGATGCTCTTAAACGTGACTTGAATCGCTCTTGGTTGTGAACAGAAAGGAGCCATACATGTTTTAAAGATATCGCGCCGACAACAACTACTAGTGGTTAGCCTGAAACATCTCGTTTTGCATGTGAAATATATGTGCCCCTTTTGTAAATATGTATTTCTTCGGTAGATGGGGCAGTGCTAGTCTCTAGGACCGAACGAAGGACAGTCTCTCCACAAGGAGCTAATCATTGTGTGACAAATTTTGAACGATCAGAGAGAAATTGAGCAATGCTACAGTGAAATGCAATGCTTTGGTCCCGGAAAAAAACCACGAGTGACTCCAGTACATATACCAAGCTACCGGTGGAGGTGCAGATTTTGTACGTACGTATTTGTCTTTTTTTTCAGTAGAAGCATGCGTATATATGTGTGTCGGGGGTTAAAACAACATAAAAACAAAAAATACCTACTCGTAGATGAAGGCTATTACGATCAATACATCGTAAAATTGTTTGTATGTCCCTTTTGAAAATCAAATAGTTCTACTGCAAGTAATTCGAAACCAGAATTTCGGCTGTTAAAAAACTGAAAAATGTTTACTTAAAAATAGTTGATCATGAAATACTTATAGCTTCAAAGAATAGTAAAATATTCAAGTTTTTTTTTTCTTCTGACTACGACAGCTCGCATCCATTCAAGTAATATCTCGCATCCATTCAAGTAATAATGCAGTAAAATGAAAAAAAAAAATTTGTTTGCTTTGCTTTTTTCTGTTGCTGAAATATTTTTCAAATACAAATGTAAGCTGTATACAAAAATTCCAAAACGACAAAAAACTCATTGCTGGTAAAGCCAAAAATGTATAAATTCTACCATTTTTCAGTGAGCAATTCAAACCCTGATTCATTCATAACATTTTCTGCATAATAAATATCCAAAACCTCCTTTCTAGAAAGCTACTTCATGGTTCTGACTTGGTTAATCATAACTTCTTTCGACCAAATTTCACATTTATCTTTATTTTTTGCATTATGACCGGATTTTCCACATAATATGCAAACATTGGCTTGACATGTAGAACTATTACATTCGTTATTGCCACAAATAATACATCTTTTTTAGCTTTGCATCTTAGTTGAGTATGTCCTAACCTGCCGCAATTTAAGTATTGTCTCAAAGGAGGAATATAAAAATCAACCTTCAATTTAGTGTATTCAAAAATTATGAATTTTGGTAGCTGATCTCCCGAAAAACCAATTTTAACAGAGGTAGTAGGATAACTTTCATTCTTCTCATTAACTAACTTAATAATTGTAAAAATTGTATGGTCAATTGGCTTCTTACATTGCCACAAGCACCGTTCAATGTCATACATTTATGTTATGATGATCATTTAGAAGTAATGGCTGAAGAAAAGTCAGCTGGATTTGAGTTTAAAAATCAAAGAAGCAATGTCCTTTCAATAATGCAATTAAATATAGATGAACTAAAAAATACCAACAATAACGCTACATTACCAAGTCATTTTGAGTCATTGATTAAGTCATCATTGAATCACGGTAATAATGACATTTTATTAGTATGTGATGATAATAATTATTATCGTAGTATGAGACATAAGTTGTATCAAATATGCAGACAAAAATAGATGCTCTTATGCACAAAGACACTTCGATCGTATTATGCAATTAGCTATAGAGTGTAATACTATGTTCAAACAGAAAAATAAATTGAGGCTATTTCGATTTAAATGGAGTGGTGTTCATACAACTCTATTTAGCTTACACAATAGTAATTTGATGGCTGGTTGGCTCATCTCTACAGTAACAACATATCTTTTTTGAGACTGTCAAAATGTGCGTGTTGGTATTAGGTAAATGGAATGGAATGAAAACATAAAACTTTGAAATTTATGTGTGTTGTAAGAAAATGTGTTCAATGTTTTGGTTTCATTTTGATTTTCCCATCTTCTTTTGACAATCCCTACTCCAGTGAAATGAAAGACATAAAATAAGCTGATGAGATGAGCCAACCATATAGTTCAGCCATGCGTAACTGACGTTTAAATATACTCAATAAACACACTTTACAATGTTGCATTTGCAGTTTGAAACAATTTATTACGCAATTTTTTTTAAATTGGCAATTTATTATTACAATTTATTATATGACAAATTGCGTAATAAATTGCCCAAACAGTATAAATTGCCAATTTGGTGTGTGTTTGAACCTAGTATAATGCTGCACGCTCTACCGAGCAGCGTGTGCCGCAAGAGATTATTCAAAGAATGGCAGGACGATTAGAAAAACCAGATCCTATAAAGCAATACTGGAGATCTAATACATTCTTGTTAAATGTTGAATATGATGATTATACAAATTTGAGAAATCAAGCTTTGGTATTTCTGGGTAAAACATTGGAAAATAACCTACAGCCAATGACAAATCAACTGCGCGATTATAACAGTGGATCCGTACAATCTGTGGTACAACAACTTGATTTGTTGTTGCGAAAGGGAATCGGTGACATACTGCAAGCAAATAATATGCATGATGCGAAAGAGTTGCAAAAGTTGCTTAATTTATTATGTGCAAAACGTAAAGGTACTACATGATGTAAAAATCAAATTCAAAAAAGATAATATTAGTGTAAGTGCAGCGGTATTCAATGAATTTGTTAAATTATTGTACTAATTCATTTTATATTGACTGTATAACAATGGTTCGTAAAGTTTTACTATGTAGTAATCGAAGTTTAAAAATAAACACAGGAACGAATAACCCTTTAAATGTTCGTGTACAGGTTGACGTCGCGGCCGTCCGCGGGAAAAATGCTGGAAGAAATGGAGGGTCAAGTCTTAAGGAGCACGACGCAATTGCAAAGTAATTAAGAGCCTTCAAAATATAGTCCCTAAAGGGTCAATCGTTTGGATTTTGCATCTTGTTGTCACTTTCACAAAACCATCAAGCAATATTACGGCACTACCGAGGTAATATTTTAAAAATAATTCCATTATTCCATTAATTATGACCAGTAAAGGAAAGAATTGTTGCAATTGGGTGCCAAACCTGAGCAATAATTCAGAGCAGGTTTGCGAAAATGAAGCTGTCACGAAAGGGAAGGGTACAATCCTGGATTATAACGAACCTTTGTAGATTAAATTACCCGTGAACCCATGTTACTTACATGCGACAATGTTATCGATTTGATAAAAAACAAAAAAGGGGGGGCGCTGGTTTTGGATGTGCTTGTTCAGTGGAAAGATAACAAGGAATCTGTCAATCCATTCGTAACTACGAGAAGCCCCTATTCACCATATTTCCTTAATCCGATTCGCCAGTTAAGAGCTGTTGCCACTCAGAATTTAGGTGATTGAATTTGAATATCCTTACCAATGAGTACAATTTGATCGCTCTTTCTGAATAGATAACTTGGAAAATTTCAAATTATGATCATAAACGTTTTTTTTTCTAAGAGAGAATGGCTGCATTTAAAACATTTCTTGGGTTCTCCCACAACCCATTAGAATTGCGGCCATTCTTCAGTTGGTGTATGCATGACTTTCAGAATTAGTTCGTGGAACAAATATCAACGTTTTGTACGTTGTTTGAGAAAACTATAAATTGTCTGATCTGAAAGCCTGATTGCTAAATAACCAGAACTTAACGACATGTGCTTGTTCGAGTTTCGATTAATTATCCATCAATGCTCCGTTTATAATAAGAGGAAACTTCCATGCCTCTTAAACGAATTTTATTTGATTATTTTTTAAATTGTATTATTTTTTGAGACGAAATGCCTGTTGGCCTCGTGCCTTTGGCCGAGTGCATGTGTTCTGTGGCAGACCGAGGGTCTGCATTAGGGTTCTGATGTCCTCGCTCGGGGTGAACGGGTGAATTGTGGGTGTATTCTGGTGTCCCCGCTCTGGGTGAGCGAGTGGATTTGGGTTTTTACTGGTGTCCTCACTCTGCGTGAGCGAGTGGATTTGGGTGTTTTCTGTTCAGGGGGCCCCCGGTTAGTATTATTAAACGCCTAATTTCTGCCTTTTGGTTTTGAGAGCCCTTGGTAAGCTCCCACGTGTCCTTGTGCCTCTCGCTCCCTTTCCCCATTGCCCACCAGTAGTAAGATTTAAGATTCCCTCCGGTAGACTCGACACGAGACCGGGGGTAGAGAAAAAAAACGCACGATATATATGGCTCAGGAGAAAACAAGGTTAAGGAATAGCGGGGCATCACGGCGCATAGTTGAATGCGTCTTCGTGTCCCGCGTTCCCTTTCCCCATTGCCATCGCGTAGTAAGATGTAGGATTGCCCTCCGGTAGACTCGTCTCGAGAACAGGGGGTTGATTATAATTAGGACCTCGGGAAAGTCGCAAGCTTAGGGATAGTGGGGCATTACGGCGCATAGTTGAATGCGTCTTCATGTTCTGCGCTCCCTTTCCCCATAGCCATCGCGTAGTACGGTGTAGGAATTGCACTCCGGTAGACTTGTCACGAGACCGGGGTTAGAAAACAAAAGAGAATGAATGATATATATTGCACCAGAGAAAATTGCTTAGGGATAGAGAGACACAAAGATGCGGGCTCCTGACTATGCTTTGAGTGATATCACTAACCGTGGGCCTCTGATTTTAGGTAGTCTGCGGAAATAGAATTTTGTTTTTTGGGGTTTTGTAAGGCGAAATTTGGCCCCTTACATTTCATCCTCCCTGTCGTTGGACGGAAGGAGTACCAATTTCGCAATTGGTCTGGTTATTCGTCCCTTGATGGTATGGAGGTCAACAACACGCACACGTTTATCAGAGCCTGGGTGTATGTTGACGATTCTCCCCATTCTCCACTCGTTGGGTTGCAGGTTGTCCTCCTTGATGACGACTAGGTCTCCGTGTTTTAAATTGGATTGTGGATGTTTGCACTTGTATCGTTTCTGGATTTCCGTGAGATATTCCGATTTCCATCTTTTGCAGAAAGTATGGTGCACGGCCTTCATTTTCTGCCATCTGTTAATTAATGAGGCAGGATTTTCGTCACAGTCCGGCTCGGGTGGAGCTAACAGATGACCACCCGCAAGAAAGTGGCCGGGAGTAAGCGGCTACAGGTCTGAGGGTTCGTTGGATGGGGGACTGAGTGGTCTGAAGTTAAGGCATGCATCTATTCGGCATAAGAGAGTCGTAAACTCTTCAAATGTATATTTGTGGACGGCAGCGATCTTTTTGTAATGGGTCTTAAAATTTTTACCCCGGCTTCCCACAAACCTCCCATGTGGGGAGCACCTGGGGGTATAAAATGCCATGTAAGAGTTTCATGGCTATATTTATTCATCGTGTCGGCCCTTGCATCCCGCAGAAATGCCTTGAACTCGGATCGTAAAGATCGCGAGGCTCCGACAAAGTTAGTACCATTGTCGGAGTAGACGTTTTTTGGGCATCCGCGTCTCGATACAAATATGGCGAAGGCGGCCAGAAAGGACCCGGTACCAAAGTCGTTTGTCGCTTCAAGATGTATGGCTTTTGTGGAGAAGCAGACGAACAGACAAACATAACCCTTTGGGGTCCTGCACCCTCTCCCCCGGGACGACTTTATGTCAAATGGTCCGGCGAAGTCTACCACTGTATTTGCAAAGGTGGTGCGCTCCTTTGGAAGGATTCCCATGAGTTGGGTTTGTGCCCGCTTCTTGTAAATAGTACAGACTTTACAGGTGTGGATGACAGGCCTAATCATGTTTTTAACACGCGATATCCAGTACTGGGTGCGAATAAAGCGCAGCATCAGCTGGTTTTCTCCATGGACGTATTGACGCATCCAAAGATAATGCCTTACAACGAACGTCATCTAATTATCCTGCCGTACACTTGTAGGTTAACCAGACTCCTAGTTGAATTCATACATAAGATTCAACTAGGAGGAGGAGTTAACCTACAAGTGTACGGCAGGATAATGGGGTGACGTTCGTTGTAGGGCATATCTTTGGATGCGTCAATCCTACCACCAGTTCTGATTATACCTTCAGTATCGACGAATGGGTTTAAGGGTAAAATCTCACTCTTCCCATGAAATGGTTTCCCAGACTTCAAATTGGCATACTCTGCTTGATAGTATATCCTTTGGCATATAGCTATCAATCTTTGTGTCGTAGTTTCGATTTCATCAGGTGCTATTGTATGAGACTGCCTATTGAAGGAAACTTTAGTTTTTGGATGTGTTCTGCGAGCAAAACGAAAAATTTATGATATAACGCACAGCGCCCTTGAAAGGTCGGATAATCCATCAAGGATGTTAGGGTTGTTATTTACTGACGTTGCATTAAATTTTACCCGCTTTTCCTCAATAGACGTGTTGTATTCGGTATCTTGTGCTGGCCAGTGGGAATTGTCTTCTTCCAGCCAAGAAGGTCCGTGCCACCACAGTGATTTGTTGACCAAGTCAGACGCAGGTAATCCTCTGCTACCTAAATCTGCTGGGTTTGATTATGAATTTACGTGCAACCAGTCCTTATTTCCGACCATGTCGATGATCTTGGTGATACGATGTGCGACGAAAGTGGACCAGGAACAAGGCGGTTTCCTTATCCATGCGAGGACGGTAGTTGAATCCGTCCAAAGGCGAACTCTCACTGGTCCCAATTTGAGTATCCTAAAAATTGATTCGGTGATTTCTGCTAACAGCACGGCTCCGCAAAGTTCCAGACGTGGCAGAGAAAGAGTTTTCACTTGGGCTACTCGGGTTTTGGCCAGGAGCAGGTTTGTGCTGATGTCATCCTCCATTCTCACGCAAACGCGATGCGTCACAAAATTCATTGATCACGATGTCGGTTCCTGGTGAAAAGCTGACCCATCTAGGTATCCTTATTTAATCAATCTCATGGTATTGGTCGATGAAGGTTTTCCATCGTTCTAATGTGCTGGTAGATACTGGTTCGTCCCAAGCGGTGGCTTCTAACCATATACTCTACATGAGTATTTTAGCCACAATGACCATTGGTGCCAGCCATTCTAAAGGATCGAAAAGTTTGGCGATTGCTGACTATATCGCTCTCTTCGTAATGTTTTCCGAATTGTCCAGCGTCCCTGCTTTGAAATAGAAGAGATCTGAGTGGGCATCCATAGAATGCCTAATGCTTTGATCGAACTGGTATCTTCGAATGCAAGGAAGTCCTCACTGAGCAGACCTGCTTTGGGGATGTCCCTTAGAATGTCCTCTGAATTGGATGTCTATTTGCGAATTGGAAAGCCCGCCGAGTGTAGGACTTGACGAATTTCATCTCTGGCTTTAATGGTCGATGTGATTTTATGTCCACCCGCTAACACGTCATCTACATACATGTATTCTCGCAGTATGTTAGCCGCTGTAGGGTGTGAGTTTCCTACGTTGCCTGCCAGTTGTAGGAGCGTTCTTATCGCGAGATATGGAGCGCAATTCACTCCGAAGGTAACCGTCTTTAGTTCGTAGAGACTGATAGGGTCATTCGGGGAAGTACGATACAAAATGCATTGAAATTTGGTGCGATTTTCGTTTGTCGATACATCTTTTTGATGTCGATATTGAAGACGAAACGGTATAGTCTCCATCGTAAGATAAGGATGGGTAGATCGGCTTGTAAAACTGGGCCTGGGAGGAGAATATCGTTTAAGCTATTACCGTTGGTCGTAGGGCTTTGTAGTGGTACTTTCTGCTTTAATAACGGCGTGATGGGGCAGGAAATAATTATCCGAATCTTCGGATAGGATATTGTTTTTTATTTTTCTAATATGTCCGATCGTTTCATATTCCGAGAACACCTAACTCTGGGTTTTTTATTAGTCGTTCCTCATTTCGGAAGAATTGAGAGCATGCTCGCTAATATTGTTAGGGTATTCCTGCCGGAAAGGTAGTGACACGGTGTACCTTCCAATCTCATTTCGTTTCGTTGTTTCCTTAAATAGTTGTTCGCAGTACCTTTCCTCTTCATTTAATGTTTTATTTTTGGGCAGATTTTCTACCTCCCAGAAAGTTTTCATTTGGTTGTCTAACGCAACCTCGTTATAGAATTACATGATGTTATTCGTTGGACTCGGAGCTTCTATTCGACCGATTAGTATCCAACCGAACACTGTCTCTTGGGCCAGAAGTGTGTTAAGCACGTTTTTCTTAAGGCCACTTAATATTATTTGGGGATATATGTCTCCGCCAAGTATGAGGTCTACGTCTTCGTTGACGTAGAATCTCTTGTATGCCAAAACTTAGTCCGGGAATGCCTGCATAGTCATTGCGTTGATATGGCAGGATGGAAGATTCCCAGTGAGTTTAGTTCGAACGAGAACGGGTGTAGTCAGGCTGAAGCAGGGATTCACTGGTGAACGTAATTCGATGTTGGATGCTTCTTTCACCTGAGCTGACACCGCATTTGTGATGCCTGAAACCTGGGCATGCATTTCCCTCGCTGGCAAATTGATTCTGCGTTTCAGTCTTTCAGTTATAAAGGGACATTCAGACCCAGAATCAATTAATGCCCGGGCGGAGAATCCGGTACCATTATGGTGAATATGTACGCGAGCAGTTCTTAATAGCACACCTGTGCTGGAATTGGCATGGCAGTATTTGACATTCTGGTTAGTAGAGGAAGGTGGTTGTCCCGACTCCCGTCTTTTCCGTGCCTGTGCCGTAGTTGATCCGCAACTTTGAAAGGGTTGTGTACCGCACTTTTCTGAAGTGTATCCGCATGCAGGAGCGTGTGGTGACGAGAGCGGCATTTGGAACAGTTGTACGAACTGGTGCACCTCGTCACTGTGTGTGCTGGGGATAAACAGTTCAGACAGCCATTGTGGATTTAACGAATTTAATCCTTTCTACCGGGGTTAAATCGCAAAAGCGTGAACAGTTGCGTAATCTGCGCTCCGTTGATTTGCACATTTTACACCTTGATTTTGTTGTTTGCTTGGATACTTTTGTTTGAAAAGCACCAAGTCTTTTCGTAGGGGTTTCTGTCGATTGTCGCGATGCCTTTGATTTTTGCACCTTAGAAGTTGCATTCCCTTTAAAACCAGACACTGTTTCAAGTGTCTGAAATCGATTTGACAAGAATATGTCCGTATCCTCCCACTTGGATATGTCCGTTTTGTGGTCAATGCTCTGCTCCCATAGAGCCAACGTATTTTCAGGTAATTTTCTCGAGCATAAATAGGTGATAATCGCATCCCAATTTGAAACATCTATCTGATGGGTTTTTAAGGACGCCAAAAAATTATTTATGTCGCGCTGTAAAGTTTTAATTGAGCTGCCGCACTCACTATCTGTCTTTTTCAGATTAAATAAAATTTGTATTTTTGAGTTTACGAGAATCCCTTTATTCTCGTATCTCTCACATAAGTTTTCCAGGCTGTTTCGAAGCCTTCATTTGTCAAGGGACATTTCCTTACGATGTCCTTTGCCACACCTTGATTTTTTTGATTAAGGTGGAACAACTTTTCTACCGGGCTTAGGCGACTGTTATTTTTATAGATGGCCGTGAACAGGACACGAAACGTTGTCTAAGATAGGTAGTCGCCCTTGAATACCTCAGTATCGCAAGGTGGCAGGCGGATACTATGTTCGCGCGCGCGTTCTCCCTCAAGCCGAACCTCCCTATCCTTTTCCTCCTTCAATTTAGTTTGAATTTAGGCCATGTTCGGCTTGCATGGACTACGGCATATGCCGCTTTATGCTTGATCTTGACTGCTGAAATCTTTTTTGCGTCAATTGTGTCAGAATCAAGTAACTCATCGAGGGCGGTCTCTGCTTTTGCCCACTTGGTTTGCATCTTTTTTGTTGTATTGCTAGAGTGTGAACTGTGTGCAGAGCCGCACTGATATCATTAAAATCGGCCTCGAATTCGATTATTCGATCGGCCAATCTTATGTACGACTCCATGTTCACGGATGAAAAGTTGTGAACGAATTACAAGAGGGATTTAAGAATGAAAAAAAAAAAACCTGACCGAATCACCAAACCAACAACTATGAAATTACGCAAAACTACTTACTTATTTCTTTGTATTTTTTTATATTTTACTGCCTTTGCAGATTATTTTTGTGCCGTAAAAAAGGGAGCAGGGGTTAGCAACACCAATGTGTATTGTGTGAAATAGAAAAGTGGGGGCCACTCGCCAATACACTTTCGATTTTTATACTCAGTTGAGCAGAGCTCACAGAGTATATTAACTTTGATTGGATAACGGTTGGTTGTACAGGTATAAAGGAATCGAGATAGATATATACTTCCATATATCAAAATCATCAGTATCGAAAAAAAATTTGATTGAGCCATGTCCGTCCGTCCGTTAACACGATAACTTGAGTAAATTTTGAGGTATCTTGGCCAAATTTGATATGTACGTTCCTGGGCACTCATCTCAGATCGCTATTTAAAATGAACGATATCGGACCATAACCACGCCCACTTTTTCGATATCGAAAATTTCGAAAATCGAAAAAGTGCGATAATTCATTACCAAAGACGGATAAAGCGATGAAACTTGGTAGGTTGGTTGAACTTATGACGCAGAAAAAAAAATAAGTAAAATTTTGGACAATGGGCGTGGCACCGTCCACTTTTAAAAGTAGGTAATTTAGAAGTTTTGCAAGCTGTAATTTGGCAGTCGTTGAAGATATCGTGATGAAATTTGGCAGGAACGTTACTTGTATTACTATATGTATGCTTAATAAAAATTAGCAAAATCGGAGAACGAACACGCCCACTTTAAAAAAAAAATTTTTTTAAGTGAAATTTTTACAAAAAATTTAATATCTTTACAGTATATAAGTAATTTATGTCAACATTCAACTCCAGTAATGATATGGTGCAACAAAATACAAAAACAAAAGAAAATTTCAAAATGGGCGTGGCTCCGCCCTTTTTCATTTGATTTGTCTAGGATACATTTAATGCCATAAGTCGAACAAATATTTACCAATCCTTGTGAAATTTGGTAGGCGCTTAGATTCTAGGACGATAACTGTTTTCTGTGAAAAAGGGCGAATCCGGTTGAAGTCACCCCTGGTCCACCTTTATAACGATATCCCGAAAAGGCGTCCACCTATAGAGCTAAGGGCCACTCCCTTTTAAAATACTCTTTAGCACCTTTCATTTGATACCCATGTCGGACAAACAAATTCTAGAGTCACCCCTGGTCCACCTTTATGGCGATATCTCGAAAATGCGTCCACTTATAAAACTAAGGCCCACTCCCTTTTAAAATAAGGTGGAACAACTTTTCTACCGGGCTTAGGCGACTGTTATTTTTATAGATGGCCGTGAACAGGACACGAAACGTTGTCTAAGATAGGTAGTCGCCCTTGAATACCTCAGTATCGCAAGGTGGCAGGCGGATACTATGTTCGCGCGCGCGTTCTCCCTCAAGCCGAACCTCCCTATCCTTTTCCTCCTTCAATTTAGTTTGAATTTAGGCCATGTTCGGCTTGCATGGACTACGGCATATGCCGCTTTATGCTTGATCTTGACTGCTGAAATCTTTTTTGCGTCAATTGTGTCAGAATCAAGTAACTCATCGAGGGCGGTCTCTGCTTTTGCCCACTTGGTTTGCATCTTTTTTGTTGTATTGCTAGAGTGTGAACTGTGTGCAGAGCCGCACTGATATCATTAAAATCGGCCTCGAATTCGATTATTCGATCGGCAAATCTTATGTACGACTCCATGTTCACGGATGAAAAGTTGTGAACGAATTACAAGAGGGATTTAAGAATGAAAAAAAAAAAACCTGACCGAATCACCAAACCAACAACTATGAAATTACGCAAAACTACTTACTTATTTCTTTGTATTTTTTTATATTTTACTGCCTTTGCAGATTATTTTTGTGCCGTAAAAAAGGGAGCAGGGGTTAGCAACACCAATGTGTATTGTGTGAAATAGAAAGTGGGGGCCACTCGCCAATACACTTTCGATTTTTATACTCAGTTGAGCAGAGCTCACAGAGTATATTAACTTTGATTGGATAACGGTTGGTTGTACAGGTATAAAGGAATCGAGATAGATATATACTTCCATATATCAAAATCATCAGTATCGAAAAAAAATTTGATTGAGCCATGTCCGTCCGTCCGTTAACACGATAACTTGAGTAAATTTTGAGGTATCTTGACCAAATTTGATATGTACGTTCCTGGGCACTCATCTCAGATCGCTATTTAAAATGAACGATATCGGACCATAACCACGCCCACTTTTTCGATATCGAAAATTTCGAAAATCGAAAAAGTGCGATAATTCATTACCAAAGACGGATAAAGCGATGAAACTTGGTAGGTTGGTTGAACTTATGACGCAGAAAAGAAAATAAGTAAAATTTTGGACAATGGGCGTGGCACCGTCCACTTTTAAAAGTAGGTAATTTAGAAGTTTTGCAAGCTGTAATTTGGCAGTCGTTGAAGATATCATGATGAAATTTGGCAGGAACGTTACTTGTATTACTATATGTATGCTTAATAAAAATTAGCAAAATCGGAGAACGAACACGCCCACTTTAAAAAAAAAATTTTTTTAAGTGAAATTTTTACAAAAAATTTAATATCTTTACAGTATATAAGTAATTTCTGTCAACATTCAACTCCAGTAATGATATGGTGCAACAAAATACAAAAACAAAAGAAAATTTCAAAATGGGCGTGGCTCCGCCCTTTTTCATTTGATTTGTCTAGGATACATTTAATGCCATAAGTCGAACAAATATTTACCAATCCTTGTGAAATTTGGTAGGCGCTTAGATTCTAGGACGATAACTGTTTTCTGTGAAAAAGGGCGAATCCGGTTGAAGTCACCCCTGGTCCACCTTTATAACGATATCCCGAAAAGGCGTCCACCTATAGAGCTAAGGGCCACTCCCTTTTAAAATACTCTTTAGCACCTTTCATTTGATACCCATGTCGTACAAACAAATTCTAGAGTCACCCCTGGTCCACCTTTATGGCGATATCTCGAAAATGCGTCCACTTATAAAACTAAGGCCCACTCCCTTTTAAAATACTCGTTAACACCTTCCATTTGATACCCATATCGTACAAACAAATTCTAGTGTGACCCCTGGTCCACCTTTATGGCGATATCTCGAAAAGGCGTCCACCTATAGAACTAAGGCCCACTCCCTTTTAAAATACTCATTAACACCTTTCATTTGATAACCATATCGTACAAACAAATTCTAGAGTCACCCCTGGCCCACCTTTATGGCGATATCTCGAAAAGCCGTCCGCCTGCAGAACTAATGCCCCCCCTTTTTAAAATACTCATTAACACCTTTCATTTGATACCCATATCATACAAACAAATTCTAGAGTCACCCCTGGTCCACCTTTATGGCGATATCTCGAAAAGGCGTCCACCTATAGAGCTGAGGCCAACGCCCTTTTAAAAAACTCATTAACACCTTTCTTTTGATACCCATATCGTACAAACAAATTCTAGAGTCACCCCTGGTCCACTTTTATGGCGATATCTCGAAAAGGCGTCCACCTATAGAACTAAGGCCCACGCCCTTTTAAAATATTCATTAACACCTTTCATTTGATACCCATATCGTACAAACACATTCTAGAGTCACCCCTGGTCCACTTTTATGGCGATATCCCGAAATGACGTCCACCTATTGAACTATGCCCACTCCTATTTAAAATACTAATATTTTTTAAACATACATATAGTAATAAGAGTAACGTTCCTGCCAAATTTTATCATGATATCTTCAACGACTGCCAAATTACAGCTTGCAAAACTTCTAAATTACCTTCTTTTAAAAGTGGGCGGTGCCACCCCCATTGTCCAAAATTTTACAAGTTTTCTATTCTGCGTCATATGTTCAACTCACCTACCATGTCTCATCGCTTTATCCGTATTTGGTAATGAATTATCGCACTTTTTCCGTTTTTCGAAACTTCCGATATCGTTCATTTTAAATAACGATCTGAGATGAGTGCCCAGGAACTTACACACCAAATTTCATCAAGATATCTCAAAATTTACTCAAGTTATCGTGTTAACGAACGGACGGACGGACGGACATGGCTCAATCGAATTTTTTTTCGATACTGGTGATTTTGATATATGGAAGTCTATATCTATCTCGATTCCTTTATACCTGTACAACCAACCGTTATCCAATCAAAGTTAATATACCCTGTGAGCTCGGTTCAACTGAGTATAAAAAGAGGCAAGAAATATTGCGATGTTGCAGTTGCTTCAGCTGGCTGTCCTTTGCAGTGTATCACCAAGCGTGTTTGTCAGGTTGTGTTTAATTGTTGAGTAGTGTGGGTGACGAGTATCACCAAAAAACTGTAAAAATCCCACCAATAGTGTATCACCACGATAATTTTAACACCAAAGTGTATCACCAAGAGTGTATATAAGGTTTTTGTACGGTCATCACCTATTTATGCTCGACAAAATTACCAGAGAATACGTTGGCTCTATGGGAGCAGAGCATTGATCACAAAACGGACATATCCAAGTGGAAGGATATGGACAAATTTCTATCTAATCGATTTCAGAAATGAAACAGTGTTTGATTTCACAGGGAATGCCACTTCTAAAGTGCAAAAATCAAGCGCGTCGCGACAATCGACAGAAACCCCTACGAAAAGACTTGGTGCTTTTCAAACAAAAGTATCCATGCAAACAACAAAATCAATGTGTAAAATGTGAAAATCTACAGAGCACAGATTACGCAACTGTTCACGCTTTTGCGATTTAACCCCGGTAGAAAGGATTAAATTCGTTAAATCCACAAATGGCTGCCTGTTCCAAATGCCACTCTCGTCACCACACGTTCCTGCATGCGGATACACTTCAAAAAACTGCGGTACGCAACCCTTTCAAAGATGCGGATAATACCCCATCAACTTCGGCACAGGCACAGAAAAGACAGGAGTTGGGACAACCACCTTCCTCGACGAACCAGAATGTTAAATCCTGCCATGCCAATTCCAGCACAGGTGTGCTATTAGGAACTGCTCGCGTACACATTCACCATAATGGTACCGACTTCTCCGCGCGGGCATTAATTGAATCTGGGTCTGAATGTTCCTTTATAAACACACGAAAAGGCAAAAATAGCCTTTGGATAGGCGACACCCCCTGCCGCGGTAACTTTAGATGTCAAAGGGTCCGGCGAAGTCGACTCCAGTATTCGTGAATGCACGGCTGAATGTCGTGCGTTCGCGAGGGAGAATACCCGTAAGTTGGGTCTGAGCACGCTTTCGGTGTATAGTGCAAACTTTGTAATTGTGAATTGTTGCCCTAATCATGCTTTTGATGTTAGGTATCCAGTATTGAGTGCGTAACATGAGTTGGTTTTCCCCATGCAGACTTTGTTGATGAAACATTAGGACTGTCAGACGGGATAACCTGCAGTTGTATTGGAGGAGGATTGGGTGGCGTTCATTAAAAGCTAAGTCCTGTGACGCCCGAGTCGCCCTCCTACCCGAATGATGCCATCTTGGTCTAAGTAGGGATTAAGTGAGAGTATTGCACTTTTCCCTTCAATTGGTTTTCCGGCCTTCAAATCCTTATATTCTGAACTGTAATGTTGTTTCTTATAGATTTTAATTAAAAGTCGTGTAGTGGCCTTAACTTCATCAGGGGAGATTAAGTGCGACATGACATGGAATGCATTTTTTGTTTCGGGGTGAGTTCTTCGGTATAATATCGTCACATAGGACAGCACTCGTAAAGCCCTTGGTAGGTCAGAAAAGCGTTGGAGAACATCGGTTGTATGTACGGTTGTCGTTGCGCAGGTCTTCGTTCTCTTTTCATCTTCGGAGGTGTTGTAATCAGTCTCTAGTCTTGGCCAGTGGGAAGTGTCTTCTTGTAACCAAGAAGGCCCCTGCGACCACAACGAATTTTTAACCATATCAGACGCAGATAAACCCCTACTGCCTAAGTCCGCTGGGTTTGATTCCGTGTTGACATGGAGCCAGTCCTTTGCTACCGACCATGTCGATGATCTTGGTGATCCGGTGTGCGACGAAGGTTGACCAGGAACAGGGCGGCTTTCGTATCCATGCGAGTACGATAGTTGAATCCGTCCAAAGGTGGACTTTCACTGGTCCCAATTTGAGGTTCATGAAGATTAATTCTGCGATTTCCGCTAACAGCACGGCTCCGCAAAATCCCAGTTGTGGAAGAGAAAGAGTTTTCACTGGGGCTACTCTGGTTTTTGCTAGCAACAGGTTTCTCCAAATGTCATTATCCGTTTTCACGCGCGTGTAAACGGCTGCTGCATAAGCCTTCTCGGATGCGGCACAAAATCCATGGATCTCAATGTCGGTTCCTGGAGAAAAGTTGACCCATCTAGGTATCCTTATTTTATCGATCTCATGGTATTGGTCGGTGAAGGCTTTCCATTGTTCCAACGTACTGGTCGATACTGGTTCGTCCCATGCGGTGCCTTCTTAACAAATACTCTGCATGAGTATTTTTGCCACAGTGACCATTGGTGCCAGCTATCCTAATGGATCGAAAAGTTTGGCGATTGCCGATAATATAGCTCTCTTCGTAATGTTTTCAGGATTGTCTAGTGACCCTGCTTTAAAATAGAAGAGATCTGAGTGGGAAATCCATCGAATGCCTAATGCTTTGACTGAACTGGTATCTTCTAATGCCAGGAAGTCCTCACTAAGCAGATCTGCTTTGGGCATGTCCCTCAGAATATCCTCTGAATTGGATGTCCATTTGCGAAGTGGAGAGCCCGCCGAGTGTAGGACTTGACGAATTTCATCTCTGGCTTTAATGGTCGATGTGATTGTATGTCCACCCGCTAACACGTCATCTACATACATGCATTCCCACAGTATGCTAGCCGCTATAGGGTGTGAATTTGCTACGTCGTCTGCCAGTTGTAGAAGCGTTCTTGTCGCGAGATATGGAGCGCAATTCACTCCGAAGGCAACCGTCTTTAATTCGTAGAGACTAATAGGGTCGTTCGGAGAAGTGCGATACACAATGCGTTGAAATTTGGTGTGATTTTCGTTCATCCAAATTTGTCGATACATCTTTTCGATGTCGCTATTGAAGAAGAAACGGTATAGTCTCCATCGTAAGATAAGGATGGGTAGATCGGCTTGTAGAACGGGGCCCGGGAGGAGAATATCGTTTAAGCTATTACCGCTGGTCGTAAGGCTCGAGGCATTAAATACTACGCGTACCTTTGTAGTGGTACTTTCTGCTTTAATAACGGCGTGGTGGGGCAGGAAATAATTATCCGAATCATCGGAAAAGATATTGTTTTTTATTTTTCTCATATGTCCGAGCGTTTCATACTCCGACAACACCCAAACATACTCTCTACCTAACTCCGGGTTTTTTATTAGTCGTCCCTCATTTTGGAAAAATTGAGAGAATGCTCGCTTCCGGGACGGTCCTAAATTAATATTGTTAGGGTAATCCTATCGGAAAGGTAGTGACACGGTGTACTTCCATTCTCATTTCGTTTCGTTGCCTTTTCAAATAGCTGTTCGCAATACTTTTCCTCTTCATTTAATATTTTTGGGCATATTTTCTACCTCCCAGAAAGCTTTCAGTTGATTGTCCAACGCAACCTCGTTGTAGAAGGACATGATGCTCTTCGTTGGATACGGTGCTTCGATACGACTGGTTAGTATCAAACCGAACACTGTCTCTTACGCCAGAAGTGTGCTAAGCACATTTTTCTTAAGGCCATTTAATATGATTTGGGGATATATGTCTCCGCCAAGTATGAAGTCTACGTCTTCGTTGACGTATAATCTCTTGTCTGCCAAAACCAATTCTGGGAATGCCTGCATAGTCATTGCGTTGTATGGCAGGATGGAAGAATCCCAGTGAGTTTAGCTAGAACGAGAACGGGTGTAGTCAGGCTGAAGCAGGGATCCACTGGTGACCGTAATTCGATGTTGGATGCTTCTTTCACCTGAGCTGGCACCGCATTGGTATGCCTGTAACCTGGGCATGCATTTTCCTCGCTAGCAAATTGATTATGCGTTTCAGCCTTTCAGTTATAAAGGAACATTCAGACCCAGATTCAATTAATGCCCGCGCGGAGAAGTCGGTACCATTATGGTGAATGTGTACGCGAGCAGTTCCTAATAGCACACCTGTGCTGGAATTGGCATGGCAGGATTTGACATCCTGGTTCGTCGAGGAAGGTGGTTGTCCCAACTCCTGTCTTTTCTGTGCCTGTGCCAAAGTTGATGGGGTATTATCCGCATCTTTGAAAGGGTTGTGTACCGCAGTTTTCTGAAGTGTATCCGCATGCACCTCGTCACTGTGTGTCCTGGGGATAAACAGTTCAGGCAGCCATTTGTGGATTTAACGAATTTAATCCTTTCTACCGGGGTTAAATCGCAAAAGCGTGAACAGTTGCGTAATCTGTGTTCTGTAGATTTTCACATTTTACACATTGATTTTGTTGTTTGCTTGGATACTTTTGTTTGAAAAGCACCAAGTCTTTTCGTAAGGGTTTCTGTCGATTGTCGCGACGCGCTTGATTTTTGCACTTTAGAAGTGGCATTCCCTGTGAAATCAAACACTGTAGGTAATTGTCGACCTGATTGATAGTGTTGTATAGTGTTGCATATTCAAAAATAGGGCACTATTCTGAAGAGCGAATGAAATGAACATACGAATGTGCAGATAAACGTCAATAACAAAATAAAGTGAAACAAAATGGAGCAAACGTAAGTAAATATGCGCTAGAGTTTTTTATAAAAAAAATATTAAATTATCAATTGTTTTATAGATTTCAGGGAAAAAAACGGAGAAAGTGGAGCCGGGAACAAACCGCAGGATTCTTGAGATGCTACCTCGCACGGAAGGAAGAGTTCCTGCATCCAAAAAAAAGAGGTCTGCCTTCTCAAATGTATTGGAAGACATGGTGTCCATTGGTATTGGGGTATGTTAGGAAACATATTTAACCATCATATAAATTACATGGCATATCAAATTAATAAACATTCGTTTTAGGATGCGGATATGACACCATTATGTTTGGAAGCGAAAATGCGTACGTTGCTTAACGCATACAAAGCAGCAAAAGACAATAACCGCAGAACTGGCGCTACTCCATGCTTTACTCCATATATGGAAATAATGGACGAGATATTTGGGAAAAGCCCAATAATTTCTAATACCCACACCGTCCACGTTGGCTGCAGGCTGGTTTAAAAACTGCAACTACCACTATCATCAACGTGTCAGTCGTCGGTAGTTTCACCATCGCCTCCCTCATCAACGCCAGCAGTACTGACAGTGTTGGTGCCATCGCCATCACCTTCTCCATCAGCTACTATCACCAACACAAACAGCTTCACCAATAATGCCATCACCAACGCAAACACCTTCACCGATCATGCCATCATCAACACAAACACCTCCACCAATTGCATCGCCATCGCCAGTGCCATCTGCGTCAGCTAATACATGATCACGCAAAAAGCCTCCGCACGGGAGCTGTACTATGAAAAAAAATTTGAGCTGAAGAAAAAAATGGCAGAAGAAAAAGTGAAATCACGAGACGAATCCCTGCAGTATTTCAAAGAATTGGTGAGGGAAAAATTTGAAAAGGATGCGCAGATGGAGCAGAGGAAATTGGAATTAATGGAAAAATGGGTGAATAAGTGAGACTATTTTGAAAACGATATGATATGTCTACATTGAACCTTCTAGGTCATTTTCTGCAATCCACCCGCTTTGTAAATTTTTACCTTTATTTCTAATTTCGTTTATTTCATTTCTTTCGATTTGTATTCGAATTTATAAAGAAATTTTTGTGATAGGTTTGACACGACTTTGTTCCGAATCAAAATCGGATATCGTAATAACATGTACAAACACGTAACAAAGTCGATATAAAGTTAAGCTCACGATCTTACGCAGAATTTGTATTCGAAATACGCATCTTCAGTAAAATTTAAAAATGTGTCACTAAGAATTTTTAGATTATTTCTGAGTATACAGTTTTTTCAGCTGAGTTAGTATATTCTTTTGAACTTATTCTCTTTATAGGGAAGAAATTGCTCCAGCTGAGTGGACAAAAAAGGTGTCAAAAACAGTAGACTTTTTTTGCATTAGGACTAACAATTTGTCATACTTAAATTCAATAAATAAATACAAAACTGCAAACTCAGAAGAATTATAAAAAATCTTAGTAAAAAATTTTAAATTTAACTGAGGATTCGTGTTTAGAATTCGAATTTTGAGTAAGATGCATGAGCTTTCGTTTATATTCATTTTATGAAGTATGTGTTTGTACATATTTTTATAAAAAAGTAAAATTAGGTGAAAACCGCAAAAGTCATCCGTTTAAAAAAAACTCTTAACTTTAAATTTTGCAATTTTTTGAAAACGTTTTTCAATGCTTGGTTTTGCAATTTTTACCTGTATTCGATATTTCTCATATCGGCAAACAATTTTCAAATCAAACATTATTTATTAACTTTGAACTGTACTGAAAAATCGATTTTCAACAGGTCAGATGGGATTAATTAATAGTTAAGGAATATTAACTTGAATGGATTAACTTTAATAAATCTATATAAAATGTTTTAGAGTTCTGACTCTTTTTAATTTAGGGTGCGATATATACTGAAAATCGAATGATTGAAGATTTCAACTCAGTTAGTCTAAGGTTGTAAGACCTACACATAATCTTCGACACTTTACGGCCCCGCGCATCTCAGCACAGTGTGCCACAGACCCTTCTTCTTCCACTACTTTGGAACCCCCATTTGAGCACCCTTGCGCCAACCGTCCACCTCTATTGTGGCCTTAACATCTCCCTTGAAGCGCAGATGGGGAATCAGGTAGTCTGTTCGTCTTGTGATTGACGACGCTATACTACTATGACCGTATGGTCGGCGCTCAAGCTGCCCCGAGGCACCGAGCCTGGTTGGAATGTAAATGCTATGACAAAGAGAGGGCGATAAGCCCCACGTACACCCCAGCATTCTTTTACATGCATAAAAAGCCGTTGAGGTCTTCTCACACTCTCCTCCACGTAGAGCTTCCATGACAGCTTACTGTCTAGGATGATTCCTAGATATTTTGTGCTAGGTTTCTATTGTAGGGTCACCCCTCCTAACTTAGGCCTGGTCCAATTTGGGACTTTGCACCTCTTTGTAAACAAACCCATATCCGTCTTATCCGCGTTTACTTTCAACCCGACATTTGATGTCCAGGTATGAATATCCCGAAGCGCCCGATCCATCAAAGAGCTAATCGTTGGAAGACACTTTCACTTATGACAATTCCAACGCCATCTGCGTTTGCCGTTAGGTTTATGAGTCCCTCATCGAATCGCATAAAGCACCTTGGTAATGAGGGAAATTTTCTGGCATCCCATTATACTTACAAGCATTGGTCGAAGGAAAATGAACGTGTTATCTTCAGATTTTTATAATAATTTATTCTTCAAAGTCAAAAGGTTATTTTAAATTAAATTGTGTTGCCTTAAATAATTAAAAAGATTTTCCCTTCTATCTAAGTTGGAATTGGAATTCGACTCCTCTATTTCATTTTCTTCAGCGTCACACAAATCGTCATGGGTGATGGAAATATTATGCAAAACACACGCACTGACAACGATGTTGGTAATCGTCTGCAAATCTGTTTGTTCCGTAAACTTCATAAGTCTTCGGAAACGTCCTTTAAAAAGTCCAAACATATTTTCAACAACCATTCTCGTTGAAGAATGGATTTCGTTAAATTTTCGCTGACTTTGAGTCAAATTTCCGTAGTCTTTATATGGACACACCAACCAATTCGTCGTCGGATAAGCCGAGTCCCCAATTATAAAATATGAACCTGCAAACATTTGTTCGTGTAGTCTGTCGGCATCGTTAAAGAGTTTGGATCTTCTCAAAACTCTGTAGTCATGAAGTGACCCAGGCTCGCCACAGGTTACATCAATAAACTTTTTATCGGCATCCACTACAGCTTGCAGCACTATACTATAGGTTTTTTTATGATTGAAGTAAATTTCTTTTTGATCCTTCGGGCCTTTAATACCAATGTGCGTACAGTCTATAGCTCCAATAACACCAGGGATACGTTGTTTTTGGTAAAACTTTTCAGTCGTTTTTTGTAGCTCAATGCCTTCTGGCCACTTGATATATTCATCACCAATAGATACCAAATAGCGAGAAACGCGTTGGATAACGGACCATGCGCTTGATGTGGCTACACCAAACAAATTGCCTAGTTGGCGAAATGTCACTCTGTTGCTAATATACCATATATGCATGTAAATGGATTTCTTGGGTGTGATACGTGATCTTCCAACACCAGACTGGTCAGCAACAAAAGAAGATGTGGAATACCTCGCTAGAGAAATCAAATATTTGTTTAGTTTATAAATGTATTTACTAATTAAAATAGCTTTTGTTATTACTGGTAAGATGCACCACTGTTTCACGCTTGAGTCTCATGTGCGCTTTGAAATCCATCCCGCTCATCGCATCAGACGTGCCTTCGAAGTTGTTACACCTCTCATGCTGTTAATTTTCGCTTTCCGAATCTTCGGAGGATGAACTGGAGCTAGCATATACGGCCTCCAATATTTCGTTCACCACTTCGCATACATAATTTTGCTGGCCAATGGGCAGGGAAACAAACTAGACAATAAATAAACACTCTTTATTTAATATTTACAATTAAATACAAATATTTATCAATGAATCGACAGGACTACTCATTTTTTTCGTTTTTCTTTTAAAATGTTCACAAACACAACATTTATTTTGACACCTGAAACCAGTGCTGTGAAGCAACATAATAAAATTGTTTAGCTAGATGGAGCATTTTTTTAGAGCTCGCGTAAAAAGAAAACCCCTAATGTTTCTTATTAACTAATCTATTAGCTTTACAACAACAATTTTCATGCTGTACTCTTTCGCATTCCTTATCTATATATACATGTGTATGTTCATGACTTTCTATAGGCTGTGCCAAAAGTAACCGCCTAAAATTTCAAGTAATTTATACTAGGTATATACTATATAGAACTTGTATTTTATAAAATGTATAATATATATATGTATGAAAAAACATACTTTAAATTAATACGTTTGTACTTCATGTTCTAAGTATAAAATTAAAATATACAATTCAAAGGTACAATTCAAAAAGACGTGTATACGCTTAAAGTATACAATTTACAGAAATCCAATTTTATTAAATATTTGTGAAGTCCCAAAACGCCTGCACTTTGAGGTCTTCACAATATTTATGATTATTGGATTTCTTCAGGTAAATTATTAACGTCCGTAACGTAGAAAAGATTAGTTTATCTTTAATACTTTTTTCCATGATAAATTAAATTAATATTTTCACTAAATATGTTATACTGTTTTCACACAGAAACTTAATGATCTCATTTCACCTGCTATTGAAATCGTAAATTTTTTGCTTTCACACAGAAGTAACTGCTCGATTAATATGAAGGATGAGACAGACAATCATGGCGGAACGATACAAGGTGGGAGCATGGTGACATACCTACAAAAAAAAAATTCCAGTACTTGTAAATTCGATGGACAAATGTCAAAATTGTACTGCGCCGGTAGTTGATGTATCAAATCAAATAAAAAAGGTTATAATCAGCTGTTCGATGCGGCCACCTTGTATCGTTCCGCCATGCAGACAATGACATTTGCTTTGAAAACTAAGAAACGGAAACGGAAGCGGAACGCTGCCAACAGAGTTGCATTGTGCTTTTGACTTCATTAGGCATTCGATTAGCTACTAATGAAATAATAATAGATTCGAATTTTGTAGGGAAGATTGAGCTCAATAAGCGTCTTAATGTAGAAAATTGCCTTTGTTATTCAATAAGCCGTCTGTGTGAAATTAGTATTAGTGTATATATTAAAAATGCTCTTTTTCCCTTTAAAGCGATTAATTTAACTGAAAGAGCTTAATTGCAATAAATTCAATGTCAACTTTTATTACAAAATTAATACGTAAATTTTCCAAAATATAACCAGTTAAATATAGCTTCACTATGAAATAGCAATTACAAATGAGATTCAGCACCTATTCTAGCTCGTTTCTTCTGGCACATGTTGCACTATTAAATCTGAGTCCTCCATTGTTAGACCCAGTCTTTTTTTTGTAGCAATAGCACCTGCAAGCACACAGCTGCATCTTCACGAAAATCGCATGATTCCATGACCCCTCCAAGGAACGACACGAAAAAGTACGTATGCTATCGGCGGGGACGCTAGTAGGACCCTGTGTGATGGACTCGCGATCAAGGGCATTTGATCACATATAATCCGTAGACATTATTGATAATTAGATAATTTAACTTACCATTTGGTAATGCCCAAAATGATGGATGTGACTTCAAGCCACACCGAAAGTTAACCATGACATCTGTGCTCCACTGACTACATACATATATTGTGGATACAACCAACAGGTTCACGAGGAAAATATATGAAAAGCAGAAGCTACATTATAATCTTCGATAGCATACTTCATATCGTACTCACATTAAGTAGCAAGCCTCTTATGTCCGTTCACAAACATCTATTCCACCTGAAACAACATATTATCTGGATTAACATCACGATGCACAACATATACATATCATGTATGGTGTCGAGGGCGAGTACAACTTCCATTGTGTAAAATATGACCCATTTCCATAACCATATACGTAGATGGCATCTTGAAAAGCAAAATGTGATTGTACAATCCAATCGGAATTTGCATGTGCCATAATGTGACGTTCTACCCTAAAGAAAGCTGAATCGGGTCGTTTCATCATTTCGAATTTGGAGTCTCTTCATGGCACAGACCTGTCGGGAGGATTTATGTCGTCCTAATTGTACTCCACCAAAATCACCGACTCCGATTAATTTCATAAAACCAGAATAAAACGCAGATAATTGCGAAATAAAAAAGGGGTTGTTTCGAAATAATGATCTCAAAATAACTACAAAATTTTCTTGAAAACGATCTTAAAATTATCCGGAGATAATTCTGAAACAATCCCGAAATAATCCTGCAATCATTTCGAAACGTGCATATTTTTCTCAACATTACCCATATGACAAATATTATTGGTTTAGGACACATTCCGCACACGTAAATGCGCCAATCTACTTTTGTCTTTACAGTGTTTTCTCGCTGATTAGTAGAGGCATTAGTAAATCGAGGACACAGTTCGGTAGGTATTGCATAGTTAATCAGATTTTAGTTAGCCCCCTTCTAATATAGATGTGCGGTCTATAGATTCAGTGTTACAACGGTTTACCAAAACGGTTCAGAAAATGATTCACATGCAGAACGGGAAGTTTTTTTTACTTAGAGTTATCCTGCCATGAGTGATTTAACTTAGAGTTATCCTGCCATGAGTGATTTAACTCATACCCTTTTGAAATTTGGTTTAAATTAACTCTGAGCTCGGAAAAAAAACAAATTGAAACTCGGCAAGAGGGAATAATAGGTTCAACTTTTTTTAAAATCAACACAATTCTAATTTGCAACCAGCGCCTCTAACAACAGTCCGTTTGTTTCAATCCGGCTGATAATGCAAGTTTCATTTGACTTCCGTGAGAGGATTTCGGTGACAATTCATGAATGGCCGAACCGTTGCATTTTGATAAGCATTCACAAGGGCAAACATGAATGTATTTCTACATATAAAAGCCTTTCAGCCACTTTTTTGTTTAGCCGATGACATTCGTAGTCGGCATTAACTATGAAGGTTCCCCAATGCATGCTGAATTTCATCCAAATAAATATATTTGATCTTACTTACTTACTTAATTGGCGCTTAACCGTCTACGGATACGCCACTGTTTGGCAGCATACGCAAGTTTACTCACATTTGCTGCCCTTTGTAGACTCGTTTGCGCACAGATGCGGTTGAACGCATTCTTCCACCGGCTTAATGTAAGCTCGTGCAAAATTGGTCATATATCTTTATTTTTAACCAAAAAAAAAAAGGCGCAGCACCTAAGTTCTTTTTGATAACACAAACTGCTTTTTATGAATTTATGACACGTTTTAAATTGATTTGCCACGATTTTTGTTTGTACGCAGAACATTTACCAAAAAAAATTTATGTGTTAGGTGATTTTCGTTTGAGGAACTCAAAATCCTCAACATTCATGCGCGGTTTGGCATATCTGCTTCAATATCGTTTTATATTTGGTGGCATATTATTACCAAATATATAAGTATTTGAAAATGTTGGCTTGTCCAAATGCTAGTTGTAGTCTTTTTATATCGTTTGCTTTGTTATAAGTGGATGGTATTAATGGAAGTTCGCGGCGTTCTGACGAGGCCGCTATCATGTGAATCGCCTTCAACTGTTTGTCTTTCCTGAAAATAAAAAGGCAACAAATTAATTAATAAAAAGGATAAAATCTATCACCACCGCGTGTTTTACATGAATGACTTTTTTGCCATTCAGGAAATGAAAAAGGTGTAGCAAATGTCAAAATCTCTACACTTCACTCCTGACAGTCAAGCAATGCAATACAGACGTTAGGCCTCATGCGCTAACCATTTCACACGCTACATGTGGCATGTCGCGTTTTACATCTCTCAATCTGTTGTTCATTTGGCCGAGATTTAACGTACTTAATTTCACGAATTTCAACATGATCAACAATACACGTCAAAAATAATGTTGAATGGTGAAAATGCAACTGCACAAGCATTTTTTTTTTTATAAATTTTCAGCCAAGTTGCGACCCCACTTGTGGTAAAACAAAACACACCACAAATTACTTAGTACGAGACTCAGCGACATCTACCGACCAAAGGTCGCATTATGTAAAGTAGAATACCTAACGCACCATGTAGATGCACGGGTATTATAATCAAGCGTTGTACATTTTTCGGCTAATTCCATAAAGTTGATTATGTTTGTTGTGGCTGGGGAGCAGGACTTGTTGTTTTCAACAACAAACAGCACAAACAGTCAGGACTAAGGTTTCAGTACAAAATAAAATCGGAGTGCCGAAATTAAAGAGTCCCGAAATGAAAAAGCAATTTTTCTACAGCCCTAGAGACCTAGTCTCAATGACAAGTAAATACATACATATATATATATATATATATATATATATATCTATATTCTCACTCCACCAACTCACCATACCAGCTATCAGCTGACCAATAAACATACGACAGGGCTGCACGTAACATTTAGCATAATGATACATGCAGATAGAACCCGTCGTGAAAAGCGTCGCAAATCTGAAGAGTCATGTCAGGGGATGGTTATGAGCTTTCGCACAATGCTAAATGCATAATTTCGTTGGCTCGTTTACGCTCGGCGTAACTCGATTTCGATTGCACTTGATTTTGTTTATTTTAACATACGTTCTTTAATAAAATAACACCCTTTTCAGACGCAGTAATGAAATATCTACTAACGTTAATACGCAATGATTTGGGTGAGTGGCTTGGAATCACGTCCTTTCCAACCTCCCACGCTTATCACCAAAACAAGTAATTATGCGCGGGTGGCTTGGAATCACGTCCGTTCTAACCTCTCACACACCGCAATCCTACTAGTTTTGTTAAATATGCATGAGCTGTTCGAAATAAGGTCCATTTCGATAGCACTAATTAATAATATAATACGTAATCTATAATAGACATGCACGGTAGCGAGAACGCGCCTCAACCAACCAACCTCACGGCCACTCACCCCGGCGCATCCATAAGATGCCACACCTCGTGCAACAAAGAAAGCCGTCGCCCTTAGAGTGATACGATACGTCAGACGCTGGAACGGAGACCTCGGCCTCTTCGTCCAGCCCAGGAAAACCTCAACAAAAAAAAAAAAACTGCGACTCTGGAACGGAGGCCCCTGCCTCTTTGTCCAACCAAAAAAAACTACGAATCTTGAACGGAGACCTCGGCCTCTCCGTCCAACAAAAGGAGAAAACAAAAATTTGCCAGTGTGGAGCGGAGACCTCAGCCTCTCCGCCCAGCCCTATCGACCTTCTACTTATATTGCGTATGGAATTCATATAGTTAGGGATTGTTAATAAATGGCAAGAAATATTCACTTGCATTTTTTCATAACCGATCATTTTCTTCCTAGTTTAGGTGGCATGCTGTAATCCGCGACGTTGGCGAAATATACGATCTAGGTTAGGTTTAGTTTTAAAGAATTTTTTTCTCGTTCTTTTTCAGCGGTCGGAGATCGGTGGGGGTAAACGATGTTGCGTATCGCTAAGAGGGCCGCATCATGTTCAGGCAGGATGCCCAACTTTTCCGCATCTGATTGCGATCGCCCTAATGCAACTCTGCAACTCGATTTAATTTATAACCACCAACACCATCACAGCCATATGCATATACATGCATGTACATGCACGCGTATGGGTGCCTTTTGTCAGCACTCAGGCATATGCATGTCGGGGTTGATGTGTTGGTGCCTTTCCCCTCCAAAACGGAGGATTTTGCAGGTCAACGGTTGTCGCTTTCGATACAACCGGCCTATTGGATTTCAACAGCCGTACAATACGCATCTGCAGCCAGCGATCTTTGCCGTTTATCAAAGGTAATATTAGTTCCTGTATATTTAATATCTACCAATAAAATCACAGCTATTATAACGAGAGATCTCGTCTTATCTCTTTTCTATTCAAAACCGAACCCGCCATATTTATTTATTTGAGTCTTTAAATTTACAAATTTTTACAGACTAGTATAATATTAAGAGTAGAAAGATCTTAAATGACTAATTAGGATTACATACAAAGAAGTGCAGTCAACACCTGAAGAACTGAAAAACAAATTGAGATCCGCACAAGCCCTCGCAATAGGCGCGTTTACCGCGTAGTTGGTCCTTCCAAAAATAATTTTAAAGGTCTCAAAATGCCGCAAGTTTCTGCAGGGAACATTGAACTGAATTTTTTCCAGGAGCGATGGACAATCTACAGCTCCAGAAATTAAGCCAATGATAAACGAGCACGATAAGATGGTTCGTCTATTTTCAAGCGTACTCAGTTCAATTAAACGACATCTCGATTCATATGACGGTAAAGGATCAGAAAAATTCAAAGAACGGAGAGCAAAACGTAAAAAAACTTTATGAACTCTCTCGATATGATTAGAGGGACCAGTATGGTAGGGTCTCCAAATTATAGCAGCATACTCCAGTCTCGATCTGACAAAAGAGCAATAAAGAGACTTGAGGGTGTGAGGGTTAGTGAAAGCTGAACAATTTCTACGAATGAACGTTCGCATGGCATAAGACCGAGTAATAACGTAGTTGACTTGGTTAGCGAAACCAAATTTAGAGCCAAAAATACTCCCAAGTCTTTAATTTCCTCTACGGATTCCAGGGCACAGCCCGCAATACTATATGAAGTCCGTAGAACATTAGCCGATTTCGAAAAGTTACTATTTAAACAACACCAGCTTTCAACATTGAGGAGTTGATTGCAGCCGTTCAGAGTCACGAGAACTATTTATGGTGGCGAAAATTTTCAAATCGTCTGCATACAACAAAAGCGAAGCATGAGCCGATATCATTTATAAATAAAATAAAAAATAGGCCCTAGAATACATCCTTGCGGGACCCCAGGGGAAGCAATGAAGGGCTGGGTCGTGGCGTTGTCTATGTCAACAACGCAATGTCTATTTGAAAGATACGACTCAATCCAGATCAAAAATGTGGACTGAAAACCTAATGCCAGAAGCTTAGCCAAGAGTATCTGGTGCGAAACCTTGTCGAAAGCCTTTGAAAAGTCAGTGTATATTGTATCAACTTGCAATCTATTATGAAAAGCGGAAATGCAGTATTCAGAAAAATAGATAAGTTACTAACAGTGGACCGTTTTGAAACGAATCTGTGCTGATTGTTCGAAATTAGGCCCTTTACTGCAAAGTATATTTTATCATTTACCATAATCTGAAAAAGTTTGGATACAGATGAGAGCTTCGAAATAGGTCTGTAATTACGAACATCATTTTTGTACCACTCTTGAATATGGGGGAAATTGAATTTAGCTTCCAGTCATCTACAAATGTTCCGATGGCCAGTGAGTTGTTGAAGATAATTGTAAGAGGCTCAGCCAAACACAAACAGTTTTTCAACAATATGACAGAAAGACCATCTGAGTCCGTCTTAGTAGACGGCTTAAGCTTTCCAATACCATTCACAACATCCGTAACGGAAACACGCAAAGATCCAAAATTGAGCGCTGAGTTGCTCATGGAAGGCAAACTCGTGTGGACGCGAGTGTCTGGTTCAAAATTAGAACAAAAAAAAATCGGCAAATAGATTCGCAGCATCAACTGCATTGTTTGTAGATTTGTCGTTGAAAAACACATTACTAGGGACAGATGAGCAGGCCTTTTTTGACTTTATGAAACGCCAAAACGCCTTTGAGTTCGACATTATATTACTCTCAAAGCTCAGAACATAATTTCTGTATAAAAACCTATTCAAGCACTTGAATGCCTTTAAATCATTTTGAAATTTCGAGTAATGCGCCGCATCTCCAGTTCTTTTATACTGTTTTAAAGATTTGCACTTAACATTCCTCAGATGTTTTAGCCTCTTAGTAAGCCAGGGCGTCTTATATGTTTTTTTCTATATATTGGGATATGCTTCAAGCACAACTCATTAACCTTATTTTTGAAAACATGAAAACAAGATGTGACATCATTATCGTGGAATGATTCACACCAATCAATGCTTAATAATATTTCATTAAGATACGACATATCGCAAGCACTATAGCTGAAATTCGTTTCAGGCTTATCTGTAATTTCAGCAAATTCATAAAACTCCAATTATAGGGAAATAGAAACGTGATGTTTGTCGGTCTGCAAGATTGGTGTGAAGCATTCAGACAAGGTGTAGTGAACATTGTTTGAGATGAACACTAAATCTAAAATTCTATTTAGCCTATTATATAGCCCATTAATTTGTACCAAGTCAATACTTAAGAAACTATCAATAACATGAATTTCGGCTGAAGAGTCAACGTTAGAGGCCATAAAGAAGCCGTGTCCTTAATATGAGACCAATTCAAATTACATAAATAAAAATCTCCAAGTACACAAAGATGATTGTCACCCACATTTGATACCAGTGAGAGAACGTTGTCAGCATGTGCAATATATAAGGTATCGGTGGAACATACGAAGCGCACAAATACAAGATTCCAGAAGAACCATGAACACGTACGCAGAGCTGATCAATGAGTGTATCAGATTTAGCGAGTGTTACCACGGACGCCTGGAATTTCCTCCGAACAGCAATGAGAACACCTCCTCCCCTCGAGCACCCGGTTTTAACAAGATCACGGTCCTTACGGAAAACATCAAAGAGATGTGGATCAAAGATTTCACTACTAAAAAATTTCTCGTTCAGCCAAGATTCAACAAAAACGAAAATATCACAATCGAATGCAGAACTATACATAAAAACTTCCGAACATTTAGTACGAAGACCAGATACATTTTGAAAGTATATTTTTAGGCAATTAAAATTAGACTTAACATTGGAATAGCTGCAACATCATCATGAATCTCTTTTTGCACGAACGGAACGAAAAGGCTGCACTTTGACGTTCACAGGCCAGGTTTCTGATTTTAAAATAGTGTCAGAAATCTCTTCAGACACGCCAAGTTTAAAATTTACCCATTTTAAGGTATGCGGATCCACACCTTTCTTTATTAATTTAAAGCAAGACAGTTGGCTTTTATCGATATAAATATGTTCGGCAAGGTAATTCAGAATATTTTCGTCAGCGACAGTATTCAAAAACGAAGAGATATGCAACCATATAATGCGCCTCACAACATTACGTCGTACTACAGCCAAATCAATGTTTGAACTTGTTCCAACAATAACTTGCATTGATTTATCTTGGTTGCTTACATTCGTTTCCTTGTTCACATTTGTGAACATTTGTCTATTTTTCTTTTTCCTATTCTTGCGCTTATTCGCTGTTTTCCACTCAGATTCGCCTTGGGCCGTGGAAGCGTCAGCATCGACGTCAGCAGCAACAGGCGCAGAATTAGCAACATCAGAAAAATTATTCAAACCACTGCTTGGGTCATTAGAATTATCGACAGAGATTTTCCCTTCATCGTTGGATTTACTTCTGGCTTCGATCGACATTTTCTCTGCAGAATTGTTAGCAGCAACAAAAGTCTCACGAACATCGTTGGTTAAAATGCTCTTAGCAACACCATACTCCACATCATCACACGATTGAAAGCGAGAGCAAGGCAACGGAAAAAATGGATTCATAAAAACAAAGTCAGCTTTAATGTCTTTGATGTCTTTAGCAACAAAATCGTTATTGTCACACACTATTTTCAGCAAAGAGTTCAAATCAGAACGCAGGTCAGTCACCTCAGAACGTAAAGATTTGTTTTCGTCTATAATTGCACTCATTGATTTTAAATCACGTTCTTACCCACTGCACACACATTGTTCGTTTTTATTGTTTTTGTTATTAGCATTTGCATGATACTGTTGATTAGAATTATTGTCAAGATGAACGGGGGTGGGAAGCGAAAAGAACTGCGACGCGCTCTCTCACAAGCTTTACAATAAAAAGGAATATTAGATTTCACTAAATAATCCATATCATCTGTAAGAATATCAACGCAGGGAAGATGAAAAAGTTCACTGCAGCTAGCACACCGTAAGAAAACACGTCAGAACAACTCGACGGTCAAGCAATTTATTCCCACTGAGATCGACCCCGGTGCGCCCACCGACTCAGAAACAGACGCACTCGGCCGAACAATAATTACACTATGCGACAAAATCTACTTTTTTTCTAGGTATTGGACAAAACTCACTTTTTTGTAGAGACTGAGGCTTAGTAAACAAAGTGCTATCTCCGTTTTTCGAAGTTAGCCTCCAAAAAATAGATATCGGCTTTTGAAGTTTCAAATTCTACATTTCGAAAAGTGTGGTCGTGGTCCGCTCTTTTCCCTTGTTTGAAGGGCTGAATTCTTTTTTTGAGAAATTTATTTTAAGAGCTGCTATACGAGGTGAAAAGTCAGACTCTGACTTCTGACTACAGTCAGACTCTGACTTCTGACTTTTCACCTCGTATAACAGCTGTTATACTAAATTTCCAAAAAAAGAATTCAGCCCTTCAAATAAGAGAAAAGAACGGACCACGACCGACCACATTTTTACTTTTTCCATTTGCTGACCACGTTAACAAAAAAAATAAAATTTCGAAATGTAGAATTTCGAATTTCGAAAGCCGATATCTATTTTTTGGAGGCTAACTTCGAAAAACGGATATAGTACTTTGTTTACTTAAGCCTAAATCTCTATGTTTCTTACAGGGGCATTTTCCCACTGTGCGTCATAAATGTCGCGCAGGGGAGAATGCGTCTGCCCGAATGAATTTACTGTATTTAAAATATACTTTTGAGTGCAACATGTCATGGCTTGCCATAATTATTGCGCTTTAGAAATGAAAAATGATTTAAGTTGGGCAAAATCAGTCAGTTAAGAATAAGACACGGTGCCAGTAAGACAAGAAAAAGAACAAATTGTGTTGTTGGTTATATGTGAAATGTGGGCTAGAAAGTATAAATTATGTGGGCTAGAAAATATAAGTGTAAAAATTCTATTAAGTGTGCTAGACAAATGTAAACGTATGTATGTATGTAGAGCATTATTAATAAAAAAGGGGTTTTTCTGGTCTTTGGCCTTTTTCCCGTATTTGAGTCGTTTCCTTGTTTGTGAAATTAGGCATACATGAGTGCATGCGTGTGTACACATAAGTATGCACGAAACATTTTGGTCAACGTCCAGCCGAATGGCGATCGGCTGAAAAAAAATGCTGTGTTAAGAAATTGTACGGGCGAGTAAAAGTGTTTGAATATCCGAGCGGAGAACAAGTGTGTGCGCAGTGTTTAAAAGAAAAACGAAATAACAAAAGGCAATAAAATAAAAACAACCACAAACGTTTAACGAAAAAAAGGGTGAGCTAGAGCAAACAAAAAAAATGGTTGAATGTGAGGGATATGTTTTATACAGTCCACAGTTGGTTGGTGCATGAAAAGAAAAAATACAGAATTCATAGGCATAGATATATGGTGCGAAAAATAAAATAAGAATTTATAGTTATTGAGGGGCGTTTGGGGATTTTGGTTTGTGCTCGAGTAGATAATATATTAAGCTATAAATATATATTGCGAGCGTGTAGAAAATATATAGTGTGCGCGTCGGTTTAAGATATATATGTAAGGCTATAATGGGGCGTATGCAAAAACATGTTGAGATTTGTTCGAGTGTGGAAGAAAAATATATATATTGGAGCATTGGAAAATTATACATATTGTGTGCGACGAATTGGAATGAAGATATGTATAACTATAACGGGACGCTTGGATAAGATATTGCGATTTGTTTTACGTAAGCGAGTAAATAATGTATTAAGGTGTACACATTGTAACGTTTTTAGTGCAATTCCTCTTACTTGCAACCTTCTACTAATGTTCGAATCACTAAACTGTTAAATAAATAACTCCACTATTTAATAATGCAAAATGGTCTTTATTAAAGTACTCCACACTGACACTTATACTTCGCAACTAATAGATTGCTTAAATCAAACAGATTATCGCGCCCCTACTGTTGCTGCTTTTTATAATCTTCATTTCCTCGTTCCGTATTTTTAGGCGCTTCAATTTCCAGAACTTACTAGTTAGTTATCAGCTATAAAATTACTCAGCTATAACTACGTTTATAGCTTCTCATATGCTTGTGTATTTGTGACTGATAATTGCACAAATCATTGCCTTCTTTTGGGAGCATCTCAGATAAGATATAAGCATGTTTTTGTGCTTCTCTCTCCGCTATGTGTACGTACATATGTGTAGACAAAATGATTGATTCGTTTATGTAGATAAAAGTGACTGCCTGCTTTATTGTTGTTGTGGTTTCATTTACTTAGCATCAGACTAGTGATGTGAGTATCACTTAGTGTCAATAGTATCCGTCACACTACCCTCCACCTAAAGCTGGAGACATTGGTGCTTTATCGGTAACCGTATCGGTAACCTTTTAACAGCTGATTCGACCAACCTTATGAGAATCAATGCAATCGATTATTGGTGCCGCTAAGGTCGTAACCGTATCGTAGCCAACCAATTGGGTTTTGGTTTACCGTCGTAACGATAAACAGCTGATTACGTTAGGGATACGGATACAGCGATACGACATACGGCACCAATAACTCCGGCTTAAGTCTGATCGTCCCGATCAGACAAATCTCTCGATCTAAACGCTGCCAGCCTTTCCAAATGAACCACTTTCATTTTGGTTCGTGGTTTGCCAATGGTTTGTATGCGGTACACTACATCGTTGATCCGTTTTACAACTGTGTGTTGGCCTTCCCAATTACACTGCAATTTCGGGGACAATCCTTTTTTTCGTTGTGGGTTGTATAACGAATTAATTGCTTTATCGTATCTGGCTTTCATCTTGTGACCATAATATTTGCTCGTTGTCTTACAAGATCTTCTTCCAAGACACCAGTGGATTTCTTGACATTTCTCTCGGCATCGGCATCTATCCCAAACTTCAAATCAGCTGGCAGTCTAAGGTCATTGCCAAAAATTACCTTTGCGGGAGTTTGGCCCGTTGTCTCATGTACCGCCGATCGGTAGGCCATCAAGAATAATGATATGTGTATATCCCAGTCCTTATGGTACTTGTCTACTACTTTCCTTAAATGCTCCTCCAATGTTCTATTGAAACGTTCCACCATACCATCGGACTGAGGATGCAATACAGTTTTCCGTGTTTTCCGAATGCGCAACTTCTTGCACATTTCTTGGAACACAGCTGATTCAAAATTCCTGCCTTGGTCAGAATGTAACTCCATTGGTACCCCATACCTTGCAACCCAATCGTTTGTAACCACTTCTGCTACTGTTTCTGCTTCTTGGTTTGGAATTGGGTATACCTCTGGCCATTTACTGAAATAATCCATAACCATCAGTACGTATTTGTTTCCGCGGTTGCTAGTAGGAAATTGTCCTGCCACATCCATGGCGATCCTTTCAAATGGTGCACCTGAAATATACTGCTTCATCTGGCCATGACTTCGTGTTTTGGGCCCTTTCGCTCTGTTACAAACCTCACAGTTGGCGATCCACTCGGTTACCAACTGACGGCAACCAACCCAATAGTTTCTCTCTGCTTAATTTTCTCGAGCGTCTTCGTGATTCCAAGATGACCTCCACTTGGACCATTATGCAGCTCGCTGAGCACATCAGGAATCCTCTTTCTGGGAACAACTATCTTCTTGAATTTACCCATACTCGATTCAAGCAACCGGATATCAATTCTAAACTGTTCCACTGTGCCCAATATGACTTCGCAATGGGACTATCTGCTGATATCTCCTCTCTATTTGGTCCTTCGTTTCGTTCGAGTCCTTGCATAACATGTGACAGATATGTATCTTCTATCTGACATTTCCTTAGCTGTTCCTTGTCCCATTCATCTGTACATGTTATAATCATTATTGGGACATCTATAATGTATTCTTTAGCCTCGGCTTTTGAACAGTGCTTGAATTCCAAACTGCATGGTCTTCGTGACATTGCATCAGCATTTCCATGGGTACTGCCCTTCCGATGCTAAATGGAAAAGTCAAAGATTTGTAGTCGCTCGATCCACCGTGCCAATTGTCCTTCTGGATTATGGAACTGAAAAGCCATTTCAACGCTGCGTGATCTGTCCTGACGCGGAATCGCTGGGCGTAGAGGTACTTGTGAAAATGTTTAATCTACTCTACCAATGCCAAAAGCTCTCTCCGTGTAACGCAATAGTTCCTCTCGGGTTTTCCAATGAACGGCTGTAATATGCAACTACCTTCTCCTGTCCATCGATCAGTTGTGATAAAACACCTCCTATAGCATATCCACTCGCATCTGTATCTAGAATAAATGTTGCTCCTGGAATCGGATATGCCAACATTGGGGCAGTGCAAAAATGCTCCTTCAATGTTTGGAAAGCCACTTCTTGCTCCTTCTTACATTCAAAATCTTTATTTTTCTTGTAAGCTCATGGAGGCTATGGGATACTCTGAAAAAGTTTGATACAAAAAACTTCTCAATTCATGTAGGTTCTGTGGTCTTGGTAAATCCTTTACAGCCTCAGTTCATCAAAGTTCTTGCCCAATACGATGATGTTGTCCAGGTACACCAAGCATGTTTTCCAATGTAGTCCTTTCAATACCTGATCCATGAGTCTCTCGAAAGAGCTGGTGCATTACATAGCCCAAAGGGCATTGCTGTAAACTGCCAAAGACCATCTCCGACGCTGAAGGCTGTTTTCTCTTTGTCTTCTTCCTTCACCTCCACTTGCCAGTAGCCGCTTTTCAACTCCAGTGTGGAAAACCATTTCGTACCAGAGAGCGAGTCCAGAGTGTCGTCAATTCTTGGCAATGGGTAGCTATCCTTTTTCGCGACGTCGTTCAACTTCCGGTAGTCCACGCAAACCCTCATTTTCCCATCCTTCTCCTTCAAAAGTACCACAGGTGAGCTCCATGGACTAGCTGATAGTTCGATGACGCCACTGTGGCTCATTTCTTGTGCGATTTGACTCACAACTTCCCGGTTCGTCAGTGGAACACTACGAGGAGCTTGATGTATCGGCCTCGCGTCTCCAGTGTCAATTTGATGTTTCACAACATTGGTGCGGCCTGGTTTGGAACGATCCTGGTCAAATATGTTTGCGTACTTTAGGAGCAGTTGCTTTGCCTTACTCTGATAATTTTCTTCTAGCCCCTCCGTCCATGCCGTGATGTCATTTGAAAGATCAATATTACTAGATGAAACACGTTCGTGGAGCTGTTCACAGTTAATAACTACTCAGCCTCTTGGCATCTTCCCCAAATAGCTCCTTTGGTCAATTTGGGTGGTGACTTGAACTCATTGAGTACTCTTACCGGAATATGTCCTTCATGTTTTGTCATAGCTGCTGATTTGTTTGCTGGTTCGACAACCCACAATTTGTTTGTCCCACAATCTCCATCAACCTTTGCCCAGATGACTGCTTCTGATTTTGGTGGTATTTGCTGACTCTCTTCCACCAGCACTCGTTTACTGCTGTAGATTCTCTCGTAGCCGAAATTAAGTGGCACATCCGTGTTCTTCTATCGCATCGTCTTGCTTTGCATATCGATCTTGATGCCTTCGTCGATTGAGAAGTCCACTCCAATTATGATTTCATCAACAATCTCTGCCACTATAAAATTGTGTACTACCGTGACGTTCCCAATTGCGACTTCACATGATACTTCTCCTAGAACCGTGGTGTTTTCTCCAGTGGCTGTGCGCCATCTTGCTCCATGCAATGGTCTTATCTTCTTGTTGACTAAATCCGCTCGAATGATGGAATGAGATGCACCCATATCTACAGTCAGTAAACGTTCCTTTCCATCCACAGTAAGATTGTTTGACCTTCTTCCAATTTGCGAGATAGAGATTATGGGGCATTAAATTGAGGGAGCCAGCTGTCGCCCCTTGCGGCTGACTCGCTTTAGTTTAACGATTGATTGGTCTTGGAGATTTGCTCATCTCCTTCAGCTCTGCGTTTACGGCCACCCACATTGTTGGAACTGTAGGGATTGGTACTGCAATAACGTGCAATGTGCCCTGGCTTTCCACACTTAAAGCATTTGACGTCACCATCGTTTTTCTGCTGCGTTCCTTTTAATGCTTCCAAAATTGTGTCTACCCAGTCTAGCCTTTCCACTTCCACGCGATGAGCTTTGTATGCGGGCTGACTCAAAAGTGACGCTGTTTCTCGAGTCAGTGCATGGGATACCGTTTCTGCGAATGTGGGTTTTGGGTTTGCATATGTCGCTCATTTCGTTTCTACGTCCCGTATATCATTTATACAACTCTGGATTTTTCCCTCTCGGTGTATTCCACGGGTGCGTCCGCATTTTCCAAATGAGCCAACATTTCAACATCCGAAGCCAACTCTTGCGAAGTCTCATTAGCGTTTTGGTAACGGTTTTGCAATTCTATTTGATATATCTGTTTCTTGTGTTCGCTTCCGTACCTTCGTTCTTCAGCAGCCATCAATGCGTCATAGTTGTTCCGTTCGTACTCTGGAATAGTCTGTAAGATTTCGGCAGCTGGTCCTTTCAATGGCACGAACAATGCAGCAACTTTATCATCCGCATTCCAGTTGTTCACTGCTGACGTCTTCTCAAACTGAAGCTGAATACCTGGAAATGAACAGAATCGTCAAAGGATGGAGTTTCTACCTTCGGATTAGACTTTGAAGTGACTGGGCGGTTCAATTGTAATTCCTGGATCCTATCTTTCAAAGCATCCATCTCTGCCTCTATCTTATCCTGTCGACCACTGAAGCCTTCATGAAACTGGGTTAGTTTTTCTTCCATATGCGCTTCCAGTTTAGATGATATACGGACTTCCTGCACTTCTAGTTATGTGGAGATCTGAGATGATAACTGTGCTGAAATTTGTGCCAACATTTCGGAAATACGCGTCTCCTGTGCTTTAATCTTAGATGTTATTCGTGTCTCTTGGGATTCCAGTTGGGATGCCATATTTGTGGATATTTGTGACAACATTTCTGTTATGCGTATTTCCTGGGCTTCCATTTTTGCCGATATCTGTGATAACAAAGCCAATATCGCATTATTCTTCCGTTTGCGACTGGAATCGGACTTCCGTTCTTCTCTTAAATGTTTGTTGTTGTCTCGTCTCCATCAGACATGATCGTCCACATTAATTCCTTCCGACTCCATAGCGTCTCATAGCCGTGCTTGAAGTTCGATCTTATTGCCGGTTGTATTCAATCCACGGGCTTCCAACTCTTCTTTAAGTTGCTGTATCCTTAATTCACTTAACTTTGTCATGTCCAAATTGTATTCGAAGTCTTCGGAATTTATTTAACAATTCCTCTTCTGACTCCAATTGTAACGATTTTAGTGCAATTCCTTTTATTTGCAACCTTCTACTAATGTTCGAATCACTAAACTGTTGGATAAATAACTCCTCTGTTTAATAATGCAAAATGGCCTTTATTAAAGTACTTCACAGTAACACTTATACTTCGCAACTAATAGATTGCTTAAATCAGACTGATTATCGTGCCTCTACTGTTGCTGCTTTTAATACTCTTCCATTTCCTCGTTCCATATTTCTCGGAGCTTCTATTTCCAGAACTTACTAGTTAGTTATCAGCTATAAAATTACTCAGCTATAACTACGTTTATAGCTTCTCATATGCGATTGTATTTGTGACTGATACTTGCACAAATCATTGCCTACTTCTGGGAGCATCTCAGATAAGATATAAGCATGTGTTTGTGCTTCTCTCTCCGCTGTGTGTACGTACATATGTGTAGACATAATGATTGATTCGTTTATGTAGATACAAGTGACTGCCTGCTTTATTGTTGTAGTGGCTTCATTTACTTAGCATCAGACTAGTGATATGAGTATCAGAGAAAAATGAGAAAAATATGTTTGTGCATCGGTCTAAAATGTATAAGCAAAACTATAAGGGGCGCTTGGAAAAAGATATTGCGATTTGTTTTACGTGTGCGATAAAATAATGCATTGGTTTTTACATATATTGTGAGCATTGAGAAGAATATATTGCGCATCGGTTAAAATATATATATAGCGATAACGAGGTGCTTGTACAGCCATGTCGTGGTTGTTTTGCGTGCGCGATTAGCTGGTGCATTGGGATACATATATACGGGTCGAGTAGTTAGTGTATTGAAGTACACATATGTGGTGCGAGCAGAACAAAACATATATATATATATTAGAACACCCACAGAAATAAAGTGCTAATTTTCTTCGCTCCCCACGCATTTTCTGAAAGAATGGGGATAAAAAATAAGATCTGTAAAAAAATCTGGCCATCTGTAGTAAAAAAATTCCATGGAAATTGGACCTAAAGGCTAAAAATGCAATAAAAGATTGTATATGTCTTTATTGGCTAATATCTTGTAAACCAGTAATTTTAGGAGAACTAATGATATAACGTTTTTTATTTATATTGGAGTCAGGAGTAAATTGTCCACATAAATGTTTTACATGCGTGTGTCTTTTAAGGAATTTTAATAAGTCGAATTTAATTATTTATTTTTTTGTAATGGTCAAATAAAATACATGCAAAATAATGGATTAGATAAGCTATACACCGTTTGGATGATATTAACCACAGTTTCATTTTAACATTGCATTTTAATTTTATTAACATTTTTGCAATGTTGGGATGGCGTAAAACTAAGTAAAAACGGGTTTTCAATTTCTAAAAACATAGAGAATGAGATAATTCAGGGGCATAGTTCTAATTTTATATGCTATGTTAAAGTAAAGAATCAAATTAAATAATAATATGAAATGTTTTGAAGTCTATAAAACAATATTAAACATTTTCTTTTTGACAGTTTTTGTTTAAATAATCTATAAAATTTTTCTTTTTAATTTTTTTCCTAGAGCTCGCAATTACAATGCACGTTTATTATAAATATATTTCCAAGCCCTTTGTGACAATTTAGTACCGGTTTACTGACAAAAATAGCTTATTTAATAAATTATTTTTTTAAAATTCGTAAAAAAAAAATCTTTGACTTATGAAAGGTCCTTAAAAGGACACTCGCTGGTAAAAGTTTATATGGGCATTTTACTCCTGATACCATTCTAAACAAAAGTCTTTATGTTATTATTTCTCCATAAGATACTTGTTTACGAGATGTTACCAAATAAAGACAGATATGTAAAATTTTTAGTGTATATTTAGCTTTTAGGTAAAAAGCGCATGGAATATTTTCACTACAGGTTTTTTTATAAATCTTGTCTTTTATGTGGAGTGAAGAGGATTAGAACTTTACACCTGAATTACCTCGTTCTGTATATTTTTAGAAATTTAAAAACCGTTTTTACTTAGTTTTACGCTATCCCACCATTGCAAAAATGTTAATAAAATTAAAATGCAATGTTAAAATGAAACTGTGGCTAATATCATCTAAACGGTGTATAGCTTATCCAATCCATTATTTTGCATGTATTTTATTTGACCATTACAAAAAAATAAAAAATTAAAAATTAACTTCGACTTATTAAAAGTCCTTGAAAGGACACTCGCAGGTACAACATTTATGTGGGCAATTTATTCCTGACTTCAATCTAAATAAAAAACCTTAAGTCATTAGTTCTCCTCAAATTACTGGTTTACAAGATATTAGCCAATAAAGACATATACAATCTTTTATTGCATTTTCAGCCTTTAGGTCCAATTTCCATGGAATTTTTTCACTACAGATGGCCAGATTTTATTACAGATCTTATTTTTTATCCCCATTCTTTCAGAAAATGCGTGGGGAGCGAAAAAAATTAGCGCTTTATTTCTGTGGGTGTTCTAATATATATATATGTATAGCGGAGCATCTGTGAAAACATGTTCGATTTGTCTGAATAGATATTACGCATTATGTAAATTTATGCATCAGTGAGCCACTATACATATATGGGGCTGGAAAATGGGCAAGTGTGTGTACATACATATATAAAATGGGGTAATGATGTATTTTACAGTGATATTCAATGTAAACAAGAATAAAGAATAGCAAGAATTATATGGAAAATTAAGGGTAGTTTGGGGCACAGCGAAAAAAGTGGTGAAATGATAAAAAATGTGTGCTAAAAGTGGGCTTGTTTCTATAAAAAACCTGTAGGTGTGGGCGCAGATGTTGGCAATTGCATGTTTGATTGTGTGCTAGTTGTGAGAGGCACGGACTAGGTGGGCTAGAGATCAAACGTACATGCAAGCCAAAGATATAAATAGTGGGCGCATATGTGTGCATCGCATGTTTGATTGTGTGGTAGTTGTGAGGGGCACGGATTAAGTGGGCCAGAAATCGAACACACATGCGAGCAAAGAATACATAAAAAAAAAAAAAAATGTAAGGCGCGATAACCTCCGAAGAGATCTAAGGCCGAGCATCTCTTCCAATTTGCGTCGTGCTCCTCTTGATTTTCCCTACAAATTGGCCGGACGGGACCTACATGTTTTATGCCGACTCCGAACGGCATCTGCAAGGCAGATGAGTTTTCACTGAGAGCTTTTCATGGCAGAAATACACCCGGAGCGCTTGCCAAACACGGCGACCCCGCTTAGAAAAATTTTCTTCTAATTGAAAAACCTTATTTCTAAAATTTTGATGTTGCTTTGCCCGGGGTGTGAACCCAGGGCATACGGTGTGGTAGGCGGAGCACGCTACCAGCACACCACGGTGGCCGCAAAAATACATAATGGTGCTAAAATTTGCAGCATTATAATTATATTGTTGGTTTACGTGGGCTAGAGTTAAAAAAAAAAAACATAGATGCTGGTGCAAGAAATATAATCATAGCTTCCATATTGAGTTGTGGCGAGCTTGTTTATAGAATTTAATTGGGGCAAAGTAGAAGGAGCTAGAAGGCGAAAGCTGTGGGCACATGTTTAATAATCGCTAACCTTCGTATAAATTCGTTGTTTGTGTGGTTTATTTCATTGCAGCAATGGCATCGCAGAAAAAGCTGAAATCACATGCAGCCATTATTCAATGGGGGCTAAATTTTTGTAGGATCGATGGCTTTGAACAAGCATCAGGGGCGAGATTAAAGTAAGGCTAACCTCGATAAAGTTAACCTGGTAATCATACAACGAAGAATACGCAGCGGTGATTGAAGATGTGAGCGAAGAGGAGCTAGACCAGTTTTGTGAGCAGAATCTAGCTGCAGTCGAGGCAGTCTATTTGGAGGCGCATGCAAAAATACAGAGCAAATTAGATAAGAGAAACCGATTGAGGGCCAGATAACAATAAGCAACCGATTAATGTGCAGGTGCAAATGCTGGTCCAACAGAATAATCTAAAAAATACCTGCGGCGAGTTCGATGGCAAGGTTTCTAAATGGACAGGCTTTCGTAATCGATTCCGTGCAGCCGTACATGATAACGATAAAATGGATCCATCATTCAAATTTCTATATCTGACGAATTCTCTTGTGAGGCGTGAAAAGTTGACTTTTGGGTAATGGCAATTCTAGGCTAACAATTATATGAAGCGTGGCAAAGACTAAATCAAATGTATGATCAAAGCTACTTAATTGGGCGAGAGCATTTGAGGAATTTTATTCGGCTGCCGGAATTGAAAGGCCCGGTGCGAGAAAACGACTTAAGGCGCATGTCAAATGTGACGTATGAGGTGCGACGTCAGCTACAGGTGCAAGAACTCCCGGTGGATCACTGGGATTTTTTCATGGTGCACACGTTACACGAGCGCTTAGACACTGAAACAGCCAAACAACGGGAGCTAGCAAGGAAAACCGATACTCCGAAGTTAGATGATTTCCTATCCTTTTTGGATAGGCAAGCACTTGCGCTAGCAAATACATCTGATATCCGTAGGCGCGTAGAATCGGCAGTTGTCATATCGGGGCATAATCCAAAGCAACAGAGTGGAGCAAGGCAACAAGGGGCTAGAGCAGAACAGCTAATTGAGGCTAGAGCAGAACCGTCATCATCAGGGACAAGAACACGGGCGTCATCATTAGGTGCAAGAGCGATGCAAATGGTTTGTGATGCATGTGGCGAAAACCATATGCTATATCATTGCCAGAAAAGAGTTCATTGGGAAAAGAAAATTGTGCCCAAATTGTTTTAAGAAGGGGCATGGAGCTTAAAACTGCTACCAGGCGGAATGCTGGAAGTGTCTTGGTAGGCCAAAGCATAATAGTGTGCTATGCCCGAATCGGGAACCGAAGAAATAAGTAAATATTGTGCTGGTGAAATCCCAGCACAACAATTCGAGACCAAAGAGATAATTGGATTGACAATTAAAGGTGGCCAGGAGACAAACAAATGCGGTGCAAAAAGAGGACAAGAAGGGGCGAGATGGCCATAGAATAGTAGATGCTTCAGATACAGAAGAGCCAAGAAGAAAATTAATGAAAACTGAAGCTGTAATTGAAACAAATAAACCTATTCGTACTAATGAAAAGTATTCAGTGAATTTTAATAATGGGCAAGAGCGGGCAAGGACATTATTACCAACAGCAATAATGAAAATCGTTATAAAGGGCTATGAATTGGGGCCTGTAAGATCGTTGCTAGACACGGGGGCACAGATTATTATGATAACTTTTACATTGCAGCAAAGGTATGGTATAAGTGCAGAACCGATTGGAAAAAAAAGGTTGGCATTGAGGGAAATCCGCTGCAAGTGGGCAAGACTATGTTGGTGCTAAAGCCTTGGTATTCATGGAGTGTGCAGATCAATGCAGAATGTTGGATCCTGCCTAAAGAGAGCCAGTGGTCTCCGGTGCTTCCTGCACCAGGTACAATGGTAGGTCCGATACATCATTCCATAGAAGGTGAGTTAGCTGAACCAAAATACTGGGTACCAGAAAGTGTGCATATGTTACTTGGGGCTAGCTTAGTTGCAAGAATCGTCATTAAAGTAATACGAAATAGCTTGGATGGTTATAGCTTTGATGCAGACAACAGTGGGCATAGTAATTTTTAGTGAATGTGCGCAAAGTTTGTATGAACAGACAGGTGACCTTGTGTCAATGGTGAGCTACAAAGATAATAGAGAGATAGACAAGTTAAATACCAAAGTTTTGGGAAATGGAACAAGTGCATGAGTACTCAATGCAAACTGAAGAAGAAGAGCTAGTAGAGAAGATTTTCCTGGATACTCATTCTAGAGATAAAGATGGCCGGTTTGTAATTACTATACCCCTGAAAGATGTCAGGGACATAGGCAGTTCAAGAGAAATTGCGCTGCGAAGATTTCTATATTTAGAGAAACGGTTAGAGAAGGAGCCAGTGTGGAGAGCGAAATATATAGAATTTATGAAAGAATATTAGGAGCTGGGGCATATGAAGATCATAGATAAACATTCGAGGCAGAACGAGTTGACGTATTATATCCTACATCATTGTGTGGTCAAAAAGTTTCGTGTTGTTTTTGACGCAAGTTGGCGCACCAACAAAGGGGTCTTACCAAATGAGGTGCAACTACTAGGGGGCAAGTTACAGATAGATTTGGGCGAGAACATAATGCGGTTTAGAAGGCATATGATTGCATTTAGTGCAGACATTGAAATGATATTCCGACAAGTTAAGATTGCAAGGAATCAATGGGATCTGCAAAGAATCTTTTGGCGCGAAGATAGAGAGGAACCGTTAAGAGAAAATTGGCTAACAGTAGTGAAATACGGTATGGCATCATCAGCACACAATGCTGTAAGAGCAGTGATACAGTGTGCCAGAGGTGCGCAAGATAACTTTCCAGAAGTTGCAGAAGCTATCATAAACGATATGTATATGGATGATTGTGTAACTGGAGCAAATAGTGAGCAGGACGCGATCAATCTAGCGAAGCAAATACATACTTAATGGTGCGGGTTTCAGCTTCCGGAAGTGGAGGTCAAATAGTAAGGAGCTTATGAGACAAGACGAGGGTACTAAGGCTGATATGGTTGGTTTCGCCAGATCAATATATATTTATAGTGAAGACTACAGACCTCCCAAATGGTATAACAAAACGGGTTGTTGTGAGCTATGTGGCGCAATTATTTGACCCAAATGGGTATATTTCGCCGGTAATTGTAATAGAAAAGGTGATGATACAGGACTTATGGCGCTTGAAGATAGAATGGAATGAAAAATTGCCATCTGAATTAGAAGAGAGATGTAAAGATTATTGGGGTGAAATGAAAAGGCCAGAAGATTTCAGAATACCAAGATGGCTTGGTACAAATTCGTGGGGGCAAGTAGAGCTGCACGGTTTCGCGGATGTGTCAGAGTCAGCCTATGGGGCAATTATATATGCTAGAACGGTGGGAGATAGTGGGCCAAACGAGTGCAGATTAATAGAATCCAAAACTAGGATAGCACCGATAAAGAAAGTTACGATACCTAGATTGGAATTGTCAGCATGTGAGCTATTGTCCAGATTATAGTTAGAGGTCAAGAGGGCGATGAACTGGAGCGAGATTAATTATACGTTGTGGACAGACTCGCTGGTTGTTATATATTGGTTGGAAAATATGCCAAGAGATTTACAAAAATTCGTAGCGAATCGAGTTTCAAACATTCAGGATAATACCACAGCGAAAAACTGGGAACACGTATGGTCGAAGGACAATTCAGCTGATTTATTAAGCAGAAGGCTAAGACCTGGCGAACTAGTAGGCAATGGGCAGGCAAAATGCAGGTAAATGAGTTTTGATATTAGTGAGCGAATTCTGAATGTCTCTTTATTCAAATATTTCAGTTTATTTATATTAAATTATTCTAAACATATTCTTACATACATATTTACATTTAAGCATACATACTTACATGCATATCTACCTTAAGCATACATACTTACATACCTACGTACAACTCGATACAAAATATGTACCTACACATCTGTGTTGAGCTGTGACTTCTGTGGGAAATGCAATGTTTGCAAATTTGCTGGAATTCAAATTTGTTTGGTTGTGTGTTGTACACACACCTGTATTAAATCGCGTGACTGGCTATGCTAGCAATAATTATCAAATGCATATTTATGTGTTGATGAACATTAATGGTGATTTCTTTTCTACACCAAAATGTCGCCACTTTCAGCGGCAAACATTTTTAAGATTCTCACTTCGCCCTGTGAAATTATAGCCACTTAAAATGTTCAGTGCCACCCTGCATGACTTGAAAAGAACAAAAATTGTAACCATTTTTACAAAAATTCAGCTTCGTGTGATTCATCAGCTAATTGACAGGGCTGTTTTCTGCACCATCAATGGCAGTGAGGGCAAGTAATGTTGCATTTTTCGCCATTTTTATGGGTAGGTTGTTGAGAAAAGATAATGATGCCCTCTAATGAGGCTAAGCTGATTTTACAACAGAACACAACTTTTTGGAGGGTTGGCGTGAAGGCGACATTTTCGTGTAGAAACCATATGACTATTTTTGTATCAGGGTAGCATATTAGACTGATTTAACTATTTGGCATTAAATTGTTGGCTGTTTACACTACATCTCCCTTTTTTCAGAATGCTTATGCATTTGGAGAATGCATGAACATTCTATTTTTATTTAGTTAAGTATGAATTAATCCTACTTTTGTATTCTGTGTTTTTAGGTTGAAAATTTTCTTATTCTACTAATTTAAGTCTATTTTTGTGTATTATTTTCTTATTATTTATGATATTGCCATTCTTTATGTTACTGAGAAATTTTTGCTTATCCTCATTTCCTATTCTAGATGGGATTAAAATGTCATTATTTTTATTATCAATATTTTCTTCTTTATAGGGTATTAGAGTAAAATTATTATTTTCATCGATTTCTTCAACCTTATAGGGCCGTTTATATCTACTATCTAACTTATGGCCTACCTCATTTTTTACTAACACTATATCTCCTATATTTATTTCCTTATAGTGAATATTTTTATCATAAATAGTCTTTTGTTTTTCTTTAGCCTCTTTTACTAATTTAAAGGCTCTATCCCGTGCTATTTGTAACCTGTATTTAATTTCTTTATCGTAAGCCTCATAATTGTACAATGGGCTTACCGTATTTTTTTGTAAAAATTCGTAAGTCTGGGGTTTTTGCCAAAGATCAATTCGAATGGACAACAGTTATGGACTGTAGATGGGGTAGTATTGTAATAATATGCAAAATATTTGAGATATTCATCACAGTCATCTTTGTTAATGGATATGTATGAACGCACATATTCATTGAAAGTTCTATGGCTACATTCAACAGTGCCTAAAGTTTGGTGGTGATACGGCGTAGATGTTTTCTGCTCAATATTGAGAAGTTTACATAGTTCTTCAAACAGGCTATTTTTATATTCAGAATCCATATCCGTTATTATTGTTTTCATACTTCCATAAATTAATATGAAATTTTCGAATATGGCTCTGGCCACTGTTTTTGCATGTTTGCTATGTATAGGAATTGCAACTAAGTATTTATACAAATTACATATCAGAGTGACAGCGTATTTGTTTCCATTTAATGATCTTGGTAAAGGTCCAATTGTATCTATTTGTACTGTTTCGAACGCATTTGGTGGTGTTTCAGTCAAAATCATTGGTTCTTTTAAATTTTTATAAATTTTATTTTTATTACAATTAACGCATTTCTTTATATATTTTCTTATATCATTTTTCATATTTTTCCAGTAATATTTTTGTCTTTTTTTATTAGTTGTACGATTTATTACTGGGCGGCCACCATTAACAGGATCATCGTGATATTTTTGAAGAATCTTTTTAATTTTATCATTTTCCGTCACATGCACAACTTCCGGAGTTAATTCAATTACTAAATTTTTGAGAACTATGGTACCTATTTTCTTAAATGTGTCTACTCGAGTATAATTAAACAATTTGTCTCCTAAGGACAACTGTATTTTCTTAATTTCCAAATTGCCGGCTTTTTCCATAAGCCTGGTAAAGGATTTCAATCTTCGCCTCAACAATTTGATTCTCTATATTTATTTCACTACAAATTTTCTTTCCTTTTTTGAAATATAATTTCGGAGGATCGAAAACGAGCTTTACTTCACATTTATTAAGCGCTTCGTATATTATAGGGTTCTCTTTTTGACTTTTCTTCTCTTCATTTCTATTACTATTATTACTGGAATTCTTTTTAGTTTGCGATCTTGTCGTGACTTTCATTATTTCACATGCCTGTACTGACATTTCTTTCAAATCCTTGATATCTATTCGTGACAGAGCGTCTACCACGTAATTTTCTTTTCCTGCTATGTACTCCACCCCAAAGTCATACACTTCCAAATCCAACCTGATTCTAGTTAATTTAGATGAAGGGTTTTTCATTGAGAATAAATACGTTAAAGGTCGATGATCCGTTTTCACTGTGAATTTTCTTGTTTTTCTTCATATTCTTGGCTTAGCACAGCACCGCAGGCATAACCACTTGCGTCGGTTGTAATAAAAAACTCTTTATCAAAAGTGGGATATTGTAGGATATTTGGACTAACTAATGCATTTTTTAGATAATTAAAAGGTTTCTCGCAGTCGTCTGTCCAATTGAAAATTACATTTTTCTTACTAAGTCTTGTTAGAATCCTGGCGTATTCCGCGAAATTTGGTATGAATCTTCTTTAATAATTACAAAATGCGACAAATATTTTTGCTTCATCGGCATTTTTGGGAGTTGGGTAATTTTGAACAATTTTAAATTTACTTGGGTCTGGTAATATTCCAGTACTTGTGCATTTATGTCCAATATAAGTGACTTCTTGGCTGAAAAATAGACATTTGTCCGGATGTAATTTTAAATTATATTTTCTGCATGTGGAAAATACATCCCGTAAATTTTTAATCATATGTTTTTCAAGCATCCTAATACGACTAAATCGTCCATGTATAAGAATGCTTGTGATGGTTTTAGACCTGCGAATGCTAATGTCATCATACTCTGGAATGAGTTTGGAGCTACTTTGAGACCATAAGGTAATCTTTTGAAACGATAAGTATCGTTATCCGCTGTAAAGGATGTGATATCCCTTGATTCTGGGCTGATTTCTATTTGGTGGAATCCTGACATTAACGGGGTTATTCTGTGTACTTGACAAATTGTCAATAAGTTGACAAGTAATCAAGATTTTTATCAAGTTGACAAATATTTCTATTCTGTGCATAGCTTGACAACTCTAAAAAGCTCTACGACCTGTGCTTTTCACCATATTGGAGTGAACTAAATTAGCTAAGCGTGGGGCAGTTGAGGGCGAGCAGTTTAATGTGAGTTATAAGGGAGTAATTTGATGTGCTTGTCGGTGTATGAGTCGTGGCACAGTGGATGACGTACCCGACTCACACGTTTGGGGTTGCGGGTTCAAAGCCCACTGCAAGCGAGCATTTTTTAAATTTATTATTTTCTTTTTATTTTATAAATTATTATTTAAATGGACTGTATTTTATTTTCATTTAAATCAACGGTTTAGTGCAACAATGGCGAAATGGAAAAAACGTAAGAGTTAAATATTGTTCTTAATTTTTTGTAACAAATATTTTAAAATCATAGTTTTTTTAAAAAAAAATCAAAAGTGGAACGTGCTACGTATGAGCAATTGGAGCGATATGTCTCATTTTATGCTTCTAACCCCGAAATTGGAATAGGAAAAAATAATCCGCTGGGTTTTTTGGGGGTCATTTCGGCATGGCTTTGGAGACTCCCTCGGGGCATTTGGGGTTTGCCTCGGGGTCATTTGGGGATCATTCCGGACGGGTTTGGGAACTACCTTGGGGTAATTTGGGGGACATAACCCCCAAATAACCTCGAGGGAGTCCCCAAAACCATTCCGGAATGACATCTGGAGAGTCCCCAAAGATACCGGAATGACCCCTAAATGACGCCCCAAAAAAAACGTCCCGGAATGATCCCCAAATGACTCCGAGGGACTCCCCAAAACCTCCCCGTAATGATCACCAAATCACCCCGCGGGAGTCCCCAAAGCCATGCCAAAATTATCCATAAACGACCCCGAGAGAGTCCCCATAAACATCCCGGAACGACCCCCAAATTACCCCGAGGGAGTCCCCAAAACTGTACCGGAATGATCCCAAAATGACCCCGAGGGAGTCCCCAAAACGATACAGGAACGACCCCCAAATGACCCCGGGAGCACCCAATGGAAACCCCAAAACCATCCGGGAATGTCCCGCAAATGACCCCTAGGGAGTCCCCAAAACCGTCCTGAAATTACCCCCAAAATCCCCAGAGGATCTTCCCACAATAATAGCAAAAGTAATAAATCTTCCATTTTCTTTCGATCGCACAATAACAGAATTCTAATTTAAGTTTATCCGTATAAATTAAATTATCAAGAGCGTTTGACTTATTGACAATATGTCAGCGAAAAGGCTTTTTATTTTTTACATAGAATAGCAATTACTTGATAAATTATCAAACTTGACAAATAAGCAAGATGGTGAATTTGTCAAGTGCACAGAATATGGCTGTAAATCTAGGCATGAGAAATATTTCGCTCTTACCAATTGATCCAGGATATCATCTATTCTAGGCAAAGGGAATTTATCAGCTGTTAATTTTTTATTTATTTGTCTGAAATCAACAACTAATCTCCACCTTTTTTCTTCTTTGCCTGGAAGAGATTTTTTAGGTACCAATAAATAGGGCTGTTGTACTCTGAGGTTGATGGTTCAACAATATCATCTTGAATTAGTTTATTTACTTGTTTATTTATTTCACTCTTATGTGCTTGCGGTAGTCTATAGTTATACTCAGTTGAGCAGAGCTCACAGAGTATATTAACTTTGATTGGATAACGGTTGGTTGTACAGGTATAAAGGAATCGAGATAGATATAGACTTCCATATATCAAAATCATCAGTATCGAAAAAAAATTCGATTGAGCCATGTCCGTCCGTCCGTTAACACGATAACTTGAGTAAATTTTGAGATATCTTGATGAAATTTGGTATGTAAGTTCCTGGGCACTCATCTCAGATCGCTATTTAAAATGAACGATATCGGACTATAACCACGCCCACTTTTTCGATATCGAAAATTTCGAAAAAGTGCGATAATTCATTACCAAATACGGATAAAGCGATGAAACTTGGTAGGTGAGTTGAAATTATGACGTAGAAGAGAGAACTAGTAAAATCTTCGACAATGGGCGTGGCACCACCCACTTTTAAAAGAAGGTAATTTAGAAGTTTTGCAAGCTGTAATTTGGCAGTCGTTGAAGATATCATGATGAAATTTGGCAGGAACGTTACTCTTATTACTATATGTATGTTTAATAAAAATTAGCGAAATCAGAGAACGACCACGCCCACTTTTAAAAAAAAAATTTTAAGTCAAATTTTAAAAGAAAAGTTAATATCTTTACAGTGTATAAGTAAATTATGTCAACAGTCCAGTAATGATATGGTGCAATAAAATACAAAAATAAAAGAAAATTTCAAAATGGGCGTGGCTCCGCCTTTTTCATTTAATTTTTCTAGGATACTATTAATGCCATAAGTCGACCAAAAATTTACCAATCCTCGTGAAATTTGGTAGAGGCTTAGATTCTACGACGATAACTGTTTTCGATGAAAAATGGCGAAATCGGTTGAAGCCACGCCCAGTTTTTATACACAGTCGATCGTCTGTCATTCCGCTCGGCCTTTAACACGATAACTTGAGCAAAAATCGATATATCTTTACAAAACTCAGTTCAAGTACTTAGCTGAACTCACTTTATATTGGTGTAATAAATGGCCGAAATTCGACTATGATCACGTCCACTTTTTCGATATCGAAAATTACGAAAAATGAAAAAATGCCATAATTATATACCAAATACGAAAAAAGGGATGAAACATGGTAATTGGATTGGTCTATTGACGCAAAATATAACTTTAGAAAAAAACTTTGTAAAATGGGTGTGACACCTACCATATTAAGTAGAAGAAAATGAAAAAGTTCTGCAGGGCGAAATTAAAAGCCCTTGGAATATCGGAAGGAATACTGTTCCTAGTATTATATATATAAATAAATTAGCGGTACCCGACAGACGATGTTCTGGATCACCCTGGTCCACATTTTGGTCGATATCTCGAAAAAGCCTTCACATATACAACTACCACCACTCCCTTTTAAAACCCTCATTAATACCTTCAATTTGATACCCATATCGTAAAAAGACATAACAGAGTCACCCTTGGTCCACCTTTTTGGCTATATGTCGAAAAAGCGTCCACCTATAGAACTAAGGCCCACTCCCTTTAAAAATACTTATTAACACCTTTCATTTGATATCCATATCGTAAAAACAAATTCTAGAGTCACCCTGGTGATATCTCGAAAAGGCCTCCACCCATAGAACTAAAGCCTACTACGTTTTAAAATACTCATTAACAACTTTCGTTTGATACCCATATTGTACAAACGCATTCTAGAGTCACCCCTGGTCCACGTTTATGGCGATATCACGAAAAGGCGTCCACTTATAGAACTAAGGCCCACCCCTTTTAAAATACTCATTAACACCTTTCATTTGATACCCATATCGTACAAAAAACTTCTAGAGTCACCCCTGGTCCACCTTTATGGCGATATCTCGAAAAGGCGTCCACCTAAAGAACTAGGGCCCACGCCCTTTTAAAATACTCATTAACACCATTCATTTGATACCCATATCATACAAACAAATTCTAGAGTCCCCCCCTGGTCCACCTTTATGGCGATATCTCGAAAAGGCGTCCACCTATAGAACTAAGGCCCACGCGCTTTTAAAATTCTCTTTAACGCCTTTCATTTGGTAGCCATATTGTACAAACGCAATCTAGAGTCACCCCTGGTCCACGTTTATGGCGATATCCCGAAAAGGCGTCCACCCATAGAACTAAGGCCCACTCCATTTTAAAATACTCATTAACACCTTTCATTTGATACCTATATAGTACAAACAAATTCTAGAGTCACCCCTGGTCCACCTTTATGGCGATATCTCGAAAAGGCGTCCACCTATAGAACTAAGGCCCACGCCCTTTTGAAATACTCATTAACACCTTTCATTTGATACCCATATCGTACAAACAAATTCTAGAGTAACTCCTGGTCGACCTTTATGGCGATATCTCGAAAAGGCGTCCACCTATATAACTTAGGCCCACTCCCTTTTAAAATACTTACTAACACCTTTCATTTGATACCCATATCGTACAAACGAACTCTAGAGTCAGCCCTGGACCACCTTTATGGCGATATTCCTAAATGGCGTGCATCTATAGAACTATGGCCCACATTCCAGGGTTACCCTGGGTTCTTTTTACTACATGATGATTTTCCCTTATTTTATCTCCACAGCTCTCAACTGAGTATGTAATGTTCGGTTACACCCGAACTTAGCCTTCCTTACTTGTTTTTAATATACACAGGAGTGTTATCCTTCAGATGCAACTTTTATTTGTAAAAGTTCTTGGTCGTAATTGGTTCTGTTTCTAATTAGAATATATCAACGTATTCTGAGCATAATGTGTTGAGTGATTTACTAGCGAATGGTGGGAAATTTTTATTCGATCTCTCTAACTTTTCTTTGTTATTATCTTTACAGTGAGCTATATTTTCAATTATTACGTAATCCTCTAAACGTTCTGTTTTGATGCCATAATCTTGAATGATTGCTTGTTTATCTGTTGTATTTATTATTCTTATTAAAGCGTGGTTTGAGTTTACTATGGTGTTGGCTACAAAAATGCCATCAGTCAATTCTGATGAAGTACTAATAGTTCCTTATTGTGACTATTGATATGAACCTGTCTAATTACTTCGGCTCTTGCGGGTTTTGTAATGCTATTAATGGTTGGTTTATTTGTCATTTGTATAACTATATCTTCTGGGTAATCATATGGTCGTAGTATTAAGCTGTCCCCATTTTTATTATATTCTAAAATGCAATTACATTTTTTAAAGAAGTCGAGTCCCAAAATTCCATCACATGGGATTGGGAAATTGTCTTCTACTATGTGATATTTGTGTCCTATTAAAAGACTATCGTCTGTTAGATCTGCTTTTACTGTTCCAAGTGTGCTTGTTATGCCTCGGCCAATACATTTTAAATCTGTAATCTGTGAGTTATTTATTGTGACATTACTGTCAATTTGACCCTTCTTTATTATTGAGATATCCGCTCCTGTATCTATCAGGAACGTCGAAATTGACTTATTTAGGGTAGTATTGGAAGATATGTAGCTGTTTAGATGCAAGTTGAATGTGCATATTTTATTACCGTTAGAATTTACTGTTGGAGTGGAGTTAGCTGGTTTTCCTGTTGGTTTATATTACGGAGATTGCTCGTGTTACTCTGATTGGATGATCTTGACTGACCTCCAAATTATGTCTTTGGAAATTATTATTTTGTCACTATTGTTGTTATTATATCTGTTAGTATTACCATAATATCTTCGGTTTTGGTAACCTCGATAATTATTATTTCGGTAGCTTCTTCGGAAGTTACCTCGGTAATTACCTTGTGAGCGCGTCAGGCGTAGCACTGTATTTGGGATACCCGTGACTTCAGTACAGCTATTCGTGAATTTTGAAATAGCCTCGTTCATAGACGTGAACGTTCCTGCTTGCATTATCAGTTTAACTCTTTCATTAGCCGAGTTCTTACACATGGCTTTTACAGCTGATTGTGTGGCATATTTGGTTGCCACATCAGGTGCAAGACCGTCTGATATGTAAGCACCTTCCAACGATTTTGTTAATTTTTCGATTTCGGCAGTGTACTGGTTAGCTGTTTTACTGCGCTGTTGGACGTTTAGGAGTATTGCTGTCAAAACTTCTACAGATTTACCTTTAATTGCTGAACCCAACTTTTGCCTTATTGCTAGTATTGCGTTTTCAGTGCTCAAGTTTTATCTTTTATAAATATTCATTAATATAATAGGAAACAGTTTATAAGTTTAATTTCGTATTAAATCTTTACACAGTGCAATGTACATAGTAGCTTTTTGTGCAATTTAAACATTCAGTCTGTGTGTTCATATATCATAGATTTTCACAAAAATTTGTGATAACTGCATACCTTTTTGTTGGTAGCTGCTATTAGCAAGTCATTGTGTGCCCTTTTTGCTTTCTGTTGTGTTCGCTGCTAGCTATACGCTGTCTTGCGATTTGCATCCAGTGCTCCAAAATAACTCTCGCCCATATTTTTTGAACAGCTGTTCAATTTATCCTATACTTATAATTTCTTTTGCCTATTTTTCTTTTGGGTTTGTTTAACTTTGCAATTATGTTGGATTGCTGTGTCAAGAAGTGCACCAATCAAAAAAAAATTTCCCGTGGTGATACTTATGTTTGTTGTTGGCTCTGTGATAATATGGCTCATGTTATCTGTGCCGGTTTCTCTCACATAGGTGGTCGGGTGGTTGACCTAATATCCAGCAAAATTGGACTGAACTGGACATGCCATGATTGTCGTTCCGTAGAAAATGACATGCGAGCTTTTATGAGGCAAACTCAGAAAGAGTTCAACAACATTTTTATTGGGTTTCGTGACCTTAACGAAAGATTCAAAACGATGGAGGCTCACTTTAAAAAATTGAAAGTGATATCTGAATCCCCAAAACGTAAGAAATGTATGCCCAACAATGACTCCAACTTGTGTTCGCGTCAGGGGCAAAGCTGTCCTCCTACGAATGTCCTTTCAACCGCGTTGACTGATACGAACAGGCTTACCCAAGACGTTATGAACAATGCAGCTCAGGAATCTCCACAAGGTGTGCCGAGACTTCCAGTGAGACGATCTCTGGCAAATTAAACGATGCACGAACTAATAGTGGTACCTTTGCGGCTGTTTGTTCTACGTCACCAATGTTGATTTCGCTGGACTCCCCAATTCATCCTACACCTCCACCGGTATCTTTAGCTCCAACAATAACAGTTACCTATACTGGGGTTGTTGCTAGCAATACAAGTGTGCCTGAAAAAAATAGTACTTCTTGCGATGCGTTTTCTGTCAACTGTTTTATAACGGCCGCACCTTCCCAGCTCCCTGGTGCGCTATCCGCTACTCATTTGCAGGTGACTGCCGTGCCACCTCGTAGGGCTGTATTTGTGTCCCGATTACACGCCTCGCTTACCGAAAATGACATTACTCATTACGTTTGCTCTAAACTTGGTGTTGCACCCACTAGTAATATCAATGTGTATAAATTTAACTTTAAATATGAGAGAGACATCTCCTCATTTAAAATATCCCTTTCAGATGAATATTTCGATAAGGTACTTGATTCCTGTTTTTGGCCTAAGCATACTGTGGTTCACTTGTTCACAAGAAAGGCGATGGCCGAACCTGTTTTATTACAGCCAAAAAACGGTATGACGAACACAGTAATAACAACACAAAGGTAATTGCTGATCTGTCCCGTCTTCTCATTAATTACCAAAATGTTCGTGGTTTACGATCAAAACTTGCTCCATTCTTCCTTAATTCTTTCAACTTTTCTGCACAAGTTGTAGCTTTTACGGAGACCTGGCTAAAGCCTGATAATTACAATTCTGAGGTTTTTTCAAATAAATATGCTGTTTATCGGCGTGATCGCATCTCTAGAGCGGGAGGTGTCCTTATAGCTGTTAAATCTGAGTTGATTTCGCTGGACAATATCTCTCATATCGAATTCATAGCAGTTAGGCTTTCATTCGGTAGCTATAGCATAATTGTTTGCTGTTCGTATATGCCACCTCGTTCGGATATGAATGTTTATGCTAGTCATAGCTCGGCCATCTGCGATTTGCATTCGCAGTTGGGAGATAACGATCGACTTGTTGTTGTTGGTGACTTTAACTTGCCAACAGTTAGTTGGGTTAATATAAGTGATTCAAACTTTTTAACTCCCACTGCTCAACATGAGTTTCTCAATTGCTTGTTAGCCTCATCTCTTTTGCTGATTAACAATTTTCCAAATAGTGGAAATAAAATGCTGGATTTAGTATTTGTGGATACCTCGGTGGGTAATGCCCTTACGCAAATACCACCTTTATCCCTTCCAGAAGACCCTCTTCACCTTACGCTAGAAATATCACTTGATATCAGCCTACCCCGCAGGATTCAAGTACAGTCTCGTCCCCGATCTAGATGCTTCTACAAAGCGAATTTCATTATGCTCAATGATCTGTTGGCTTCCCATGATTGGTCGGATCTCTATGCTTGCACTGATGTCGATTCGGCTATCTCTATATTTTACAGTACGCTTGATGGCTTCTTTGATACCTGAATTCCTACTCGCTATACCCTATGTTCGAATAAGCCCCTTGGTTTTCAAGGCAACTTATCAGACTTAATAACATTAAATCTAGGCTTTATAAGAGATTCAAGAAATCTGGAGCATTTGCAGACCTCTCTAAATATCTAATAGTTCGTTTTAAATTTCACCGTCTTAATCAGCTTTGTTATAAAAATTCATTGAGTTGTTGTAAAGCCAAATTTTTTAGAAATCCAAAAAAGTTTTACAGTTTCGTAAATTCAAAGCGGAAAACTTCTGGGTATCCTTCCTCATTAACCTTTGGAGGTAAAAAAGCTTGCACTGATGACGACGTTGCTGAACTATTTTCTGAGTTCTTTAAGTCCACGTATTCATCCAGTGGTTTTTATTCCGGTCAATACCCCTATCGCTTAGATAGCTCGAATTACATTAGTAATCCTGTTATTGATGGTAATATTGTTCTTCAGAGTCTTTAATCCTTGAAGCCCACCTTTTCTCCGGGACCGGACGATGTTCCTAGTTGCGTGCTTAGGTACTGCGCCGAAAACATGTATGAGCCTATTTTAAAATTATTTGAGCTATCTCTGGGATCTGCGTCATTCCCGGCACTTTGGAAACAGTCTTTTATTATACCCCTGCATAAAAAAGGTAGTAGGTCAAAAGTTGAAAACTACAGGGGTATTTCTAAACTTTCAGTCATTCCTAAAGTCTTTGAACATATTGTTACCAGTCAACTCCAATATCAGTGTTCTAGTCTTTTATCTCCATGCCAACACGGTTTTATTCTTCAAAGGTCAACCACTAAAAATTTGCTTGTATTCACCTCTATAGTTATGGAAGGATTTTTAGCGAACAAGCAAACGGATGTCATATATACGGACTTCAGCAAAGCATTTGATACCGTCAACCATGAGTTGCTTATTCATAAGCTTGATTTACTGGGCTTTCCGTTTCACCTATTAATGTGGCTGAAAAGCTATCTTTCTAACCGGACCAAAAAGTCCTGTTCAAGTGCAATCTGTCGGAATCGTTCGGAGTTTCCTCCGGCGTACCACAGGGAAGTCATCTAGGCCCTTTGCTCTTTGCCCTTTTCATTAATGATTTGCCACAGACAATATTATATTCCCATACTATAATGTATGCGGATGATGTAAAACTTTGCTACACTTACTGTCCTACCGATTTGAGTTCCTTGGATCTTCTTCAGGCCGACTTGGACACGTTCCAATGTTGGTGCAGAACAAATTTACTAGCTTTAAATTGCTCTAAATGTAAGCATATGACAGTTCACCGAGTGAAGCCAGCATTGAAATCTTATGTAATAGATGGTACGCCTTTGGAGCGTATATCTATAGCAAATGATCTAGGTGTCCTTTTTGATATAAAATTGAATTTTAACATGAATATTTCATCTATAGCTAACAAAGTGTTGGGTTTACTTGGATTTGTTAAAAGATGGGCTAAAGAGTTCGATGATCCGTACCTCACTAAGGTTCTTTACACATCGCTGTTTCGTCCAATACTCGAGTATTGCTCATGCGTTTGGTCCCCTATTTCTCAAAAGCATATAAAGCGTCTTGAGTCAGTTCAAAAGCAATTTTTGATACTTACATTGCGCTGCCTTAATTGTGACTCAAGTCTCCACCTTCCTCCTTACAGAAGTAGACTTCTTCTTATTAACTTACCCACTCTCGAAAATCGGAGAATATTGTTCATCCATAAGCTCATTATTGGAGAAATTGGTTCTGTGGACCTCCTCAGCCGCTTGTTTTTTGCGGCTCCCCCTAGAGTATCCAGACACTACGTTCCTTTCTATTTACCCCTTTGTCGACGAAACTTTGCTAAAAATAATCCTCTTCTTCTCTGGTGCGCCCACTACAATGACTTGTATAGCTGTATCAGTCTTGAATGTACTTTTGCCACTATACGTAATGCAATACTTGCCTATCTAATTTAAGAGATACAAGCTAATTTAATTTGCTGGCATTTTATTCCTTCCATAAAAAACAGGAACTATCTCACTTAAGGATGGAGGAACATTTATCAACATGTATCATTAAGAAGGAACAAGACGGTACTGTGTTGATTGGAATCTGGTGCATTCCAACAACGTAAAAACATGCTTTTTCATGAGTCACTGGCCGGAATCGTATGCATTCCGGCAGTATAATCTTATGGGTCAGGCATCGAGCTGATTGGAATCCGGTGCATTCCAACAACACAGGTCATGTTACTGTTTATGCCTTGTGATGGCGTATCCTCATTACACTACTCTTAGCACTGCCGGATTTCCATGACATGCTGATTGGAACCTTGTTGCATTCCAACAGGAAGATTGGAATCCACTGCATTCCGAAATGATGCTGACCAGAATCTGATGCATTCCGCCAGTATAAGATTTCGGCATAAGATCTTATTTCTGCTCATATTTCTTATTATTATTATATTCTGAAATTAAAGAGTAATGTTCACTAATATTTCTTTGTTTGTAATATAACATTGTTGAAATCTCGATATATCTTAAATTTTATCTTTTGAGTTGTATATTTATATATCTTTTATATTATGCAGTCGACCATAGTTTGTCGTCGACTTTAAATAATAAATAAATAAATAAAAATAAAAAAAGGTGTCTAGCTGTTCCCTTGAGCTTAGTTTTTACCATGGAGACTGCTATGATCTCGTGAGTATCCTTAATTTGTTCTAGGATATCTAGTGCGTCTAAGAAGTCTTGTAAGTTCTCATGTTTACCATCAAACTCAGGTAGAATTGACGAAGCCGTTTTTAAGAATTCTACTGTGGTTTGAGCCATTTTGTCTTTTCTTGTTTGGTAGTTTGGCGTCTCTATTAACATTTCCTTTTGTTCCTGTTTTTTTTCTTCTTTTTGTTCTACTTTTGGTTCCTCTTCTAAATCGGATGCTGACTCCAGAAGGAATGTGCTATAGCCTATTTCTATTTCCTTCTTGAAACTCGTTGGTACTATGAATTCTATATCATATCTTGCCAGTGAGGACACCAAATTTGTCTTATCTTGTTTGGTTAATTTTCCGACAGGGTGGATAAATGATGTATATTGGAACGATTTTCCGTCATCCCTTGTCAAATTTGGTTTTGAGACAAACCGGTTTCGGCGTTGTGCCATCATCAGTGTCGATTTTCGTTCTGATCTGTTGTTGTCGTTTGTCCTGTATTTATAGTTCGTAGGTATATGAGCAGGTATTGTCAAATTGATGCTTGTGTATATTTAGTTATGTGTATGTGCTGTGTGTTCATCCAGAACCGAGGGTGGTTTACTAATCGATTTGTGTGGCTGACTGGGGTAGGTAGAAATCTGTGATTTTAGTCGTTTGACCTTCTTTGTCGGTTTTTTATTTTGGTGTGTTAATTGTTTTGTGTTTATTTGTTGTTGTGTGTTTGTCTGTTGTACCTGTGTGATTAAGTTGTTTCCTGTAAATAAGTTCTAAAGGCTCGAATATTGTGTCAGAAATTGTGTTTATCTGTTCGTTTATTATTCTACCGTCGAATGTTTTCTGTTTGTAGATTTCCATGTTTTCGAGTACGTTGAGACGTCGGCCCTTATCCTGTATGTGAAGAACCCTAACTGTTTTATTGATGTTTCCTGGGGAACATTCATTCTCGACCATGTGATTCGCGAAGTTAGACTCGGGTATAATGTTTGGATTTCGTATTTTTTTGTTGTAATCTCTAATTTGTTCTCTGAACCTCGTTCTTATTTGCCGTCCTGTTTGTCCTATGTAACTATGCTGGCATCCGCAGGTAAGCTTGTATATGCCGTGGCTGCTAAACGGATCCTCTGAGTTAATGTTAGTTCTTAGTTTTCGCCCTAGATTGTTCGATGTTTTGAATGCTGTGTTAATGTTGTATTTTTGAAAGAAATTTGCCAGGGTTCTTCATATACAAGCAAAAGGCCGAGGTCTCAACGTACTCGGAAACATGGAAATCTACAAACAGAAAACATTCGACGGTAGAATAATAAAAGACCAGATAAACACAATTTCTGACACAATATTCGAGCCTTTAAAACTTGTTTACAAGAAACAAAGTAATCATATAGGTACAACAGACAATCACACAACAACAAATAAACCAAAAGCAATTAACGCACCAAAACTACAAACCCACAAAGAAGGTCAAACGACTAAAATTACGTATTTTTACCTTCCTCAGTCAGCCACACAAATCGATCAGTAAAAACCACCCTCGGTTCTGGATGAACACACAGCACATACACTTAACTAAATATACACAAGCATCAATTTGACAATACCTGCTCATATACCTACGAACTATAAATACAGGACAAACGACAACAACAGATCAGAACGAAAATCGACACTGATGATGGCACAACGCCGAAACCGGTTTGTCTCAAAACCAAATTTGACAAGGGATGACGGAAAATCGTTCCAATATACACCAATTTGTCTCTAATGCTGGAAAAAATTTGATATGCTTGGTCTTTACTACTGTTTCTGCCTTAACTGTTGTATTTTTATTAATACATTTGTAAGATTTTTCTCCTATCGTTTTTTCTTCCGTGAGTAGTTTAACGATATCTTCCCATTTGCCCATTGGGGATGGCAGTTAAAATTTAGTTAAACCTTATCTAAACCGTCTGCGCGGCTGGTATATCGCTTTTTTAGGAATTTATTATGGGTTGAGTAGAGTTTCAGAAACAGACTGATGCATTTGACTACGCAGATCATTAGAAGCATGATTTTGATAGTATCTAGTGCCTCAGTATGATCTACTACGTGGACTGATTTTACAACGTTTGCCGTTGGTTTTTCTATTTTGATTCTTGGCTTCCCATCGTAAAAAAATATGAAGACAAAATAATTCTTTTTTTGTTTTTTTTCTTTTATTAAAAAATGTTTCTCTTTTTTTTCAATATATTAATCTGTTCTTCCCATAAATTTGACTTCGTACCTATATAATTATTCGGGTGCTGTTGCTGGTGGGTTTCTTACATTCCATATTGTTGGTTCCCCAGGCATATCAATAAGTTTCCACCATTTTTTCAACCATACTAGAGTTTTTTCCTCATCTACAATTTTAATTTCATTTTTAAGGTCCTCAAGTGGGCCTTTTACATATCTTTTAATTTTTCTTGATCTTTCCATAATTTTAAAATGAATAGTTTTACAAAATTGTATTTTATTTTATCTATTTATTTTTATTTTTTTTCAACACCCTAATATTTACATTGCTGGGTTTGGTTTTTATTTTGATAATTATTTTTCCTTAATTCCTTGATTTCTTGTTTTAGTTTAATTTTTTCTGCCTGATTTGTGCTTAAATTAATTTTTTCATAAATCTTGGCTATTGTTTTTCGAATGGCAAATTGCTTTCCTCCTCTTTTTCTGAGGTTTTTTCAAATAAATATGCTGTTTATCGGCATGATCGCATCTCTAGAGCGGGAGGTGTCCTTATTGCTGTTAAATCTAGCCTATCATCTGAGTTGATTTCGCTGGACAATATCTCTCATATCGAATTCATAGCAGTTAGGCTTTCATTCGGTAGCTATAGCATAATTGTTTGCTGTTCGTATATACCACCTCGTTCGCATATGAATGTTTATGCTAGTCATAGCTCGGCCATCTGCGATTTGCATTCGCAGTTGGGAGATAACGATCGACTTGTTGTTGTTGGTGACTTTAACTTGCCAACAGTTAGTTGGGTTAATATAAGTGATTCAAACTTTTTAACTCCCACTGCTCAACATGAGTTTCTCAATTGCTTGTTAGACTCATCTCTGAATTTTAACATGAATATTTCATCTATAGCCAACAAAGTGTTGGGTTTACTTTGATTTGTTAAAAGATGGGCTAAAGAGTTCGATGATCCGTACCTCACTAAGGTTCTTTACACATCGCTGGTTCGTCCAATACTCGAGTATTGCTCATGCGTTTGGTCCCCTATTTCTCAAAAGCAGATAAAGCGTCTTGAGTCAGTTCAAAAGCAATTTTTGATATTTGCATTGCGCGGCCTTAATTGGGAATCAAGTCTCCACCTTCCTCCTTACAGAAGTAGACTTCTTCTTATTAACTTACCCACTCTCGAAAATCGGAGAATATTGTTCATCCATAAGCTCATTATTGGAGAAATTGATTCTGTGGACCTCCTCAGGTGCTTGTTTTTTGCGGCTCCCCTAGAGTATCCAGACACTACGTTCCTTTCTATTTACCACTTTGTCGACGAAACTTTGCTAAAAATAATCATCTTCTTCTCTGGTGCGCCCACTACAATGACTTGTATAGCTGTATCAGTCTTGAATGTACTTTTGCCACTATACGTAATGCAATACTTGCCTATCTAGTTTAAGAGGTACAAGCTAATTTAATTTGCTGGCATTTTATTCCTTCCATAAAAAACAGGAACTATCTCACTTAAGGATGGAGGAACATTTATCAACATGTATCATTAAGAAGGAACAAGACAGTACTGTGTTGATTGGAATCTGGTGCATTCCAACAACGTAAAAACATGCTTTTTCATGAGTCACTGACCGGAATCGTATGCATTCCGGCAGTATAATCTTATGGGTCAGGCATCGAGCTGATTGGAATCCGGTGCATTCCAACAACACAGGTCATGTTACTTTTTTATGCCTTGTGATGTCGTATCCTCATTACACTACTCTTAGCACTGCCGGATTTCCATGACATGCTGATTGGAACCTTGTTGCATTCCAACTAGAAGATTGGAATCCACTGCATTCCGAAATCATGCTGAGCGGAGTCTGATGCATTCCGCCAGTATAAGATTTCGGCATAAGATCTTATTTCTACTCATATTTCTTATTATTTTTATATTCTGAAATTAAAGAGTAATGTTCATTAATATTTCTTTGTTTGTAATATAACATTGTTGACATCTCGATATATCTTAAATTTTATCTTTTGAGTTGTATATTTATATATCTTTTATATTATGCAGTCGACCAAAGTTTGTCGTCGACTTTAAATAATAAATAAATAAATAAAAATAAAAAAAAAAGGTTTCTAGCTGTTCCCTTGAGCTTAGTTTTTATCATGGAGACTGCTATGGTATCGTGAGTATCCTTAATTTGTTCTAGGATATCTAGTGCGTCTAAGAAGTCTTGTAAGTTCTCATGTTTACCATCAAACTCAGGTAGAATTGACGAAGCCGTTTTTAAGAATTCTACTGTGGTTTGAGCCATTTTGTCTTTTCTTGGTTGGTAGTTTGGCGTCTCTATTAACATTTCCTTTTGTTCCTGTTTTTTTCTTCTTTTTGTTCTACGTTTGGTTCCTCTTCTAAATCGGATGCTGACTCCAGAAGGAATGTGCTATAGCCTATTTCTATTTCCTTTTTGAAACTCGTTGGTACTATGAATTCTATATCATATCTTGCCAGTGAGGACACCAATTTGTCTTATCTTGTTTGGTTAATTTTCCGACAGGGTGGATGAATGATGTATATTGGAACGATTTTCCGTCATCCCTTGTCAAATTTGGTTTTGAGACAAACCGTTTTCGGCGTTGTGCCATCATCAGTGTCGATTTTCGTTCTGATCTGTTGTTGTCGTTTGTCCTGTATTTATAGTTCGTAGGTATACGAGCAGGTATTGTCAAATTGATGCTTGTGTATATTTAGTTATGTGTATGTGCCTTGTGTTCATCCAGAACCGAGGGTGGTTTACTAATCGATTTGTGTGGCTGACTGGGGTAGGTAGAAATCTGTGATTTTAGTCGTTTGACCTTCTTTGTCGGTTTTTTGTTTTGGTGTGTTAATTGTTTTGTGTTTATTTGTTGTTGTGTGTTTGTCTGTTGTACCTGTGTGATTAAGTTGTTTCCTGTAAATAAGTTCTAAAGGCTCCAATATTGTGTCAGAAATTGTGTTTATCTGTTCGTTTATTATTCTACCGTCGAATGTTTTCTGTTTGTAGATTTCCATGTTTTCGAGTACGTTGAGACGTCGGCCCTTTTCCTGTATGTGAAGAACCCTAACTGTTTTATTGATGTTTGCTGGGGAACATTCATTCTCGACCATGTGATTCGCGAAGTTAGACTCGGGTATAATGTTTGAATTCCGTATTTTTTTGTTGTAATCTCTAATTTGTTCTCTGAACCTCGTTATTATTTGCCGTCCTGTTTGTCCTATGTAACTATGCTGGCATCCGCAGGTAAGCTTGTATATGCCGTAGCTGCTAAACGGATCCTCTGAGTTAATGTTAGTTCTTAGTTTTCGCCCTAGATTGTTCGATGTTTTGAATGCTGTGTTAATGTTGTATTTTTGAAAGAAATTTGCCAGGGTTCTTCATATACAAGCAAAAGGCCGAGGTCTCAACGTACTCGAAAACATGGAAATCTACAAACAGAAAACATTCGACGGTAGAATAATAAAAGACCAGATAAACACAATTTCTGACACAATATTCGAGCCTTTAAAGCTTGTTTACAAGAAACAAAGTAATCATATAGGTACAACAGACAATCACACAACAACAAATAAACCAAAAGCAATTAACGCACCAAAACTACAAACCCACAAAGAAGGTCAAACGACTAAAATTACGTATTTTTACCTGCCTCAGTCAGCCACACAAATCGATCAGTAAAAACCACCCTCGGTTCTGGATGAACACACAGCACATACACATAACTAAATATACACAAGCATCAATTTGACAATACCTGCTCATACACCTACGAACTATAAATACAGGACAAACGACAACAACAGATCAGAACGAAAATCGACACTGATGATGGCACAACGCCGAAACCGGTTTGTCTCAAAACCAAATTTGACAAGGGATGACGGAAAATCGTTCCAATATACACCAATTTGTCTCCAATGCTGGAAAAAATTGTATATGCTTGGTCTTTACTACTGTTTCTGCCTTAACTTTTGTATTTTTATTAATACATTTGTAAGATTTTTCTCCTATCGTTTTTTCTTCTGTGAGTATTTTAACGATATCTTCCCATTTGCCCATTGGGGATGGCAGTTAAAATTTAGTTAAACCTTATCTAAACTGTCTGCGCGGCTGGTATATCGCTTTTTTAGGAATTTATTATGGGTTGAGTAGAGTTTCAGAAACAAACTGATGCATTTGACTACGCAGATTATTAGAAGCATGATTTTGATAGTATCTAGTGCCTCAGTATGATCTACTACGTGGACTGAATTTACAACGTTTGCCGTTGGTTTTTCTGTTTTTGATTCTTGGCTTCCCATCGTAAAAAAATATGAAGACAAAATAATTCTTTTTTTGTTTTTTTTTTCTTTTATTAAAAAATGTTTCTCTTTTTTTTCAATATATTAATCTGTTCTTCCCATAAATTTGACTTCGTACCTATATAATTCTTCGGGTGCTGTTGCTGGTGGGTTTCTTACATTCCATATTGTTGGTTCCCCAGGCATATCAATAAGTTTCCACCATTTTTTCAACCATACTAGAGTTTTTTCCTCATTTACCATTTTAATTTAATTTTTAAGGTCCTCAAGTGGGCCTTTTACATATCTTTTAATTTTTCTTGATCTTTCCATAATTTTAAAATAAATAGTTTTACAAAATTGTATTTTATTTTATCTATTTATTTTTATTTTTTTTCAACACCCTAATATTTACATTGCTGGGTTTGGTTTTTATTTTGATAATTATTTTTCATTAATTCCTTGATTTCTTGTTTTAGTTTAATTTTTTCTGCCTTTTTTTCATAAATCTTGGCTATTGTTTTTCGAATGGCAAATTATTTTCCTCCTCTTTTTCTTTTAAATTTTATCGGTTTTGGAACTTTAGGTTCCTCAATTTTTTAAATATTATTTCTCTGTCTATATTCCTCGATTGTTATTGGCTTAGCGCCTTGTTTGAGTATTTCAGGTGTTTTGTTTTCACCTTCATGGAACTTCAGATTTAGTTTAACTAATCTTTCAAAAATTTTATCAAATTGGCTTTGACTTTGTAAGTTCCCTTCTTGGAACATATCTCAAAATTTAGCAAAAAAAAAAAGGTTTTTACAGCAGAAATTTGAATTTTTGCTTGTCAATAGGCAACCGTTAGGTTGCCCGAATATTTTTCCTGCTTAGAAATTATTTCTAAAATGTTAAAACTATTTCAAAATTTAGATAATTATATTTATTATATTTATACTTATTATGCTGCCTCTCTTATTCCGAATGTGGTTCTTTTGTTCCTGCCAAGGTAATATCAATAGTTTTAGGTCATATCCACTGCTCCTGCATCATTTCGATTATAAAGCCCGTAAATTATCATAAAAATTGCTAAATGGCGTCATTTTTGAGTGCTCCAAATTGGTCATATCTACTGCTCCTGCATCAGCTTGATTATAAAGCCCGTAAATTATCATAAAATTTGCTAAATGGCGTCATTTTTGAGTTCTCCAAATTTAATTCATCGAAAACATCATTTGCTTCTTTTACAAGACTTGGGCTGTAATCTGCCAGCAAAACCCTTGCCAGCTATGAAATTAGGCTGAAAATTCAGCCAGTAGAATCATAGGCAGGATCGCCATATAAAAGATTAAATGCAGGTAAATGAGTTTTGATATCAGTGAGCGAATTCTGAATGTCTCTTTATTCAAATATTTCAGCTTATTTATATTAAATTATTCTAAACATATTCTTACATACATATTTACATTTAAGCATACATACTTACATGCATATCTACCTTAAGCATACATACTTACATATGTACATACATACAACTCGATACAAAATATGTACCTACACATCTGTGTTGAGCTGTGACTTCTGTGGGAAATGCAATGTTTGCAAATTTGCTGGAATTCAAATTTGATTGGTTGTGTGTTGTACACACACCTGTATTAAATCGTGTGAATGGCTATGTCAGCAATAATTATCAAATGCATATTTATGTGTTGATGAACATTTATACTATTTTTGTATCAGGGTAGCATATTAGACTGATTTAAATATTGGGCATTAAATTGTTGGCTGTTTAAACTACAGTAGCCAATGGGCTGTAGTTGAACGGTCCACAGTGGTTATCGCTGCCTCAAGCGCGATAGCCAACAGATAAGTTCGAACAAGCCAAGATAAAAGATTGCAAAGATACACAAGCAGAAATCAAAGTGAATGTCGTAAATACATATCATGCAGAGCTAGAGATTTTTGTGCCAAAAATGGTGAGCGGGGGGGGGGGGGGTGGGAGGGGTGAGCTCATTCCTCTTACCCAATACAAAAGTTAGTTGGAGGGCATTTTGAACGTATTAGGATACGTAAAGCGATTTATTGATATGATCAAAAAAGATGGGCAACTCGTGATAGAAGCAGAATAGCAAATAAGGGGCATAGATTAAGGGGCATGAAATCAAGACCAGACTTGCCGACGAGGCACAAAATATTGTGGGCAATGGAATAATTGTTAAAAGATTCACAGCAAAAGCACTATCCTAGCGAGTTGGCACTGCTGAAGGATGAGAACAGACTACCTGAGCATAGTAAAATAGAATCGCTACGTCCAATAGTAGATAAGAATGGTATTTTGAGAGTTGGAGGACGTTTAGATAAAGCAGGGCTAGAGTACGAAGCAAGGCACCAGGCGATTGTCGCCAATGGTTCCAGGTTAGCTCAGCTGAAAGCTGATTATGCGCATAGAGGGACTAAGCATGGATCAGAGCTGGTAATGACTCGATACATCAGACAAGAATATTGGATTCCACGATTAAGGAATGAGCTCAGTGGATGTTTACATAAATGTGTAGTATGTGTGCGGTATAACTATAAGCTAGAGCAGCAATTGATGGCAGATTTACCAACTGAAAGGGTGCATGTGGGCAAGCCATTCCTGAATTGTGGGATAGATTATGCAGGACAATTTAACGTTCGTTTAAGGGTGCGAGATGATTATGTAGATAGAGCGAAATGTTGGGTTGTTGTATTTGTATGCTTGAAAACTCGGGCAGTACATATCGACATTGTGCTAGATCTAACGACGCAATCCTTCATTGCATGTTATGAAAGATTCATAGGCAGACGTGGTCGATGCGCAAGGATGTTTAGCGATAATGCGACGACATTTATTGGGGCTAGTAAAATGATGAAGAGAGCAATCGACCACTGGAGGGGGCAAGAGGCATTAGCACATCTCGCAATTAAAGGAACTGAGTGGCGCTTTATGATTCCAGCAGCTCCACACCAAGGAGGCATTTATGAGGAAGCAGTGAAATCTATGAAATTCCCTTTAACAAAAATTGTGGGCCAGAAAACGCTGACACAAGCCCAGCTTCCAACGCTTCTTGTAGAAACTAATTATTGGGGAGCCATTGATCTTGACACCTCCGTACATGTTGGACGACCAGCCGAGGAATGTAGGTGCAAGACTTTCATTTCATTCATTTCATTTTATTTATTAGGCATTTTCCTTATATCTATGTATGTACATATTAAAATAACATCGTAAATGCAAACAATTTAATCTTATATATATACAAGTAGATATAGGAAAAGTTAAGACATTTTTATGCCAATTCAGCATAGTGACAAATGTCAATTATAGCAAATATAAAAAATACAGTGGGACTGTTAAATAAAGTGATTAAATTATAAATATTTGTTTAATTTAATTATAGTATATAAAAAGATTCAGCTAAATTTCCAACAAACCCATGAGTAAATGAAAGGAAAAGCAATTAAAATTATGAAGTATTTGTTATTATAAACGGTTTATGTAGTTGGCTGAAGCAAAACTTCGATTTCATTGTGTGCGAGGCGTAAGAGGAAGGACTTAACACTTTCTGTAAATTGCCGAAGATTCCTTAAAGTACGTATTTCGGTGGGAAGTATATTAAAGAGTTTTCGTGAAACAATTGTGAAAAACTTGCTTGTGGTTCTGGTCGAAGGTACAACGACTCTAGTTTGTGAGTTTGTCCTCAGGTTATATGTTTGCGACCTCATACTTTGCAGGTAGCCACATCTAATGAAAAAAATTTTTAAAACTTTGAAATAATACAGGTCCTTGACTGGGAGAATCCCTAGACTTCTAAAAAGTTCTCTCGATGGATGCAGCCGGTTAACATTAGATATTTTTCGAACAGCATACTTTTGCAATACTAGTAAGGGCTGCTTTTGTTAAGGGTGGCGCCACCCCAACAGCTGATTCCGTATTTTAATTTAGAATCAAAGACCGCATAATAAACTATTTTGAGAAGATTGTTGGAACCGGAAGTTCTTAGATGATAAAGACAACGCAAAGACAAGTTATGATACAACATTTTTGGAACCGATGTCAAGTTGATTATTTAAACAGTTTGCAAGAACGAAAGAACAATAAACGGGGTAGGTATAACGGTGTGAAGATGATAGCGTGTGACAACATCGCAAGCTTGCGATGGCGGGAGGAAGTGGCTCTAAACCTCAAAAGGCAAGGCACAAAAGCGGGATTTGAGGTGGTGGATAAAGAGTAAATCCCCACGGTACAAAAAGTTACAGCATGGATGTCATGCGTGATGAAGTCGGAGGATACGCTGCGACTTCTAGAGAATCAAAATCCAAATATAACGACACAGGATTGGAAGGTAGTTACTATATATCGGCCTACAGAGGAAGCTTAGTTCTAATTTTACGTGCAGCTCAGGAAAGGAAGTCCCGGGGATAACAATCCCAATCCTAGAAGTGGACGAATTCGAAAAGGACCTCAAAAGCCATAGAGAAATGGACAGGAGGAGGACGCGGAAGTCACCACGAATGTGGTGCTGCGAGTCGCACAGAGCAACACCCTGCAGAGCATTTACGACCCGGGAAAAGAAGTTCCGCGGATAACGATCGTAATTTGCAAGAAGTGGGAGGGGCTGAAGAGGGCTTCGAAAGCCTTAAACCAAAAGGGCAAAAGGAGGACGAAGGCGTCACGACAAAGGTGGGATGAGCGAACTCCTCCTAACCCTTGAGGAGGTTTCGTTTGACGTGGCGCTGATACAGGAGCCGTTGCTCTTATCAAGAGAAAAGGTTACTAAGCGCAAACGGAAGGAACGGTGTGAGCTGGAGTCATGGTAAGGAAACAGCTGCATTCGCATATGCTGCCTAATTACACTACTGAGGATCTCGCAGTGGTGGCCGTTGAGCAGAAAAATAAGCAGGCATTTATCGTGGCATCCTGTTAAATGGTCCATACTGCGGAGGTTCCACCGGTGGAGTGCAAGAGGCTAGTAGAGGACAAAGGGCGCAAAGGCTGGTGGTCATAGACGCGGATGCAAGTGCGTACCACAATGCGTGGGAGGGAGAGATAAGAATGAGAGAGGCGAATCTTTATTTTCTTACATCCTGCAAACCAATTTGCCAACAGCGGAAGTGTCCCTACATTCATATGTTGGTCCAACATCCAACAATGTTCTTGATATTACATTGAGCTCGGAATGTGATATATCAAGGTATGATTGGATAGTTCGTGTTAGACCATCCTTCTCCGAACGTGCTTATATCAGCTTCAGCATCCCTCTAAAGAGGGTAGAGAAGGGAGGAACCTTTAGAAACCCTAGGCGAACGAACTGAACGAAATTCCACAAATATGTAGAAATAAAACTGGGACAACTCAAAAGGTTGCCAATGTGGAGGAACTGAAGGAGTTCATTGATTTCCTAACAAAGACGCTTATGACTGCGTATAACAGAGCTCGCCCTCTAAGAAGATTCAGGAGAGAAGCAAAACCGCCATGGTTGAGCAATGATTTGAGTCAACGAAGCATGCCGGGACGGGTATAGGTATCTATTGAGAATCTACAAGCGTAAAGTTTCCAGGGCGAAGAGAGTCTCATGGAAAATTTTCTGTGCGGACATAGAGTGCTACAGCGCAACTGCGCGGTTTAGGAAAGTCCTAGCAAGGGAAAACATAGTCCAAGGACTAATAAAGGAAGAGAAGGGGAATGGTCACGTAATAGTGAGGAGTCCCTTGAGGTGCTTTTCGGTACGCATTTCCCATCGGAAGATAATTAAGAAGAGCCAGCAGACAGCACTCACACTTCGATCACGGAACGGGTATGGCCGGGCTTGGTGACCGATACCAAGATGGAATGGGCAATAAATACGTTTTACTAAGTTTAAATCGCCGGGCCCAGGTGGTGGATTCCCGGCCATGCTACACGTTTCAAGTAGAGCGGTCGAGGAATGGCTTAAAATAATATTCGATGGGTGCATAAGACTGAATCATGTACTGCACCTTTGGGGAACTGCTCGTGTAGCTTTCTTACCAAAGGCGGGGAAGATCGGTCAGATGTATTCCGAAAACTACAGGCCCATTAGCCTAACTTCATTTGTGATCAAAACCTTTGAGAGGCTGATAGATGTTTACACAAAATCCAACGTGGATGAAAGGCTGCTCTCCACAACACAACATGCGTACACCAAAGGCAAGACGGTAGACACCGCACTGCCTAGGGTGGTAATAAGTATAGAGAAAGCCGTGAAATATAAGGAGTATGCTCTAAGAGTCTTCTTAGGCATTGCCGGAGCTTTCAACAATGTTTCTAAATGGGCGATCATGGATGGCCTTAATTACATTGAAGTACATCCAACCTAAACCAGATGGATCGGCTGCATGTTAAATGGCAGGAAGATTACCCCACAATGGGGATTGTATGAGGCCACGAATTCAGTTCGATGAGGGACCCGTAAAACTTACGCTTTACGCAGATGACGTTGCAATTGTCATAAGTGGAAAGTGCCTTCCAACGATTAGCTCTTTGATGGATCGGCCGCTTCGGGATTTAGAATCTAATGTAAGGTTGACAGCCAACACGGAGAATACGGATTTTGTCTTGTTTACTAAGAGGTACAACATTCGAAATTAGACCAGGCCTAAGTTAAGAGGGGTGACCCTACAGAAGAAACCTTGCACAAAATATCTAGGAATCATCCTAAACAGTAGGCTGTTGGGGAAGCTCAACGTGGAAGAGAGGGTGAAGAAGGCCTCGACGGCACTTTATGCATGTATAAGAATGTTGGGGTGTACGGTAATCGCCCTCTCTTTCTCATTGGGTATTTACAGCGATTGTAAACCCCATCCTATACTATGGAGTTCTTGTTTGGTGGAAAGCCACGTAAAAAACATCCTACCTCAAAAAATTAGAGGGGGTATGCATACTATCAATGCTTATCATTACGGGAGCCCTGAAAACAACCCCGGCGGCTGCACTGTATGCCATTCTGCACATTCCACCTGTAGACCTGGTAGAAAAAACTTAGCATTAACAACTGCAACGAGGCTCAATGCCTGGGGGCAGCTTGAGCGTCGACCATACGGCCATAGTAGTATAGCGTTATCAATTACAGGACGAACAGACTACCTGATCCCCTATGTGTCCTTCTAGGGGGCTCTTAAAGCCACAAAAGAGGGGGATAGTCGGCGCAAGGGTACTCAAATGGCGGACGAGGCGATACATGTGTACACAGATGGTTCCAATGTAGTGAGAGGAGTAGAGTCTGCGGTATACTATGCTGATTCGGAAGTAAACAGATCCTACCAGCTGCCAGATCACTGTAGCGTTTTCCAATCGGAAGTATTAGCCGTAAGCAAAGCAGTAGAAACGCTGTAAGAGAATAGCTTAAACTGCAGCCGAATATGGTTCATTGTATGAACCTCCGAAAAATGGACGTGCGCTTGCACGTCCCAACGCACTCCACATAACACGTATTTGTTGTTTAAGTTCTTGTTCTTTTATTTATCAAAGTTTTTGTATAATAAATGTTCTTCTTTTGTTTTACACTTTATTTAGTTTTATTTCTATTTTGTATTTAGTTTGATTTTAACTTTTTCACTTAATTCGTGTTTTACTTGTGTCGTCCAAAGTTTTTTTAATGAATATTCAGAGCCGAATTGCTCTGTGTTCAAGTTGTTCCACACCCGTGGGTAGAAAACGGGTGTTGCAGCAACTTGAACACAGGGTGACATTTTATTATTTATTATAGCTCTGTTACATCATCCTTTTTGGGGAAAAGAAGAATTGACAAAGTGCTCAATTTTGTCACATTCTTCTTTGGCCAAAAACTTATAAAAACTGTTGCGAACAAACGAATATATATTTATATTAGGGTGGTCCTCCCCTTTTTAATTCGTTGGTTCGGGACCATCTTTATTAATAATTGAAAAAAGATTTTATACATCGAATAGTTAAATTTTAGTTACATTTTTATAATTCATTGTAACTTAAATAAAAGGTATAAATATTAATAATATTTTAATTTATGACAAAATATGTTGAATGTTTTTTTGTAAATATTTGTGTTTTACATATTCAGTTTAAAGTTTTACATTTTGTATTACATATTAAATATGTATTTTTGTGTTGCGGACAATTTTTGTGAAATAGGTTTTTTTTTTGAATATACAAAATTTGTGTTATTTTCTCTTTTTGCTTTTTGTTTTAACAGTTTTTAAGCATTGGTGGCTGCTTAAATGCTAGTAAGTAAGTTTTTTTTTGGATTTTTTTTTTCAAATTTTAAAGTTTAATCAATATATTTAAATAACGTTAATTTACTTTACTAAGGCGGTTTTTATGTACCACTTCTTCTTTGTTTTTAACTTCATCGAAAATAGTTACATTAGGTTCGTTAATTTTAGTTATAATAAACGGACCTTGATAAATATTTTCGTGCTTATGATGTGGTTCTTTTTGTAAAAGTACTTTATCTCCGATTTTGACAACTAAAGGTCGTGCCGTTTCATCGTACAGATTTTTACTTTGTAATTTATTTTTATTAATTAGATTCTGTGCCGTTTTGTGCGTTTTCAGCATCCTAAACTTAAGTTCTTTGGCATAGTTTTAGACGTTATAAATTATGTAAATTTTTTCTTTTGTCAATTCATTAGGCAAAGTTGCCTTTTTCCCAAAAACTAACTCGTAAGGAGAAAACTGATTGTCGAAAACTGTGCTACTCGTAGTATTGTGTAGGAAAGTAAAGTATTTTAAATAAACATCCCAATCAGAAAAAGTGTCTTTTAAATATGCACGTAAGTATTCATTAAAAACTCTATGGTTACGTTCAATCGTGCCAACAGTTTCATGATGGTATGCAGTTGAAAAATTATGTTGAATATTTAAAAGCTTTGTTAATTCTTCGAATAATTCATTTTTAAATTCGGTACCTAAATCTGATTTTATGGCATTCATTGTGCCGTATGTTAAAATGAATCCTTCAAAAATTGCTGAAGCGATTGTTTTTGCCGATTTGTCTGGTACAGCGACTGTTACCAGGTATTTAGTCATGCCGCAAATCATGGTAAGTGCGAACTTGTTACCATATTTGGACTCAGGTAGGGGTCCTATTGTGTCAATTACTAGTATATCGATTGGTTTACAAGGAGTTGGTGTTAAAACAAGTTTTTCTTTTGTTTTAGGCATTCATTGTGCCGTATGTTAAAATGAATCCTTCAAAAATTTCTGAAGCGATTGTTTTTGCCGATTTGTCTGGTACAGCGACTGTTACCAGGTATTTAGTCATGTCGCAAATCATGGTAAGTGCGAACTTGTTACCATATTTGGACTCAGGTAGGGGTCCTATTGTGTCAATTACTAGTATATCGAATGGTTTACAAGGAGTTGGTGTTAAAACAAGTTTTTCTTTTGTTTTAGGTTTAACCTTGTTTAAAAGACAATCCTTACAATTTTTTATATATTTCGATATATCACGAGTCATATCTTTCCAATAAAATTTTGTTCGCAATTTTGTGTAAAGTCTTTTCATTCCGCAATGTCCACCAGAAATGAGATCATTATGGTAAATTTCCATAAGTTTTAATTTTGTATCTTCATCTGTTACTGTCTTCACTGGATCTGTTAATATAATTTTAAAATATGAATTTAAAATTTTATTTCCAATATTTTTGAAATTTGTAATAGTGTAATGTTCGAACATAATATCGTTTTTAGGCCATTCAATCTTCTTAATCTTGTGTTTGCCGGCTTTTGATTCAAGCCTCGAAAGTAATTTCTCTAAAGTCATTATTCGTTAACAAGCTCAAAACTAAGTAACTCGAGTTTCTTATGTTTAATATGCGCAAAAATTCTTAAATTTGTTGTTTTATTAGTTTTATCGTACGTAATTGCGGATCTTATTCGTGGGTCTTTTTTCGAAAAATTAAATGAAAATTTGTCGTAGACATGTAAAGTAATTTGTTTTTCGTCGTTTTTGTCTGTTTTCCTATGTAAATTTTTGTCGTTTGCCTTTTTTGTCATGGCTCTTATCTGTACTGCCAAAATTTGTTTGTTAGCTTCTTTAATCTCATCGATTGTTATACGCGATAGTGCATCAGCACAAACGTTTGATTTACCTTTTATATATACAATAGTAAAATTATATTCAGATAATTGCAGTCTTATTCTTGAAAGTTTTGAAGATGGGTCTTTCATATTGAATAAGTATACTAGAGGTCTATGGTCTGATTTTACAATGAAATGGGTGCCATAAACGTATGGTCGAAATTGCTTGATTGCAAAGTAAATAGCTAAAAGCTCTAATTCTATAATGGGTTTTTTCTGTTCAGCTTTATTAAATGCTTTAGAAGCGCAACAAATTGATAAATCACTACCTTGTTGTTCTTGACTCAAAATAGCGCCACATCCAGTTGTGGAAGCATCAACTGTAATAATGAATTGTTTAGTAAAATCTGGATATTGAAGTAATTTTGGTGAAAGTAACGCTGCTTTCAAAGATAAAAATGCTCTTTCGCACTCAACATCCCATACAAATTCAACTCTTTTTCTGCTTAATCGATTTAGAGGCGCTGCCAGAGACGCAAAATTAGGTATAAACCGTCTGTAATAGTTTGCAAACGCGACGAATCGTAGTGCCGCGTCTTTGTCAGTCGGTTTTGTATACTTTTTAATTGCGTTTATTTTTGATTCGTCTGGCAACAAACCTTTGGGTGAACATTTGTGACATAAAAATGTAACTTCCGGTCGTAAAAAGTTGCATTTATTTGGGTTAAGTTTGAGATTAAAAGACCTACAAGTATCGAAAACTTTTGAAAGATTTTTAATATGGTGTGCTTCGCTACAACCTATGACGATAATATCGTCGACGTATAAAAATGCGACATTGGGTGGTATACCCGAAAAAGCTATGGTCATTATTCGTGAGAATTAATTTAGTGCTATATTTAAGCCAAATGGAAGCACTTTCCATCTAAATGCGCCACGGTCAGTGCTGAAAGACGTAATGTCACGAGAGTCAGTATGCAAGGGGATTTGACGAAATCCTGAAAAAAGATCTAATGTGGAAAAATACTTTGCTCTACCGAGATTGTCTAAAATGTCGTCAACTCTAGCTAGTGGGAATTTATCAGCAATGAGTTTTTTGTTTACTGCGCGAAAATCTACGCACATACGATATGATTTTTGACCATTTGTATCTTTCTTTGGGACTACAATCAAAGGACTATTGTAATTTGAATAACTGGGTTCAATCAAATCGTTGTCTAACAATTTATTTACTTGGTGATTTATTTCTTCGCGTTGAGAGTATGGCAATATATAGTTTTTAACATATACCGCTTCGTTGTCGGTCAGTCCTAATTTTTGCTCGTAAAAGTTATTTAAAGTCATTTTGTCCGTGTCAAGAGCGAAAATGTTGGCATAATCTATGCAAAGGTCAATTAATTTACTACGAGCATGTTGAGGTATTTAATTTTTTAAAATCGAAGTTATTTATTTCGTACGTTTGTCTTCTGTTTCTGTCTTGTTAATTGTATAAACATTGTAGTTTGAAAGTTTTTCTGTCCGAATACTTTTTCTTTTTACATACTTTACATCATCCGTGGGGTTAATGACTTTGAATATTGGGTTACTGGAATTAAAAATGCACCTAGCTGTGAAAACACCTTTTTCAATTTCCTGCGAGTCCACGAAAAGTGGTTCGGGTGAATCTCCTAAATCAAAAAGTCTGAATATTTCACATCTTGGTGGAATGATACAACTGTCGCTTTCTGTTCCGTGTAGGATTGGTATAACGACTTTTTCATTACCTACCCAAAAGGAAATATTGTTTCTTTCATAATTAATAATGCATTTGTTAATTTTCAGAAAATCTTTACCCAGTATGCCAGCGGATGGGATATTAAAGTCTTCATTTACTACATGTAAAGTATGTTTAATAGAAAAATTAGAAAAATTTAAATTTGCTGTAATTTTACCTAAAGTGGAAACTGAATTTGAAGTGACACCGGTAATGTTAATAATGTCGTTCGTATTTAAGGAAATATTTCTGTCTAGATATGATATTTTTATTAACGAAATTTCCGCTTGAGTGTCTACTAAGAAAGAACAAAATTTTTGTGACTCGTTTAGTTGTAATTCTATAAAATCAGAGTAATTTAAATTTAAACAATAGATGGCTATTGGTGAGGGAAGTTCGCTTACTCGCTTAATTCGTCCTCCCTCAGTGTGCGCTCCTGAGGGGCGCTGGCATTTAAAGCGCGAACGTTTGCGTTTCTACCTCTACCATTGGCTGATCTCGAATTGTTACCTCTATTGTTACTATTGTTTGTATTAGGATTTGTATTTGAACGCGTATTATTATTGTTATTATTCTGGTATATATTTCTGTTATTATAGCGATATCTCTGATTATTGTTACCGTTATAGTTACTATTATATGAAAATGAACTATTATTTCTATAACCAGTATAGCCGCGGTTTGGGTAAAAGCCTCGATAACTACCACGTGAATTTCTGAATGCGTTGTTACCACTTGATCGAAAAGCTAAAACCTGACGTTCAGTTACTTCATTGTTTTGTTCTACAATTAATTTTGCTACTACGTCTTTCGGATCAGTAAATGCCGTGGAGGCTAAAATGGTTTTTACTAAATTTGATTTTGCATTTAAACGACACACGTTAACTGTTTGTTCGATTACCATTTCATGAGCTTTTGTTTGAGTGATCCCTTCAATAATAAGAGACCGCTCAAGTGAGTCAGCTAAATCTTCAACTTTTTTGGCAAAATCTGAATAATTGTTACCGTTAACATGCAACGCTGCAATTCTCCCTGCTACAACTTTCGAGTTGTCTGGTTTTATCCTATTACGTAGAGCTGTTTTAATTTCATTGACTGTAGTTACTTGTGTTGGTATTGCTTCACGAGCTTTACCCTCTAATTTTGATTTCAAGAACGCTATAAAAGTATCAGTTAAATCTGCAGTAGCGAATTGTTCCAATAATGCAATTTTGTCTATAAAAGAATCAAGTGCAAGAGGATCACCACTGTAGTTTTCTCTAATAGAATTAGCACATATGTTAATAAAAATTCTCTTTTCCTCAGGTGTTCCCATGATTTGATCGTTAAGATCTGGAGCTGAATTAGCAGAAGATAAGGCCACGTTTGTACTAATTGGATTGTTAAGATCTGGGTTTACGTTAGAAGTTGAAGTTAATATTTCACTATTTGGATCGTCAAGATTTGAAACTAAATTAGAAGTTAAATTTTTACTTGAAGAATCTTCGAAGCCTAGGAAATCTGCTGCCAACGATAATTTATTTTCCTGTTTGGTGACTTTTTCGGTCGAAGATGAAGCTAAACTTTCGTAGCTTGAGCCTGATTTATCTGAATCGGATTCTGAATCTGAAGTTTTTTGCACTTGCTTGCCACTTCTAAGGTCGTACATACATATGTAGTTATCAGAATATCACGAATAATTCAGTTCAAACTATGAAATTAATGAAGTACTTATTTGAATGTCTGAATTTTTATTTGAGCTGAAATATTGAGGAAAAAGAAAAAAAAATTGTAAAATTGAACTGTGTTACAGGTGAATAGTCGCTAAAGGAATATTTAACAATTTATTTGAAGAATTAATGAAAACTGCATTATACTAATATAGAAAAAACTTTAAGAAGTAATTGAATTAAAACTTTACACAATAGCATATAGGTATTAATTGGTAAAAATCTCAAAATTGTTGTAACTTGTTCAAAAAATCCATTTATATTCACAGACGCACCGCTTTGTAAAAAAAATTCGTATATTTTCACGGACACACTGCTTTATATAAAAAAATGACTTGGTTTTTAACGGAACCACCGCATATTTCAAAAAAATGTACTTGGTTTTTAACGGAACCACAGCATATTTCAAAAAATTTTAATTGGTTTTTAACGGAACCACCGCATATTTCGAAAGAATTTACTTGGTTTTTAACAACCCACCGTTAATATATAAAAAATTCTAAATTTACACGTTACAAACTGCTTATCAAATTCAACAGTCTTCGAAAATTTAAAATTGTTGAAAACCGAAGTAGTTAAATATAGAACGCACCACTTTAAAAAATCCAAAATGTATATATATTATAACGCACCGCATAAAAGAAATTTTCTGTATTCTATACATACATATATGTGTTAAAAAAAACGTGTGCAAAAGTTTGTGAACTACATATATATATTATACTTATGACTGCTGCTGCTCCAACCGTAAATGTTGCCGCTGTCGCTGTCGTCGCCAATGCTGCTGATGCCGGAGTTGTTTCTGGCGGTATTCGCCGGCGCTGCCGCTGCTGGTCTCAATGTTAAAGCTGGTGGTGGTGGTGGACTTTAAAAATGGCGATGATATGCCGTTGGATAGTGGCGTGGGTTTTAAAGTCCGTTAATTAATAGCGTTGTTGTATAAAAAATTTTCCATTTTGGCCTTATATTTGTTGTAGTTTTAAGTCGATTTTATTAAGTTAAAGATTTTGTATTACATTTTGTTGTTTTTGCGGTCAGTTTTAATTAATTAGTAAGGATCGTAGGCTAGTTAGACCTAATTATGTTTGGTGCAAATAAACGATTTATTTCACCTTCTTGCCCAACGTTTCGCTGAATATTCCAGCATCATCAGGGGCTACACTATTTATTTTTCATAAAAGATAACAAACATTATTGTAAATGTATAAACACTCATGACATTTAACATGTAGAACAACCAATTTGACTTACAATAACAATAAACAGTATGAACACTTAAAGATTAATCATCCGTACCACCTTGCGTGGTAGTTTTGTCATTACTAAAATTATTACTTAAACATAACATGTATGCAGCGCCTATGCAGTCGTAGTCTTCTTTTTTGTTCATCGTCTTTTCTCTATTTCTCAATATGTGCAAGCTTTCCAATCTGTATCTGGTCAGTTCTCTTTTTTCCTTATCAATAATTTTGGTGTTGTTAAAATCAGCTGTATGGCCACTGCTTATTATGTGTTGGGAGAGCGCAGTGCTTGGCTTTTGTTTTTCCACGTCTGCTTTGTGTTCGGCTATTCGTATACCAAGCTCTCGTTTTGTAGTTCCGATATAAATCTTATCACAGTTTTCGTTCTCTTTTCCATTGCATTCTATTTTGTATATCACATTGTTTTGTTGTAGCTTGTCTATTGGATCTTTTGTTCTTGTGTAAATTTTGGATAATGTGTTGTTGGATTTGTAAGCTAAGGTGATGTTTTGTTCTTTTAGTATGTTGTGGTCTATTGTACTAAGCTTTGGTATATATGTGACGCTGTAATATTTCTTTACTTCTGTTGTTGCATTTTGTGGTTTATTGTGGGGGTTGCTATTTTTTATGATTTCCTGGTTTATTAGTTCATGTATCAAGTGGTCGGGGTAATTATTATTTTTTAAGATTGTGTATATTTTTTCTATATTAGTTTCATGGAATTTTTCGTGGCTAATTGTCATTATTTTTCGTATCAGATTCTTCGCTGTATTGATTTTATACTTTCTTGGTTGGGAGTATAAAAAATTAATCAGGCGACCAGAGGATTTTGGCTTCGAGTACCAATTTAAAATAATACTGTTGTTGGCTTTGTGTATGCGAACATCTAGAAAAGGGATGCTCTCATTTTCTTCCATTTCTATTGTAAATTGTAGTTTGTGGTGGTATTTGTTTAGTGTCTCGAGGATTATATTCACGTCTTTGCGTTTCACTATTGCAAAAATGTCGTCTACATATTTGGTGATAAATTTAATGTCAATACTATGTTGTTGTTTTAGCTACGAGATGGTGTTGTCAATTAGGTCGTCCACGACAATATCGGCTATTGTTGGTGAGAGCGGATATCCCATGGGCATTCCAAAAGTTTGAGTGTATAGTTTGTTATTGCACATGAAATAATTGTTTTCTCTGAGGCAGAATTCAAGTATTTGTTGGAATTTTGCTTTTGTGATGTTAGTTATGTTTTGAATTTTGTCCCATTTTCTCATTATTATTCTAATTGCTAACATTATAGGTATATTTGTAAACAACGACACGACATCAAACGAAACTAGTACATCTTCTTTACAAACATTAATATTGCTTAATCTATCTTTCAAAATGTATGCATTTTCCACATTATAATTATCAGATATAAGTTGCATAAGAGTTTTTCCGATAAATTTTGATAGGTTGTAACAGGGCACCATAACTGAGGAGGAAATGGGTCGTAAGGGCATATGCGGCTTATGAATTTTCGGCAGTCCATATAATCTTGGTGCGGCGGCGGCTGTGCAAGTTATTTTCCAACAGAAGTGAGGTGGTTACTTTCAATGGGGAAAAAGTTTACCCTACCAACAACAAGTAAGAGTTTTTGACCAATACGGATTGTAGCAGAAATGGAACAAATAATCACGGGTATAAAAGACGATAAAGATAAAGATATAGCAAGGAACAAATTAAGCAACAACATACTACTTTTCAAACAAAATATCAGACACAACTCTGCTGAAAAATTCTTATTAGCAGCATTTAATCAAACCAAATCATTTCTGAAATCCCATACCATTATTATAATAACAGACGCGGACAAGGGTAACAAGACCGTAGCAATGTACGAATCTCAATACAAAGAAAAAATGAACATATTATTGGAAGCCAAAAAAACATACAAAATCACAAGAACAGACCCAACCAACACACTACAGCGAAAAAACAACAAAATAGTCGAAGAGCTTTACAAAACAAAACAAATCAGCAAAAGAGAGAAACAGCAACTAACTTGCACAGCCGCCGCGGCAGCAAGATTATATGGACTGCCGAAAATTCATAAGCCGCATATGCCCTTACGACCCATTTCCTCCTCAGTTATGGTGCCCTGTTACAACCTATCAAAATTTATCGGAAAAACTCTTATGCAACTTATATCTGATAATTATAATGTGGAAAATGCATACATTTTGAAAGATAGATTAAGCAATATTAATGTTTGTAAAGAAGATGCACTAGTTTCGTTTGATGTCGTGTCGTTGTTTACAAATATACCTATAATGTTAGCAATTAGAATAATAATGAGAAAATGGGACAAAATTCAACACACAACTAACATCACAAAAGCAAAATTCCAACAAATACTTGACTTCTGCCTCAGAGAAAACAATTATTTCATGTGCAATAACAAACTATACACTCAAACTTTTGGAATGCCCATGGGAAATCCGCTCTCACCAACAATAGCCGATATTGTCATGGACGACCTAATTGACAACACCATCTCGGAGCTAAAACAAAACATAGTATTGACATTAAATTTATCACCAAATATGTAGACGACATTTTTGCAATAGTGAAACGCAAAGGCGTGAATATAATCCTCGAGACACTAAACAAATACCACCACAAACTACAATTTACAATAGAAATGGAAGAAAATGAGAGCATCCCTTTTCTAGATGTTCGCATACACAAAGGCAACAACAGTATTATTTTAAATTGGTACTCGAAGCCAACATCCTCTGGTCGCCTGATTAATTTTTTATACTCCCAACCAAGAAAGTATAAAATCAATACAGCGAAGAATCTGATACGAAAAATAATGACAATTAGCCACGAAAAATTTCATGAAACTAATATAGAAAAAATACACACAATCTTAAAAAATAATAATTACCCCGACCACTTGATACATGAACTAATAAACCAGGAAATCATAAAAAATAGCAACCCCCACAATAAACCAAATGCAACAACAGAAGTAAAGAAATATTACAGCGTCACATATATACCAAGGCTTAGTACAATAGACCACAACATACTAAAAGAACAAAACATCACCTTAGCTTACAAATCCAACAACACATTATCCAAAATTTACACAAGAACAAAAGATCCAATAGACAAGCTACAACAAAACAATGTGATATACAAAATAGAATGCAATGGAAAAGAGAACGAAAACTGTGATAAGATTTACATCGGAACTACAAAACGAGAGATTGGTATACGAATAGCCGAACACAAAGCAGACGTGGAAAAACAAAAGCCAAGCACTGCGCTCTCCCAACACGTAATAAGCAGTGGCCATACAGCTGATTTTAACAACACCAAAATTATTGATAAGGAAAAAAGAGAATTGACCAGATACAGATTGGAAATCTTGCACATATTGAGAAATAGAGAAAAGACGATGAACAAAAAAGAAGACTACGACTGCATAGGCGCTGCATACATGTTATGTTTAAGTTATAATTTTAGTAATGACAAAACTACCACGCAAGGTGGTACGGATGATTAATCTTTAAGTGTTCATACTGTTTATTGTTATTGTAAGTTAAATTGGTTGTTCTACATGTTAAATGTCATGAATGTTTATACATATACAATAATGTTTGTTATCTTTTATGAAAAATGAATAGTGTAGGCCCTGATGATGCTGGAATATTCAGCGAAACGTTGGGCAAGAAGGTGAAATAAATCGTTTATTTGCACCAAACATAATTAGGTCTAACTAGCCTACGATCCTTACTAAGATTTTGTATTACTTCTGTACCGTTTATTGTAGTTTTTAATATATTTTGTTATTTAGAGTTTTTTTTTTTTTTTGATTATTTCTGTATAATTGAGTTGTAGTTTTTGGACGTTTTTTATTATTTAACGCTTTCCTTTCTTTGTTTTATTTAATTATGTATTTTCACTGCCACTGCCACTTTCGTCATATATTTCATAAAAAGTTCCACCACCTACCTTTGTCACGGTCGCCATATAAGGTTCATTGTATGAACCTCCGAAAAATGGACGTGCGCTTGCACGTCTCAACGCACTCCACATAACACGTATTTGTAGTTTAAGTTCTTGTTCTTTTATTTATCAAAGTTTTTGTATAATAAATGTTCTTCTTTTGTTTTACACTTTATTTAGTTTTATTTCTAGTTTGTATTTAGTTTGATTTTAACTTTTTCACTTAATTCGTGTTTTACTTGTGTCGTCCAAAGTTTTTTTAATGAATATTCAGAGCCGAATTGCTCTGTGTTCAAGTTGTTCCACACCCGTGGGTAGACAACGGGTGTTGCAGCAACTTGAACACAGGGTGACATTTTATTATTTATTATAGCTCTGTTACAGCCGTGTTAACTTTTATATTGACAGCCAAGCCACAATTAAAGTAATAATCTCGCATAGCACGGGATCTAAAAGTGTGTCATAGTGTAAGCAATCCCTGAAAAGAATCGGGACGGGGAAAAGCATACATCCAGGCCCGCCGCTGGCAGTTTTTTGACTGCATGCAAATACCGATAATGGCGCCCTTTAATTACATATCGTCGCTCCCATGGAAGACTAACACGTTTCAGATCTTCTGTGCTAGTTTTCTATGAGAAAAACTGAAACGTGTTAGTCTTTCAAGAGATAATATTATACTGAGTTTTGCTTTAAAAAAGACTTTTTTTAAACTTTATTCATCATAGAATATAAAAGAAAAGATATCTTAATAAATAGGTATAAAACATTTATTTTGATTGGGGTCTTAGGGCCGTTTTCACCATCTCCGGTTAACGCTAACTGGCAGTTTATTTGACAGATAACCGGACGATTTCCCGTAAATAAACTGTCAGTCAGCGCTAACCGGACATGGCGCAAACGGCCTTTAATAATATTTGTTTTCTAAAATGTAAAACTTAAAACAATACATATATACATACGTATACATATTACAAAAACTTAACTCTTCTTGCCTTTATATTTTCGTGTTCAATTGAAACTATGGCTAAATTATTAAGCCTCTGTTGGAGCATTGTTGATCTCAAATATTTTTTTATAATTTTTAATTTTGAAAAGGATCTTTCACCAGATGCAACTGAAACCGGCAGTGTTAGTAATATTCTTAGCGCTATTGCTGTGTTCGGAAATGTTATTCGAGAAAAGATATTTCAATATGGTTTGTGGATTATTAGACTGATTTTCCGCAAAATGTATCTTTAATTCAACAATTTCCTTAAAGAGATCAATACCGTCAATGCCTGAATGACCACTTGAATCACCTTTAGCATGAGATTTAAATCTTTACAGTGTTTCATTAGCTCATTATTGAAGAAATTAAATAAATTATAGCTAAAAAAGCCAAATACGTCAGTAAACGTTTGTAACTACTCGAATCTTTCCTTTACAGAAGTTATTGCTTGATATAAGATTCTAAAAAAAACTCTACTTTATATTTAATTTTGGGGTCCCTGATTACTTCATCATTCTGCTCATATTGAAATTGAGTTGGTTTTTTTCTTGGGCGAATGGTATTTACTGGTGGAAAATCTGTTTCAACATTAAGTTCCTTAGCCAATTTGGAAGCTTCTGATACAACAATTTGAAAGTGTTCATCCGTGCGATATTCTGTGAACTTAGCAATCAATTTTATTATAAAATTTGAGCAGATTTGAGTATTCATTGTGGGACTCTGCATCATTTTACTCAAAGCATTAATTTCGTTTAAAATTTCGAACCAAATTACTACCGAGCAAATAAATCTATAATTTTGAATATTACGGGCAAGCGAATGAGCTTTATGAGAAATATTGCAATCCCATTCCGAAGAATTATCAAGTATTTCCAACAAGGCGTCAAATATTTTTTCTAGGTGGTACCTTAAGGGCTTAAGTGCATCGATTCGGCTAGACCATCGCGTGGCACTTAAAGCTTTTAATTTTAAATCTGGCAAATGTTTGCAAATTATCGACCACAATTGTGAAAATAAGTCCGAAACAAAATGGATTAAACCTTCACCTGTGGAGCTGGTGATCGGACAGAAACCAATGAAATTTTCACATATCTCAACATTATTGGTTTTGCGATTTAACAAAATATGCCTCAGTACACATGTAATTTGTTCTTTGTGACTTGCATCTGGTGTGCAGTCCAATATAATGGAGAAATATTTTGATTCTCTCACGTTGTTCAGTATATATTTTTTTATAGTCGTGCCCAGCATATCAATTGTTTCATTCTGAATTTGAACTCCTAAATAGTGAGTCATACGACCTGAATCTAATTTTGAGGATTGAGTTCTTTGAATATATTCCCGTATTACTGTATCAAAGGATGCTATCATTTCGATTGCTTTTAGAAAATTACCATTATCAGGTTCATATAATATTTTTGATGACCCCCTGAAAAGCAGGCACTGTATAGATAAAAACCTGATAACAGCTATGTTTCTTTCTAGCACATCGAACCATTGTTTTTTTTATTCTAATAGTCGCAGTTGCATTTGATTTACAGTAGCTTTATTTTTTAACATATTATTCAATTGTACCCACGATTTTACATTTTCACTGTGGTAAGCGCTTGTTTCATGTCTTTTCAAGGTTAATGATAAATGCTGCCAATCAGAAAAACCGTTCGAAGAAGATAAACTAATAATAGATTTACCAAAAATTTTAAAACAAAAATAATAGACAGGATCTTTTGAAATGGAGTAAACAAGCCATTCTCGTATAACTTTTTCTTCATTGGCAATATTTCTATAATAGTCTGTGAATTTTCTTACATGGTCATTTAGAGGAAAGTTGTAGTTTGACACCTGTATGAACACACGATTAACTAATATATTTACAAGATCATTAGAAATACTAGCAGGCCACAAGCCGGGATCATCACCACAATCTAAATTGCTACAAATTACAGATGATGACGGTGAATTACTTACAGGTTCCTCAGAAGTACTTTTTCCGCTTTCACTGTACTCTCCTTCTGAAGAACATATATCTATTTGTTCAGATACGTCCATAGCTTCTGGCTTTAAAGCTGCATCTGTTAAGGCTTCGTCAACATTTTCTTGACATTCCGTTTCTTTATTTTCTGGCTTCTTTAAAAACTTCTTTAAGGAAGCCGCCAATTGCTCCTTCTGTCCCTCTTCTTGCCGGTTTCGCTGTCGTGATTGCGCTCCGGAAAGTTTTTTTCTTTTTCTGCGGTTCCTAAATTATTTGTACCCATGAAATGTTTATTTTAAATTAATCTAAGTACCTAAAAAAGATATTGTAATCAAAACAATAATGCATTGTAATCACCGGTGTACTAACAGCGCTAAGGTTTGTGCTATTTGTATTTAAACTGATAAATCGAAGGCTACGACTATTTGGAGCCACCTAGGACTGAACTATTTAAGAACGCGTTCAAAAGGCCTGCAGAAGGAGCCAATTGTCATTTCGTAGGGCATCAGAAAGTTAAAAGTACTAGTCCTGTCTTTTAATGAGATATTTCTTGGATGAGTTTGGGGATTCTTTTATATTTTTATTATAGAATAGTCTTCTATAATATAAAATATAACGGGAGTGGCACTGCTCACGTCTGACAAAATACATTTTTCAATTACTGGTCATAAAACAAAAACCGTTAAAGCTGTAAGCACAAAACTCGGCAAATTGTTAACCTTTATAACAGGGAATAAGACGGGGAAAAATTATCGAAATCTTTGAAGGACCACACCCACTTTTATATAAAAGAAATTTAAAAGGACCGTAGGCGAGTATAATAGGCAATATCTTTGTGAAAAACAATATGATATTTTACTTCTAATGTGCATTTAAAATAAGAAAATGAATAAATGAAACAATTTTGGAAATAGCTGTGGCATGGTCCCTGTTTTGACCAAGCGTTTGCCTGTTTGCCAAACCTTTCTGGAGCCAGAACTCGAAGTGCAATAGACGTATCCTGATAAAATATAACACATATTTTCCTTATAACCCCAAATATTTCTGCCAAAAATGGACCACGTCAGTTAAGGACCACTACCCTGTTATATAAACGATATTGAAAATTATCCTGACCGAATAGAACAGTGAAAATCTTTGCGAAACAATTTATGGCGATGGTGGTTTAGTTCTAGAGTATTTGTAATAAGAAAGCGAATAAATAAACAATATCTTAAAATGGAAGTGGCACCTACCCTTTTTAGAATAATACTTCGTCTACGTTTTCGGAGCGACAACTGGAAAAAAGATTGACATTTATGAATTCGGTACACTTAATTCCTCTATAAAGGGGAATATTTCTAATAAAAGTAGGCAAGATCCTTTAATAAACATGCCCAGTTTTGATTATACTTAATGTTAAAAGACTAAAACTAATTGGCGATAGAAGCTTTCAACTGAGTATATAATATTCGGTTCTACCCGAACTTAACTTCCTTACTTGTTTTAAATCCCCCTATTGTAAAATATGAAATACTGGGTTACGCCCCTAGCTTTTTTGACCGACGAAATATTATTAAAATATGTACATACATAAGTACATACTTTACGGCAAAGTCTTTGCGTATGATCTTGTTAGTAATCGTAATTATTGAGATTAGTCAATAAATGTAGATAAGTAGGTACTTACCATAATCACGATCTGATTATGATCACTCTAATAAAGTTTGATCCACATCTGGAGAACTTTTAACAGCGTAATTGCAATTTAATGTGTAATCGTTACGGTTCATCCACTATGCGCATCACGACAAGAACTATTTATGTATGTATGTATGTAAAACTACTTAACCAAAAGACCAACTGCAAAATAAGCTTAACTGGGGGTCAATTCCCTAAATTGAAAAATGTACACTCATTGAAAAATCATTTACTCACGCAATTTACAGTTTAACTTTTCATGCGATTCTGTAAATTATTGTGCACATTTATTTGCTATTCATCAAACGCCATGAAAACAAAAAAGTCATTCTGCAACAGTGCGTATGAGTTTTGAATGTCACAATAGTGTACACTGGGTGCCAAGAAAACTCACGAAGTTTTTATCAGTGAGTTTTTTTGTTCACAGATTTGCTTTCCAGAATCATAATTTCAAAGTTTACCCAATTTCTTGTGTACACTTTAAAACTCAGTTAGGGGACTCCCCTAACTTTGCCAGTCCTGCCTTTCATATGCAAGTGTCCGACGTTCAGTAAATACTGACAATATTTTTGGATCACAATAAAATATCTAGAAATTTTGAAATCCATCAATGTGGATGGAAATAGTGTAAATATATATCGAAGCGTAGCATCTCCGTAACCCATCAAAACATAATTTTAAAGAATTGTTAATTTTTTTATTGCAAGTAAAACGGATTTAATACTAATATTTTTTAGTAAGGGCATATAATAATGAAATATAGTACCCAGTGCAGTTAGAATCGCAACTTATGACAGAAAAAGACAATTCCAAAGGATCGTTCGTTTTTATTTGTTATCGTAAGTACTTTCATTATATATTGGGGTATATTCATAGTCGGCGGCTACCGTGGTGTGATGGTATCGTGCTCCGCCTACCACACCGTATGCCCTGGGTTCACAACCCGGGCAAAGCAACATAAAAATTTTAGAAATAGAGATTTTCAATTAGAAGACAATTTTTCTAAGCGGGGTTGCCCCTCGGCAGTGTTTGGCAAGCGCTCCGAGTGTATTTTTGCCATGGAAAGCTCTCACTGAAAACTCATCTGCCTGGCAGATGCCGTTCGGAGTCGGCATAAAACATGTAGGTCCCGTCCGGCCAATTTGTAGGGAAAATCAAGAGGAGCACGATGCAAATTGGCAGAGAAGCTTGGCCTAAAATCTCTTCGGAGATTATCGCGCCTTATATTTATTGGTTTTTTTTTTTTTATATTCATAGTCAAAACTAGTTAAGAACTATAAGTAAGTGACATCTTTTTGACGTAATTTCCTATGGGCTCTCTGTCAAAAAAGCTGTAACTAACTTTAAGCACCAACTAAATTCCTTCTATGAATATGCTCCATTGAGTACGTAGAACATCTCTCAATGTATCAGTATCCCTCATATGGATAGAGACAAAAGTATCAAAATAATAATTTTTCGCCCTACACCTGCTTAGTGCCGAACTATGTAAAACTTACGCAGAGACACATTTTTTCTGGTCTAAACCAAAACTAGTATTTTATCAGAGCGTTCAATCCCTCCAATATCTGAAATTAAATCTGAGTAGCTGTGTTAATTTTTTGGGGTTTTTTAGTGCTGCATGGGAATGGAAAATACTGCTAAGCCAAGAATATTAACTAAGCATAATTAGTTAATTTTTAGTGAAACGAAACATAATGACTGCATCTTGAGAATTTTTAATAGGAAAATACCAATATCAATGAGCCAGAACATTTCCCTGATAATTGAGCGTGATACGGAGCTAGAAAACCGACCGAATGATGGCTATTTGTATCGAGTTTGGGGCGCCATCAAGCGGGGATGGGCGCCTCCACCTTCTGACAGACGAATTTTCTTATCGGATTCCAATAGATGGGGTGATTAGGGCAAATATTGCGGTCCCAACTAGTAAGGGTTTTTTTTTATTCTTTAGTGTGGATGACTATATATTATGAAATTTACTTTCAATATTGGACGTGGCGACCGCGTGTAAAGATTGCGGTCCGAGCTAGTAAGTTGTTTTTTTATTCTTTAGTGTGGATGACTATTTATTATGAAATTGACTTTCAATATTGGACGTGGCGCCCGCGTGCAAAGATTGCGATCCGAGCTAGTAAGGTTTTTCTTTTATTCTTTAGTGTGGATGACTATTTATTAAGAAATTGACTTTCAATATTACGTCCTTCGATTTGGCGCCCCTTGGACGTGGCGCCGCTTGGACGTGGCGCTCGCGTACTATGCACGCCTTGTACGACCGCTTAAGACGGGCCTGCATACATCTGTATTTTTGAAAAAAGGCGCATCCCTTGAAGCTTGCTCCGTAGATGTCCCAATTAGATTGGGCGAGACTAAGAGAAGGCGAGAGGTACACATGATGGACCAAGTGGGAAAGGCGTGTTTCCAACCGCGGAGTTGTAGAGTGTAGGTCTTACAACCTTAGGCTAACAAAGTTACTTACATATATCATTAAAAAGAGACGACTGTAGACTCATGATATGATTTATGTCATATTATATGTTTTATGTCATTCAGAATTTTATTTTCTTTTTTATTGTATTTTTCTTTTGCATACAATAAGGATTTTCTTTGTGCTTACAAAATTGAGGTGTTCTTATTCTACGAGTTTAAGCCTATTTTTATGTATTATGATTTTCTCATTTTTATTGCTTAATGGATAATTACTATTCTGATTTATGTTTTCTACGTTGCTATTTTCTACATTATACGAACTTAATGTAAAATTATTGTTTTTATCGATATTTACTACTCTAAAGGGAATTAAAGTAAAATTAATATTTTTATTATCGATATTTTGTTCTCTATAGGGCCCTTTTGTATCTGCAATAGAACTTATGACCTGCTTCATTTCTGTCTAACACTAAATCTGATTTAGATTTCCTTACTTTGATTATTTACATTAAATAAAGCTTCTGCATTATTATTAAAATTAAACGTATAGATCAATAGGAATGTTACAGTCATCCTTGGCTAAAATTTGACATTGTTCTTAAAATGCGGGATCTCGGAGCGTATTGTATACAGTAGATTGGGTAGATGCACTTGCTGCTAGAGCAAGAAGTAGTTGTATAGTGAAAAGTAGTTAAACCAATGGGTACAGTGAATGCAAAAAAATTTTACATACCATTTTTATATTTTCCAGCAATATTTTTATTAGATATTATGTGTCATGTGATTCCCTGGGTGGCCTTCCCAGATGGGATCGTCATGAAATTTATGAAGAATTTATTTATTTTTGTCGACATTTGTCACATGCATAATCTCCAGGGTTAATTGGGTTGTTAAATCTTTGAGAACTTGGGTACCTTTTTATATTATTTAAACTTGCTTACTCGAGTATTCATTACTATGGAACAATTTCTCTCCTAAGGGACAACTGTCTTTCTTTTACAAGTCCTAGATTGCCGGCATTTTTCAGCCTGGCCGAATATTGTCCTAAGTCAATAACTTCCTCAACAATCCGGTTGTTTGTATTTATTATGCTACTAATTTTATATCCTTTTGGATGAAAACGAGCGGGACATGTCTAATTGCAAATTTATTTATTAAGCGCTTTTTTATTATAAGGTTCTCTTGTGACTCTTTATTTTCTCCATTCTTGTTGGTAGTATTGTTATTGGCTGGTTAATGTATGCTTCCACTTTATTTTCCTGCTATGTACCTTTTTATATACGATCTTGAATGCTTTTCAATTGTCGAAATTTCTAATTTTGATATAGCTTTTGAGCATCATAGCCATTATAATGAAATGAAAAATAAAACGATTAACCAAACATCGGGGATATTTTGAATGTTTTGGTTTCTTCTTCTACTGGTGGTTCATATTTAATCATTCGGTTCTCTGATAACTTGCTTTCCGAATTTCCTGAGTTTTCTTTTCCTATTTAATAACCAGCGATTGCTATCATAATGCCATTTGCTAGCTTTTTCCACCACGACATAATGAAAGATTAAAAATTTCCTTTACTATTATTTTTGTTTTGAGAAAGAGGCTAATTTAAGCTTCAATAAAATTATTGATTTTATTTTTATTCTAGGCATTCCAACTTACATTGAATTTTTTTGATTATTTATGAGGTATTATATTTTTTTTTTTCAAAAAGATTTCCAAAAAAAAAAAATTTCCTAAGCCGAAATTATCTTCTCAAAAAACTTTATTTGTAAATTTATTTATTGTTTATTTACAATCTGTAAGGTTATACATTATCATCATGCGTCTGGTTTCCTCGATTCTAGTAGTAGGATTAATGACATCCTCCATATTTGGTTCCCTAGTCATACCAATATCCTTCCAAAATGTTTTCAACCATTTTAATTCCTTTTCTAAATCTATTGTTTCTGCTTTATTCTCAAGCGTAGTGATTGGGTTATTGATTTTGTTTTTGATCGGCATTATAAATTAAAACTTTTTAAAAAAAAATCTTTTATACTTCTTTTAATTCCCTAATTTTATTTTTTAGACGAATCCTTTCCTCTGTGTTTGTTGTTAAATTAATTTCTTTATACAATATGGCTACAGCCTTTCTTATGTTAAATCTTCTTCATTCTTTAAACCTTGTCATTCATTTGAAAAAGGTTAGAGGGAGGAAACAAAATTTCTTAATTTTATTAGCAAAAATCTATTTTTTGGCCCTAAACTGGCAGCCGTTAGGTTGCCAAATGCTTTTAAAATAAACTACTTAAATAATTAGCTACATAATTTGCTATCTCCTTTTGTCTTCTTGATGTGTGTCTGCAGCCCAAGGTCTATTCCACTTCTCTATGCCTTACGCTTCAATTTCATGTATTCATATATTTGCTTATCACGAATATAGTCTGTTGCACGTGTGAAAGTTTAAATTATGGTCGTTGGGATCATCACGTCGCAGCTTAACATGCATCCAATACAGAGAATTAATTGCATAGGCAAGATGGTTATCCAGTTTAACTGTTTCCTTGTCGATAATTGCTCGAAATCCTTTAGTTATACCGCCTTACTAATTTTTATATTTTGTCCTGCTTCAGGTTTTGCAGGATCCTTTTCAAAAAATTTGAAGGATTTTTAGAGGAAGTCTGCCTATATTTCAAGCAGCAGACGAGGGAAGCTGCATATTTAATTCAGCAGTTCTAAGGATGATAAGGAGACTGCTGTTTATTTTCAGCAGTATTGCAGAATCGCCATGTATGATGGGAAAATGAATAGATTTGGTTTTTTTGGTGAGTGCCAATTAATCGGCACTGCTATTGTATTTAATCGATGCCGACATTCAGCATCAAGAAAATGAATTGCCTTTATTTCAAATATTTTCGGTCTATTTATACAAAAATATTACAAACAAATTTTTATGTATAATTTATTTACTATGTTACATATTTACTTCTGATTCTAAACCTAACAACAGAATGTAGCCCAAGTACTCATGTACATTCACATACACATGCATATAGTTGCAAAGCGTGAGAACTTGCTGGTGCATATGAATACGCAAACTCAGCATAATTTTGGTTGGTTGCGTTTTGTTTACGCTATCAGTGAGCAACTCAAAAGCCACGCGTGAATGTGTTTATTTTGGCTACACTACAACTTGTATGGTGTTCGCAATGTGTATGTATGCCTTAACAGAACAAGGGTCAAGGGGGAAGTAAATATTCCTACATTGCAGTGAAGGAGACTGCATCGACCCCAGCATATACGTTTTTTTTTTTTCAATTTAGGCTGTATACGAGTTCACTTAAATTGCTACCTAAAAAACACCTATAAGTATTATTGGAAAATGTCGACAAGGCAGTGCGAATGAAAAAATTTAAAAATATTTTGATCATACTTTCAACCTAAATATAAAAGTCAAATTTAAAAAAATTAAAAAAATGTGAAAACAGTTATCATATAGGATGAGATGGTTAGTGCTGTGGTTGCTGTGGCGATCGATTGATGGATATGGTGCCTATAGTTTTGTTTTTGGGTTATACCAAATCGCCTAACGCTGATGGCGGCAAATTTTGCAGAGGTGGTCGCTAATTAAATCACCCTTTTTAGCGAACACCTCCCCCATGTGCTCTATGACACTAATAGTTGTAAGGCCTTTTAGATTAAAGTCGATGCTTTATTCCTATTGTTATCTACGGAACTCTTTCATGGGCTATGTCCCTTTGAAGCATGCATGTCTGCTCATTACAAATACAAAATCTCACAAATTCTCTTGTTAATTTTCCAGCATAAACAAACAATTAAGATTGTGAAACGAACTCGCACAGTTTAGACAGTTTTTTACCTTAATTGCAGCAGTGCTGGAAGCTGCGTTGAGTCATTTTGAAATAAAACAACTCAATATAAAAAATTATTCATCATTTTAAATTTTTTGTTTGATGAATAAAAGGTTAATTTTAATCAAGTATTTTTGAATAATGGATAACATTTTATCGTTATTCAAAATATCCTGAGTGATGATAATCGGTCATTCTTATTTTTGTAAATTTTGAGTAAAGAGTTGAGTTATTATTCCTTATTTAAAAAATATGGGTTAACAATAAAATTTCAATTTTTTTCAGTTATTCAAAAGTAAAAAAATAAAAACTCCAGGAGCTCTGAAAATATACTCATATGCGTAACAAGTTCGCTTGTAGTTCTAATGCTTCTTAGGGTACTATTGAGATGATTTTGGGGAGTATTCCCGGGGTTTTGGGGTAATTTCGGGGACACCCTCTGGATTCTACCGGGGTCTTTCGGGGCTCATTTTGGGGTCATTTCGGGACTCCCTCGAGGTCATCCCGCGGTCTTTTGTAAGTAATTTCGGGGACTTTAAGGGGTCATTTCGGGATGGTTTTGGGCACTCCCTCGAGGTCCTCCCGGGGTCTATTGGGGGTCGTTCCGGGATGTTTTTGAGCACTCCCTGGGGTCATTTGGGGATCAATCCGGGATGTTTTTGGAGACTCCTGTAACGAAGCTTTTTCCGTCCCGGCGCTTCTTCAATAAGTGCTAGGGGTATACTCGCCGTGTCCAAGGTTCGCTTACAATAGATTTGTAAATTTGGGACACCGTGCAAATCGTTGTCATATAAATTCACTTTATTTCTCTAATTCTATATATGTATGTACACTATAATTAAAATGAAAAATTTTACGTAATCAAAAGAAGAAATATTTGTTGTTTTCGTTTCACTGTATGCTTGCTCTATACTGCGTGGTGAGTACGGTACTCGTGTCCCGTTATGACGTCTCGATGGTCGTTGCTTGTGCATGTGTAAATGTGTTTTGTGACGCCCTGCGTCGGCGTGCGTGTCCCGTTAGGAACGTCCCGTTAGGACGCCCGGCTGGTCGTTGCCTGAGTGCGTGTAAAACGTGTTTTGGTGACGCCTTGCGTTGGCGTGTATGTACGCAACCCTAGTGTGGTTAACGTCGTGTATTTGCGTGACTCTGCTGTGGTCACCGTAGTATGTGTGCGTAGTGCTGTTGTGGCCAGCGTGGTGCGGTGACCAACGTAATGTGCTTGCGTAGCGCTGTTGTGGTCCGCGTCGTATGTTGGCGCTTGCGGTCAGCGTAGTGTGTTGGCGCAATGCTGTGGCCAACGTCGTATGTTTGCGGAGTGATGTGGTCCACGTAATATGTTAGCGTGGTGTGGTCGCGGTCAGCGTAGTGGATGGCGTAATGCTGTGGCCGACGTAGTGTATGTGCGATCGTGGCCGGGGTAGTGGATTGGCGAAAGGCTATGGCCAACGTAGTATGTTTGCGATTGTGACCAGCGTGGTAGTTTAATTGGCGAATGTCACCTGCTCGCGGGGCGCGTCAGTGTGGTGGTGCCGTTGCTCACGAGGTCTCAAGCGGTGTTTGGTGGTATAACCGACACATTCACCACTTGAGGCCACGACTCACTCCTGTGAAGCGACCTGTCCGCATGGTAGAACCGACAACTCAAGGGACGCTCCACAAGTAGCTCTGGTCACGGCCACAGCTCCGTGCTAACTAACTTCTATCCTGCCGTGTTGCTCCTTTTATTACTTTGTTCGGTATTGCTGGCTCAAATGGTTGCGTTGCCGTGGTTGCTGTTCGATGTTGCGAACGCTCGTTGCTTAGTTTGTTGTGTTGGCATTAAAGTGTTGTGCTTGCCCCTTGTGTTGCTGAGACTTGTTGGTTGGTCTGCTGCTATAGCCTTTTGTGACTGGCTGTTGTGTCAATGCTGTATTGAACTTGTTGGTTGGTCTGTTGCTATAGCCTTTTGTGACTGGCTGTTGTGTTAGTGTTGTATCGAATATGATGTATGCTGTATTGAACTTGTTGGTTGGTCTGTTGCTATAGCCTTTTGTGACTGGCTGTTGTGTTAGTGCTGTATCGAATATGATGTGGGGTCGTTTTGTGCGGGCCAAATTAATGGTGTTATATTTGCTCCTCACACTACCCCCCCCTTCTGCCTTCGGCGATGCGTCGTAGTTTGTCCCGTACCTCCCCTGCTATCTCCGGGAATCGGTCCAGCATTGGTCCATCTGCGTCTTTAGCCTCGATGTTTATTACTTGGAGGTCTTCTGTTGTCGTGTGTGGCTTCGTTTTGGTGTCCGGTATTATGGGGTGGGTGTTGTCCTCGGTGCTTAATTGTGGAGCTGCGTGAGAGCGGTATGTGGTGGTAGTGTTTTGTATGGTTTCCTTAGGCTTTCGGCCGTCTCGTAGGAACCGTGCCAGCATTTCTGTGGGCTTCTTGGTCGCCATTTCCTCCGTGAACGGCTGTTTACACAGTCCGGGCATTCCTTCTCCGCTCCCTGTGTATCGTAAAACCCTCTCCATATTCTCGGCTACGTAGACGCCACAGTCGTTGTTGTTGAGTTGTTGGGGCACCTCGAGTATTAGTTCCTGCGCTTTAAAACCGTCGTGTCCGTACCGCTGTATGTATTCCCACCGGAGGAAATCTGCCCAAACCTGGGTTGCGTGGGGGACTCTGGCCCTGTGCATTGAGTCTGCTACCCATATATATCGTTCCTGCCAGCATTCCGTGTCGGTGACGTGGTGGGTGACTGCTGCGTTTGCCAGACCGAGCAGGTACCAGTGGTTAGCTGTGTTGTGGTGTGCTAGGACCGCACTCTTGCCAAACAAGTCGACGTTCCGGACCCATCGGCGTATGCGTTGGTATTCTTCCTCCGTGTTACTCTTCTGAGTCAGCTGCCAGATCACGAACGGGCTGAGAGTCGTATTTTGTTGCTCATGCTGCTCTTCCAGTCCCTTTGCCCAAGCGTCAATGACGGTGTCGGTCAACCATTTCGATTCTCTGAGAGTGTCGAGGTCAGTCGTATAGAGGGGTATGCCGCCTGGTCCTGCCGGGAATATTATTTTAGGCGTGTCTCTCGGTGGTGGGGCTGTGTCCTCATCCGAGGACAGCTCGATAATTTTCGGCGACTGTGGCTTTTCCGGTGGAGCTGTGTCCTCATTGGAGGGGAACTCGATGGCTGCCGGCAACTGCCCTGCCTTCACTTCTATCCTACCGAGTGTGAATGTTATCGGCGATACTCCGGTCTTATTGTGGGCCTTGGCCGTGACTGGTTCGGTTTTCGTGGTGTTGTCATTGGTGCCCGTGATGTGTGGTAGTTTAATGATGCGTGCCATGTCAGCGTACCTGTTTGCGCGTGTAGTTCCACGCGTGTTGTTGACGTCGCCGCCTGTAGTATTTCATGGCGTAATTCCGTGTACGACGTCAGCGTACCTGTTTGCGCGTATAGTTTCACGCGTGTGGCTAACGTCGGCCACCGTAGTGTTTAATGGTGTAATGCTGTGTCCGACGTCAGCGTACCTGTTTGCGCGTATAGTTGCACGCGTGTGGCTGACGTCGGCGCCTGTAACTCCTTCCAGCAATACGGCCCTCGGGCGTTTTGCTTCCTCCTCTTCGTAGCGCTGGCGCATACGCTTGACGCTGTTGGTTAGTCTAGCGTTATAGCTCTGCATTGTAGATTATTGGTTTGTGAAAAAAATTCGTAGCAAAAGAAAACGATGTTGTCACCACGGTGGTTTGCGCTGGAATCACCGGCGCTTGATTGTCCTTGATATTAATTAATAATATAAAAAATTGTTCTCCCTGAATTTGTTTGGTTTCACGCGATGATCTCTGCTGTATGATATGCTTTTAGTTCCGCGATGTTGACGGTTTTTTCCTTTCCTCCGTTGGTTTTTCGTATTTTGAGTATCACTGGGGATACATATCCTAGGATTTGGTAGGGCCCGTCATATTTGGGGGCCAACTTTGCCACGAAATTTTCCCCGGCCTTGGAGAGATGGTGTTCCTTTGCGAGCACTAGTTCGCCGACTACGGGGGTCCATTTTCTCCGCCGTAGATTGTAATGCAGTGCTTGGTCTGCCGCTGCTCTTTCCATGTTCTGCCTCACTATTCTGAATGCCTCTTGCATTCTGTCGGATTTTTCTTCTGCCGTGGTGGTGGATGTGCCCGTCCCCAGGTTGACCTCGTCAAACAATGCCCCTGGTAATCGCGGTTCCCGTCCTTGTACGAGGAAGGCTGGACTGTACCCTGTGGACGCGGTTACACTGGTGTTGATGGCCAGCTCGATATCTGGGAGAAAGTCGTCCCATTTGTTGTGTTGTGATTTGGTGAGTTGCGCTATGATCCTCTTTACCGTTCTGTTCGCCCGTTCCGTCGGGTTTTCTTGCTGTGTGTAGGGCGCCGTGAATCGTTGTCGTATCCCCATTTCCTTGAGGCAACGCTGCCACATTGTGCTGGTGAACTGAACGCCGTTGTCCGATATCAGTATCTTGGGAGCACCAAATCTTGCCAGGATGCGTTCTCTGAACGCGCGGCGAAGGCCCTCTGCTGTCGCACGCCTCATGGGGGCCAATTCCACCCATTTGCTGAAGCGGTCGAAAAATACTAATAACATCGTGTTCCCCTGTGTGGATCGTGGGAGTGGTCCGACGAAATCGACGCATACCGTGGCGAATGGTTCTCGGGCCACCTGTGTGAGCATCTTTCCTGCTGGTTTTTGCTGTGCTACCTTGTATTTCTGGCAAGACTCGCACTGCCGTACATATCGACTGATGTCCCGAAACAGGCCAGTAATACCGGTTGGCAATCCGTGCTACCGTCCGGCGGATGCCCATGTGTCCAGCGCTTGGGATGTTGTGGTTTTCTTCTAACACTCGTTGTCGCAGTGGTGTTGGTACACAAAATTTCCAATGGACCGTTTCCTCATCGTGTGACCGGCAGGGAATATGGCGGTACAGTTGCCAACTTGTATCATGTAGTCAGAAAATTTCTCGGGGTTAGTGCGTACTTCGCCGACGCGCTTGTGCCACCACTTGCATTGTGGCTCTGTTGTCGTTGCTAGGCGTAGGGTCTCCAGTGGCTGCCGTGATAGTGCGTCCGCTACCAGGTTCAGCTTCCCTTTCCTGTACTCGATGTCGAAAGTGTGTTGTTGAAGCTCCAAGGCCCATCGTGCTATACGGCCTGAAGGGCTTTCGATGGGGTTTAACCACTTTAGAGACATATGGTTCGTGATTACCTTGAATCGGTATCCTTCCAAGTATGGCCGCATCTTGCGTATTCCCCAGACTATCGCGAGGCACTCCTTCTCGGTGGGCGAGTAGTTGGTTTCCGCCTTGTTGAGTTTCCTGCTGACGTAGGCGATCACGCGTTCTCCGCCTTCCAGGTCCTGTGTCAATATGGCACCCAGCCCGAAATTGCTGGCGTCCGTTTGTAAGGTGAAGGTCTTGGTGAAGTCCGGGCAGGCAAGTATCGGTGCTTCCGTGAGCTTTTGCTTTAAGACCTCGAAGGATTCCTGTTGTTGGGCCCCCACTTCAAGTGTTTGCCCTTTTTCAGCAGGGTTGTGAGTGGTTGGCTGATCGTGGCGAATTCGGGTACGAAACGTCGGTACCAGGATGCTATACCGAGATATTGGCGTACCTCTTTCACGTTCGTTGGTGGCTTCAAGTCTTTGGTGGCTGTGACTTTCTCGGGGTCGGTGTGAATTCCCTTGTCGCTTACTAGGTGTCCTAGGTATCGGATTTCCTTCTTGAAGAATTCGCATTTCTCCGGATTTATTCTGAGGTTGGCGCGCTGTAGTCGTAGCATTACTTCTCTCAGATTGCGATTGTGCTCCTCCACAGTGGATCCTATGACGATTATGTCATCGAGGTATGCGAAGGCGTGGGGTTCCATTTCAGGCCCAATAACCTGATCTAGTGCTCTTTGAAACGTTGCGGGTGCAGAGTGTAGGCCGAAAGGCATAACGCGCCACTGGAATAATCCGCATCCCGGTACTGTGAAAGCTGTGTAGGGCCGGCTCTTGGGCTCCAGTGGTATTTGCCAGTAGCCGTTCTTCAAGTCCAAGCTGCTGATGTACTTCGCTCGTCGTAGTTTTTCCAGGATGTGTTGTATTCTGGGTAAGGGGTATGCGTCGGGTACGGATCGGGCGTTGAGCTGCCGATAGTCCACGCATAACCTCCACTTCCCGTTTTTCTTCTTGGCCAGTACGATCGGTGCGCTGTGTGGGCTACAGGATGGCTCGATGCATCCTTTCTGGAGCAATTCGTCAACTTCGCTGTTGATGACTGTCTGCATGGCTGGGTTGCGTGGGAAGTAACGTTGCTTGATGGGGCGTTCGTCCGTCAGGACAATCTTGTGCTCAGCTATTGTCGCCACTCCACTCATGCTCTCGAATTTTCGGAGTTCCTTTGCCAGAAAACCGCGCACTCGTTCCGCTTCTTCTTGTATGTCGTCGTCGTTGTTTTGCATAATGCCGTCGTGCTTGAAGTTACTACTGCTCGGTGCTGTTACACTGTGAATGGTTCTAGATGGGGCTCCAGGGGTGTCGTACCTGGCGTTACCCTTTCTCGCTCGTGTTATACTCTGATTAGTCCCCGGGGTGTCGTACCTGGAGATATCCGTTCTTGAGGATGTTGAGTTTTGAATAGTCCCAGGGCTGTCGTACCTGGCGATATCCGTTCTGGCTGATGGTGTACTTTGAATAGTCCCAGGGCTGTCGTACCTGGCGATATCCTTTCTTGATGATATTGAACTTGGAAGAGTCCCAGGGCTGTCGTTGCTACCGTTTCGGCGCTAGGTCCCTTGGGCTCACGGCGCCTTCTTCCTCGTGGAGCCCTTCTGTCGTTTCCCTGACGTCGGCGGCAGCATTCGATGGTTCGTATATCGTTGCGGCCACATTCCCAGCAAAAAATTTTCTGTGGGTTTCGGCACCTATTGGTGTCATGTCCACGTTCGCCGCATCTCCTGCATACGCCTTTGGGTCGTATCTCTGATTGCCTGGAGGCGTGCGGTTCGTTAGGTTCGGTGGTGGTGGTGGTTGTGTTGCAGGTTTTGATAGTGACACCCGGGTTGTGTCACTGGCGATGTGTATGCTGTATTGAACTTGTTGGTTGGTCTGTTGCTATAGCGTTTTGTGACTGGCTGTTGTGTTAGTGCTGTATCGAATATGATGTGGGGTCTTTTGGGGGTCCTTCTGGTATGTTCTTGGGTACTCCCTCGGGGTCCTCCCGGGGTCATTTGATGGTCGTTTCGGGATGGTTTTGGGGACGTCCTCGGGGCGAAACTTTAAAATGTCATCTGAAATGTTAATTTTGATTTTCACACTTCATCATTCAATACCCAAGTCTCTTCGTTTAACACTTCTTAAAGTTGGCGGCCATATCCCCAACTAGCCCATTGGAGTGAATCACATTGTTTATAGCCTACCAACCAAGGTTAAATATAACCAACGCGTTACGTGGGCCTGTTACATATGTATGTGACTTGTGAAATAATTGAAAGCATATATATTTTGTTCTCATGTTCAACCTTACGACGGGTAACGATTATTAAAAAGTGCTTAAACAAAAACTGTCAAACGTGAAACACGATGGAGCGCCAGAATACAAGCGGTTTGTGTTATCGTCGATGGGCTAGAGGATGTAGTAGAATACTTAGAACAATTAGCAGGGGACACTTACACCTCAAGTTACACCAGAAGCGAAGCTACAGTTCTGTTGCAAAATATACTAAATTTTAGTTTCATAACATTAGTTCATTTCTGGTATGATATCTTAAGTGAGATTGATCGTGAGCAGCTCAGTTTACAAGATGCGGGGATGAATTTTAGAATTTTAGAGAAGGGTATCATGATCTTAAATCCTTGGCAACAGAACTATGTGAAATTCGAGACACTCTGTGAAGAAGCAACAGAAAAAGCGAAGTCTCTTTGTGAAAAATGGGATATTGATATAGTAAAACGTGTTAGAAGGCACCGCAAAATGCCCAGAGAATCGGCTAGAGTCTTTCCGCAGAATGTGAAATTTCTCGCGTTATGAAAAGTGTTCTCGATCATCTCCAACAAGAAATACGTACAAGATTTACATGACTAAATTACCTTAATTTTAGATTTTGATTTCTCTTAGACGTGGGAAATTTGTTAAACAAGGATAGTAACGACTTAGAAAGAAATTGTAAGAACTTGGGTGAGTTCTATAATACTGTAACGAATATTAGCAGCACTAAGGGATACTATCATCTCTAAGCCGATGCTAAGCAGTGACTTGTATGCACATCAATAATTCAATCATTATGTCTACACATATGTACGTACACTCCGCGGAGAAGCAACGCACATCCACATGCATAAATCTGTGATACTCCCGAAAGTATGCAATGGTTGTGCAAGTGTCGCTCACACATACAAGCGCATGGGGTTTGAGAGAAGCTATAAAATAATGCATCTGTAGTTACAGCTGAGTAATTTTATAGCTGATAGAAAAGCCAAGAAATATGCAACGAGTAAATCAGAGAGTGTAGAAGGCAGCAACAGTAGAGGCACGACAATCAGTTTGATTTAAGACGCTATCTGGCGAGCAATAGTAGTGTTATTTTGAAAGTAGTCCAATGAAGGCCATTTTGCATTATTGAATAGTGGAGTTATTTATACAACAGTTTGGTGATTGGAACGTTAGCAGAAGGTTGCTAATAAGAGGAATTTCAGTAAATTCGTTACAATTGGTGTCAGAAGAGGAATTGTTGAATAAATTCAGAAGACTTCGAATACAACTTGGACATGGCAAAGTGGAGTGAATTGAAGATCCAGCAACTGACGAAGGAGTTGGAGAGCAGTGGATTGAATACAACCGGCAATAAACTCGAACTTCAGGCAAGACTACGAAAGGCAATGGAATTAGAGGGAATTAACGTGGAAGAGTATGTCTTTCCTCTTGATGGCGAAGACACAACAAAAATTGAGGATAAAAATGAAACATCGCAAACAGTTACGAGCACAGACTTGAACATGATATTGGGTGCAATATCTGCACAAACATCGACAGTAACATCAATGTCGTCGCAAATTGCATCTCAACTGGAATCGCAGGAGACACGCATAATGTACAAGATTGAAGCACAAGAAACGCGTATTTCAGAAATGTCGACACAGATCACATCCAACATGGAAACTCAACTGGAAGAACAGAAAACGTATATGTCATCACAGATGGAATCACAGCAGACACGTATAGCATCTCAACTGGAATCGCAGGAGAACCGTATAAGATCGAAGATTGAAGCACAAGAGGCACGAATATCCGAAATGTCGGCACAAATATCAGCGCAGATCTCTGCATAACTGGAAGAACAAGAAGGGCGTATTTCTTCGAAGATGGAGGCGCAAGACACAAACATTTTGTAACTTGAGAACAAAATCGATGCCGAGATTGAAACATTACGAGGTCATATACAGGAGTTGCAACTAAATCGCCCAGTTGTTTCAGCAAGCAATACGAAGTTAAAAACAGCATCCTTTGACGGTTCTGTTCCTTTCCGGGCCTTTAAGCTACAGTTTGAGAAGACCGCAGCAGTGAACAACTGGAATGCTGAAGATAAAGTTGCTGCACTGTTCATGGCATTGAAAGGGCCTGCAGCTGAGGTTTTACAAACCATTCCAGAGGGCGAACGGAATTGAGCATAGGAGATAGATATACCAAATTTAGTTACTGAACCGCTTCCAGAAGCCTGGTGAAACATTGCAAGAGTTTGCGTCGGATGTTGAAAGGCTGGCACATTTAACAAATGCGGACGCACCCGTGGAATACACTGAAAGGGTAAACATCCGGAGCTTTATAAATGGCATACGGGACGTCGAAACAAAGCGAGCTACATACGCAAACCCAAAGCCAACATTCGCAGAAACGGTATCACATGCTCTTATTCAGGAAACAGCGTCGCTTCTGTGTAAGCCAGTTTTCAAAGCACGCCGTGTGGAAGTAGAAAGGCCAGAGTGGGTAGACGCAATATTGAAGGCGCTGACAGGATCGCAAAAGCGGAATGAAAGAGGTAACAAATGCTTCAAATGCGGGAAGCCCGATCACATTGCACGTCATTGCGATCTTGATCCTAGTGGTTTCAACAGCATGGGTGGTCTTAATAACAAAGCTGGAGGGGATGAGCAAGAGCGAGTAAGATGTAGAGATCGAGAGCTAATTCCAGCTGTTGAATGTCCTGTGATATCTGTGTCGCAAATTGGAAAGAAATCAAGCAGTCTTACCGTCAGAGGGAATGTGGATGGCAAAGAACGTGTACTGACTGTAGATACGGGTGCATCTCATTCTTTAATCCGATCTGACTTTGTCAACTGGAGAGTAAAACCGTTACCTGGAGCAAAGTTGCGTACGGTCACTGGCGAGTATAACCAAGTCCAGGGAGAGGTGATATGTGCAGTCTTAATTGGAAAGGTCACAGTTCTACACAAATTCGTTGTGGCGGAGATCGTTGATGAAGTCATATTGGGAGTGGACTTCTTGGTTGACCATGACATCAAGATCGATATGCACAGAAGGGTGATACGTTATGAGACCCAGGATGTGACACCCAACTTCAGTTTGGAAAAAGGGCTCAACAGTAATCGAGTACTGGTGGAGAAGAGTCCACAAAGACCACGAAAGTCAAAGGTAAAGGCTGATGGAACGATTGGGCCAAATAAAGCAAAATCGAAGGTACCTGCGAGGAAAACACTGGCATTGACAAACCCTAATGGATGCATTAAAACTACTGAAAGCATTTTCCAGAAAGAATGCAAGGGTGGTTTCAAGCTAGCGCGCACTACTGTTGTGAAACGTGTGAACGATATTGATTATGCGAAGCTAATTCGTCAAGCGCAAGCTCTGCGAAGTAGTTCAGTGGCCATAGAACAGAGTGTGAGGGAACGGCCCAGGGTAATGAGTAGTAGGATGAAACACAAGTACGACAAGAACTATAACTCGGAAGGTTTCTTGGAGGGAGATTTGGTACTGCCATACCACCCTAACCGGCGGAAAGATGTTCCATCCAAAATTCGGTGCAGTTGGGAAGGCCCGTACAAAGTTGTGAAGAAGATCACTGATACCATCTACCTCATACAAACCATTGGGAAACCACGAAGTAGAAGAGTGGTAAATTTGGAGATGCTGGCAGCGTTTAGATCGAGAGATTTGTCTGATCGGGACGATCAGACTTAGATGGAGGGCAGTGTAACTAATATTAGGAGCACTAAGGGATACTATCATCTCTAAGCCGATGCTAAGCAGTGACTTGTATGCACGTCAATAATTCAATCATTATGTCTACGTACACGCAGCGGAGAAGCAACGCACGACCACATGCATAAATCTGAGATACTCCCGAAAGTATACAATGGTTGTGCAAGTGTCTCTCACACATACAAGCGCATGGGGTTTGAGAGAAGGTATAAAATCATGCATCTGTAGTTACAGCTGAGTAATTTTATAGCTGATAACTAACTAGTAAGTTTTGGTAATAGAAAAGCCTAGAAATATGCAACGAGGAAATCAGAGAGTATAACAGGCAGCAACAGTAGAGGCACCACAATCTGTTTGATTTAAGACGCTATCTGGTGAGCAATAGTAGTGTTATTTTGAAAGTAATCTAATAAAGGCCATTTTGCATTATTGAATAGTGGAGTTATTTATTCAACAGTGTAGTGATTCGAGAGTTAGCAGAAGGTTGCAAATAAGAGGAATTGCAGTAAATTCGTTACAATACAGATTTTGATGGAAAAGAACTTTTTATCGAAATATGTGACTGCAAAATATTAGGTACTTCGCAACAGAAAAGAAATTGAACCTAAAACTCCGTTAGAATTACGTACTTTTATAATCTCGAATGGAGAAGCTTCTCCAAACTTGCGAGTGGCACTTCAAATACTTTTGACTATCTCAGTATCAATTGCTTGCTGCGAACGTTCATTTAGCAAATTAAAACTGATTTTGACATGTTTATAATACCATTTCGAAAACCGCCACGAATTCATCATCGGGCAATTTCGTAATGTTATCAGTTGCCTTAACCAATAGGCTATTCTGCTTGTATTTGTTGTTGTCGTTGTTGTTGTAGCAGTGCTTGTATTTGTTTTCTTGCTTAATTCAGTTTATCTCATTTCTACACTAACAACACAATTGAGATATTCTGGCTCTATATTAATTTGTGTGTAGGTAGATTGTTTTTTTTTTTTTTTGTAAAGTTTCTTTTTGGTTGCGAGAAGCTTTGTAAACTCGGGCTCAGTTTGACATATTTATGTTTGTTTGTTTAATGGTGTGTTCAATTTATACTTGTTATTTAAGAATTCATGAGCTTAACACCGGCTTATAATAATTGAATATTCAACAATTATGTTGTCCTAAGAGAAACTGAAAAGAAGGAAAGAAACTTTTACTGGCATATTGCGATGGTACTTAAATCCGGTATTTCTCTGTAAATTTTAAGCGGATTACAGTTGATAACATTTAGCGAGTTGAAAAATACGTCTTTCTTGTTTTATAGCTAAACCAGAAGTGTCACCATTTCCTTTTCTTTTTATTATCTTTTCAAACATACATATGCATGGCTGTGTTCAACAAAGTAAATACAAAGTAGAGTTACATTTGTTATGATAGATTATACATTCCTTATATTAAGTTCACACAGTGTTTCATTATACCACTTACGCTACATTTACAACTCGGCCCACCTGATACATGATCGACCTCGATCAAACTCAACAAAGAAGTCTAACCTATATCTAGTGGGTTCTTCTCTGTAATCTCGACGCAAACCTCGGGGGGTCGCCGCCACATTTTCATTCGGTGGCTCTCTATGACCCCATCATATGGGACTTGAGTAATTTGGCAATTATATATGTCGCGTACGACGTACCTGTCGTTCCCTAACACCTTATGCATTTTGTATGGCCCCTTGTACAAAGATATTTCCAGCAGTTGTGTCAACATTTCTAACTACCACAAAGTCTCCTACGTCATATTTTCTGCTCTGAGCCTTATTTATGGAAGCCCGCGTGGTATCGTACTCTTGACGGGCAGCAATGAAATCGGATGCATTCTTGCGTATGCGGTCTAGGTATCGTTCCTCATCTGAGCAAGTTCTCTCTTGGAAATACTCAGTGAACTCGTAAATAACCACCCCGCGTTGTTCGACCCCAAATAGAATTCGACTCGGGGTATCCCAGCAGATGCTATGTACAGAGTTTTTAATTGCGTATTCGACCTCGAGCAACTTTTTAACCCAGTCATCATGGTTGATAGGATCGGTTGACTTTCCAACGTGGTTTTTAATACCCTGTTCACTTTTCCACTTGCCCATTGGCTTGTGGGTAGAGTTTTACATATTTAGGAAAGGCATCAATGACAACTAAGATATGCTTTCTCTTTGACTTAAGTGACGGAAGGGGTCCAAAATGATCCACATGAGTTGTATCAAACGGCAGTGGGATTTTGGGGATTATATGTAAAGTCCCTTCTTTAGCCTGTGGTGGTGTCGCATACATAATGCACTTCAAGCAATTTCTAGCAAACTTTTCTACCTTTTGTCGCATGTTTGGGAACCAGTAATACCATTTTAACTTTTCGAGAGTCTTTTCCGCCGATAAGTGAACTTATTTCCAATGTACCAGCTGTATAACGTTATGTTCCATCTCGCTGGGTACATAAAGAGCCTTTTTACCGTCCGGCCCTACTTTGTAAAAGAGTAGCAGGACGAAGCAGGAAGCATGTATGGAGGCAGTAAATTAAATGTAAAATATTGTTTATTTATGTTTAGATGTTAAAGTTTCTATGTTATAAATTGAATGTAAGTATTATGTTAACAACAGAGTGATGTAAGTTGTGTAATTCTAGCTAATGTGTTAATGTTTGTTTTGTTTTATGTCATATTTAATGATAAATATACAGTCTCCCTGAAGAAGATGAAAAAATTTCATGGAAACGAGTGGGAGGAAAAGAGAAACCTTGTGTTTTATCTTTATTTTCTCAGCCGAAAAGCTCCAAATAATTACAATTGTAACAAAAAGTTGGCCCAAAATAAATATATTTGTGCTGACGATTCACCAATGCATTGCAATGCTTTGAGCTCATCCACACTCCTTGCCGTCATGAGGATGTTTGTATTCGGTGTGAAGCTCCCGATACCGTCGATTAATTCGGTGTCACTGATGTTTGCACGCTTACCTATTGCCTTCGTGGTGAGTATATAATGGTAAAGAGGCTCCTCTATTTTTCCAACGCTGCTGCGACAGCATTTTATACACTTCTTGTCGCGTAATTCCTACGTCAAATTTATTTAGTAGAGCCTCTTTCAACTCTTTGAAGTTTACGGCAGACGTGGTTGTTAAAAATACACGAGTCGTACCCGTCAGAGACCGGCGAACGGCAAGCAGTCGGAAATGTTGATCCGCTCCTGAGGCCTCCATGATCTCCTCAAGATCACGTAAAAATTGGCAAACGGGATATGCTATGTCATCACCGTTGAATTTAGTTGACAGTATCTCGAGGCGTCTTTTTAGAGCTTCTACTTCCGACTCAAAATCGTTGATAGCAGCAGTCTGCTTGACGGCGTTGGTATTGGTAATGTCAATACAAGCGGCAGTGATATTATTGATGGTAGAAAAGGCGGTGGTATTAGTAGCGGCAGCGGCGCCGGCATCGGTGGTAGCGATAAAGGGCAGTGTTAAGGATGGCAGCAGCTTCAGTGACGTCGATGGCGGCAGTGACGTCGTGACTGGCGGTGACATCGGTAGCGGCAGTGGCGTTAATATTAGTACTAGCCTTACTAATAATATTGGCCGTGGTAACATCAAGAGTATTAGCGGCGGTGTTCTTGGCGGCAGCGCCGGGGGTATTACAAGTGTTAGTGCTAACTGAATAAGGAGCGTCTATGGCAGGATCAGTGCCAGGAATTGAACCCATATTATCACCTACAACGTTTTGATCAGTTTACGCAATTGCTACACTGTGGCCGTTGGTGGAAACTGCTCCCCAGCATTTTGTAGAGCCTTGGTGACGTCTTCCTTGGAAGTGGTCATATTAATCGTCGTTTCCACTGTTGTTCCTTGAAAATAATGTTATTTATTGTTGATTTGGGTAATCACCCCACACCTGAGCTTTAATTGCGGTATTTCTCTGTAAATTTTAAGCGGATTACAGTTGATAACATTTAGCGAGTTGAAAAACACGTCTTTCTTGTTTTATAGCTAAACCAGAAGTGTCACCATTTCCTTTTCTTTTTATTATCTTTTCAAACATACATATGCATGGCCGTGTTCAACAAAGTAAATACAAAGTAGAGTTGCATTCGTTATGATATATTATACATTCCTTATATTAAGTTTACACAGTGTTTCATTATACCACTTAAGCTACATTTACAGGTACCATTTCGAAAACCACCACAAATTCATCATCAAACAATTTCGTAATGTTATCAAAGGTTTCACCGAGATTCGAACCGCGAATCACACGGTAAAACTGCAGTTGCCTTAACCACTAGGCTATCCTGCTTGTATTTGTTTCCTTGCTTAATTCAGTTTATCTCATTTATACACTAACAACACAATTGAGACAATCTGGCTCTATATATATTTGTGTGTATGTAGATTTGTTTTTTGTAAAGTTTCTTTTTCGTTGCGAATGAGGAGCTTTGTAAACTCTGCTCAGTTTTACATATTTATGTTTGTTTGTTTAATGGTGTGTTCAATTTACTTACTTAATTGGCGCTTAACCGTCTGAACGGTTATGACCGTCCAACAAGGCGCGCCAGTCGCTCCTTCGCTCCGCCAACCGGCGCCAATTGGGCACACCAAGAGAGTTTAAATCTTTTTTCACCTGGTCCTTCCAACGGATTGGGGGCCACCCTCTGCTTCCATAGGCGGGTTCCGATAGAAACACTTTCTTGGCCGGAGCATCATCTTTCATTCGCATGGCATGGCCTAGCCAGCGCAGCCGCTGCGTTTCAATTCGCTGGACTATGTGGATGACTGCGTATAGCTCGTACAGCTCATCATTAAATCTTCTTCGGTACTCGCCATCGGCAACGCGTAGAGGTCCACAAATTTTTCGAAGAACTTTTCTCTCGAACACTCCCAAAGCCGCTTCATCTGCTGTTGTCATGGTCCATGCTTCTGCCCCATATAGCAGGACGGGTACGATAAGTAACTTGTAGAGTATGATCTTCGTTCGAATTTACTTTTCAATTGCCTACCTAGTCCAAAGTAGCATTTATTGGCAAGATTGATTCTTCGCTGGATTTCAGTGCTGATGTTGTTGCTAGTGTTGATCCTGGTTTCCAAATAAGCGAAGTCTTTTACTATTTCGAAATTATGGCTGCCAACAGTAGTATGGTTGCCAAGGCGCGTATGCGTTGACTCTTTGCTCGATGACAGCAAAACCCATCTTTACAGCTTCTTTTTCCAGTTTGGAGTAAGCAGAACTAAAAGCGGTGGTGTTTAGGCCGATGATATCAATGTCATCACCATATGCCTGTAATTGCACGCTTTTATAGAATATTGTTCCAGTGCGGTTAAGTTCTGCAGCTGGTATAATTTTCTCCAGCATCAAGTTAAAGAAATCTCACGATAGGGGTCACCCTCTCTGAAACATCATTATGTTTCGAACGGGTCGGAGGGGTCCTTCCCAATTCTGACTGAGCTGATGGTGTTGCTCAACGTCATTTTGCACAGCCGTATAAGTTTTGCGGGGAAACCAAATTCAGACATAGCGGCATATAGCAGCTCCTTTTCGTGCTGTCAAAGGCGGATTTAAAATCGACGAAGAGGTGATGTGTGTCGATTATCTTTTCACGGGGTTTTTCCAAGATTTGGCGCATTGTGAAAATCTGGTCGATGGTAGATTTACCAGATCTGAAGCCGCACTGATAAGGTCCAATCAGCCGGTTCACGGTGGGCTTCAATCTTTCGCACAATACACTTGAAAGGACCTTATATGCGATATTAAGAAGGCTGATTCCACGATAGTTGGTGCATTTTGCCGTATCCTTCTTGTGGACTGGGCAAAGAACGCTTAGATTCCAACCGTCGGGCATGCACTCGTCCGCCCATATTTTGCTAAGAAGCTGCTGCATGCTTGCTATTCTAACTTCGTCATAATCGGGTGGGGGACATATATTCCATCATCATCGATTGCGGGATCGGGTTCTTCATCTCTGCGCGGTGAATTGCTGTCTCCATTTAGGAGAGCATAGAAGTATTCCCTCCATAATCTAAGGACTCTGTGGACATCAGTTACAAGGTCGCCGTTTTCATTCCTACAGAAGTTTGCCCCGGTCTTAAAACCTTCCGTCTGTCGCCGTATTTTTGGTAGAATTTTCGGGCGTTATTCCTGGTGACTAGCAGCTCAAGCTCCTCGCACTCACGCCTTTCTGCTTCTGCTTTTTCTTCCTGAAAAGGCGTCTCGCTTCCCTTTTCAACTCACGATAGCGTTCACACACTCCTCTTGTCGCGCTCGCTTTTAACGTAGCCCTGTTGGCAGCGTCTTTTCTTTCGGTTGCAACGCGGCATTCTTCATCGTACCAGTTGTTTTTTTCGTGGCCGCCGGTAACCAATTTTTTCCTCGGCGGCAGTACGAAGTGCTTTGGAGATATGCTCCCACTGCTCCTGTATTCCTTCAGGATGAGTTGTGCTCTCAGAGAGCAGGTGTGAGAGTCGAGTTGCGAAATCATTGGCAGTCTGTTGTGGTTGAAGTTTTCGACGTCTAGCTTTCCTTGTGTTTTTTGTTCCTTGGTTTTAGCCGCGTTGAGACGGGTGCGTATTTCGGCTGCAACGAGATAATGGTCCGAGTCGATTTTAGGTCCTCGGATCGTGCGCACATCTAAAACACTGGAGGCATGCCATCCGTCTATCACAACATGATCGATCTGATTGCGAGTATTTCGATCAAGAGACAGCCATGTAGCTGGATGTATCTTTTTATGCATGAACCTCGTGCTGGATATGACCATGTTTAGTGCACCGGCAAAGTCAATCAGCCTCAGTCCGTTAGGAGAAGTTTCATTGTGTAGGCTGAACTTTCCGACTGTAGGGCCAAAAACACCTTCTTTGCCCACCCTGGCGTTAAAGTCGCCAAGCACGACTTTTATATCATGACGGGGGCAGCGCTCGTATGTGCGTTCTAATTGTTCATAAAAAGTGTCTCCAGGTGCATGCCCTCAATTCATTGTCCTTCAAACGTTTGCCATGGTCGTCATCAATAGAGAGTGTATTTATCCGAGGCTTGTTTTTATATTTCATTGGAGTATGGTTTTACGTGGCGGGTCCCAAACCCAGCGCACAACCCGCTCAGCGGGGGTGTAAATATTACTTGCACGTTTATATAGCGAGCCGCTTGCTCCAACACAGACGCCCGCTTGCAGCCGCACCTAGAGGTGTACAGACGCTGCCGATGAGATCTCCCCCGGCTCGCCCTTAAACCGATTATGTCAGAGTGGTCTAGCCAGGTTGTCGCCTTCTCACATTAGCTCACCGCTAAACGGATGTTTAGCGGCTACCCAGAGGATACTTGGCCGCAAGCGACCGGCAGTAGTGAGCTGCTTGAACCGTACGCAAAAGAATCGCCCTGGCCATCCCCACTTTTGTGGACTTCTACACACGGCTCCACCCTCCATATTTCCTTTTAAAAAAGCTCTTTTCCACCAGCTCGTAAAATATCTGGCAGTAGTTGCGACTTAATTCATGTAGCAGCCGAAACTAAATTTTAAGTTTGAACTTAGCAAGAAAAGTCGAAACTAAGCCAACTATGATTAGCTTTAGCAGCAACTTAAAGTAGTCACGACTTATATGACCATGAATACGCGCCAATTATTATAAGCCGGTGTTAAGCTTATGAGTTCTTAAATAATAAGTATAAATTGAACACTTGAACCATTAAACAAACAAACATAAATTATTAAGTGTGGAAAAAGAAAAATTTGAAGTGATAAATTTTGATAATATCATTGATATATTTGCTTCCTCAAAGTCAAGCAAAATTTGCACATAGATATTAGTTTTACTAATGTATTATGTATAAACATATTATTATTAAATGTGTATTGGAGTCTACTTATAGATGATATCTTCAGCCCATGATAAAAATGTAGGAAGGTAAAACCATTATCCTTTAATTTTTAAGAAATTTTAAAAACTCAAAAACTTTGTAGAAATGCCAAACCAAAGAATACAAACAAAACTTTTAGCGTATTTGATTTTTACAAATACCCGATAAAAAATAGAAATAAAATAGACCGAAAATTTGGTATGCATTTTTTTAGTACGGTTTAATAGTTTGCTTTATTTTTTTTAAATTTGTACGATTTACCATGTATGGTCATAATTTGCTCGTACCAGTATCCAGCTTACTTCCATCATTAGAGATGTTGCAGGTCTTCGCAGATGGACGATTCACCTAGTCCAACTGGGGGATACTAATATGTGGAGGTTGAATTCTTCCGACACCTTTTCCCCCAATTTGGCGGTAAGTGGAACATCCCGAGTTTGTTTTGATGACATGCAGAGAGCGGCGCACTTATAAATTTTCCTGCTTATCAGTGACAGAACTAGGCGGCATAGTCTTTTTCCAGTCCGTCCATGTATGGTTTTTACTTTTGTTGTACAAATCCCTAGCCTGGGTTAATAGGCTAGAACACTCAAGAAACTTTAGATTAAATCCTCTAACGGATGTCCAAGGAATCGGGCAGTTTCAATATGGTTTTACCAAAAAGAATTTGCTATTACAGATTTTTGTTACACATTACAGACCAATAGATGATTTGTGCTATACACCAGGCTGGGGCCATAAATAGAAATCAAAGTTGGGGCAGAGTAACGCGCATATCCTGTGGAAGTAGGCATTTTTCTTCGGCGATGTCTGCAAAGGCGGGAGCCTGAATTTGAAGGAAATCACAGACTCTGCGTTCGTGTTACTCTGGATCATACTACACCAAATATCGTCATAGGGCTTATGCAGATGTTGTCTTATCTGCCTTGGAGGCGCAACTACATCAATCAGTTGTCTTTTGGGATGTCCCTGTGCTCAGACGTCTTAATAAGATATTCCGTGGCAGTTATAAGTGGGAAATTTGGTAGCCCTGCAACTTTCTCCGTTGCAGCGATTTGAGGATTTTGATGCATCTTTGTGCATTGTAGGTAATTTCGGATGCATTCGTATTGATGCACAGACTGTGTTCGAACGTCACACCCAAAAGTTGTTGGGGTTCCATAGTAGTAATGTTATGCCATCGAAGTGGCTGTCCAGTTGTTGTGCTATGTGCAAGGTCAACGTCATGAACAAAATGGCCGTACGTACATTAAGTCAATGCCAAGTCCTGATTTGAAGAGACAATGGATATAAATGTTTATTTCGCAGCATAGTTTTCTTTTGTTGATTCCAGTCTGCATTCGCAGAGCCATGAAGCTGCCGGACAAAACTAAGTTCCTCCACTAAGCCTTTCACCCCGGCGGGGAATGAAGCTCCCTCCGTTGTTGTCCTTCAGCAACGAGGGCAATGTTTCCTAAAAAAATATTTTTCCCCGGGCGCAAGAAAACCACTACGCCACTGCGCCAAATACTTGTCCAGTTTCGTATCAGTTACCTATGTTTTAACCCTTTCGTATATCACATTATTTGCCATTATTCTTCTTGTAGCAAGATCTTAATGGGGTGAAAATCATTTTTCCAGTTTAATGTATGGAATTTGAGATTTTTTCAATAGTATGAAAATGGTGTTTTGTGTTTTTTCCAAATATCAAAACCAATGTAACATTTCAGACTCTGTGAGGTATTTCACGTAACAAATAAGTATCAAATTTACGGTTATGTTATCAACTATACTCTAAGTGCTTATAGTTCTAAAAATTTCAAATGCAACCTGGCAATTCCCAGAGTTATCCAGGTCGAGTGGAACTTTGCACAGCTTATTTAAGGCCACAATGAAACATATTCCGCTCGGCAAAGCAAACTTTTTTTTTAACGGACAGCTTAAAATACATGTATATTTTAAGTATCAATATTACTCTGTGTTGAGACACTGCGCTGCCTTCTTTTTTGTGTGATTTTATAAAATCCTCCAATAATCAATGAAAAAGAAATAATGCAAGCAAATAATGTGCCATATTTTAAAGCATTCTGAATAGCGTTTAAACCAAACGTACTTATATAAAGAGTGTCGATTATTTCATCTGTAAAGTCACCAGATGTTATTTCGATCCAAATTAGCGGCAGTATGGTTCCTTCGTTTATTCGATCCATTTTATCTGAAAAGGAATGAATACATTTAGATAAAATGTCTATTTGAGTGATTGAAAATAAACTTTTTACGCACATCAGCGAAATTGTTAGTTACTCAAAAAAATTCGGAAAACAAAATAAAAAGTTGGAAATTTTCGTATAATTTTTTAGCATTTTTTCCAAAGCGTTAATGGAATACACAGTAGGGTGGAGTGAATTTATTTTTTTTTCGAAATCGCTTTTGGCTGACCTCCAGAAAGTTGCCTTTCTATACCAGAAATAGGGTTGAACATTTTTATTTAATTCATCGTATGTTTAGAGGTGCCCCAACGCAACTAAACTTTGAAAAAGACGGTAGGTACAACATTTTTATTTTTTTTTTGTCATTGATTTCAAAGCCTACTAATTTTCATGGCCTAGTAGGTGCCAGTAAAACTTTTACTTATACACTTGATTAGAAACATACTATTATCAACAAAAACTGTAAAACACCACTAAAGTTATGTGTATTAAAAAAGAAATAAAATAAATATGTAAATAATGAACTTTGTAGAATCGCGATTATTTTGCTCAACTTCTTGGGGCTGGGGGCACCTCAAAACGCCATCCTACGAAAATAATATTTGGTGGTTTTGGTTAACTCTTATAAAGACAACTTTTCATTGTTAGGCCATTACAAAAAAAAAAATAAAAAAAAATCCATAGGGTATCACTCCACCCTAATACACAGTCAACCTGCACTCCTGCCAAGAAGGCAGTATTGCAGTAGTCTGTAAACACCGCTAAATTCGAGACAGTGGACCCCCAATATACAAACCCGTGATGGTTGTGACAAATAGTTGACTTGGTTGCAAAGTATCTTTTACAATGCACTCAAAGAGTTTAGAAACTGTAGAGAGCTTCGATATGAGTCTATAGTTCCCAACATCATTTTGCTTACCAGATCCCAAGATTGGAACTATGTAGGCTACTTTCCAATCGTTGATGAAAGTTCCTGACGCAAGAAGTTCGATGGGAGAAGGTACTTTTTTTTAGAAGGATGGCCGACAGACCGTCAATATCGGTTTCAGATGAGGGATTCAGCAAGGCCAACCCCATCATAATATCTTCTGTAGGTATTTCAGGTCGCCGCCGTGGTGTGATAGTAGCGTACTCCACCTACCACGCCGAAGATGCTGGGTTCACGCCGCGCGAAAAAGCAACATCAACATTTTAGAAAAAAGTTTTCTCAATTAGAAGAAAATTTTTCTAACCGGGTCGCCCCTCGGCAGTGTTGGGCAAGCACTCCGAGTGTAGTTCTGCCAAGAAAAGCTTCTCAGTGAAAGCTCATTGGCTTTGCAGATGCCGTTCGGAGTCGACATAAAACAAGTAGGCCCTGACCTGCCAATTTGTAAGAAAAATAAAAAAGAAGCACGACGCAAATTGGAAGAGAAGCTCGGCCAAAAATCTCTTCGGAGGTTATCGCGCCTTACATTTATTAATAATATAACACATCTAATTACCAACTTAATTTATGAATACAGAACCAAAAACTTGCAACAAACAACAAATAATTGATAAGTATAAGGTAAGTATCACCTCTTGGTCTACAGCGATATGGACGCTGTATAAAGTAGGATGCATCTGTAGACTTTTCGCCATCCCCTCAATTGAGCAGCAATATGTTAATCTAGACAGAAGAGTTGATGCCAATCTACTAAAAAGAGAAGGGTGCTATGCCCGGTGATGCTCCAACGAAAAACAAAGCAAGGAGTAGTTATAGGGACCGCCCGTAGAAGTTGGAGCTATCGTTCGGTGCGCAACAATCCTTTAAATTCTAAAGTGGAAGCAACGCCTCAAACACTGTCTCGTCCGCAGGGCCGTAGCTACCAAGGGGCAACTGGGGCAATTACCCGGGGTCCCCAGCCTTCCGGGGCCCCGGTCGAGTAAAAGAAATAATGAAATTAAATCCTTCGATTTCTGTTCAAATATTGTTATCTAAAATTACGTAGAAAAATTTGCACGGACGAAAAACAGCATTTTACTAAAATTAGCACAGATTCTTCAAATTTGTTTCAAAGAAAAAATGTATTAATTAATTTCCAGTCGATGAGTTGACATTTTTTTCAAAGCTCGCGGCAACACTGGTCGGTACCCGCATCAAACTTGCGCGTTAGCATAATGGCACAGCAAAACAACAGACTGTCAATTTAGTTCAAAGCTTTGTCAGCTTTGTTTACATAGTGATTCAGTTTGCGTCTAATAGTGTGCATAGTGTACAAGTACAAGTGTGTTGACTTATCTGTCAAGCATTCTGACAGGCACTCGCTGGATTCGGAATGACAGCGAATTCAAAATGGATACCATTACCGAGTGCGCCGAATGATTGAAAAATTGAAAAAGTCGATACGATTGGTAGTCAAAAATGTTGTCGTTGAGACCAAAAATGCGACTCTAGACCTGAGATTTCCATCAGGTGAGCGAGGCTGTTTGTAGTTTTGACGTTTATCGCTTAGTGAACACACTTGTATAGGTACACTATGATAGTGTGGTAGATTAATCAAAATGAAACTTGCTTACCGAGTGGTGCCGAAAAAAGACGGGACGAAAAAATAAAAACGAAGAATCGGTCAAAAGCAACCTACAAATTACTTCGTGGTTGACAAAAATTGAAAAAAGTGGCACGGAAAATCAAGGTTTGTATATTATAAACTTCCTTATGTATTATCTACCCCATTTTTTGTGAGACACGTTTGATATACCAAAAAATTTAATACATTTCGTACAATGAAATTGCAGTTTCAATATTCGGCATTTTTTACTCGAGAACTTTTTGCTGCCCGAAATTTTTTCTGCTAGCTTACAAACAAATTTCAATTGAAAAGCAACAACAAATTAGACAACATAATTCTGCTTGGTGAATTTGTTTTCGTTTTTCAATAGAATTTTTTTTCTAATCTAGCAGAAAAATTTCTAACAACAGAAGGCTTTCGAATAAATATGCCCTATTTTTTGTAATGGAAATGGTTTTATTTTTTCAGATTTACACGGCAGAAAGGAATTTTCGGAATTCGAAGGTGAAGAAATTCATGGCGGAGCACCTGCTCGGAATAAGAACTTAAGTACGGATTTTGAATCAGGTAAATTTGACATTCATCTAGATTCCCAACCTAAAAATCGATGTTGTTTTTGACGAAATCATACAATGACCATTATGTGATTTTTGCTAGAGTTACAAACTGAAAGAGATAATTCAGACAAGGATATCGAGGATAAGGAGATTAGTCACATAACACCCGTTAGCAAAAATAATTCCACGATGATCTTGAAACCAGTTGAAGTTTCTGTTAGCTAGAAGAACTTGAATGATGGGGGACAAAGTGAGTTTCCCAATTTGATTACGGACCCAGCAGTGAAGCAACATCTAACAGCTTCCGGGCCCCTTCAACCTCAAGGAACTTTTCCAAAGGTCTTCGAGCAGAATAATCGCAGTTTCACCGAAAAGTATTATTCAGTAGTAACTAAATCAGGTCGTTGTTTCCGAGCTACGCAGATGTTTGCACCGCTCTTCTGAAGTTTCTCACCATTCCCGTAACCACTGCAAAGGCTGAGCGAACTTTTGAAATTGATTAAAAGCTACTTGCGAAGCACGATGTCACAAGAAAGGTTGAGTAATTTGTCGCTATTTTCCATCGAAAATCAAAGAGAAAGCAGAGTGGATTATAATGTGGTGATAGATAAATTGCTGCTGTGAAATCGAGAAAAAAGCTTTTATAGCTGGAGACATTGGTGCTTTATCGGTAACCGTATCGGTAACCTTATAACAGCTGATTCGACCAACCTTATGAGAATCAATACAATCGATTATTGTTGCCGCTAAAGTCGTAACCGTATCGTAGCCAACCAATTGGGTTTTGGTTTACCGTCGTAACGATAAACAGCTGATTACGTTAGGGATACGGATACAGCGATACGACATACGGCACCAATGACTCCGGCTTATAGTTCATCAAAAACGTCGTACAAAAACTAATGATATTGTAATAAAACTAGTAAGACTGATGTTTCGCAAAGCTAAGTTTAAGTGAGACTGTAATATGAATATGCTCAAAATTTATTATAGTAAAAAAACTCTGTATCGTATTGCAATTAATAAATATTAATAAGAAAACGCTTTGCGCGATATCCTTCCACCCATATCGAGCTTCTTTTTAAATTAGCATCGTGCTCCTTTTTCGTTTATCCTACAAACAGATGAATTTTCACAGAGAAGCTTTTCATGGCAGAAATACACGGATTAAATTTTGATAAAGGGGCCCCAATTATTGTTCTGCCCCGGGGCCCCTGCGACTCACGCTATGGCCCTGCTCGTCCGCCCAACCTTATTGAAGGGCGAAGCACTACTAGAAAAGAATAAGAAGACAGCAGAGTCATGCTCTCAGCGGGTTAAGGGGCTTCGACAATTGTTTCTGAGACAGCCGGACTAGTAACAGAAGGTGCTAATACAAGACCTTCCCGAGTTCATATACGGAAAAGGACTGCCCTCATCCGCAATACTGCCCTTAACCTTCGGGAAGTATTTTTGAAAGTACAACCAAAACCAAAACCGCTGCGTATTGTGACGTGACCACCAGCGCATAATTGTTTCCAGTCGTTAACGTTAGTGGCGGCGCGCTCGCTCGGGGCGTAAAAATCTCTCGGGCGTGAATAGTATGGACCATGAAAGTAAAAAAACTTAAAAAAAACTTGATATGGTCGACCATAAATAAAAAACGACCAGCTTTCGTAAGAGCGCTTATTAGTTAATCTTAAGCTTGTATTCCGGTGAAATGGACGTTTTTCTTCTTCTTATCGTTTTTTTCATGATGTAATACTAAAGGTGGTGTTAACAACATAACCTCACTTTTTCGGTAGCTATATTTCCCAGTATTTACTTGTATTACAAAAGTATTAAATTTTGATTGCTTCATTTTTTGTACAAAATTCCCCAAAAAATTTGTTTTCAGCAAAATTTTTTCTATATTCTTTTGGGAAACACAAAGTTACGTCAATCTTTTTGGCTAAACAATTATAGTAGCGGCTTATGTAGTTTTAATATTTCTAAGCGTATAGTAAAATCTACTCCGATCGTAGTAGAACTCAAAGGCAGTTCTGTATGATAGACCTAAAATATGCATGTCAGAATAAGGGAAAACGTCAACGTTATCAGAACACTTGAATATTCATTTCATCATGGTTTTTTTTTTAGTTTTTGTTTGTTTTCATAAAGTACTGACGGCTGTGTCTAGAATGTCTCTGCTATATTGAAATGCTATCACTGCCATGATTCAATTACTAGAGGTTTGTTCTCCAATGATGACAGAGCTTTAACACTCCCAAATTTAGAAATCTAGACGGGCTGCTTTTACGAAGTAAGGAAAACTCGAAATAAATCAATCTCATTCAGCGAAAATTGTAGTAGAAAGTACTGCTATATTAGTAGTGATAATAAATTTGTAAATGCTAACAGGTTTTGGGGAAAATAATTCATTTTCTACCAAATATTTCGTGATTTGATAACGAGTTATGTTGGATTGGTCATTCTTTCAAAATTTGTTTGAAGAATGTCGTACGTTAGAATTTTATTGGAAAATACACTATCGCAAATTTGGAATCGCGGGAAATTTCCAACGTGTATGTTACAGCTTCAGTTTTACGAGACGAATCTACGACTTTAATGTAAAGTATTACTTTATATACGGTTTTTTGTGATAACCAGTTACTTTATAGTACTATGCAACGTCAACATGGCAATGCCGGCAGTCAGCTGGGATACAATATTTTTTATACTCAGCTGAGCAGAGCTCACAGAGTATATTAACTTTGTTCGCATAACGGTAATCCGTAACGGCATAAACTAATCGAGATAGATATAGACTTCTATATATCAAAATGATCTGGGCGAAAAAAGGAATTCATTTAGCCATGTCCGTCCGTCCGTCCGTAAACACGATAACTTAAGTAAATTTTGCGGTATCTTGATGAAATTTGATATGTAGATTCCCGGGCTCTCATATCAGATCGCTATTTAAAATGAACGAAATCGGACTACAACCGAGCCCACTTTTTCGATATCGAAAATTTCGAAAAATCGAACAAAAGCGATAGTTCATTACCAAAAACGGATATAGCGATGAAACTTGGTAGGCGCGTTGACCTTATGACGTAAAATAGAAAATTAGTAAAATTTTGAACAATGGGAGTGGCACCGCCCACTTTTAAAGAAGGAAATTTAAAAGTTTTTCAAGCTGTAATTTCGCAGTCGTTGAAGCTATCATGATGAAATTTGGCAGGCACGTTCCTGTTGTTGTTGTTGTTGTAGCAATGCTTCGCCCCACCTAACAGCCACGACCGATCACAAATTGTCATCAATATCCTCTAACGGGAGTCCAAGGAAACTTGCCGTTTCAACAGGGGTGGACCATAAGGAAAGTGGTGTTAGAGGCGTTGGTTCCACATTACAATTAAACAGATGGTTGGTGTCATGTGGGGACACATTGCAAGCGGGGCATACATTTTGTATGTCAGAGTTGATTCTGGATAGGTAAGAGTTTAACCTGTTACAGTATCCAGAACGAAGTTGAGCAAGAGTGACACGCGTTTCCCTGGGGAGTATGCGTTCCCCTTCCGCGAGTTTTGTATACTTTTCTCTAAGTACTGGATTCACCGGGCAATTCCCGGCATAAAGGTCCGACGCCTGTTTATGGAGTTCACCAAGGACCTGCTTGTGTTTTTTCGCTTCATACGGCTAGGTTCTCAGGTGCCGTATTTCCTCAAAATGCTTACGGAGATGACTCCTTAAGCCCCTAGGCGGTACTGGTTCATCAATCAGATGTCTGTTGGGATGCTCAGGTTTTTGGGTATTCAACAGGAACTGTTTGGTCAGCATCTCATATCTCTCCCTGATGGGGAGTATTCTCGCCTCATTATGCAGATGGTGTTCTGGGGACATAAGAAGACAGTTCGTGGCAATTCTGAGAGCAGTATTTTGGCAGGCATGTAGCTTCTTCCAGTGGGTAATTTTTAGGCTTGGCGACCATATGGGTGACGCGTAGCACGTAATCGGCTGGCTAATTGCTTTGTATGTAGTCATGAGCGTTTCTTTATGTTTTCCCCAGGTACTGCCAGCGAGGGATTTGAGGATTTTGTTACGGCTCTGAATTCTCGGAACAATTGCGGCTGCGTGCTCACCAAAATGTAGCACTGGAGAGATCAGGGAGGTAGCCGTTTATTTTATTGCATAGCTCATCGATATTTGGGCCTGGGCCTGTGGCCGTTATTGTGCAGTCATCAGCGTAGGAAACGATTGTGACTCCTTCCGGTGGTGAAGGTAGCTTAGATATGTAGAAATTAAACAAAAGTGGGGATATGACACCACCCTGTGGCATCCCTTGTTTAATTCTTCTTGATTTTGATGTTTCATTTCTAAATTGCACCGATGCCTGCCGACCACCAGATAGGCCTTGACGTTCTAAGACATTGTCCCTGCGGTCGATGCCAGAATCAAATATATAATATTGCACAAAGTGGTGTATGATAAATGCGAGGCCGCCTCAATTTCCGCCCCCGCGGTCTTTCCTGTGGACATTATACCCAGAGCAAGTCTGCGATGCAGATCTTGGTGTGAGTTTAGTCTCTTGAATAGCAGCAATGCGGATGTTGTGCCTCTACATGAAATCGACTATCTCCGTAATCTTCCCAGTTAGTCCATTACAGTTTAACTGCAGAATTCTGAAGTGCATAATGGGAGTCGCCGCCACTCTGGGGGTAAGTGACGGGTGACTACGCCTGGGTTGTGGAAGGCCAGGACGCAATTTCTGTTGTGGCCCTGGGACTGGGCGTCCTTGGGCAAGCATTGGGGTACCCGAATGATTTGGGTTTGCGACCCTGCAACATGGCGCGATGAAACCCGTCGGGGGGTTGCCGTCGCGGAGACCAGAACATCTAGGAAAGTGGCACCACCCACGGCAGGAGCTGCATTGGGCGGATGTCGCCAACATATATATTCTGCGCTGGCAAACGGTGCAAACGGAGGTAGGGACTAAAAGTCTATTTCCCTGACCTACACGATTGCTGCCGGAAAAGACGGGGGGGGGGGGGGGGGGAGAAGACAGGGGCAAGGGCTGATGCTCAGCATTGCTACCGACTCTACTACGAAGGTAGTAGTTATGAGTGGTAGCAGCTGTTTGAGTTGTTGGCGCCGTGGGGCGCGCGCAGCAGCGGGTACTTGTTGTGGCTTGCTGAGCAGCGGGGCTGCTGGAAGGTAATGGGGGCGCTTAGGCGTAGACTACGGGACGCCTTTGGGGGTGAACAACAAGGAGCCACAAAATATTTATAGAAGTTACGTGGACGTCAGATTTTGGGATCAAGCCCAGAACAACTTGTCCGATGCAACCATCCCTTACACGAGACACACTGAACAGAGTATGACCGTCCTAAAAAGATTCTTTTCCGGCAAATGCAGCAAAACAATTTCTCAGGACCGGGGTCAGGAGACGGACCCGGATTGGATTCGATGCCTTCCCGGAGTAAGAGAATATGGAGCAATCCTGCTGCAAGGAGCTGCTGGGAGGATGACAATTTGTGGGAGGGACGCAACAAATTAAATGGGGTCACACTGAAATGACAGTCCTTGGTCGGAAAAAATCCCGAGTCGCTCCGGTACATAGAACCGACTGCCTTGGGAAGCAGGTACGTTCCTCCTATTACTATATGTGTGATTAATAAAAATTAGCAAAATCGGAGGACGAAGACGACCACTACACAAAAAAAAAAAAAAAAAATGTTTAAGTAAAATTTTAACAAAAAGTGCAGAAGCATACATTTATATTGGGTCCCAGGGCATATGTGAATAGATGGGAATGAAAAAGCGGACGAACTAACTAAAAAGGGCGCATCCCTTGAAGCTGGCTCCGTAGACGTCCCAATTAAATTGGGCGAGATTAGGCGAAGGCGAGAGGTGCACATGATCGACCAAGCGGGAAAGATGTGGGTTCAAGCGCGGGGCTGTAAAGTGTCGAAGATTATGTGTAGGCCTAACAACCTTAGACTACCGTAGTTGCTTCTGTCATTAAAAAGAGAGGACTGTGGACTCATGACGGGTATTCTGAATGGACGGAGCTAGTAGTGCCGGGCTTGGTGACCGATACCAAGATCGAGTGGGCAGTGAAGGCGTTTTCTAAGTTTAAATCGCCGGGCCCAGATGGTGTATTTCCAGCCATGCTACAAGTCGCAAGTAGGGCGGTCGTGGAATGGCTTAAAATAATATTCGATGGGTGCATAAGACTGAATCAGGTACCGCACTCTTGGAGAACTTCTCGTGTAGCTTTTCTACCAAAGGCGGGGAAGATCGGTCACGTGTATTCCAAAGACTATAGACCCATTAGCTTAACCCATTAGACCCATCTGCTCAAAACCTTTGAGAGGCTGATAGATGTGTACATAAAGTCCAACGTGGATGAAAAGCTGCTATCCACAACACAGCATGCGTACACCAAAGGCAAGTCGGTAGACACCGCATTGCATAGAGAAATCCCTGGAATATGAGCCTTCCTGCACATTGCCGGGGCTTTCAATAATGTTGCAAAATGGGCGATTATGGATGGTCTTAATTACATTAAAGTACATCCTGCCTTAATCAGATGTATCGGCTGCATGTTAAATTGCAGAAAGATTACATCACAATGGGGATTGTATGAGGCCACGAAATCAGCGGACAGGGGCACGCCGCAGGGAGGGGTGCTATCACCTCTGCTGTGGACGCTGGTCACCAACCAACTGCTCAGGCAATTCGATGAGGGACCCGGAAAACTTAAGGCTTACGCAGATGACGTTGAAATTATCATAAGTGGAAAGTGCCTTCCAACGATTAGTACTTTGATGGATCGGGCGCTTCGGGATATTCATACCTGGGCATCTAATATCGGGTTGAAAGTCAATGCGGAAGAGACGGATATGGTATTGTTTACAAAGAGGTACAAGGTCCCAAATTGGACCAGGCCTAAGTTAGGAGGGGAGACCTTACAGGAGAAACCTTGCACAAAATATCTAGGAATCATCCTAGACAGTAAGCTGTCATGGAAGCTCAACCTGGAGGAGAGGGTCTAGAAGGCGTCAACGGCACTCTATGCATGTAAAAGAATGCTAGGGTGTACGTGTGGCCTATCGCCCTCTCTTTCTCTTTGGGTTTTTACAGCGATTGTAAGCCCTATTCTATACTATGGGGTTCTTGTTTGGTGGAAAGCCACACAAAATATAACATTCCTCAAAAAATTAGAGGGGGTATGCAGACTACCGATGCTCAGCACTACGGGAGCCCTGAAAACAACCCAGACGGCTGCACTGTATGCCCTTCTGCACATTCCACCTGTAGACCTGGTAGCAAAGAACATAGCATTAACGACAGCAACCAGGCTCGGTTCTCCGGGTCAGCTTGAGCGCCGACCATATGGCCATAGTAGTATAGCGTCATCAATCACAAGATGAACAGACTACATGATTCCCTATCTGCGCTTCGAGGGAGATCTTAAGGCCACAATAGAGGTGGACGGTTGGCGCAAGGGTGCGCAAATGGCGGACGAGGCGATACATGTGTACACCGATGATTCCAAAGTAGTGGAAGGAGTAGGGTCTGCGGTATACTGCGCTGTTCCGGAAATAAGTAGATCCTACAGGCTGCTGGATTACTGTAGCGTTTTACAAGCGGAAATATTAGCCGTAACCAAAGCAGTAGAAACCCTGGAAGAGAATAGCTTAAGATGCAACCGTGTTAACTTTTATATTGACAGTCAAGCAGCGATTAAGGCAATAATCTCGCATAACACAGCATCTAAATACGTGCTAGAGTGTAAGCAGTCCCTGGAAAGAATCGGGACAGGGAGAAGCATACATCTATATTGGGTCGCAGGGCATATGGGAAAAGATGGGAATGAAAAAGCTGATGAACTAGCTAAAAAGGGCGGATCCCTTGAAGCTTGCTCCGTAGACGTCCCAAATAGACTGGGCGAAATTAAGCGAAGGCGAGAGATGCACATGATTGACCAAGCAGGAAAGGCATGGGTTCAAGCGCGGGGCTGTAAAGTGTCGAAGATTATGCGCAGGTCTTACAACCTTAGATTAACAAAGTTGCTTCTATCATTAAAAAGAGAGGACTGAAGACTCATGACGGGTATTTTGACTGGACACTGCCTTCTGGCGTCACATGCCTTTAAATTAGGCTGGGTCAGTGATAGCAGATGTAGGAAGTGCGGGCTGGAGGAGGAAACGATCGAGCACGTTCTGTGCTCTTCCCAGGCTAAGACTCCAGCTATTAGGAGTGATACAGCTGTCAAATCTAGAAGCACCAAGTGGCTTAAATCATAGGAAGCTTCTAGTATTTGCCAAGAGGACGGAGGTATTTTATAACATAGGTCCTGGTTTTTGATACGGTTTTTCAGTTTGGTCTTTAAAACAATCTTCTGGTAACACTACGGACTTATTCAGTCTATGTGAGGTCCTCATGGACCGGCCAGTTCAACCTAACCTAACATAATGCTTTCGTGATATTTTTCAATTAAAACAGATGAAGAATTAAATTTTTATGCGAAAACATTTTACTTTGAATTTTAGCATGATCACTTAAAAAAAATAAAATCTTTAAATGTCACTACTAGACGGTAAATTCAGATTATTTAATTCACTTGATAAACCATATGCAATAATATCGTGTTCAAGTGTATGCGATAAAGTGGATTCAGATTGTAGAATGATTTGGTTCATCCATTTTAAATTTAAATACAAAAAGCTGTAAAGAAAATAAATTGTCCATAAGAAATTTGTTAAAAATGATAATATAGAGTTAAAAGTTCATTTTAGGCAAATTTCTCATAATTTAAGACTGATATCTCTACTAAAATTCAAAAACACTATAGATATTAATACAGATTCTGAAGTGTACGTAAAATACCTTTAAATTAAGCCCAATATGATATTTTTCCTATAATTCCATCAGAAGCTATGAAGATTTTTTGGCTAAACCCTACATTCATATGGGTCATTATTTTTTAAATCGTACATCTTTTAGGATTTCATAATTTTGATTTAGCTCAAACTTTTTTCTAATTTGTTTGCACGAAACTAGTAAATACCTATATCAAGATTTCGTCGAAAAAAATTTTCTTTCAGAGATATGCATGTTTTTAGATACGACGCACAGTGGTGCCTTTTGAGTTTTTTCTTTTCAAAAATCATAACTTTTGAACCAATGAAGATATTTTAAAAATTTAAAATGCAAATGAAAGCTAATTATTTGAAGTTTTATTGTGAAAAGCTCAGAATGTCACAAATACAGGGTGCTTCAAAAAAATTCGTCAAATTCGAAAATTTTTAGAAAAATGCAAAAACATATTAGAAAACATAATAATTGAAATTCAATTATTATAAGCCGGTGTTAAGCTCACGAATTCTTAAATATAAGCAAAAACAAAATGTTTTTAGTAAAAAATAAAAAAATAAATGATATTGGTCTTATAATGACGTATTTAAACATTAAATAAGATAAACTAATGATTTTGATAACACGGCGTGGCACTGCCCACTTATGATAAAAAGTTGTATCTAAGTAGTCACGTAATCAATAACTACCAAAATCGATAGACGTATTGTTTCTTTTAAATGGCAATACTCTTATAAAACTCAAATGTCCATTTTTGGTGCCACAATAACAAGGTGCTTCAAAATTCATCGTAAAATTTTACATGTTTTTTTTTTTTAATTTACAAGCCAAATATGTATTTTATTAATAACTAAAAGTTATTGAGAGTGGTTCAATGAAATTTTATTTGAGCTAAAGATTAAACAGCCAACGAGTTTTGGAAAAGAGGAGTGGCACTGCCCATTTATGCTAAAAAGTTTGATCTTAGTAACCGCTTTACCAATTTGTACCAAACTCGATAGACGTATCGATTTCTATAAAAATTTAATACTCGTTTGAAGGCGAAATGCCTAAGCTTTAAAATAATTTTGATAAACTTTAGAGAAATGCAATAACGAAAAGTATATATTTATAAATTACTAAATTAATTAATTCTTTTATTTGAAATAAAAAATTTACTTGTACATAGATATCTTATTTTTCAATAAAGTAACAAAATTGATTAGTAAATCTCTTTTTCACTGTTGTACCCATTTTTTGTACGTATGCATGTTGGAAATAAAAAAATTGATTATATTACTATAAAAAAACGTGTAATATTTTGATTTACATCCGAAAAGTGCGTGGTTTTACGCAAGAATTGTGCAAAATTATACATGCTGTGTAATTTCACACAACAATGTGCAAATTTCGGTCACTTATTATCGTATTTTCCTTCAGGTAACTGTACATTTTCATTTTCGGTGAAATCGTCGTGTTTGTCGTCTCGTGGTGGAAAAAAGTTAATAAGAATTAAAAAATAAATATTAATAGGCGAATAAGATAAAATATATGTAAATATATATAAGTGAATAAGCTTTACAAATAGGTATATTGGAAAAGTTTGTGTGTAAAGTGTGTGCAAAGCAGTTCTGCAAATTAAAGATTTATCATTTGCATTTATATGCGCATATGGAACTGACTTCAAATTTGTTTGAATGTTTGTTTCCAAAATGCAATAAAAAGTTTTCAAGCTACAATATCTATGCAGTCCATTTTTCAAAAAAGCATTCTGCTAAAGATGCCGTGGTTGAAGGTGTCACCACAAATTCAATTGCTCGATGGCTTCTTGCGACTTTTCCGCTACAAGAATACATGAAGTATATTTATATATTTTAAAACATTTTGCTTATAGCAGAAACGTCAACTGCCCAGAAATTTCTTGCTTGAAATCATTTAGTAATGCGTCCTCATTTCTCTCACATTTTTTCTGGAAACATAGCCAAAAGAGTGACTATTCGGTGGAAAGAGAGGTGGGCGAAAATAATGAGGAACTATCGTTAAATACGATTAGTTTCCAGGAGTTGCCAAATAGTCCTAGTTCTACCCGCGTTAATAGCTTTAAAAATATGTTAACACGGTTAAAATGCAAATATAATATTTCTGAAACCTGCGGAGAGTTTTTGTTTAAAGAGCTGTGCACTCAATTTATTTTCACAGCTATTGCTAAATATTTCAAGGAGAACGACGAGCTTCTTTTTAAATTTTATAAGGTACATACATAAATAAGCATATACATATTTTTTAATATTTATACCAACTTTCACTTTTTCAACTCTTTAGTAACTTTCTAATTATTTTATACATTATTTCAGTTTGGGAGGACAATAGAAAAAGTTGAAAAAGGAATAAAAAAAGCCAACGAACGTATTTCAACCCTTTCCAGGGCACTACCAGAAATCCTCAAAAATTTATTAAAAATTGTATAATGTTTCGTTCATTTAAGTTATTTATTTAAGAAAATACAAAATATCAATTTTATAATTTTGTATTAATAATCTTATTATTTTAATTTTAATTTTTGCTAATTTTTTATTCATTTCATTATTTTCTAGATACATATCCAGAAGACGTACCTCAAAATATATCATATATTTTTTTGAAAGGAATGTTACCTTTAAAGAACTGAAAGGGCTAAGATACTTGGCTTGGATATCATAAGTGGTTTTAGGCTCTGGATCAGACCGGTCTTAGACCGGCCATAGTGACGAATGTCACGCGTGATTAGTTTTCACGTCCTGCACGAGGTGCCCCTGCTTCTACTGATAATGGCGAATCTAGAGAGGACAACTCGATAAAACCCGCACCCTCTGAGTCATTGTGCCGAGCTCAGGGGAGGGAGGACTCTTTAAGAGTCAAGATCGGTACACAGCGGTGACGAACTGGACTGTTTTAGGGCTTTGATTTGACATTACATTTTGACTTAACGACTTTGGGCTGGTAGGTGCGGTATTTTGCCACTTTAGTAGGTCGGGGTGAAACCCTACCGAAATGGCTGGTAGGCCAATGCTGCACCTGCCCACGTCCCGTTAAAACCGTGGCGGGCCTCAAGGTACGTTCCGGCTCCGTCGTCGTTAAGTTGGTGGTGTAGGTGCGGTTGAAGATTTTCCCGCTTCGCGTCCGGTCTGGCTCTGAACGCATTACTCATAAGGTAATGCGTCAACCCTCTCGTAGCCTTCCTGCGTAGCATAGATAACCACGAGACCGTTAAAGGGCGACTACACAATCGGCTCGGGATAGCGGCCTTGAGGGGGGACTTTTTTAGAATGGACAAGACTAATACGAATCCGCCAAGGATGGGGTGCGGAAGAAGAGCGCTTTTGATGGAAATCCGTCAAATCAATCTTCATCACTCTAAGGCGGCTTCCGCAAATTTGGTGCTCTGCCTTGAAAAAGGCGGAGTGGATATAGTCCTTGTCCAGGAGCCGTGGCTGAGTAGTAACGGCAGTAAGATTTCTGGATTAAGGACTGGAAAATACAACACCTTTGTGCTTTTGGTATGCAAGTAGGCCTAGATCCTGTGTGCTTGTTAAAAAAAGAGATTAAAGCTTTTATTCTCTCTAATTTCAGCAATGCTGACGTAACCACGGTCTGCCTCGAGCGACGATGTAATGAAATGTGGGTGGTCTCAGCGTACATGCCCCACGGGGACGTAGAGGGACCACCACCTGCGATACTGGGTGAAATCACCGCTGATGCAAGGCGGAGAGGTGTTGGCGTGATCATCGGTGCCGATGCTAATGCCCATCATAGTATTTGGGGAAGCTCGTATACCAACACTAGAGGTGAGTCTTTATTTACTTTTATTGTTGATGAGGGACTTTGTATATGTAATAGGGGGAATGACCCGACTTTTATTACTGCGGTAAGGGAGGAGGTCCTGGACCTCACCCTGGTTAGTAGAGAATTGGAATGTCGGATATTTGGATGGAGGGTTCTCAACGAGCACTCCTTCTCTGATCACCGATATATTCAGTTCTCAGTGAACGAAGAATGTCCCGGTAAAATATCTTTTAGGAACCCTAAAAGTACTAACTGGGACTTGTATTGTAGGAGAGAGATTTAGAAAAATACTCTCTAGGAACCCCGCTCCTCTGGGGTATCTGAGAGATGATGGTGGGGACTCGTCGATGAGTAGCGAGGAGTCCCTAAGGCTTTTACTGGACAATCATTTGCCCGATGTCCCAGTTGCGCAGGGATCTTCGCCTACATGGTCGGCGGTCATTGGCCATGCAGAAGTGCCTGCCACTCCAATACGGGAAAGTCAAATAACCTGGGCTATAGGGTCGTTCAAGCCCTATAAGTCTCCGGGCCCGGATGGAATCATTCCTGCGCAGCTTCAAAGGTCTTTGGGGATTTCCTGTCGCTGGTTGGCCATCATATATACTAACTGCCTCAGGCTTAACTATATCCCGAAGTCTTGGCACACGGTTAGGGTTATTTTCATTCCGAAGGCCGGCAGAAGCTCTCATGTATCACTTAAGGATTTCAGGCCAATCAGTCTCTCGTCGTTTCTTCTTAAGACGTTTGAGCGGTTGATTGACCTGTACCTACGGGAAAGGATACCTCGGGGGTTACTGTCGGCTTCACAGCATGCGTACTGCAAGGGCAGATCGACGGAAACGGCTCTCCATTCGATTGTAAAGCAAATAGAGGGGTTCCTCGAAAACAAAGAGTATGCTCTGGGTGCCTTTCTAGACATCGAGGGAGCTTTTAACAATGTCTTACCGGGGGCAATCGAAAGAGCTCTGGTGGGATTAGGAGTCGAGGCGGCTCTGGTTGAATTTATTAGCAAACTTCTATGCGGCAGAATTGTCGCAGCGGAGTGGGGAGGGGCCATAATTAAGAGGAAGGTGTGCAGGGGAATGCCACAGGGGGGTGTCCTATCTCCTCTCCTCTAGGTTTTGGTAGTCAACGAGCTTCTTGTGGAGCTGGAAGCCAATGTTTGTCGGGTGGTTGCCTATGCAGATGACCTCGCTATCCTAGTCAGAGGCAAATTTCTGGGCACCCTGCGCGATGTTCTGCAGGGCTACCTGGATACTGTGGCTAGGTGTGCTGAATCATGTGGATTGGCGGTCAACCCGGGAAAACCGGAAGTGGTCCTTTTCAAAAGGAGATATAAGATGCCCGATTTCAGGACTCCCTCGATTGGAGGGGTACCGTTGGTACTTTCTGATAGGGTTAAATATTTGGGGATTGTTTTGGACAAGAAACTGTCCTGGAGACCCAATGTGGAAGATCGGGCCAGGAAGGCCGCCATTGCCTTCTACTGCTGCAGAGGAGCTATCGGAAAGAGATGGGGACTCTCGCCAAGAATAGTACACTGGCTTTATGAGATGGTGGTCAAACCGATTCTGCTATATGGAGTGCTGGTCTGGTGGAAAGCACTGGACACGGCGAGCACCTCCAAAATGTTAGTGTCAGTGCAACGGACGGCGCTGATCGGTATCAGTGGCGCTCTCAGAACAACACCTACCTTGGCACTGAACATATACCCAGTAGATATTGCGGGAAAGGCGGCCACGGCAAGGTCGTTGGTCAGGCTTCGTGATATGGGATATAGACTTTCTGACCGCGGACACTCTAGCCTTCTTACCAGTTTCGACTTCATCCCGGACAGAACGGACTACTGTATGCCGATAACTGCTCCCTATACAACCTTCACCCCAGTTATTCCAGAGAGAGAGGATTGGGGAAGAAGAATTATCTGGGGCATGGGGCCGGTTAACTTGTTCACGGATGGGTCAAAGCTGGATGGAAAGGTTGGTGGCGGGGTCTTTTGTCAAGAGCTAAATTTAAGCCGCAAGTTTAAGTTGGCTGATCACTGCAGTCTATTCCAATCGGAAATTGCTGCGATTAAGGATGCGGTGGATGGAATGCTATCCAGTGCTACCACGGTTAGGGAATTTAACATCTACTCTGATAGCCAAGCGGCTATCAAGGCCTTGAGCTCAACTACAGTGCGATCGAGGGTGGTCTGGGAGTGCCTGACTTCGCTTGCGATTGCATCGAATTATTTTACAATTAAGATTATCTGGGTCCCGGGCCATAGTGATATCCCGGGTAACTGTCAAGCGGATCTCTTAGCCCGCATCGGTACAACTGAGCCGGATGAAGATAGCTGTAGGGATTTCGGGATCCCGCTGGCCACCTGTGGATTGCTCCTCCATAGCTGGGCCTCGAATCAGCTCAGCAAACGTTGGGCGGATACCACGTCTTGCAGGGTAGCAAGATATTTCTGGCCAAAAGTGGATGGCAGGAGGTCTGCTGAAATAATTGGGTTCACTAAGGCTCACCTATCAATGGTCATTGGGGTTTTGACAGGGCACTGTACCATGGGTATTCATGCGGTACGTCTCAATATACTGGAAGCTCCATCCTGCTGCAGCTGTATGGAGGATCATGAGGTGGAATCACCAAATCACTTTATGCTTGATTGTCCAGCTTTTGCCAGAACTAGGCGAAAGTACTTCGGTCGCGACTCACTTGGATCTCCCGAGGATATATCCAAAGTTGAGATCGGTATCATTCGGAGCTTCATCGTTGCTACCCAACGATTCTCTAAGTAGCTAGATCTAAGTCACCGTTATTTTTGGTGTATGTGGTATCACAACGGACCTTCGTGTTGTCCAAGTGAGCTATCCTTATCAGGGCAGCTACCACCTAACCTATCCTACCTTTAAAGAAACTAACGGAGATTTACTTGACTTGGTTTGGCAGCTACTTTGTTATTATTATATACTCAATTTAGAATATCCCAAAAATATTTCGCAAACGTGTTAATTTTTGATGCGTAATTTTTTAAAATTTTTTCCGTCCCAAATACATGGAAAAATAAAACACATTAATAATATAGCAAAACTAAATACACTTATGAGAAAAATCGATGCAACTGTAAATTAAATTAAAAAAATATCTTAATAACTCAAGAAATATTCATATAGTATTAAACAAATTTATGAAATTAATGTATTAATTAACATATTTAAGTTTTTTATTGTAGTTTTGTTCTATGATGAATTTCATATCTAAACCGATATGCATTGAACCCAACCCCATCAGATTTTGATGAAATTATTAATATATTAATTAATTATTATGTAATAAATAAATATTTATGAAATTAATGAATTAAAAAATTAATACTATTTTATAATTTTAGTTTTCTTCTATGTAAAAAAATATCTTAATTACTTAATGAATTAACAAATGTGAATAAATAAATATTTAAGTTAAAAATTAAATTGAAAAATAATTGGCCTTTTATTTACAAAAAATGTGGGTGTAAATATAAGCAAGTGGTGAGTACAATTTTAGGCATATTGTGTCTAAAGTATTACACAGTTTTTGCGTAAAATTCAACAAGAAATTTGTAAAAATAAAGATGTGTAATATTACACATATATAGTGGTTAAAGTGTTGCCTACCATTTTGGTAGTAAATTTACGATTTTCGGTTTATATGTTTTGTAGTCCTTGTTCTTAGATTCTTGAGGTTCTTCAGACAATTCTCCTAATGGTAAGCACTGGTACTCTATTAAATCTTTTCCATGTGCTAAAATTTTATGTACCGTTGGTGTAAGTTTCTTCTCAGGATGCTTTTGATGCAGTAGTATTAGATGCTTATTCTCCAAATTTGGGTCCATTAACTGGTTCATGGTAGTTTAAAATATTTAAAATTGCTCCCAATCTTTTCACAATACCTCTATCAACTCCTGTTACGCGAGCAGTCACTTCATCGTTTTCAAAAAATCGTCTTGAGGAGTTACCTTCATTTGTATTTCTGTATCCATACTTTGGACAGTCAACTCTAAGGCCAATCTCTTTATAGAATGTATCCTGAATTATTTTTTTTCTCCTATTCTCCTTGTTGTGGTAGTGTATAAACCAGCTTCAAAACAAATTCCATACATATTATCCTAGCATGCAAAGGAGATATTCCATACTCATAATTTAGTTCGTCAGTTATTGAATCATCAAGATTTTCAAAGTCCTTTTGGCTCTTCTTACAAATTGGACATTTCATTGTAGATGTCGTATTTGTTATTAAGTTCAAAACTTTTCCATCGACCATTGTTAGAAGAAAATCATGCTTTATTTTAATGACATTCCCCTTTTCAATTTCAATTATTGTTGGTTCTTATTTGGCAATTTGATTTTTTATATCACTCACTGTAGCCTTTATGAGTTCCGAAGACTCCTTCTAGTATTTAAATAATATCGGGCGACACAAAAAGTTGATGACGGACGTGGATTTTTCCAATATTCTGAAGCTTCATCTTTTAGTTGTAATGGAACAATAGAAGCCATAAACATATTACTATCTGTAATTGTTTCATCGGTTACATTTATTCTTTGTTTATATGCGCTTTGTCCTGATGATCCATCAAAGCCCCACTTAGTTATCAATGCTAGCTCCTTTGGCAGTGATTTCAACTTTTCTTCAGTAAAACTTTGAAGGAGTTGTGTAGACGTATGATCCATTAGGTTTTGTAGCTCAATTTCAGCTGATACTTCGGTTATTTTGGGACTTAGAGGAACTGCTTCTTTCTTGGCTTGAGCAATTTTTTTTATCCAAGTAAAATATCGGCATTACGTTATAATAATGACTTACGCGCGCCAAAACTTCTTCGGGAGTGTATTTCCTAGGTAGCGCATTTGGTGGTGTGGGAATGCTGTTTTTGATCCTCATAAGTCGCACTGGACTTGCTACCGCAACTGCTTCTGTTATATGAGACTTCACGTTTTCTTCATCTTTTTTACAGCCAGTGCTTCTGAAAGATCAGTCGTGGCCATAGCTTTTGTGGTATCAGACAGCTTCCTTTTCCTTGTGTAGGTAGAACACTCTTCTATGGGCTTTGTTGGTCTCCCTCTAGTTGGATTGGCTGACGTGCTAGGCGTTTCTTCATCCAAAAAAGTTTTGTCAGCTAGCAACTTTTCATGCTTACTTAGAAATTTTGAATTGTTACGATAGACGTCCTTCCATTTTCTTTCTATCATAATGTATTGAAACCAATTTTTTCTCCCAGGTCTTCCTTTTCTTTAATGCTTGTTTCACTCGCTAATTCTCTCATAATAGGCTCAACGAAGTCCCGTCTTGACTTTGTAGATTTAAAAACCGCAAATAGTTTCGAGTTTTCTAGATACATATTAGAATTGGCTTCGAGTGTATCTGACTAAATATTAAACTGTGAATGTTCGTTGCTACATGCACTTGTACTCGTTTTTCTTCGATGTCTGTGTGGTACTCCTGTTCGCCTTGAGATGGCCATCTCGCTTTGCCTTCTTGCAGCCAAGAGGGTCCCTGCCACCACAAACAGTTGTCGACTAGGTCCGTGGCTGGAAGTCCTCTGCTGGCTAAGTCCGCTGGATTTGATGCGGACTCGACATGATGCCATGCTTTCGTTCCTACCTTCTCCACGATTTTTGTCACCCTGTGAGCTACAAATGTTGAGCAGGAACACGGGGGTTTTCGAATCCATGCTAGGACGATGGTCGAGTCTTTCCATAGGTGCATGTTGAATGTGCCTAAGTTCAGGTTCTCCATCACAGCTTCCAAAGTTTCTGCCAGCAAGACGGCACCGCATAACTCTAATCGTGGTAATGAAATTGTTTTTACTGGCGCCACCTTCGTTTTTGCCATGAGTAGACTAACGTATGTCCTGTCGTTGATCTTAGCTCGCACGTAAACCGTAGCCGCGTAGGCTTTTTCGGACGCGTCACAGAAGCCGTGAATCTCTATATCGTTGGTTGGGGTGAAGTGCACCCACCGAGGTATACGAATCCGGTTAATGGCGGGGTACTCCTGCATAAAGGTTTGCCACCGATCTAGAGTAATTGTGGATACCGGTTCATCCCAATCCGTCCCTTCCAGCCAAATGTTCTGCATTAATATCTTAGCTACGATGATAACTGGAGCAAGCCAGCCTAAAGGGTCGAAGAGTTTGGCGATGGCAGATAGGATCGCCCTTTTTGTTAAGATGTCCTGGTTTTCGATTGGTTTCGCTGTGAAATAGAAATAGTCGGAATGCGCGTTCCAACGGATGCCTAGGGTTTTTACCATGCTCGCGTCCTCGAATTCCAGAAAGTCTTCCGTAAGCCTGTGAGGTTTGGGTATGCCCTGTAGTATCCTACTGCAGTTAGATGTCCACTTTCGCAGAGGGAATCCTGCTGACTTTAATGCAGCTGTGATTTCATCGCGGGCCGCGATTGCTGCCTCGATGCTATGTCCCCCTGCAAGGACGTCATCGACGTACATACTGTTTCGCAAGATGTGCGCTGCGGTTGGCAGAGACGCCTCGACGTCATCAGCAAGTTGATGTAGGGTTCTGATCGCTAGATAGGGGCACAGTTTACCCCAAAGGTTACCGTGTTGAGCTCAAACACGCTGACAGGGTCCTCTGCTTTGAGTCGAAAAACTATTCTTTGGTATTGGGTTTGATTTTCCTTTACCCAAATTTGCCTGTACATCTTCTCAATGTCGCTATTGAAGACGTACTTGTAGAATCTCCATCGGAGGAGCAGTATTGTTAAGTCGGATTTAAGTACTGGGCCGGTGTGTAGAACATCGTTCAGGCTTATGCCATTGGATGTCGGGCACGACGCGTTGAATACGACCCTTAATTTAGTCGTTGTGCTTTCTTCTTTGATCACCGCATGATGCGGTAAGAAATAGCAATCAGTTGATTGTGGTGGTACTACGGTGTGCACCTTAGTCATGTGCCCTAACGTGACATATTCCGTCAGTACCCTATTGTATTCCATCTGTAGGGCCGGGACCTTGGCTAGGCGCGTCTCGTTCCGATAGAACTGAGAGCAGACGCTCTTGACAGATGGGCCCAAACAGACGGTTTTTGGGAAGCTTTGTTTGAATGGAAGGGCGACAGTATATCTTCCATCTGAATTCCTTTCCGTTGTGTTTTTATATAGTGCCTCGCAATAGGCATTATCTTCGGTCAGGGCCTTTTTTGTAGGTACGTTTTCAAGTTCCCAGAAAGCGGCTAACTGTTTGTCTAGGCTAATTTCATTGAAAAAGGATACCCGCGTATTGGTTGGGTGAGGTGCATCTGCTCGACCGGTTAAAATCCAACCGAAGACGGTTTCTTGGGCGAGAAGCGTATTTAGGACGTTCTTCCGTATACCCTTTAGTATGATCTGGGGATAAATATCGCCTCCAAGTATGAGGTCGACTGGTTCATTAATGAAGAACCTCTTATCCGCCAGAATCAGATCAGGGAATGCTTGCCGAGTCGTTGCGCTCACTTGGCAAGTCGGAAGGTCCCCTGTTAATTGAGGCAGGACTAGGGCCACTGTATGGATGCTTACTAAGGGGTCTGTAAGCGAACCTAAGTTAATTGAGCATGATTCCTTTACCTGTGCAGATGGTGTATTATTTATTCCTGACACCTGCACATGCAAACGTTTGGACGGAAGGTTTATTCGCTTCTTTAGTCTTTCAGTTATGAAAGAGCATTCGGACCCAGAGTCTATCAGCGCTCTGGCGGAAAATTTCACCCCGTTGTAGATTATATGAACCCGCGTTGTTCCTAATAACACCCCTTTAGTGGTGTTAGCATGACACGTAGCGACGTTATTAGTATTATCTTGTCTTTTTTCAGACTCCATCCTTGCCCTAGCCTGCTGTGAGGTTGAAGGTGAATTGTCGGTGGCGTTTTGAGTCCACCTTTGAGGAGTTGTCTTTGGTTGTGCTGTCGGAAGATGGAGCAAGGTGTTGTGCCTTGCGTGGCACGTGCTGCAATTGAATTGGCTAGTGCATCGTGTCACGGTGTGTCCACCCGACAGACAATTAAGACAATAACTATTGTTTTTATAAATTCGATTTTGCCTGACGTGGACAACCTATGGAATTTTTGGCAATTTCGTAATTTGTGCTCCGTACTGTTGCACATCTTACATGCCGACTTTGGTACGCTTGCTTGGTAAACCCCAAGTTTCGTAGAATTTTCCCTAGAATTCGAACTCTGACTTTTGGGTGTTTTTGTTGTTTTATTACCCCTAAGATCGGAAACCGTCTCCAATGTCTGGAAGCGATTGGACAGGAATTTGTCCATATCCTCCCATTTCGGGATATCTGTCTTCCGTTCTACGGTCTGTTCCCAAAGAGCCAATGTAGATTCAGGGAGTTTTGTGGAGCATAAGTAAGTTTTGATTGCGTCCCAATTTGTGATGTCAATATTATGACATTGTAGCGCAGAAATGCAATTGTTGATCTCACGTTGCAATTTTTTAATTGATGTTCCACACTCCTGCTCGACTGCCGTCAGATTAAATAAAAGTTTTAATTGTGTGTTGACGAGGATACGTTTATTTTCGTACCTGTCGCTTAGATTCTTCCAGGCGGTTGCAAAACCCTCGTTTGTTAATGAGCACCTGCCCACTATTTCTTTTGCCTCCCCTTGAGTTTTTTGTTTTAGATAATATAATTTCTCGACATCTTTCAGATCAGTATTGTGGATGTACATCGCCGTGAACATATCTCTAAAGGCTGGCCAGGAAAGGTAGTCGCCTTTAAATACATCGGTGTCACAAGGTGGCAGCCGCATTTTATGTCCCCGGCGCGAAGAATCTTCATCCTTTGCTTCATCCTTGGCCGGCTGTGGAGTGATGGCTTCGGCTTCAGCCGCCACAGCAGACATGCATTGCAGGTAGCATGCAAAGCAACTTTTATTCTTCTTTCTTAATGAGCTGAGCTCGTCTTTGGACAGTTCAGAATTGCTGAGAAGACTTTCATATGTGGACTTGGTCTTCTTCCATAGTGCCCTTAGCTCCTCTTGCAGTAGTGCAAGGGTGTGCTTGTTCCGGGATTCGGCCGGGGTGGAGTTGAAATCTTGTTCAAACTCGGCTATGGAATCAGCCAATCTAATATAAGTCTCCATTGATTTTATTAATTTGAATATCTTGATTCTTTAAAGGGTTCGAGCTTGGAGGCAAAATACTTAGTGGCGTTGGTGTATACTTAACCGCAGCAAAAATTACAAGTGTGTTTCGTTTTTTTTTGAACGTAGTCCAGCTATCACTCCTGCTGTGATTGTGCTGTATAAGTGAAATCTTTACAAACACACGGATTGAAACTCTGAACTGATTGTTTGTGTTAACACAGAAAGCAATCTTATGTCAATTTAGCGATAAGCGAAAAAATGAATCAGATGTAAATCTTGACGTGAATGTAATGTGTGGCCAGTGATATGAACCACTTATAGAGATCCTCACGAGGATTATGTAAGCCACAGATAGAAATCCTGACGAGGATTTAATGTGTATACAGTGATATAGATATAAATCCTGACGAGGATTTAATGCGTATGTAAAAGTGATATCAAATGTGTACAAAGTGATATCAAACACAGATAGAAATCCTGACGAGGATTATGTAAGCCACAGATAGAAATCCTGACAAGGATTTAATGTGTATACAGTGATATGGAAATAAACACAGATAGAAATCCTGACGAGGATTTAGTGTGTATAAAGTGATATAAATGTAGTGATATGCAGCACAGATAGAAATCCTGAAAGGTTCTAGTGTGTGCAAAGTGATATTAAGCACAGATAGAAGTCCTGAAAGGATTTAATGTGTCTACAGTGATGTGCAATGCAGAGAAGAGAATCGTCTGCAAATATTTAATGTGTCTTAACAGGTCTCTTGGTTAAAAAAAAATTAAAACGCAGACGGTAATCCCAATGTGGATATAGTGTAAAATGTGAACCACAGATAGAAATCCCAACGAGGATTTAATGTGTATGCAAAAAGTGAGATGTGAACGCTGATGAATATCCTCGAGTAGCCAACCAGGGTATCTTTCCCAACCAAAGGAAATAAATTTTGTATATCCAACTTAATGTGGAAAATTACACTTTTAATTATTTATTATAAAAAACGCTGAAAAGAAAAAAAAACAGATATGTAATATGAAGCGACCAGTATAAATTGTGTTTGTGACCAATTGTGATGAGCCACTAGCCACCCAACGCAGTGCTAATTTTTCGGCTTTTTGGTATTATTTCAGCTCGTAAACTGATTAATAAAGCGAGTTCTGTGATAGACAAGCTACGGCTATCAACCAAGTGAAATTATGGTTCCTGACTAGGAAGTTTGTCAATGTATGTGACGATGAGGGGGTACAACACAGTGCAGTGATGAGTGTGAAAAAAAAAAACTAAAAAAAAAATTCACTGACTGTCTGCCTTGAGCGGTGTCGAGTAACCCTTACCACTGGTGGGGGGAATTACCCGATCGTCAAAAGGCGATTGGTGTGTTTATAACCACGAATTCTAACAATTTCACTTGCATTGCCTTTTTTGTCTAACACGGAATGCACTTTCCGTGCGTAAAATCACGCAACTAAAAAAAAAATGTTTTGTGCAACCAGGCATGCTTAACGAACGAAACGATATCATTTCGTTACGATAATCAACGTTAATAAACGAAACGAAGTCACTTCGTTTCGTTTATTAACGTTAAGATCGTCAAATTAACGTTAATTTGTCAAGCAACCACGTACCTTGTGTTTTTAGTTGATCGATGGGCAGCGATGTGTTGATGTGATGGACTGTAGAGTGATAACAAATTGTGATGATGATATGATGTGTATGACTGTAAGATGTGATGCTAATGTATTTGTTTGATGATGGACTTTGACTGATGAGTATGATGATGATAAGATTGTATGTGATGTCGTGACGATGATATTAGTGGACTGTATGAGTGATAATGGACTGTATGATGATGTGATCTCGACGTCAATAGACTGTATGTGATGATTTGTGGCTGTATGTGTGCTCGCTTGTTTTGTGTTTTCGCTAGTTTTTATGTTGTTGGCTATAATAAATAACCTCTTTCGACTTTGTTCGCTTTATCCAAACTATGAAAATTGGCAAAATTTTTAAAAAAGTGCTGTTTTCTCTGGAGTATGCGTCTGAATATTAATTTCCTCGGCGCGTAAGGACCAAAATGTTTGCGGGGGGAATGTGGCACCCGTGTCGTGGGGCGCGATCGCACGCAAATAAAAGAAATAGAAAAGAGAATTGCTTCAAATAAATGTTTTCATACATTTAAAAAAGCAATATGGGCAATCCCCGATTATTAAAAATCATACAAACAGACAAAATTGGTTAATTCGTTGTAGTTCTATAAATAGAACGAAAACAGCAACAAAACCAAAGTTTCTTTGAAAACCGCCGTACCAAGCATAGCTTTAACACATAATTGCATACGAAGTATGCAATGTGTAAAAGATTAAATATGCAAAAAGAAGGCAATTGGGAAAGACTTCACAACAGGCATGACGTAGCTGAATGCGTTTACAACCATTTCAACTATCGTAGGGGTGCGAGTTCGACTCCCACTCCCGGGAGAAAAGGCTTTGAAGAGATTTACAAGGTATAATCGAAACAGCTGTCGCCTTGTCCGTCCTGATGTCACGTTGTTTAAATTTTTCCCAAATTATTAAATAAATTATAAAATTAAAAAATTGCTTCAAATAAATGTTTTCATACATTTAAAAAAGCAATATGGGCAATCCCCGATTATTAAAAATCATACAAACAGACAAAATTGGTTAATTCGTTGTAGTTCTATAAATAGAACGAAAACAGCAACAAAACCAAAGATTCTTTGAAAACCGCCGTACCAAGCATAGCTTTAACACATAATTGCATACGAAGTATGCAATGTGTAAAAGATTAAAATATGCAAAAAGAAGGCAATTGGGAAAGACTTCACAACAGGCATGACGTAGCTGAATGCGTTTACAACCATTTGAACTATCGTAGGGGTGCGAGTTCGACTCCCACTCCCGGGAGAAAAGGCTTTGAAGAGATTTACAAGGTATAATCGAAACAGCTGTCGCCTTGTCCGTCCTGATGTCACGTTGTTTAAATTTTTCCCAAATTATTAAATAAATTATAAAATTAAAAAATTGCTTCAAATAAATGTTTTCATACATTTAAAAAAGCAATATGGGCAATCCCCGATTATTAAAAATCATACAAACAGACAAAATTGGTTAATTCGTTGTAGTTCTATAAATAGAACGAAAACAGCAACAAAACCAAAGTTTCTTTGAAAACCGCCGTACCAAGCATAGCTTTAACACATAATTGCATACGAAGTATGCAATGTGTAAAAGATTAAAATATGCAAAAAGAAGGCAATTGGGAAAGACTTCACAACAGGCGTGACGTAGCTGAATGCGTTTACAACCATTTCAACTATCGTAGGGGTGCGAGTTCGACTCCCACTCCCGGGAGAAAAGGCTTTGAAGAGATTTACAAGGTATAATCGAAACAGCTGTCGCCTTGTCCGTCCTGATGTCACGTTGTTTAAATTTTTCCCAAATTATTAAATAAATTATAAAATTAAAAAATTGCTTCAAATAAATGTTTTCATACATTTAAAAAAAAAGCAATATGGGCAATCCCCGATTATTAAAAATCATACAAACAGAAAAGAGAAGAATTATTACCGATTCGTTACAATTTATTTATAAACGATAAATATTTTACAATAATTGTTTATACAAGTGAAGCACTCACAAACTTCCTGGACGTCAAGAAGTTTAATTAATTTCACAATATAGATAGCAATTCCGAGTGAATATGCCGTAGTGCAGTTAGAAAGAAGTTAATCGAATTACCAAATGCACTCAACACGTTCAAATATATGCCAGTGATTAATTGCAAATAGAAAGTTAAAAATTAAAATTTAAGTGACAATGGCAAGAAGTTTAATTATACGAAATAAGTTCACTTGGCAGTTCACAATTTAGAACACAGTTTAAATTTTACGATGTACACTCGAAAAAAAGTTAGGAAACTCACCTGGGGATAGCAAAAACGACCTTACGGCCGTACTGAATTATATATACCTGCTCAGGCGCGTATTTATGCCCAAGGTTGTTTAACTTTATTTGATGTATAAAGTGAAGTTGCAGCTGGACGCAAGTATACTTTATGAATTTAGGTAACTGAATATTTCACAAATAACTACTGTTAATTTGACGGAGCACATATTTTAACATTTTTTTTCCATCAAAGTTTTAAAAAGGGCCTAAAAATAGGCATTTCGAAAAACAGGTATATCCGCCAACTTTTAACAAAAAATAAACAATTTTTTTTGTTTCAATCCTAAATTAAATTATCTTTAATTGCTATACAAGAAAACGACAATCGGCCGCCTTAGTTACTCACAAAACCATTTTAAATACAACGAAAAAGAAGAAAAATTTCAAATTTTTCCCAATGTTGAAAATTGGTCAACTTTGAGCGGCTCTACCTGGTAAACTATAATTTTCTGTGAAAAAGCAGTTGTGTGCCACTGTGCGTCGCCTCTGCCGTAAACACATTGCAAAAATCAAGAAAATCATGAAAGCGTTCGCTAAATCTTATAAATGTTTCGAATAGAGAATTTTCCAGGGATCAATAATATACAATTGTTTTTTCACAGAAAATTATAGTTTACCAAGTAGAGCCGCTCAAAGTTGACCAATTTTCAACATTGGGAAAAATTTGAAATTTGTCTTCTTTTTCGTTGTATTTAAAATGGTTTTGTGAGTAAATAAGGCGGTCGGTTGTCGTTTTCTTGTACAGCAATGAAAGATAATTTAATTTAGGATTGAAAAAAAAAAATTGTTTTTTTTTTTGGTAAAAGTTGGCGGATATACATGTTTTTCGAAATGCCTATTTTTAGTCCCTTTTTAAAACTTTGATGGAAAAAAAATAATGTTAAAATATGTGCTCCGTCAAATTAACAGTAGTTATTTGTGAAATATTCAGTTACCTAAATTCATAAAATCTACCTGCTGCAACTTCACTTTTTACATCAAATGAATAGTATTTTTAAATATAATTCACAGTTTAATATTTAGTCAGATACAATCGAAGCCAATTCTAATATGTATCGAGAAAACTCGAAACTATTTGCGGTGTTTAAATCTACAAAGTCAAGACGGGACTTCGTTGAGGCTATTATGAGAGAATTAGCGGTGGAAACAAGCATTAAAGAAAAGGAAGGCCTGGAAGAAAAAATTGGTTTCAATACATTATGATAGAAAGAAAATGGAAGGACGTCTATCGTAACAATTCAAAATTTCTAAGTAAGCATGAAAAATTGCTAGCTGACAAAACTTTTTTGGATGAAGAAACGCCTAGCACGTCAGCCAATCCAACTAGAGGGAGACCAACAAAACCCATAGAAGAGTGTTCTACCTACACAAGGAAAAGGAAGCTGTCTGATACCACAAAAGCTATGGCCACGACTCATCTTTCAGAAGCACTGGCTATTAAATATAAAAAAGATGAAGAAAACGTGAAGTCTCATATACTTAACAGAAGCAGTTGCGGTAGCAAGTCCAGTGCGGCTGATGAGGATCAAAAACAGCATTCCCACACCACCAAATGCGCTACCTAGGAAATACACTCCCGAAGAAGTTTTGGCGCGCGTAAGTCATTATTACAACGTAATGCCGATATCTTACTTGGATACAAACAAATTACTCAAGCCAAGAAAGAAGCAGTTCCTCTAAGTCCCAAAATAACCGAAGTATCAGCTGAAATTGAGCTACAAAACCTAATGGAGCATACGCCTACACAACTCCTTCAAAGTTTTACTGAAGAAAAGTTGAAATCACTGCCAAAGGAGCTAGCATTGATAACTAAGTGGGGCTGTGATGGATTATCAGGACAAAGCGCATATAAACAAAGAATAAATGTAGACGATGAAAAAATTACAGATAGTAATATATTTATGGCTTCTATTGTTCCATTACGACTAAAAGATGAAGCTTCGGAATATTGGAAAAATCCACGTCCGTCATCAATTATATTGTGTCGCCCGATATTATTTAAATACGAAAAGGAGTCTTCGGAACTCATAAAAGCTACAGTGAGTGATATAAAAAATCAAATTGCCAAATAAGAACCAACAATAATTGAAATTGAAGAGGGGAATGTCATTACAATAAAGCATGATTTTCTTCTAACAATGGTCGATGGAAAAGTTTTGAACTTAATAACAAACACGACATCTACAATGAAATGTCCAATTTGTAAGAAGAGCCAAAAGCACTTTGAAAATTTTGATGATTCAATAACTGACGAACTAAATTATGAGTATGGAATATCTCCTTTGCATGCTAGGATAGTATGTATGGAATTTGTTTTGAAGCTGGCTTATACACTACCACAACAAGGAGAAGTTTTGGACGACAGTACAACATGTAAGGAGAAACAAAACAGGAGAAAAAAAATAATTCAGGATGCATTCTATAAAGATATTGGCCTTAGAGTTGACTGTCCAAAGTATGGATACAGAAATACAAATGATGGTAACTCCTCAAGAAGATTTTTTGAAAACGATGAAGTGACTGCTCGCATAACAGGAGGTGATAGGATATTGTGAAAAGATTGGGAGTAATTTTAAATATTTTAAACTGCCATGAACCAGTTAATGGACCCAAACTTGGCAAATAAGCATCTAAAACTACAGAGTTGCTGCATCAAAAGTATCCTGAGAAGAAACTTACACCAACGGTACATAAAATTTTAGCACATGGAAAAGATTTAATAGAGTACCAGTGCTTACCATTAGGAGAATTGTCTGAAGAAGCTCAAGAATCTAAGAACAAGGACTACAAAAGATATAGATGTATGAACACCTGCAAAGTATCACGAGTTAGACAAAACGAGGACCTTTCAACATGTTAGCTATCTCTTCTGATCCAGTCATATCATCTATGAGGTATGTAAGAACACAAAAAGATCTTACAGATGCGTATAGCTCAGAAATGGTAGCTATGTTAGATATATGTTCCAGTGACGATGACTAAAAAAAAAAAATAAATGTAAGGCGCGATAACCTCCGAAGAGATCTAAGGCCGAGCTTCTCTTCCAATTTGCGTCGTGCTCCTCTTGATTGTCCCTACAAATTGGCCGGACGGGACCTACATGATTTTATGCCGACTCCGAACGGCATCTGCAAGGCAGATGAGTTTTCACTGAGAGTTTTTCATGGCAGAAATACACCCGGAGCACTTGCCAAACACTGCCGAGGGGCGACCCCGCTTAGAAAAATTTTCTTCTAATTTAAAAACCTTATTTCTAAAATTTTGATGTTGCTTTGTCCGGGGTGCGAACCCAGGGCATACGGTGTGGTAGGCGGAGCACGCTACCATCACACCACGGTGGCCAACGTTAAGTGACGATGACTATGTTAAGAAAAAATAAGTTTCTCACTTCTTATCACAACAATGAAAAAGAGATTTACTAATCAATTTTGTTAGTTTATTGAAAAATAAGATATCTATGTACAAGTTATTTTTTTATTTCAAAAAAAAAGAATTAATTTAGTAATTTATAAATATATACTTTTAGTTATTGCATTTCTCTAAATTTTATCCAATTTATTTTAAAGCTCAGGCATTTCGCCTTCAAACGAGTATTAAATTTTTATAGAAATCAATACGTCTTTCGAGTTTGGTACAAATTGGTAAAGCGGTTACTAAGATCAAACTTTTTATCATAAATGGGCAGTGCCACTCCCTTTTTCCAAAATTCGTTGGCTGTTTAATCTTTAGCTAAAATAAAATTTCATTGAACCACTTTCAATAACTTTTAGTTATTAATAAAACATATATTTGGCTTGTAAATAAAAAAAAACATGTAAAATTTTACGATGAATTTTGAAGCACCTTGTTATTGTGGCACCAAAAACGGACATTTGAGTTTTATAAGAGTATTGCCATTTAAAAGAAACAATACGTCTATCGATTTTGCTAGTTATTGATTACGTGACTACTTAGATACAACTTTTTATCATAAGTGGGCAGCGCCACGCTATCTTATCAAAATCATTAGTTTATCTTATTTAATGCTTAAATACGTCATTATAAGACAAATCTCACTTTATTTTCTTTATTTTTTACTAAAAACATTTTGTTTTTGCATTTTTCTAAAAATTTTCTTTGAATTTTTTTGAAGCACCCTGTATCTGTGACATTTTGAGCTTTCACACAATAAAACTTCAAATAATTAGCTTTCATTTGCATTTTAAATTTTTAAAATATCTTCATTGGTTCAAAAGTTATGATTTTTTCAAAGAAAAAACTCAAAAGGCGCCACTGTGTGACGGTTAAGCAAATTTAAGCAATCTTGTCCACATTCAAAATTCTATAACTTTGGTATCTTACTAATTTTTACTTTATTTTGAAGGTAACAATATTTACTTTATAATTGCGTTTAAGAAATATTAAATTTTTCAAAATCAATTTTTTTTTAAAGTAAATTTTTTTTTAACAATTATTACAAACATGTCCAACGAATATTTTTGAAAAAATATATATAATATGCGGTGAGCTTTCATCTAAAAGAATAATTTTTTTCCAGGATGGAGAATTTTGTAGTTAAAAAAATATTAACTCGTTTCTGATGTGACATCGAGCAGCTTGCCTATACTTGCAGCAAGCAATACGTGCGTGACACACATCCATTAATGGTAGGTATACAACCAACGCGTGCCTGCGTATGCATGTTAGTTAACTGCAATATACATACATATGTTAATGTAATTAAACATTCAATTGAAGTTCAAGTTATGAAATATTTTTTATGAAATATAAATTTAAATTTTGTAAATTAAAAAATATTTTGTATTTGATGTATTTTACTTGAATTACAAATGTATCTGCAGCCCTATTATATTTCTCAATAAAAATAAAATTTATGAAATCACTAAAAGAATAGAAAACATTTAATTATTTTTATCCTTATATCTATATATGTATGTAAATACATTCGTTAAGAAAAAAAATTGTTGTGCCAGGCGGAATATGATGCATTTTGGTCTAACCTAACCTATGGCATGCTTTCATGTTTTGTTTCTGATCGCTGACTTGGGTTGTCTAATGTAAATAATTGTATGCATGTATGTGGATTTATTAAGAATTTCTATGCATTCTAGGTAAATACTGTTTAGGGTTTTCTGCACAATAAATGACTTTCAGCCTGTGGTATGTGCATATATTATACAAGTTGATGGTGATTAGGGATAACGGCGCAACATATGTAGATATATTTGTAAGCCTTGTTATTTTTGGAAATTTTTTATGAAAACAGGTAGGCAATGCAAACTAAAATAACTACAGTTCATTCATCATGTCGTATTGTGTATTCACATGTGAACGGCTTCATGCAGGCCTCTACTAACTAGCTACTTGTCGTCTTTCAGTGAGTTTTACAGCTCCGGCTCACGCTCAATTCTCACGGGAATGCTCTGGATCATTGATAGACTTGAGAAGCAGATGCCGTGAAATTTTCGCACACGTGAAATGTTATTAAAGGCAGCGTTGCCAAACTAAAAAGAAGTAATTAACAAATTATCTGGTTCACAAATTGAACCAGACTTCTATCTGGATTTATCTGGCTCAAATCGTTGTTGTTGCATTTACATGCAAAATTATTTATCTGGCTCAGAATTTTGCCACCGGATGATAGCTACTATGTTTTGTAGGTTTAATTACATTAACATATGTATGTATATTGCACTTAACTAATTGCATATGCAGACACGCGTTGGTTGTATAGTATACAATGTATACCTACCATTAATGGATGTGTGCGACGCACGTATTGCTTGCTACAAGTATAGACAAGCTGCTCGATGTCACATCAGAAACGAGTTAATATATTTTTAACTACAAAATTCTCCATCCTGGAAAAAAATTATTCTTTTAGATGAAAGTTCAGCGCATATTATATATATTTTTTCAAAAATATTCGTTGGACATGTTTGTAATAATTGTTAAAAAAAATTTTACTTTAAAAAAAATTTCATTTTGTAAAATTTAATATTTCTTAAACGCAGTTATAAAGTAAATATTGTTACCTTCAAAATGAATAAGATACGATGAGTGTAACCAAAGATATGGAATTTTGAGTGTGTGCAATTTACCCAAATTTGCTTAACCATCGAATCTGAACACATGCAGATCTCTAGAAAAAATTTTTTTTCACAAAATCCTGATATAGGTGTTAACTCAAATTACGAAAAGATTCCCAGAAATAAATTTGGTGACTTTTAAAAGAGTGTAATTTTTTTTCTACAAATCCGTACGATTTGTAAAATAGTGACCCATATGGCAAAATATCTATTTTGCAAAAGTGGGGGACTCGAAATCGGACTTAGAGCTATGGCGTCTTCAGCAATTTTTCTAAGAATCATCTGTAGATTACGTTTTTGCTATACTCCTGATGGAAAAAGATTTAACCCAATCTAATGTACATACAAATATACCAAAAAATAGAACTTTTGTTTATAATTTGTAACTAAAGAGTATTTTTCAATAGATGTATAGATAATATTAACCATTTATGTTGCATTAACTTGGCAACACGCATAAATATGTACATACATATGCCAAGCTGATATAAAATGAAAATACATGCATACATCCATGCATACCTACATATAAACGTACGCCCGAACTAGGTAGCAGCAAATGCTATATATGTGACTTATTTTGTTTTGTTGATATTCCGACAGAGTGGATAAATCATGTATATTGGAACGATTTTCCGTCATCCCTTATCAAACTTGGTTTTGAGAGAAACCGGTTTCGGCATTGTGCCATCATAAGTGTCGATTTTCGTTCTGATCTCTTGTTGTCGTTTTTCCTGTATTAATAGTTCGTAGGTACATGAGCAGGTATTGTCAGAATTGATGCTTGTGTATATTTAGTTATGTGTATGGGGTGTGTGTTCATTCACAACCGAGGGTGGTTTTTACTGATCGATTTGTGTGGCTGACTGGGGCAGGTAAAAATACGTAATTTTAGTCGTTTGACCTTCTTTGTGGGTTTGTTGTTTTGGTGCGTTAATTGTTTTTGGTTTATTTGTTGTTGTGTGATTGTCTGTTGTACCTATATGATTACTTTGTTTCTTGTAAACAAGTTTTAAAGGCTCGAATATTGTGTCAGAAATTGTGTTTATCTGGCCTTTTGTTATTCTACCGTCGAATGTTTTCTGTTTGTAGATTTCCATGTTTTCGAGTACGTTGAGACCTCGGCCTCTTGCTTGTATGTGAAGAACCCTAACTGTTTTATTGATGTTTGCTGGGGAACATTCATCCTCGACCATGTGATTCGCGAAGTTAGACTCTGGTATAATAATTGGATTCCGTTTTTTTTTGTTGTAATCTGTAATATGTTCTCTGAACCTCGTTCATATTTGCCTTCCTGTTTGTCCTATGTAACTTTGTTGGCATCCGCAGGTAAGCTTGTATACGCCGTGGCTGCTAAACGTATCCTACGAGTTAGTGCTAGTTCTTAGTTTTCGCCCTAGATTGTTTGATGTTTTGAATGCTGTGTTAATGTTGTATTTTTTAAAGAAGTTTGCAAATTTATATGTTGCTTTTCGAGTATATGTCATAGTCGTCTAGCTATTATTTTTCTTTTCATTATTTCTTTTTGGTTCTCCATTTGTCCCTCTGAGTGCTTTTTTATATCCGTTGTTTGCAGCGATGTTATATATGACCTCAAATTCTCTCTTATATGCCTCTTGTGTAAGAGGTGTTCTTTCAAGTCTATGTACCAAATGCCTTAATGCTGCATTTTTATGCTGTTGGGGGTGATTTGAGGTATTATGTATTATTGTGTTGGTGGCCGTTGGCTTTCTATATATGTCATAGTTAAATCTTTTTGCTTCTTTGTCAATATCTATCGTGAGGTCTAGATAGTTGATTCCTTCGTTTTTTTCGGTTTCCATTGTAAATATTATATTTTCGTGCTGCTTGTTGAGGTACTCCAGTACAAGCTCTTCGTTATTAGTAGTTAAAATGCATATTATGTCATCCACGTATCTAGCATAAAATGACACGCCTAATTTTGACTTTCAGCTCCTGTATGTACTTTTCTTCCTTATTTTGCAGGAATACTTCCATAAGAATGGCTGATTTGGGGCTTTCCATTCCAAGACCGTTTGTTTGTCTATATATTTTATTGTTGAATTGAAAATAGTTGTTTACGCGGCGTAGGCTGTCACCCGTCCCATCTCGCTCCTTTTTTTATACGTATCTCTATGAATTTATATATAACTCGTATCTTGTATTTTTATACTGAAGTATCCCCAGAATCAAAGCATTGTATTTACCCTTAAATTCCCTATTGGGAATCCTCATGGCCGTGTGGCAGCCTCCACCGCGCAAAATCCACCAAATCGAATTCGCCGCAAGTACAGGATTGCGATCTGGCATGATCGGCACCTGTCAAAAAACCACCACCTTTTGGTTATCGAAATTTTTTATTATTATTATTGTCATAGTGGAAAACTCATCATAGTTCCTTTTGCTGATTTCTTTTGTGAAAAATCAAAAATAAATTTTCGAAAACCCAAGTCATCGGCGCGCATTTTGCCTAATATAATTAAATACTCAGTTGTGAAACGCAAATTATTATAATCCGTTGCATGTCACGGATTTTGTTTATAAAAGTTTACCCTCTATCAAGTTTTGAAGTGAATAAAATTACAATAATTCTATCATACCCTTTATACATGTGTAATTATTGAGGAGGTGTATTTAAAGATTATTCCGCATAGTTCGAGGATATCACCACAAACCTTGGAGCCATAAAGGAGTCTGTTTCCAAAGTGAATTTCATTAAAGTGCTTCATCTTCCCCATCTACGCTCGGCAACAATATTGAACGCGCGCGCTGCAATTCACTTGGGTACTTAAAATCCCTACTGCGGTGATCCCAATCCATAACGATCCCCGCTACGAGCGATACGTACGCTTCCCACAATCAACGAGGCTTATCACGGCAACGCTCAACCTGCCCCTCTGCAGCAGCAACCGTGGAAACTTTACGCAGCAACAGCAAGAACCAATACAAATCGGTGAGTACCAGCCTCTAAATTAACTAATGGTCCTTCGTCGCCATAGACGAACCGAGCCCCTTGTACATTAATATACATATATTAAAATATATCCATCCCGTAAATTTTGGTGGGTCCCGACCACATAAAAATTTCCCGCCAAAAATACATTTTTCCTATAAAATATATATGTATATTCCCACCACCATATACAAACGTACATAAAAGCGGTGCATTACAAACCGGCAGATCACACTCATACTCTCACAAAGTTAACTTGTGTCCCTTGCGGTATAATTTAAATACATATCCCCACTTTTACATTGTTGGCGATACCCAGCAAAAAATTCAGCCTCATTTGCATAGTGTGAATTACCCAGCAGTAAATTCTGCTGCTCATCCCAACTGTGCCCAGACTAATCCCAATTAAGTCTAACTGGTCCTAGCCTACTACACTCTCGACCAATAGGAAAACTTATCCCTTTGGTTTTCCCGTAGAAATAAACACTCGGCAATCTCCAAAATAACCAAAATAGCCAAAA